>NC_090446.1:659090716-659733216 GCF_031143425.1 Pleurodeles waltl | reverse complement strand
AATGTTAACCAATGCAGCATTGCGCCGTGGTCTCCGACCGCCTACCGCGATGGTGTACAACGCCAGTGCAGTTACCTCACATCCCATTGTCCCACTTTAGAGGTCAGGCAGCCGCCATTTCAGAGGCCCACATGGCCTAATTTTCAACTGCGTCACACATACCTAGGCCTAGTCTCACCACACATACAGGCCACTTTTATGTATGATTGGTGTTCTGTGTAAACTGTGGGTACGTACCTCTGAGTTGTTTGACTCTGTGCTTGCTGTTGTCCTTCATAGGCACCGTCCGCTGGGTCATGTGAGGAGATGGCGGCATCCTCCGGTGTACCGACCGTTGGTGGACCTGTCGACAATTGAGGAGCGACATTTGATTATCACCTACAGGCTTGACCGTGCCACAATCCAGGAACTGTGTACCCAGTTGGAGCCAGACCTGATGTCACCAATCCACCATCCCACAGGAATATCCCCTCAAGTGCAGGTGCTGTCAGTGCTCCATTTCCTTGCAAGTGGGTCATTTCAAACAACTGTGGCCATGGCATCAGGGATGTCCCAGCCTATGTTTTCCAATGTATTGTCCAGAGTGTTGTCTGCCCTTCTGAAACAAATGCGGAGCTACATCGTTTTCCCTCAGGTGGAGGATTTGCCTACAGTGAAAGGTGATTTCTATGCCCTGGGACATATCCCCAACATCATAGGTGCCATTGATGGGACCCATGTGGCTTTGACCCTGCCCACAGGAGTAAACAGGTTTACAGAAACAGCAAGAGTTATCATTCTATGAATGTACAGATGGTATCCCTTTTGTGATTGTTCAACTCCAGAGGCACCGTGTGTGGCTATTAGGTGAGCCCCTGTTAGCAAGACAATGGGAATGGTTGTCTGGGGTTATCCCTACAGGTTAGTGTGTGTCTAACAGTTGTCCCTCGCCATTTGCAGGTGACCCTGGCTACCCCAACCTGTCATGGCTACTGACCCCAGTGAGGAATCCCAGGACCAGGGCAGAGGAACGCTACAATGAGGCCCATGGGCGAACTAGGAGGGTGATCGAGCGGACCTTCGGCCTCCTGAAGGCCAGGTTCAGGTGCCTCCACATGACAGGTGGATCCCTATTCTACTCACCAAAGAAGGTGTGCCAGATCATCGTGGCCTGCTGTATGCTTCACAACTTGGCTTTGCGACGACAGGTGCCTTTTCTGCAGGAGGATGGTCCAGATGGCGGTATTGTGGCAGCTGTGGAGCCTGTGGACAGTGATGAGGATGAAGCAGAGAAAGAAGACATGCAGAACAGGGACTCAGTGATCCAGCAATATTTCCAGTGAAACACAGGTGAGAATACAATCATGCCTACTACATATACTTTTACACGACTACCTCTATCCTGTCTGTCGTTTTCACCCAGTGTATGGTCACTGAGTTGTCACTTTCCCTTACGGTTTCACAGATGTGGGTCCCACTGTGTGTCATCTGCTTAAATTCCTCATGGACTAGAGCTGTGTGACATAGGTATACTTCAAAAACTTTTTGTCACTGTAATTGCAGATACACTATTTCGAAATCACAGACGGACTCCAGATCATTTTGTGCTTTAGGTGTGTTTATTTAAATGCAAAATATTGGAGGGGGAAGTTAAATGGTGAGGGGTGATGGAGGAGGAGTGTCCATGGCAGAGTCCAGTTTATTAGTCTCACAGGTGCATTGCCCATATGGGTATAGGAAGTGGAGCTGGGGCAGTTTAATTATGGACAGAGTGACAAAGTGGGACAGTAGGATGACAATCAGGGTGGTCTCATTTCTTGGTGGGGGTCTTGGCATCGTTCTCTGTCTTGTTCATGGATCTCAGGGACCGTTTGCGAGGTGGTTCTCCATCTGCAGGGGGTGGGGTGCTGGTGTGGTGGTCCTGTTGCGGGGCATCCTGTCCACTACCGCCGGCAGAGGTGGTGAGAAGTTCATTGTCCATGCTAGTGTCAGGGGCCCCTTGTAGTGCTACAGTGTCCCTCCTGGTTTTGAGTACTTCCTTCAGCACCCCTATGATGGTGCCCAGGTTGGAGCTGATGGTTCTGAGTTCCTCCCTGAAGCCCAAATACTGTTCCTCCTGCATGCACTGGGTCACCTGAAACTTGGCCAGTACCGTTGCCATCGTCTCCTGGGAGTGGTGGTATGCTCCCATGATGGAGGAGAGGGCATCATGGAGAGTGGGTTCCCTTGGCCTGTCCTCCCCCTGTCACACAGCAGCCCTCCCAGTTCCCCTGTGTTCCTGGGCCTCCGTCCCCTGGACCGTGTGCCCACTGCCACTGCCCCCAGGTCCCTGTTGTTGTTGTTGGAGTGGTGGGTTAGTCTGGGTTCCCTGTAGTGGTGGACACACAGCTGATTGACGTGTCCTGGGGACGGAGGTATGGGCCCGCTGGGTGGGTGCTGTGCTGGTGTTTCCAGAGGGGGGAAGGTCTGTGGTGGCCTGTGCCTGTGTGAGGGGAACTGACTGTCCAGAGGTCCCCAATAGTCCGGGCTGGTCATCTAGATCCAGTTGGACAGAGCTGCTGTTATCACTGTGGGCCTCTTCTGTGGGTGGAGTGGACATGTCTGGACCCTCCTGTCTGGTGACGTTGGGTAGGGGTCCTGCAGGGGTGGAAAGGCATGATTATTGCATCTGTGTGTGCCATGGTGTGCAATGGGTGGGTGACCGTGTACCCCAGTGCTAGCATTCCTGAGTGGGACCTTGTGTGATGATGGTTTAGGGGGGTGTATGGGTATGTGCAGTGGGCATGCTTTGGTGATGGGTGTCCATGCTTTGTTGTTGCATGCAGGGCTTGGTGTTGGAATGGGTGGTTTGTGATATTGGTACATTTGTGAGGAGTTGGTGTGATGGGGTGAGGGCGAGGGTGGGGGTATGTGATAGCATGCAGGTAGGGTGGGGGATGTAATAGTAAAGCTTTGACTTACCAGAGTCCATTCCTCCACCTACTCCTGCGAGGCCCTCAGGATGCAGAATCGCCGAGACCTGCTCCTCCCATGTTGTTAGTTGTGGGTGAGGAGGTGGGGGTCTGCTGCCAGTCCGCTGAACCGCCAGGTGGTGTCTTGAGACCACGGAACGCACCTTCCCCTGTAGGTCGTTCCACCTTTTCCTGATGTCCTCACGATTTCTTGGGTGTTGTCCCACTGCGTTGACCCTGTCCACTATTCTTCGCCATCGCTCCATCTTCCTTGCAATTGAGATGTGCTGCACCTGTGCTCCGAATAGCTGTGACTCTACTCAGACGATTTCCTCCACCATGACCCTGAGCTCCTCCTCCAAGAACCTGGGTTGTCTTTCCCATGCCATGGGGTGGTGTAGGTGATGTGTGGGGTGGATTGTGTGGTGATAAGTGTGGTGATATGTAGTGGTGTGTTGTGTGAGGTACGTGGAAGTTGTGTGGGTGATGGTGTTATGTGCCTGTGGATGCTGTTATACTTGCTGGTGGTGTCTCTCTCTGGCCTTCTTTCTGTATTTTGGTTCGTGGGGGTTTGTGGGTGATGTGGGTGTGTGTTTTATATTGTAATGGGTGTGTGGGAGTGGTGTGTGTATGTGTCTCAGGTGTGTGTATTTTGAATTGTCCAATGTGGCTGTGTTTTGTAAATATGTGTGTATTTTGAGCGCGGCGGTGTGTACCGCCAATGGAATACCGCGGTTGAAAGACCGCTGCGTGGATTCATGTGTCGTGATAGTGTGGGCGTATTTCTGGTGGCGTGATGGTGCCGGTTTTGTTATCGCCAGTTTATCACTGACCTTTGGTGTGGCAGACTTGTGTGGGTGTCTAAATTCTGGCGGATTCTGAGATGTGGGTCATAATAGCTGTGGCAGAATTCTGCGGCCGTGGCGGTGTGTTGTCGGTCTTCTGCATGGCGGTAAGCGGCTTTTACCGCCAATGTTGTAATGAGGGCCTAAATGATTTCCTTCTGTGATGCTGTGGATTATGGACTCAAGCCATGTATGTAATGAGTATGATGGAATAAATCGTTAAACACCTTTGTCATGTGAGTGCATACAGTCATACTGCTTTAACATACATTTTGAAGTGTGTTTAGAAAATGACAGTACTGCACCTCTTAAGTTACATGTGCAATTTGACAACTCTACGGCCATTAGAAATTACTGCATCTATTGTGACACATTTCGTACAGTGGCTCTCTTTCTGGTATCTAACCCATGATTTAGGGGATGGGGGAGAAGTAAATTAGTGTAATGCTTGACTTAATCCCTGCCACTGGTAATTAGTTTTGAACATCTTCCAATCCATCCGTTTTTGTTCAATGTGCTGCAAAAGGCTGAGCCTCACCACATGCAAATGAGCTGTACTGCAGGGCCACCAATATACTCTGTGTTATTGTACTTTATGCCACTTAATTCTAACCTCCACTACTACACTTTATTCCACTACACTATACAACACTCCACTCCAAAATAATAAACTCTACAATACTATACTCCATTAAACTGTGCTCCATTGACATTCTATGACTGTGCTCCACTACACTCTACAGCATTACACTCCACTATCTGCCATTCTATGACACTAGTCCACCCACCACTACACAATGGTCTACTCAACCTCCCTGTACTCTACATACCATTTCAATCCACTAATTTCTATAACACTATACTCCACTACACAATAAAACAGTATACTCCTCTCCATGCCACTCTATTCTACAACATGATACACAAAACCCTCTTGACTACTCCACTGTATTCTACACCACTTCAACAACACTCTATACCAGTCCTCTCTATGATACTATACTCAATCCTCACACTATACTCCACTCTATGACAATCTATTCCCTCCACAATACTTCACAACACTTTAAGCTCCTTCCTAAAACTACTCCTCACTCCTCTCCATGCCACTAAACTCCACTATAGGTTGAGCCCATTACATTGCCAATGCTTGTTATTTATAAGGCCATTGGAAGTCTCAGTGTAGAATGGGAAGCACTACTATCAAAAGGCAGGTTACCAGGAATAAAATCACCAAGATCGAATCAATGTGGTCCACTGAATCCTCAGTTTAATAAAGATATTGAAGTAGATGGAGCTTTTAGAAAAACATATGTATTTCCTATCTTTACAGAAACAAAAAACTCCCCACAATTAAGTACCTTTAGGGCACTTATCCAAGTCATGGTCTTAACAGTTGACATAACAAAGGAAACTCGCCTATAAATGTACCCTGGAATATCTAGTGTAACTGGTCTATCAATTTCCGTGGGAAATAATTAACTCTGGAAAATAGAATATTAAAGCCCACTGACATTTTCAGAGTGTCTGAGAAACATAATTGTGTGCTATTCTGTTATAATCAAAAGGGGTGGATAGGTGATCTGATTTGGGACATAAATCTGGATGCCACTGTGAATACAGAAAAAAATCAATAAGTTTGTTCAATCAATTCTGTGGGAAAGTTTCCTTATCTTGTACTCTAGGATGGGTTTCCAGCTGTAGAAATGTGATAATTGAGGATGAGTTCCAGCCTGCCACTGTAATATGTACGCCTGGAGTATTTAAGGCTACTTGTGAAAGAGTTTTTGAAACGTGCCTCTCAAATGTTCAATGTTTGTGACAACTTTTAGAGTTTCCATTTAAGGCACATCAGAATATTAAACTCTGTATATATGTGTGTATGGCAAAAGTTCCTCCAAGCAGTTCTTAACAAATTTTGTGTATTTGGAGACCACCATGGATCATGCTTTTCCAGTTGGGAAGTGGCTGCATCGAACCTCCTAGACTGATAGAGTGGCTTCAGAATGTAATGATAGATCTGGTGCAAATTCAAGATCATCCTGCTCTTCCACATTTCTAAATGTTTCTAAATGTTCATGCCACCAATTGGTCATATTTGGGTTCCAAATCTAAAGGAAATATACCATCTGTGAAACAAAAGACAGTTTCTCAGATGGTATATTTTGAACCTTTGCAATGTTTTTGATGGAAGTTACCTGGTAAACTACCTGGATTGATAATATTTTTAGATCCAGTATTTTGGGAAGATTTATGAGACACAGTAAAGCACATTTTTATTTCTTGTTTTACAAATGTTATTTTGTAAATTGTTAGCTGCAGAGTGCATGTTGGGGAGTGTAAGACAAAAACCCAAATCTCCATTCTTTCAAGTATGAGAACTCATTTTTGTGAATTTATTAAGAGCCCTAGATTTTACAGAAGACTGCTATTTGCAGGTGTTTGTGACATGCTGTTTACTCCTGTGCCATGACCATCTTGTCTATGAAGTAGTCGTAGCCAGACATAAACTAATAAAAAAACTATCAAATGCAGTATAAATGTCTACCATGGTTGCTCCATATAAAATGATAGTGGTGATCAGTGCACTGGAAGGGAGAAGGCATGTGTGAAGCTTTCAACTGAGAGTTATCCTATTTGATCAGATCGAGGAAGGTGTGTATGACAGATAAAGGCTTAGCAAGACTGTTAGACTCACAAATTAACTAAAGGGAGGTCTGAATTTCAGTGTTGCTCTGTCTTGCACACTTTGTACTCTAACATGGCTAAAAGCTACTTCTGAGTGACAGGGAATCTGGGAGAAAACACATCATTGAACAGCAGCCCTTCTTGGACCTAGTATGAATTTGCCTCATGTGGTCCAGTCCTGGAGACAGTAAACAAACAACATTATTACTTGCTGTCCTGAACTGATCTATATGATATACCTTTTAGAGTTTGGTAACACTCTGAAGCGGCATGTGCTTGTGATTATGAAAATGGTTCACCTGAAACATATTGGGAAAAATTTGTCAGCATTCTAATGTCCTTGAGGTTAATGGTATGTGTATGCAACCTAATCTTTCAACTACTTTGAATAATATTGAATACAGTTCACAATAAGTTAAGAAAGCCAAATCAACGTCTCTAAAATGAATGAGAGATATTCACTCCAAGTCAAGTTCCTTAGAATCTATCACAAACTCTACCACGTTCATATGAAACCGGATGTGGGACTTCAACAAGAGAAAGATTCCACAGAATAGTGTAAGTAAGAATCAGTCTTCCAACTGAGCAAGACACAAGCAGAAACCAATGTGGCCATTGGGAGTGAGGTAATCCTCACAAGCTCTCTGATATACTAGAGTTCAAATATGGCCACTAAACTCCAGTTCACTGATGTATTAAATAGACAAGGCAATCAAATCGACTTTGTATTTCCGTAATGTTTATATTTCAGCTTTGGTGAACAAACACTCCTTAGGTGAGGGTGGCCCCAACCACATAACTGACAGATAAAAATAGTTTGTTAGAGAGAGCTTGTCTTATCTATAGCCTCTCAAATGAATAAAGACAATAAAGAGTGAGAGACTCCAATATTTAAGATGTATTTTTACAGAACAGAACACTTGCTATTTCTATTAAATTGGTGATGAGCATGATATGTTCATGAACAAAAGAACAACAGAAATATACAATTAAGAGTTATTGATTTAATAAAGTGAGAAGCTATAGATAGGACAAAGTGAAAGCACTCTCTAACAGTCATTCCAGTTCACATTTGTTTTTGTTTGACATGAGACCTTCATTAAGTAAGCGTCGTCTTGGTTTGGAAAAATATATCAGTCACTTACCATTTCGATTTCCATCTTGAAATATGGTACAATACTTAGCCTGCATTTGATATTTACAAACTAAAATCATAATTCAAGGTATAATGTTATGGATAACTAAAATATGTCAAATAAAAGTGTACCTATTGTCTATGTCCATGTACCTAGACTGGATGCTATGACAAAACTTTGTCTACTTTGACCTCAAGTGATGCACACCATGTTGATGCAACTAATATATACTTAATTTGGCAAATTGGAGTTGGAGTCAACAGTAGTCAGACAAGCTCAACAGAGCCAGACCATCCCTGTACATCGTCAAGTTTTGTGTGCCACACAGCTTCTATCGTCAAGACCTTACCAATGGCCAATTTCCAGTAGCAGGTGGCATATCATGGAGTCCACTGTTTAGGGCATTTAGAAATATCCTGGCTGCCATTCTGACCAGCATACTAACACACAACTCCTTTCTGTGTACTCCAGATAAAATGCATGCCACTAAAATGCAAATTTAGCAAAGTGCCCGGTTTCCAAATATAATAGAATGTGTTGATGGCTCAAGCAAATGAAAAGCACCACTGCAGGAACAGGTAAAAAACAGCACTCATTGAGCGTCCTGGTGGTGTGCAATGCTGAATATATCATCACTGATTTAGTACCCTGTTACCCTGATAATAGACACATATTCACGTTTGGCATTCTGCACCTTACAATTAACGTGCAGGAGTAGACACTGCAGATGGTTGTTTATTATGGTGTTATGAAGCAAATTTAATGCTATGGATCTATCTATATGTATGTCTTACAGATCAGAGTACATATTCCATTTGCCGTTGAATCCTCACTAAATAACTGAAACCAAATACTCAAACTGAGTGTTGCCACAACACAGTGCATGGTCAGACAAGAGCCGTATTTGAGAGATGGATTTTGGCCTCTGGCTCACCCGGCACCTAGGAAAACCTAGCAAACCTGGACATTTCTGATAACTAAACAATAAGGGAAACCCAGGATGGGATAACTTGTGGCGCTCTCACCAGGTTCTGTTACCCAGAATCCTTAGCAAACCTCAAAATTTGGTAAAAATAACACTTTTTCCTAAAATTTAGGTGCTGCAAAGTTCTGGAATCCGAGGGGAGCCACAAACTTCCTTCTACCCAGCATTTCCCCACACCTCCTCATAAAAATGGTACCTCACATGTGTGGGTAGGCCTAGTGTCCTCAACAGGAAATGCCCCAAAACACTACGTTGACACATCAAAATGATCAATTACAAAACTACCTCTTTTTGCGGGGGTGGACCGGCATTTTTGGTCCTGGGCTCAGCAGCCATCTAGAGAAACCTACCAAACCTAGACACTTCTGGAAACTAGACACCCGAGGGAGTCCAGGGAGGTGTGACCATACACCCACCATCTTTTTTTAAAAACAATTCTTCCCTGGTGTCTAGTGGTCTTTCTGACCCCCCTGGGGCAGATGGGCCTTTCAAAAATAGGTTGATCTGCCCCCAAGGGGAGCAGAAATGGCCAACAGTAATGTGCCCCCATGGGGAGTGACCCTTGCCCAAGGGGCTTTCCCCCCAAACGAAACACACACATTCACACTAATCCCCGCTCCCCCCGTGGGCCGTGTGTAGGACGTAACGGTTATGTCCTCGGCACCCAAGGGGTTAAGCTTTTGATCAACTATTTTTAAGAATTTGGCAAAACAACAATTCAAAATAGTGTATGTAGGATTAAAACAGGCAATCACCGCCTGTCTACACGATCGAATGCTTCGCTGATTAAAAGGCACTCTTAAAAGGCCTCTCTTTTCACTTTGGAGATCAGGGCAGATACAGACGAAATGACTAATGTCCTAATGAGCTATACTCCATAGCCAACAGGTGTGTATATCATCATTTTGAAGGCAAGGTGTGTGCAAGTTCAGGAAGATGACCGAAGCAAAACCTCATAATTTTTTTATATAGGTGCAGTGACCATCCAGCTTCCTGTCCTTCAAGAGATTTGAATCCATCCAGTATAATCTAGCCATATGATCTAAAGCTAAAGCTTGCCATTTATAATTCTTGTTTCAATTTATAATTGCAAGATGCACTTATAATTATGTTTTTTGAATGCGCTTTAATGCCTTATTAAGTTTGCATAACCAAAGGCCTAAAACATTTGATTTCTTGTGTTTAACCTTCAACGTGGAGTTTTGCTTCTGATGCAATATTCTTTCCTTGCCGGTACATTCATGAGATTGTACAGTTAATGAAAGGCATATTGGCCCTCATTATGACATTGGCGGTAAATCGCACTCACCGCCACGGCTGCTAACTTATTGCCGCGGCGGCGGATATCCGTTCGCCATATTATGACACACACACACCAATCCAACAGAATACAGCCACATACACAAATACGCCAGACCAAAGGTCAGTGATAAAGTGGCAGTATGAACCCCCACACTGTTACACCAACAGAACAACGCCCACCACATTATGACCCACATTTAACATTTAACGGCGGTAAACCATTGGCGGTACATACCGACGCGCTCACAATGGACACCCACAGACAAAACACCACCACGTTGGGCAATTCAAACAACACACACCTGACACCCATACACACACCACACCCACACACCAGTTCAAAACACACACCCACATTACCCTCAACCCTTTACGACTACAAAGCATTGCCGCCAGAGAGACACCAAGACCACTGATATATCCAGAGCCACACACTACTCACACCTATACACCACTAACGCACTCCACATCACACACCTCAACAAATTACCCAACACACCTTCACCAACACACATCACATAACACCCATGGCACCACAAAGACACCCCCGTTTCACAGAGGAGGAGCTAAGGGTCATGGTGGAGGAAACTGTCAGGATAGAGCCTCAGCTATTTGGAGCACAGGTGCAGCAGATATCAATAGCCGTAGGACAGCACCCCAGAACTAGGGATGACATCAGGAAGAGGTGGAACGACCTACCGGGGAAGGTACATTCTATTGCAGCAAGACACCAGCTCGCTGTACAGAGGACTGGCGGTGGACCCCCACCTCCTTCCCCACAACTCACAGCATGGGCGGAACAAGTCTTGGCAATCCTGCATCCTGAGGGTCTGGCCGGAGTCGGAGGAAGACAGGACTCTGGTAAGTCAACTCTCAAATATTATCACCCCCCAAACTGCATGTCATCACATACCCTCACCCTCACTCCCATCACTCCACTATATCCCACACACCCCACCATCACATCTCACTCATCCCAATGCCAAGCCCTGCATGCCCTCCAGTGCATGGACACCCCTCACAGACGTGCATGGAACTCATCACTAAAGCATGCATAGCAGAGAGAACTAACAATCCCACCATACATTAACATGCACAAGTGAAAGCTGGCTGGGTAAATCCAACCATAAAGGGGAAGCCACAGATGTAAAATATGTCACACTCATAAACCATAACACATCATTAACATTCCCACAGGTTCCCCAACCAATGTCAGCGGAGAAGAGGTGCCAGCACTATCCAGTCCCCCAACTGAAGAGGCCCACAGTGATGACAGCCACTCTGGTCTTCAGGACCTGGATGACCTACCTGGCCCGTCAGGGACCACTGGACAGCCGGTCACACAAGCCCAGTAACACACCACCACCGAGCCTCCCCCATCTGGAAACACCACCACAGCACCCACCCAGCGTACCCACACCTCTGTACCCAGGACACGTCAATCAGCAGTGTGTTCACCTCTACGGTGACCCCAGGCCACACCTCGCAAACAAGACAATCAGGGACCTAGGGTCAGTGGACACACGGTTCAGGGAACAGAGGCACAGGCCAACAGGGAAACTGGGAGGACTTCTGTGGGCCAGGGGGAGGACAGGCCCAGGGAACCGACCCTCCAGGAGGCACTCTCCGAGATCCTGGGAGCCTATCAACATTCCCATGACACGATGGGCCAGATCCTGGACAACATGCAGGAGAATAGGTGGCTGCAGGAGGACAGTACCAGAGGATCAGGGAGGACTTGCAGGCTATCAACAACACCCTGATCCCAGTAGCAGAGGTGCTGGGAGACATGGCCAACATTAATAGGGAGGCAGTGTCACACCAGCTTGCCCCTGCCACTAGCCAGACATCTGAACAGCCTTCCGCCTCCACTGCTGCTGTTGGCCAGGAGGTCCCGCCACAGGACTCACAGGCCACCACTACCCCTACCCCTGCAGAAGGTGAACCACCCCCAAACGTTCCCTGCGATCCATGTAGAAGCCAGAGACACTTGCCAAGACCCCCGCCAGGAAATGAGACTCTCCTGACTGTCACCCTTGTGTCCCACTCAGTCACCCTGTCCACCCTGAAATGCCATCGCTCCCCTTCCTATGTCACCTTGGACAATGTACGTGAGCTACAAACAGATTGGAATAATACCCTGGATTTTCCTCCATCATCACCCCACCCCACTGCACTTTCCCCACTATATATTAGCACTTTAATAAACACCCTTTGAAAAAAATCTATTTGGAGTATGTCATATATATCAAATACGCATTGATTGAAACAGGTACAAACATTGAAAATGAACTGTGCATAGTATGAGCATAGATTAATGACCTGTAGCTGGCTGTAGTGATCACACCAGCAGTACATGTCAAGCCACCAACATATGCAAAATGAATTGCCAGAGGGAACAGTGAGTGGGCATAGAAGTGGGAACCACAACTAAATTTGTTTAAATGTAAAGTAACACTGTCCTACCTGTGTGTTATTGTAAGTATTGTCAAATAACTGATGTTCTGTTGTCCTCATCCTCATCCTCTGCCTCCTCATGCTCACTGTCCACAGGGTCTACTGCTGCCAGATGGGCATCTCCAGTCTCCTCCACCTGCAGAGAAGGGACATGTCATCTGAGGGCCAGGTTGTGCAACATGCAGCATGCCACTACTATCTGGCAGACCGTCTTGGGTGAGTAGCACAGGGATCCACCTGTTAGATGGAGGCACTGGATCCTGGCCTTCAGGAGGCCAAAGGTTCTTTCAGTTATCATTTTGGTTCACCCATATGCCTCATTATAACATTCTTCTGCCCTTTTCCTGGCATTCCTCAAAGGGGTCAGCAACCATGATAGGTGTGGGTGACCAGAGTCACCTGCAATAGTGAGGGACAACATTTAGCCACACACTATCCTATATGGCCCATACCCTACCCATACACCAACAGCAACTGGATGGGAACGAGGGCTCACATATTAGCCACACCCTGTGACTCTGTAGTTGGACCATCACATTTGGGATGCTGCTATTCTTTAGGACAAAGGCATCATGTACCGACCCAGGATACTTAGCATTGATGTGGGAGATGTACTGGTCTGCCAAGCACACCATTTGAACATTCATGGAGTGGAAACTCTTATGATTCCTGAAAACCTGTTCATTCTGCCAGGGGGGGACAAATGCAATATGAGTGCCATCAATCACCCCAATTATGTTGGGGATATGTCCCACTGCATAACTCTTGGCCTTCACTGTGGCCAAATCCTCAACCTGGGGGAAAACAAGGTAGCTGCACATGTGTTTATCAGGGCAGACAACACTCTTGTCAACACGTTTTGAGAACATTGCCTGTGACATTCCTGCTGCCAAGCACACTGTCACTTGGAAAGAACCAGTTGCCAGGAAATGGAGTACAGATAGCACTTGCACAAGAGGGGGGATCCCATTAGGGTGACGGATATCAGATATCAGGTCTGGCTCCAGTTGGGCACACAGCTCTGTGATTGTGGCCCTGTCAAGTCTATAGGTGAGGATAATGTGCCTGTCCTCTAGCGTTGCCAATTCCACCAGGGGTCTGTACACGGGGGTATGTCGCCATCTCCTATTCATCTGCAGCGGTAGGTGTCTAAGGGACAAAAAAGTGAGGAGGCTGTCACAAACTGAACACTGGAGCCACAAAAGGAGTTTGCAATCCATTAACTTGTAATGGATCAGTATGATTTGTCCAGTTTGTGCCTATTTCTCCTGTGACGCGGCATGAATCAATAGGGCTGCCCCTCCCCCCCCCATGAAATGGCGTCCTCCTGTCCTGTGTGGAGGGACAGGTGGAAGTCAGGTAATTCTGCTGACGTTGTGCGCTGTGACAGGAGGCAGTCGGGAACCGCGGTGCAACTCCTCTTTGGATAATATTGGGCCCTATGGTTAACAGTGGCTAATGGTGATCTACGCCGGCGGTGACGGTATTCACCGCCGCAGACGTGACCGCCATTTTCTATCATATTTCTCACTTACTACCTGACCTTCCATAGGAGAGGACTTATACTGCATGTGCTGCTGTGACCTGTGTCCGGCACCTACCATGGCCAATGTGACTGGGGAAAGGGCCCCAGCCTTCACTTCTGAGGAGCTGGAGAGACTGGTGGATGGGGTCCTACCCCAGTACAGACTGCTGTATGGGCCTCCAGACCAACAGGTGAGTACACTGTGGGCACGATGCATATGGCATGGATGCATGGAGTGGTGTGTTTGAAGGCATCATGTCAGGGGGGTGGGTGGATGGCCTCTTTGCGGTGTACAGCTTGGGTGCTGGGCTATGTGTGTGCCTATGGTGATGTGAAGGGGTATGGTGGGCCATAAGTGTAACAGGCAGGACTGTTTGTCTAATTCTAATTTCCAGTGTTTGCCTCTGCAGGTCATCGCCCATCAAAAGAAGGGTATATGGCGTGCCAGCGCCAAGGAGATGTGGACCCTAGGGGTCTATGGCAGGTGGAACACCCACTGTCACTAACGGTGGGATGACCTGAGATGCTGGGCACGGTAGACGGCGGAGGCCCAACTGCGGATGGCCTCCCAATGAGGAAGGGGTGCAGGTCGAAGTCTGACCCCCTGATGGCTTGCATACTAGTGGTGGCCTATCTAGAGCTGGATGGGCGCTTGAGGGCATCACAGCAGCCACAAGGGGGTGAGTACAGTGCCCATCATTACAACTTGTGCCTGGTGGGGTGGTATCCGGGTGGTGGATATGTGTCAGTGGGTGCCCCTAGGCCAGGCCTGACATAGCAGCATAGGTCCTCTTGTAGCTAGGGTTCTGAAGGGATAATCCTGCCTACCTAGCTTGTAAGCATCCACTTCTTCTCAGGGCTGCGTGGGTCCCAGGTGGGCTGCAGTTGGCAGTGTGTGCCCCATCCTCATGCCTTGGTGGCTAGTGATATCAGTGGTGGTGCATTGCATAGTGCATATGCCTTTTCCCTGTGTGTGAGGGTGCTGTGTACGCCAACGGTGGTGTTCGTGCAGCCATTGACACACTGTATCCTTTGTCTCTCCCCCCTCCTTTTTGTTTTGTCATCCTGTTCTTATGTGCATTAGCATCATTTGGTGGAGGAGCAGAAGCACAGCAATGGAGGGAGCTGCATCCCACAGGACCCAGGAGGCACAGTCCACTGACGTCGAGGGTACCAGTGCGACAGAGTGTGAGGGGAGCACCACTGCAGAGACTGGAGGGGACACTTCAGACACAGATACCTCCTCCGATAGAAGCTCCCTGGTGGTGGTGGACACTTCTGTGACCACCCCAGCTACAGGTGCAGCTGCCACCCCCTATACCAGCACCGCCCTCCCAGCAGCCCCTCAGCATTTTGCCCGTGCCCGCTCACCCAGGAGGGTGGGCATCTCCTTCACCTCTGGCACCTCAGGCCCTGCCCCAGTCAGCCCTGCTGCCCTAAGTGAGGAGGCTATTGACCTCCTGAGATCCATCTCTGTAGGGCAGTCAACTATTGTGAATGTCATCCAGGGGCTGGCAGCCCAGATGCAACAACCTAATGCATTCCTGGAGGGCATTCACACTGGATTGGCGGCCCAACAGAGATTGGTTCAGGCTCTGGCCTCCTCTCTGATGGTAGCCACTGTCCCTGTTCCTACCGTACCATCTCCAACTTCCACTTCCCAGTCCCATTCTCTTCAACCCCAACCCATCCCAGCCACACATACAGATGAGCATGCACACAAGACAACACCCAAGAGTGGCACAGGCAAACACAAGCACCACACAAACACCATTCATTTGCAGACAGTACAACAGCCACTATTTCCACTGTCTCCACCTCCTCCCCCTCCACCACCTCCCTCCCAGACACGGCCACACTCACACATGCATGCACTATACCATCATCCACTACCACCATCATCACCACACCAAGCAGAACACACACCTCACTGGCAGACACTTCCACAACAGCCATGCCCACGTCCCGTGTGTCCTCTACCACTGTGTCTGTCCCCCTTCCTAAACTACACAAATCCAAGCACTCAGACACCCAACCCCCATCCACCTCACATCAGCATACAGCCCATGCACCTGCACCCAAATCCAGTAGACACCTCCAACAACCACTCCCTCATCCTCCACTACCATTCCTTCTCCCTCTTCCCACCCCAATGTCCTTAAGAAACTTTTCCTATCCACTATTGACCTCTTCCCTACCCCTCCCCACCCCCTTCCTGCATGTCTGGCCAAGGTAGGAAGAACCCAGCCAAGCACCTCAGCCACACAGTCCACGGGCCCAGTCCTATCAGCACCTACTCATGGTAGAAGGGAATCCTGGCCACATTTACTGAAGAGGAAGGAGCCTGCACCGGCAGGCAAGAAGGGCAAGGAGCCTGCACCTGGCACCCAGAAGGGCAGGGAGCCTGCACCTGCCACCCAAAAGGGCAAGGAGCCTGCCCCAGCAGGCAAGAAGGGCATGGAGCCTGCCCCAGCAGGCAAGAAGGGCATGGAGCCTGCATCTGCCACCCGAAAGGGCAGGTGCAGGCTCCATGCTGGGACAGGCAAGAAGGACAAGGAGCCTGCACCTGTCACCTGAAAGGGCAAGAAGCCTGCCCCAGCAGGCAAGAAGGGCAAGTAGCCTGATCCAGCAGCTGTCACGGAGCCCCCACCATCAACCATGGTTGTGCATCCATCCGAGGGTGCAGGGGATGTGCAGGAGCCTCCCACCACCACCAGCAACACCACAGTGCATCCATCCTAGGGTGCAGGAGATGTGCAGGAGCCTCCCACCACCACCAGCATGACCACAGTGCAGTCATCCGAGGGTGCAGGGGATGTGCAGGAACCTCCCACCAGCACCAGCACCAATACCACCACAGTGCAGCTGTCACTGCCAGCGGACACAATGTAATCCTACCTCCATGGGCTACTGTCCAACCTGCCCCCTCCAGAACCAGTGGGCAAGTCACCCACTCCAGAGACTATGGCCTTGCAATCCCTGGGACCAAGCACAGGGCATGTTCCCCCCTCCAGAACCAGTAGGCAAGTCACCCACTCCAGAGACTGTGCCCTGGCACTCCCCAGGACCAAGCACAGGGCATGTTGCCCCCTCCAGAATCAGTGGGCAAGTCACCCACTCCAGAGACTGTGGCCTTGCACTCCCCAGGACCAAGCACAGGGCACGTTGCCCCCTCCAGAACCAGTGGTCTTGCTTCTGCTCCCGGCTGAAGTGCCCCCATCCCTCCCCCTGAGGTGCCTGCCTATTTGCCAACTGATACCCCTGCAGTGTTCTCTCCGTGTTGATGCAGGTGACAAGTGAGGCCTTGGAATTTGGCCTGTGCCCATGTGGCCCACGCAAACTGAGGACTGGGCAGTGTCCCTTGTTCTGTACATTTGTAAATAGCTGTTACATTGGTTAACTTATTACTTTTTTGATGTGTTGATGTGTTGATGTTATTACAATCACATTGGTACATTCGTTTAGTCCTTGCATTATTAAGTCGATTTAGGGGGCTTAATTTGTTTTCTTGTGCATCTGGTTATGTGTATGATGTGTGTTTATGGGTGTGTGTTCTGAGTGTGTGTGTCACTGTTGTTTTCCTCCCCCCCCTTGTGTGCCTGGTGGCTGTACTCACCGTCGTCGTCTTTGCCGGTGTTGGTGTTCTTGGTGGAGCAGAACGAAGAATAGCATCGGAAATACATGCAGTTCAGGTTCCATGGTGACGTGGTTCTTCCCTGTGTCTCTAATAGTGAGTCCTTTCCTTTCTGAGCTCAGTTTCCGCCAGGCTTTTGATATCGTTGGTACCGCCCCGGAAGAGGTGGCGGATTGTGTAGTTGTAATATGGTGGGCGGAACTTTGACTTCCGCCTGGCTGTAGGTGGTTACCATCTTGGTGGCTGTTGTTTCCACCCTGGCGGTGGGTGTGGTACATTAGCTGTCTTTTGGAGATCATAATTTGGCGGTAATTACCGCCGGCCTGTTGGCGGTATTACCGCCACTTTATCACCGACAGCCAGGGTTGTAATGAGGGCCATTGTGTATTTGAGATAGTGAGCTCCGGGAGATAGTTTGGTGCAGATAAAAGAGCATTAACGAACTGAGAATAAAAGACTCCTGTTTGTGTCCAGGCAGCAAGAGACACTCAAAGTCGTCCTGATGTCCAGTTTATTGGATGTGAGGTTTGACGGGAGTTGCCAGCTTCAGCTGTGCAAAGAAGATGGAAAACTACTTTTATTGGTGACATGAACTTCTTAAAGGTTCTGTAGGTTTAATTGATGTTCACCTATGTAGGCAAGGGCAGACTCTGTCCTTTGACAAGGGCAGATTCCCTTAAGACTTGGAGGGGTACAGACCTCTCTACTCTTTATTCCTTTGTGTGGCTTTATGCCTTATGCCACCTCTCTACCAGGACTTCTACTGAGGTTTCTGCAATGCTGACACTTTCCTATATTTCTTGAGACTCAGGTCCTCATTATGACTTCGGAGGTCCTTTCACAGGACCGCCGAAGACGCTGCAGGCAAAAGACCATCAGTAATGGAGGTCTTTTGCCCGCCCTACTAGGAGTTTGCTGCTGGGCCAGCGGGCAAAAACAGCGTTTCCACCCGGTGGCCCAACGGAAAAATCACCACAACATTGCCGCCGGCTTGTAATCGAGCCGGCAGCAATGTTGCGGTGCGTCAGGTGCAACAGCACCCATTGCGCATTTCAATGGCAAGTGCAAGGGCAGTGCAGGGGCTCCCATCCAGTGCAGGTAAGACCGCCATGCAAAGGCTGTCAGAAAGGGGACTTGTAATCCCCAGGACAGCGCTGCTTGCAGCTCTGCCCTGGAGGATTGAGACTGCCAGGCTGTCGACAGGCGGCAACCTGGAGGTGTCGGTGATCGGACTGTGTCACATCTGCCATGGTCATATTAGGGCGGTCGGACTGCCCTGTCTGCGGCGGTCCAGCCGCCAAAACGAGTGTGGCGGTCTTGAGACCGCCACACTCATAATGAGGGCCTTAGTTAGGATTTAGCTTGAGCTTAGTTTAGGGTATTTAGATTAATTTAGTTTCTCCAATGAGCAGACAAGAGGACCCCAACTTATACACTGATCATCAGATTTTATTTCTCATCTTTTGTATGGCTTCAACTGAAAGTCCCATATGCTTTCTGCTTGTATGATTTAATCTCAATGGACGTATCACCTCGTCTTTGGTGATTCTGTACATGTTTCTGTGATTCACTTATATCAGTCTGGCTATAAACTTGTAATAAATCTTTGTACTTTATATTACGTTTCCTGGATTTTATGTGTGACCAAATAAGTTACACTTAGTGATTAGGAAGTTGGATTCTAACTCTCTTTTACCCCACAAAAAAGGTCCATCAGAAGAAGAGAAGTAAGAATTTGGGCCCAAGCGTCAACAGATTGTAGCAGAGGGAGAATGGTTTGGGATTTGAAGTAAGGAGAGCTAGAATCCTTTATTCTAGATTAGTTAATCCCTAGAGCCCAGTCCCTAGTGCCCATGTCTAGAATTTGGAAGATTGCCGGAGTTTCAGGGAGTCAGGAGAGAATCATGTCAGCGGAGGAGTGAGTGTCAGTAGGGTCATAAGTCGCAGCGGTTCATGCTTAGCTTGCAGTGCTTTGTAGAGTATGGATGTTTTGAATGTTGCATTAGTGTGGTTTTTAGTAGAATAAGTTGAAGTTGTTATTGGTTCCCACATGACCTAAGATCCCTTGACAATATTAAATTGTAATTGTCTGCTAAGTTGGTAGTGCTTGTTGTGACAAGTCATCAATGGCACAATTCAGATATCTAGATATTTATCTTTGTGTGAATGTGATGTTTGGTTGGTACAGTAGGGGATCCTAATGCACAGGTTAAATCTGTACCAATCTGAATGATACCCCGCAGGTCGAGGTTTTGTTCGAAGTGGTTGATTGCTTTGACTCTTGTATAAAGGAATACTGTCAATTCTTTTGTTGAGCACACAATAGTTATTTGTATTCTATTTTGTTATGTGTTTGAAGCTGAGAAGAGTGCATGCGTACACATAGTAAAGGAAGGCGAACTACAGCAAGGAGTGAGATTGACATCACAGCATGCAGTGCTGGTATTGGTCAGTTGGTGTAGTGCTGCAATGATATTGGTTGTTTACATCACAAGGGGTTGCACTGCAATTGGTTGTTGCTATCAAACAAGAATTTTGGACAAAGTTATTTCATGGTCCGGAACAAAATTCTATCTGTAATTATTGAAATGTGGTTGCAAAATGAATTGTTTTAAGGTCATACGAAGTCTGTTTAGAGTTGATGTTCCTGTACCTATTAGAGTGGGAGAAAAGGCACCTCCTGAAGACACCCCAGTTCATTATACAGCAATAAATATAAGGCTCAACACATGAGTTTGGCTTGGTCAATGGAATAAGATCGCCGAAAAGGAGGGTGCTCTAAGATTTCCACGTTATGGCACATTTAATCTGAGAATTACTGAAAACTTCAGGAGGGTATTATGCAAAATGAAACCACCCCCTAGGCCTTCACAGTATGAGGAGCTAAATGTTGGGAATGTG
The DNA here is from genome assembly GCF_031143425.1 of Pleurodeles waltl. Classification (NCBI taxonomy): domain Eukaryota; kingdom Metazoa; phylum Chordata; class Amphibia; order Caudata; family Salamandridae; genus Pleurodeles; species Pleurodeles waltl. Next base: position 659,712,813 of record NC_090446.1, on the reverse strand, counting down.
CTGCTCATTCTAGAGAGAAAGAGAAGTGTCAGGGAAGAGCTTGAAATGCAGTGCGTACTTATGCTAATGTTAGATAGGGTGCTGAACAAAAGAAGTGGAGGACTGATACGATCGAGAGAGTTAGATTGTATCCAGTCTTAATGAGTGAAACATTTGAGAGAGAGAAGGAAAGGAAAAAGGACAAGAAAGCAAAGGATGGAAAGCGCAAGGAGACAGATGACATGAGTGTGATCAGTGACAGTTATTCTAGTGATAGCCTTTTAGATGCATTATTGTCAGAAAGCTCACCTCCGTATAATGAGACCCGAATGGAGGGAGGAGATAGAACTAATGATGGTGGACATCTTATATGAGCTACTGCCCTAATATACATAAATCCTGATCTAGTGGGGATTACTATGGTAAATTAGCAGCATGTACCAATGGGAGAGAGTTCAGGAATTTGTGTTTCAGCGAACCCTACTATCCCAAACACTGCTGTTTCTTTTACGGTCCCAGTTACTATTGGTCCCGTGTTCCCCAAGTATAAGCCTGATTTCAAAGGAACAACAACTTATAATTTGGATGTCCCTGGCACAGAAGGGCCTTCAGGTAATGCTGCCATAAATCCTGATATGAGAGGATTCTTTCCTCTAGTCCCAACAGACACAAGCTCTCCAAGTGTGACGAGTGCTGATTCGACTTTGAATCATGCAGGGTGCAGTTCCATAGGTACACTTCAGAGAATGCCAACTTCTGGTACACCTGTATGGGGGGCCGCCTTTAAATTCTAGTAGTGGTACCCATGGAGATGGGAATATGTCTAAGAACCCTGTGGTCTCAGTCTCAGTGCTAAGGAAATACACAAGTATGTGAATGCTTCTAATAATAATACTCTGTCAAGGGTAGAGTTCTGAGTTGAAGCAGGAAATGATTCAGTCACATGTGAGAGAGAAGTTGGTGGATGTGGCTAAACTGAATTTAGAATTGGATGAGATGATTAGCAGGAATCTTGATATGGCTCTTTTAGACTCTCACCAATAAAATTAGGTTGTATTCATATGTATGGATGTTCACAGATATAAAGGACAAGTTTATGATAAATTGTCTGAGTTGGCTCACAAATATAGGATACACTGGAACAGGACTAAAGCCTTGAAGAAGAGTTATCGTGTATGCTTTAATGAGTAAGACATAGCATGTATGAGAACTTCAGGGATGAAAGTACAAATCAGAGAGCTAATTCAAAATATTCGGACATGGAATGAACTAGATCAATGGGGCCAGAAATAAAGAATCAAAGAAACAGGCAAAAGAACCACCTCCGCCTGTAACAGGAGAGGCAAGCACATCAAATTTTCAATTGAGAGAAGTGCCTGGTGAAGGATACTTTCATGTGCCTTTGAATACAAGTGATTGTGCATCACTAATGACTTTCTGAAGCTGAGGGAAAAGCTAGTAGAGCGGTACAATCAGGGTGAGTGATTTGTGAAGATTTCATAAGTATTGTGGGTCAACTTGAATACTGTCTTCAACACTGTGGTTCCCCGTGACTCGTGGGCAAATTCTAATATAGCCTGAGTCAGAACCTCTGAGGAGCCTAGTGACGAAAGGCCCCTCATTGTTGGTGATGAAAAAGTATTAGTAGGTGATGACATTCTTGAAGTCGAAGGTGTCTTTTAAATATATTGATTGGATCAAAATTGACAGAGCAACTCATGAACCCAATGAGTCGATTTATGATTATTATGAGAGATTGTTGCAGGTGTTCAAGCAGTATAGTGGTATGAAGGCATCAGAAGTGAAGGATATGGGACATTTTGTGTTGAGGCTTGTGACAGGACTGAGACATGTGCTTAGCCTGAACTTAGCATGATGATTCAGCAACATTTGATTTATTGGCATAATAAATCGGTCGATGAGAGTTTGAGATATGTGAAGTACTACAGTGATAAAATAGCGATGAAACAAAAAAAAACTAAGGGTGAAGTTTCTGGTTGCTCAGATGAAGGCTGCTCAGAGAAGTAGTCAGGCCCAGTATTTAGTAGGGAATAATGGTGCTGCGCAAGAAATGTATGAGTTGGGAATCACTGGGATGCAGAATAGAGGTAGAGGTGTTCTGACTGACCCCAGTACAGGGATGGATGGGAATAGTCTGAAGAAGACCAACCCTTGTCATTTTTGCAACAAGCTGGGGTATTGGAAGCAGTAATGTTGTCTTAATTCAGATAATCAACTCCAGAATTCAGGGTTTGTACTGCCACAGAGTAAAAAGCCCTTATGAGGCAAAATGTGCAGAGACAGAGAGGTCAAAATTTGAATGTACCACAAGCTCCAGTGATGCAGGTTTCACAACCCCCAATGCCTTAGCAAAACGCAAATGGCACTAGATTCAATTCTAATCAAGTTTAAAACATGAATTAGAATGCATTTCAAGATAATAATCCCTTCCAATAGTACACCGTGTTTGAGACATTTTGAGAACTACGGCTCAGAACAGTCAGCTTGACGGTGCCTGAGCGGGGAGGAAGATTGCATACTTGGTGCAGTGAAGAAGTGAATGGCGATCCCAGGTCATTTTGGTTGACACTGGTGCTACCCATTTTATTCTGAGAGAATTAGAAGTCCCAAACCTGCACTACTCAGGAAAAATAATCCAAGTTATAGGAGTTGTGAATAAACAAATGACAACCCCAAAAATGACGTGCCTTTGAAAATAGGGTTGTTTGAAGAGAATCAACAACTTGTGGTGTACTATTCTAGTCCAGTGAGTCTTTTGGGGGAGAGACCTCCTTTGCAAGCTCAACTATGTCATCTATTGTATGCCAAAAGTTGTAGGAATGCAAACTTATGGTGTGAATGTTGCCTCCAAGCTTGCAAGCTACTTCTTATACAGAATTGTTTGCCATGTTGACCATTTATGTCTTGCCACAAGAATTAAAAGGCACAGCCAAGTATGAGGTTTGAGATTTTTCAGGAAACGACATTGGGCTGATCAAAGGTGTTGAACCTGTTTGAATTACAGTGAAGCCAAATGCTGAATATCCACGCACACCCCAATATACTATGACACTCAAACGATTGCTGGGATTACTTATGGAATTGAATCTGTGATTCAACAGGGTATTCGGAAACAGATAACAGATCATGAGGAGTCCATGCAATGCACCCATTATGGGCTTACAGAAACAAAGTGGGAAATTTTGCATTGTTAAAGATTTGAGGATTTTTTTTTTCTCTCATTCACTTTACCTGGAAGCCCGATATCTTTTCAGAGGCCACCTCAGGGGGATACATTAGTTCTAGATCAATCTCTCCTAAGAGGCTCCCAACCAGGAGTGATCCATATCTCTGGGCTCTGGGCTGGAGTGTCCCTTGGAGAGCATCCATCCAGCGTTCCCTTGGTCTCCTATTTGTGTAATCATAGGACAGGCCAATTCTTCATTGCTAGCCACCTTTTTATTGGGCCCAAAAACTGTACGTCTTAGTATCTTCTTCCTTCCCCCTTGTATCATATGTTAAGTTAAATATTAATGAGTCTTTCCATTCCAAGACAGGTGGGGGGGTCATACTGATCCATTTCCAACAAATCTCCTTCCTGGCCAATAATATCCTATAGAACAACAATTCAGCCCTGTCCCTATTTACCTCCGTTTTCCCCAATATACAACCAAAAATAACCAGTGGGGGGCTTACCTGACACTTTATAGGTAAGATCTTATTGATACTTTCACCAACCTCACTCCAATGTTGAGTAAGCCGTGGGCACTCCCAGAACATGTGCAATCCTCTTGCGGATTCCAGGCCACATTTCCCACACCTGACCTTATTACCATGCTTCAATCTGAATAACTTATCTGGGGTCCAAAAAGCCCTGTGAATTGAAAACAAATGGTTCCTTCTTTTACGGGCAGGTTTGACTGTGGAATACAGCAGGGTAGTAGATACTTATCATAGTTCTCTTATCTGCGATCCTGGGAAATGTTCTTTCCAAATTTCTTCTGGCATAAGAAATTCTCTGTCTATCATTTCAAGGAGTGTCCAGTACCATCTCGATACTTCTTGTCAAGGTTGGGCTGCTGAAGCAACCTTTCTACCTCAATTGAGCCACCCACTCCTCCTTTTACCTCTTTCACCCAGCTCTTCATTTGCATGTATTTAAATTTGGAGAGGTTTCCAACTGTCTCCCCGTAGAGATCCTCATAGGAGATCAAGCCCTCTTCCTTAGACAATTGTCCCCAATGCAGGAGACCGGCCTCGTTCTTAGGTATAGCTAGAGCATCTTTAATCCATTCTGATGAGCCCAGTGAGTCCCATAGAGGTGGATATTTACTGTAGTATGGCAAGTTAGTAGCCCTCCTCACCGCATACCACATTTTTGCCAAGTCTTGCATTAGTTTAAATCTCACCTTCCTGAAAAATTTAGCGTCTCCAAATGTATATAGAAACCCCACCTCTGTAACCTTCTCAAATTCCATCATGACGTTTAATATCTGCCCCAGATCACAGATAGTAGACTCTCCCAGAACCCCTCTCATGTTTTTAATAAAGGTTGCCCATGCATAATATTGTAGATCTGGTAGCGCTAGCCCCCCTTCTCTTTCCTTCGCCTCAGCTTCTTCCATGCTATGCGCGCTCCCTAGTTGGCCCATGTAAAACTACTGATTTTACCCTGAAACTTACTTAACCATTCCTTATTGTACCTCAAAGGCAGCATGTTAAAAATAAACAGCAATTTTGGTAAGATCATCATTTTTATAAGGATGACCCTCCCTAAAATCGTAAGAGGTAAGTTAGCTCAACTCTTCATCTGCTTACATGGCTCAGTCATTACCCTGTTAAAGTTTATTTCTGCCATTTTTCCAGTGTCATGTGTTATCGTAATACTCAAGTATTTCAACTCTCTCTTACTTGGGATGCTCTCCTCAGACATGTTCCAAGTCATGACTTCCGTTTTTCTTTCATTAACCGCGTACCCCACAATTTCCCCAAATGTTGTCATCAGATCTTCCAAGACAGGTAAGGTTTGTTTCAGATTCGTTGTATAGACCAACAGATCACCTGCATATAGGGCCACTTTCATGGACCAGTTTCCACAACAAAACAGGGCTATCCTCAACTGTCTTCTAATTTTACAAGCCAGGGGTTGTATATACAGAATAAATAACAATGGGGGTAGCGGGCATCCCTGTCTAGTTCCCCTCTCAATTTTGAAAGGGTGAGTTAAGGGGCCATTAACCAAAATTCTTGCATTTGAATTTTAGTATATTATCCGTAATACCATTATAAATACTCAGTTACGACCAATTAACCCTATCGAACTCCTTGGCGGCATCAATTGTCACCACCGCTAAGGGTTCCTTACACGAGGTTGTCAAATCTATTGTGCCTTTAAAATGTTGAGCTAACTCATGCATGTATCTACTTTTTAAAACCCCTTTTCGATCTACATGAATCAATTTACATAGCACCTTACCCAACCTAACCGCTAACATTTTTGCGAAAATGTTATAGTCGCCGTTCAGTAATAAGATTGGCCTGTATGGATCTTTCCATGGCTTGAAGATTAGTGTGATTGTAGCCTCCCTTCAAGAGGGGAAGAGCTTAGCCCCCTCTACCAGAATATTATTACACAACCTTACGAGGGTTTTAGTTACCCTGTGCCCCAAGACTTTATAGATTTCGAGAGGTAACCCATAAGAGCCTGGCGTTTTTCCTGATTTCCCCCAACATATCACCTCATCCACTGCTTCCTACCTAATTGCTTCATTCAGAGTTTTGTTGTCCTCCTCTCCCAGGGCAATAAGATCTAAATCTTTCAGCCATGTCTGGACTTTTTCTGGTGACACCTCTAAGTTCTCTGTTTAAAGATCTATACCACCTTATTTCTCACCTGATTTGACTTAATTTGCCATCCTATTGACTTCACATATTCCCTTAACTCTTTTATCTAAAACTGCTGCAAGCTCATATCATAGGTCTTGGAGCGCCTTAGCTAGCTTTCCACTTTCTTCTTCCTCACCACTTTTGTCTATCAGCTCTTGTTCCACTAATTGTATATGCTCTTCCAAGTGCCTAATCTCATTTTTATATTGTTTCCTCGTGATGGAAGCTGCTCTAACCAATCTACCTCTCAGAAAGGATTTAAAGGCGTCCCATACCATATGTGGGGATGATGACCCCACATTCAAATTAAAGAACTCCTCTGTGTCTTCTCTCAAGTCTGCCACAATAGCTTTGTCTAGGCGGAGAGTTCTGTCAAGATTTGAGGATTGTGAACAACATGGTTGTTCCCTGCTGTCCCCTGGTAGCAAATCCAGCTGGGATTTTGTTTCACATTCCATGGCGGAGTGGCACACGTTGTTGAATTGTACAAGGCTTTCTTTTCTATACAGTTGCATTAAGACAGTCAGTTCCACTTTGCATTTTGGTTCGACATCTGTGTTTTGTCAGGGTTCTAAGTCCCACAAGGGCATACTGAGAGTTTCTTCATCTTCAACCAGATTCTCAAGAAGAATCTGGAGTCCTTGGTCCTGCCTTGCAACTCAGTCTTAGTCCAATGTATCGATGACCTACTGGTGGAGCTGAATACTCAAGAAGCCTGTAAGCAAGATACCATTGCACTGTTGAACTGCCTGGCTGAGAATGGACATAAAGGTGGTCATTACAACCCTGGAGGACGGTGTTAAAGCGGCGGTAAGACCGCCAACAGGCCGGCGGTAAAAAAAATTGCAATGACGACCGTGGCGGAAACCGCCAACAAAGACAGCCACCTTAACACTCAGACCGCCACGGCGGTACAAACAAACAGCGCAGCGGTCACCGGCAACAGACAGGCAGAAGACAATGTACCGCCCACAGTATCACTACCTACCAATCCCCACCTTTTCTGAGACGGATTCACCACGGATAAAAACACGGCGGAAACAGGAATTTCGAAGGGAAAACGCTCACCTCTACACACTCCACGAGGAACGAGGACACCATGGAACCGGAACTCCAAATTCTCCCTGCAATAGTCTTCCTACTCCTCTACCAGGAGCACGAACGCCGGCGGTGAAGACCACGGTGAGTACAGCACCTACGACACAGGGGGAGGGGGGAGGCATAAAACAGGGACACACACATGCAACACTCCCACCCTCACCCACCACCACACACACACTAATGCATATCAATACATCACAGTAACACCCCCAAACCCCCCCAGAAGAATGCAAAGACCAAAGAAAATGAGTGTAACCATCGGAATATATTAAAAACAAGTAAGCAGAAATATATATATACACAATGTACAAAATAAATACCAGGCATAGTAGTCCAGGTACTGCACAAAGAAAGTCCGTGGAACACTGGGACCACACGGTATGGGCGAGGCCCACACAACATCCCCGACCATGACAGAGAGAACACTGCAGGGGCATCAGAGAGCAAGAAAACAGGCACCTCAGGGGGAGGGAAAGGAGGGGCACCTCAGCCGGTTGAGTGCACGACGCCAAATCCACGAGGGGGCCACATGCCCACTGTTCAATCCTGGGGAGTGAAAAGCCGCAGTCTCTCAAGTCTCTACAGTGGGTGGGTTGCCCCCTGTTCAATCCTGGGGAGTACAAAGCCACAGTCTCTCAAGTCTCTACATTGGGTGGGTTGCCCACTGTTCAATCCTGGGGAGTGCAAAGCCACAGTCTCTCAAGTCTATACAGTGGGTGGGTTGCCCACTGTTCAATCCTGGGGAGTGCAAAGCCACAGCCTCAAGTTTCTACAGTGGGTGGGTTGCCCACTGTTCAATCCTGGGGAGTGCAAAGCCACAGTCTCTCAAGTGTATGACAGTCTCCACTGGTTCTGGAGGGGGACTGGTGCCCAGAGTGCTTCATCCTGTTAAGAACAGAGGTAGTGGATGGATCTCTCCACTGGTTCTGGTGCCCAGAGTGCTTCATCCTGTTAAGGACAGAGGTAATGGATGGATCTCTCCACTGGTTCTGGAGGGGGACTGGTGCCCAGAGTACATCATTCAACCCGTGACGGACCCAGTTGCGTCAGTGCCCCTGCTGCTCATGAGCTAGCGGTGCTTGAGATGGCAGTGCCCTGTTCAGCGGTGCTTCAGATGGCGGTCTACATTGCAGGGTCTCAGCTGCTGGCGGTCCTTCATAGTCCAACGGGCCTTTTGCTGGCGGTCCTTCATGGCCTAGCTGGGCTGAGGCTGGCAGTGGCCTCCTGGGCAGCTGGGCTGGGGCTGGCGGTGGCCTCCTGGGCAGCTGGGCTGGGGCTGGCCGTGGCCTCCTAGGCAGCTGGACTGGGGCTGGCGGTGGCCTCCTGGGCAGCGGGGATGATGGCGGTCTTCTCCACCGTGCTGCTCTCCCCAGACTTGCCGGGTTTCTTGTGGCCCCTCCCCACCTTGGAAGGTGTCACAGCTGACTCCACACTCCCAACGGGACCCCTGGGAGAGGCTTTGGTGGCTGGAGTTTTTCCCCTCTCCTTCCGGGCACTGGCCAACTTCTGATGCTTCACAGGTGGGGGACTGTCTGTGCTGTGGCTCCGTGCCACACTGGCTGTCCTGGTGGCCGGTGCACTCCACATTCTGGTGACTACAGGCACCACTGGTCCCGGAGATGTTGTGGCTGAGGTGCTACTTCAAGACCTATGAGATGGACGGGGTGGGGGAGGTGTGGGAAAGAGGTCAAGGGTGGACAGGAAAAGTTTTTTGGACACACTGGGACGGGTAGCTGGAGGGGGTTTGGGAGTGGAGGAAGAGGTGGTGGCTGTAGGAGGTGTACGTTTGGTGACTTTGGGTGAAGGTGCATGCCCTGGAGGCTGTCGTGAGGTGGATGGCTGTTGGGTGGGTGTGTGCCCCCGTTTGTGTATCTTGGGAGGGGGCGTCACAGACACACTGGGAGAGGACACAGTGGATGTGTGAATGGTAGTGGGGGTGGTGACTGCACGTGACCGGGGTGTGGTGGTGGGTGTGCTGGAGAGGGACGTAGTGGCTGTAGAGGTAGTGCATGCAGGTGTGGGTGTAGACGAGACTGGGAGGGAGGAGGGAGACGAGGAGGAGGGGGACACAGTGGAGGCAGTGGATGTTGGTGTGTCTGCATGTGTGTGTTGCTTGCGTGAGTGCCTGTGGGATGTGTGGTGCTTATGTTTGCCTGAGCTTCCCTTGTGTGTTGAGGTGTGTGGTCTGATGGTGTGCTTGGGATAGGCAGAGGTTCAGGGGACTGGGTCGGGGTGGAGGAAGTTGGAGGGGGGAGGCTAGAGATGGGTACAATGGCTGCCATCAGTGCTTAGGCCAGAGTCAGAAAAGCTCGGTGAAGGGCCGCCAGACCAGAATGAATGCCCTCCAGGAATGCATTGGTTTGCTGCAACTGCCTCTCTACACCCTGGATGGCATTGAAAATGGTAGACTGCCCAACAGTGAGGGACCTGAGGAGGTCAATGGCCTCCTCACTGAGGGCAGCAGGGGTGACTGGGGCGAAGGTGATGCCCACCCTCCTGGGTGAGCGGGCACGGCAAAAGGCTGAGGGGCTGCTGGGAGGGCGGTGCTGGTAGGGGGGGTGGCGGCTGTACCTGTAGATGCAGGGGGCACAGATGTCGCCGCCACCACAAGGGAGCTCCCATCAGAGGATGAGTCTGTGTCGCTGGTCTCAGCTCCTGTCCCCGCCGTGGAGCTCCCCTCACCCTCCGTCCCACTGGTGAATTCAGACTCCGTAGTGTCGTCCTCCGGGCCATGTGGGATGCAGCTCCCTCGTGCTCCGGTGCCACTGCTCCTCCGCCTGATGATGCTAATGAACACAAGAACAGGAAGACCACAAAAAGGGGAGGGAAACAGAAGAAAGACATGTTGAGTGCATGCATTACCGCTACCGTTGGTGGACACGACAGACACAGAAGCCCACTGCACTATGCCGCGCTCTTGGGCTCCACTGTTCAATTCCTGGGAAATGGCCTACAAGGCTATGGACGACATCTGCACACATAGATGACACAGGGGAATGAATATCTGTGCTTGGCACTCTACAGAGGTGGGCTGGGGTGCCACATGGCCTGCCTTACGGTGGGGCCTTGCCTATGGAACTCGCCCTGGCCTAGGGAAACCCACAGCCCACATCCCCCACCCAGACACCTCGTAATGCGCGCAAAGTCAGCTGAATGAGAGTGTACTCACCCCCTTGTGTCTGCTGTGATGCCCTCAAGCGCCCATCCAACTCCAGGTAGACCACCACCAGGATCCTGAACATCAGGGGGGTCATGGTGCGACGGGCACCCCTCCCACGTTGGGAGGCCATCCCCAGCTGAGCCTCCGCCGTCTTCTTGCTCCAGCGGCGAATGTCCTCCCATCTTTTACGGCATTGGGTGCTCCGTCTGTGGTAGACCCCCAAGGTCCGGACGTCCTTGGCGATGGCACGCCAAATATCTTTCTTCTGGTGGGCGCTGACCTACATGAAATGTACAGGGGAAAAAGAGAAGTCATTACCAACTGCACCGTCAAAGTGATTGGCCCCCATCCCTACCCTTGCCATGTGGCACATGCTTTCACGTCTTTCATTAACGTAGCACTCTGCCCCCTTCCTTCTTACATCCAGCCCTCTCCACACAGGCATAGCCCATACAACATGCTCCCTGTGTACTTACCTATTTGTCTGGAGGACCGTAGAGTAGCTTGTACTGGGGGAGGACCCAATCAACGAGTTTCTCCAACTCCTCCGATGTGAAGGCAGGGGCCCTTTCCCCAGACACTCGAGCCATTGTCTCTTCCAGACCGAGGTCACAGCAGCACTTGCAGTGTAGGTCCTCTCCTGTCGAAGATCAGTTATTGAATGATTGAACAGATAGAAAATGGTGGTCATGTCTGCGGCGGTGCTTACCGTCACTGCCGGCGTACATCGTCATTGGCTCCTGGGACCCATAGGGTCCAATGTTAACCAATGCAGCATTGCGCCAAGGTCTTCGACCGCCTACCGCAACGGTGTACAACGCCAGCGCAGTTACCTCACATCCCATTGTCCCACTTTAGAGGTCAGGCAGCCACCATTTCAGGGGCCCACATGGCTTCATTTTTAACTGAGTCACTCAGACCAAGGCCTAGACTGAACACACATACAGGCCACCTTTTGTGTATGAATGGTGTTCTTTGTAAACTGTGGGTACGTACCTCTGAGTTGGTTGGCTCTGTGCTCGCTGTTGTCCTTCATAGGCACCGTCCGCTGGGACATGTGAGGAGATGGCGGCATCCTCCGGTGTACCGACCGTTGATGGACCTGTCGACAATGGAGGAGCGACATTTGATTATCACCTACAGGCTTGACCGTGCCACAATCCAGGAACTGTGTACCCAGTTGGAGCCAGACCTGATGTCAGCAATCCACCATCCCACAGGAATATCCCCTCAAGTGCAGGTGCTGTCAGTGCTCCATTTCCTTGCAAGTGGCTCATTTCAAACAACTGTGGCCATGGCATCAGGGATGTCCCAGCCTATGTTTTCCAACGTATTGTCCAGAGTGTTGTCTGCCCTTCTGAAACACATGCGGAGCTACATCGTTTTCCCTCAGGTGGAGGATTTGCCTACAGTGAAAGGTGACTTCTATGCCCTGGGGCATATCCCCAACATCATAGGTGCCATTGATGGGACACATGTGGCTTTGCCCCCCCCCCACTGGAGTGAACAGGTGTACAGAAACCGGAAGAGTTATCATTCGATGAATGTACAGATGGTATGTTTGGCAGACCAGTACATCTCCCATGTGAATGCCATGTTCCCTGGCTCAGTGCATGATGCCTACATCCTGCAGAATAGCAGCATCCATTATGTGATGGGTCAACTGCAGAGGCACCGTGTGTGACTACTAGGTGAGCACCTGGAAGCAAGTCAGTGGGAATGGTTGTCTGGGTCTGGGGTTATCCCTACAGGTTAGTGTGTGTCTAACAGTTGTCCCTCGCCATTTGCAGGTGACTCTGGTTACCCCAACCTGTCATGGCTACTGACCCCAGTGAGGAATCCCAGGACAAGGGCAGAGGAATGCTACAATGAGGCTCATGGGCGAACTAGGAGGGTGATCGAGCGGACCTTCAGGCTCCTGAAGGCCAGGTTCAGGTGCCTCCATATGACAGGTGGATCCCTATTCTACTCACCAAAGAAGGTGTGCCAGATCATCGTGGCCTGCTGTATGCTTCACAACTTGGCATTGCGACGACAGGTGCCTTTTCTGCAGGAGGATGGTCCAGATGGCGGTGTTGTGGCAGCTGTGGAGCCTGTGGACAGTAAAGAGGAGGAAGCAGAGGAAGAAGACATGCACAACAGGGACTCAGTGATCCTGCAATATTTCCAGTGAAACACAGGTAAGAATACAAACCTGCCTACTACATGTACTTTAACAATACTACCTCTCTACTGTCTGTCCTTTTCACCCAGTGTATGGTCACTGAGTTGTCACTTTCCCTTACGATTTCACAGATGTGGGTCCCACTGTGTGACATCTGCTTAGATTCCTCATGGACTAGAGCAGTGTGACATAGGTATGTTGACATTACTATTTAAAAAGCATTTTGTCACTGTAATTGCTAATACACTATTTCAAAATCACAGACAGACTCCAGATTGTTTTGTGCTTTAGGTGTGTTTATTAAAGTGCTCAATATTGGAGGGGGTAGTAAAATGGTGAGGGGTGATGGTGGAGGAGTGTCCATGGCAGAGTCCAGTCTATTAGTCTCACAGGTGCATTGCCCATATGGGAGCTGGGCAGTTTAAGTATGGACAGGGTTACAAAGTGGGACAGTAGGATGACAATCAGGGCGGTCTCATTTATTGGCAGGGGTCATGGCATCGTGCTCTGTCTTTGTCCTGGATTTCAGGGACCGTTTGCGGGGTGGTTCTCCCTCTGCAGGGGGTGGGGTGCTGGTGTGGTGGTCCTGTGGCGGGGCATCCTATCCACTAGCTCCGGCGGAGGTGGTGGGCAGTTCATCATCCATGCTAGTGTCAGGGGCCCCTTGTAGTGCCACAGTGTCCCTCCTGGTGTTGAGTACTTCCTTCAGCACCCCTACGATGGTGCTCAGGGTGGAGCTGATGGTTCTGAGTTCCTCCCTGAAGCCCATATACTGTTCCTCCTGCATGCGCTGGGTCTCCTGAAACTTGGCCAGTACTGTTGCCATTGTCTCCTGGGAGTGGTGGTAGGCTCCCATGATGGAGGAGAGGGCCTCATGGGGAGTGGGTTCCCTTGGCCTGTCCGCCCCCTGTCGCACAGCAGTCCTCCCAGTTCCCCTGTGTTCCTGGGCCTCTGTCCCTTGGACCGTCTGCCCACTACCACAGCCTCCAGGTCCCTGTTGTTGGGGTGGTGGGTTATCCTGGGTTCCCTGTAGTGGTGGACACACTGCTGATTGACATGTCCTGGGGACGGAGGTATGGGCCCTCTGGGTGGGTACTGTGCTGGTGTTTCCAGAGGGGGGAAGGTCTGTGGTGGCCTGTGCCTGTGTGAGGGGAACCGACTGTCCTGAGGTCCCCAATGCTCCAGGCTGCTCATCTAGATCCAGTTGGACAGAGGTGCTGTCATCACTGTGGGCCTCTTCTGTTGGTGGTGTGGACATGTGCGGACCCTCCTGTTCGGTGACATTGGGTAGGGGTCCTGCAGGGGTATAAAAGGATGTTTATTAAATCTGTGTGTGTAATGGTGTGCAATGAGTGGGTGACCGTGTACCCCAGTGCTAGCATTCCTGAGTGGGACCTTGTGTGATGATGGTTTAGGGGGTGTATGGGTATGTGCAGTGGGCTTGCTTTGGTGATGGGTGTCCATACTTTGTTGTTGCATGCAGGGCTTGGTGTTGGGATGAGTGGTTTGTGATGTTGGGACATATGTGAGGAGTTGGGGTGCTGGGGGTGAGGGTGGGGGTATGTGATAGCATGCAGGTAGGGTGGGGGATGTAATAGTAAAGCTTTGACTTACCAGAGTCCATTCCTCCACCTACTCCTGCGAGGCCCTCAGGATGCAGAATCGCCAAGACCTGCTCCTCCCATGTTGTTAGTTGTGGGGGAGGAGGTGTGGGTCCGCCGCCAGTCCGCTGAAGCGCCAGGTGGTGTCTTGAGACCACGGAACGCACTTTCCCCAATAGGTCATTCCACCTCTTCCTGATGTCCTCCCGATTTCTTGGGTGCTGTCCCACTGCGTTGACCCTGTCCACTATTCTTCGCCATAGCTCCATCTTCCTTGCAATTGAGGTGTGCTGTACCTGTGCTCCGAATAGCTGTGGCTCTACCCAGAAGATTTCCTCCACCATGACCCTGAGCTCCTCCTCCGAGAACCTGGGGTGTCTTTGCCGTGCCTTGGGGTGGTGTAGGTGATGTGTGGGGTGGAGTGTGTGGTGATAAGTGTGGTGATATGTAGTGGTGTGTTGTGTGAGGTGCGTGGAAGTAGTGTGGGTGATGGTGTTGTGTGCCTGTGGATGCTAGTTTGTTGATGGTGGTGTCTCTCTCTGGCCTTCTCTCAGTGATTCTGGTCGTGGGGGTTTGTGGGTGATGTGGGTGTGTGTTTTATATTGTAATGGGTCTGTGGGAGTGGTGTGTGTATGTGTATCAGGTGTGTGTATTTAGAATTTTCCAATGTTGCTGTGTTTTGGAAATGTGTGTGTATTTTGAGTGCGGCGGTGTGTACCGCCAATGGAATACCGCGGTTGAAAGACTGCCGCCGGGATTCGTGTGTCGTGATAGTGTGGGCGTATTTCTGTTGGCCTGATGGTGTCGGTTTTGTTTTCGACAGTTTATCACTGACCTTTGGTGTGGCGGACTTGTGTGGCTGTCTGAATTTTGGCGGATTCCGAAATATGGGTCATAATAGCTGTGGCGGAATTCCGCAGCCGCGGCGGTGTGTTGGTGGTCTTCTGCACGGCGGTAAGCGGCTTTTACCGCCAATGTTGTAATGACCGCCAAAGTGTCCCCGGGCAATAGATATCCAGTATCTCTGACATCACATTGAGAAAGGAGCAAAGAAAGTTTCACAAGAGCGGATTTCGACAATGGCAAAAATAATTCTGCCACCCACCCAGAGAGAAGTCAGGATGTTTTTGGGAATGGTGGGTTACTATCATCAGTGCATAGTCAACTTTTCCCTAGTAGCCAAGTCTTTGCAGAGGCTGACACACAAAGATGTATCTGATCGTCTGATCCACTACCTTGGGATCGTGATTGTTTGATTGGTTTCTAGAAGAGAGAGCAAGTCTCTATTGCGCCTCAGCCCTGGGAATGCCTGATTAAAATAAGTCATTTGCACTTTTCTGCAGTGAGAGGGAGGGATGCACTCTCTCAGTGCTTACACAGTTTCACAGAAATGCCAGAAGGCCTGTGGCCTGTTTCTCTGCTACGCTTGATCTTGTAGCTTCTGCGCTGCCAGGTTGCCCTAAAGAGGTGGCAGCCATCAGTATCAGCATAGAGAGGTGCGACGACATAGTCACAGGTCACCCATTAACTGTTTATGTTCTGCATTCTGTCACGCAGTTGTTGACAAGGACTAGAACTTAGCATTTGTCAAGTAGCCGCCTTACTAAGTATAAACAAACCATACTTGTGGCAAAAAATGTCACTGTCAAGTGCTGTGCTGTTCTAAACCCTGCTACATTGTTACCTGTGCCAGACAATGAAAATTATGATTGTGCAATGGAGCATGACTGTCCCAATGTCACTGAACTTCTAAAGTTGGTATGATTGGCTTACACCTAATTTGCATATTTAATTTGCCTTTAAGTCCCTTGTACAGTAGTATCTCTATACCCAGGGCCTGTAAATTAAATGCTACTAGCGGGCCTGCAGTGCTGCTTGCGCCACCCACAGAAGTAGCCTTTCAAACCTGTCTCAGGAATGCTAGTACGGGGCCTGCATGCACAGTTTTCTGCCACAGGGACCTGACGTCTAAATTTACTTGCCAGGCCCAGAACTCCCCATTTGCTACATGTAAGTCACCCCTAAGGCAGGCCCTAGCTAGCCCTATGGACAGGGTGCTGTATATGCGGAAGGCAGGAAATGTGCCTGGTTCAGTGGCCTGTCCTGGTATTGACAAACAGCCTATTTCCTTTCTCACTGCTTTGAGCGCTGCCTTCTCATAGGATTGCATTGGAAATGCCCTGCCTTATGTTTAGGGGGTATTGTCTGATTTATGAGGGGTAGCGTAGGCATGTTTGGTATGGTTCTAATGGTGTTGAGAATTACTGCTTACTGGTTTAGGCAGATTTTTTATTACCAATATAGAAATGCCACTTCCAGAAAGTTAGCATTTCTCTGTGCTTATGACACTGGTGTTTTGCAGCTTGACTCCAATCCAAGTCTGGGCAGAGTTGCAGTTGGGCTTTGTGCATACTTTTCAGACAGTCCGTACACAGGGAGTGTGGGGGTGTCATAGAGGTGCATCTACATTTTGAATGGTCTTCCTGGGCTGAGAGAAGGGGAGGCGGGGCGCACTTGCATTTGTAAAGGCAGTGCCGTTGCCTCACACAAAGGGCTTGTTTACACCAACTGATGTCTGGAGCCTGTTCTGGAGGAGAGAGGGGATACTCCTAGAACCAGTTGTAAGGGGTTGGAACCTCCTCTCCCACTCTTTGTTAAACCTTGTGCAAAACTGAGTATAAGTAAAGGGGGTTTTCCCCATGAAGAAGAGACACTGAAGATACTTAAGGAAATGGACACAGAATGCTGCTGGAAGGACTCACCAGGAGCCACCTTGGACTGCTGCTGCTGTACTGACCTGTGACCTGTTGGGTCACTGGGAGGAACTGCTACTGTCTGCCTTCCTTTTGTGCTGGCCTGTTGCTGGGCCCTGCCGCCCTGTCGCCCTGTGCTCCACCTTGGTGTCCCCAGAGGCTGGGTGAAGTGGCTCCTGCCCTCTTCAACCTTTTGAATTTAATTTCCAAAGCACATGAGGAGTTCTTCATCTTTGTGGCATAGTGCCTGGAGAGCGTTCCACTTAACTGGCCTAAAAGTGCCTGGACAGAGGCTTACTTTATTTGCTAAAGTGCCTGGGCAGCGCTTTCTTTTTATAAGCCTCACGCTTTGAGACGCTCGTTTTTGGAGTTGCCGAGTGAAACAATCACTGCGCTGGGAAATCGAAAAGCCTGTCAGAAGCACGCTGTGCCGGTGCCCCAGAGCACGAAGAAATGAAATATGGAGCAAGCATGCTCCTGGCGGTGCCTCTGGGGCAAGCGCACTATGGAGAGCGCCTCTGGGGCACAATCCAGCCCTGACTGTTGCCAGGCTTCATTGCTACAGCCCGGGTGAGCAGCAGGAGGTATTGCACACCAGATCGGGTGCAAGTGAGCCAGTGAGTTGCTTTGCAGGACAGGAGGGGAGGAGGCCTCATTGGAGGCCCTCCCGCTCCCATTAGGCCCCACTGAGTTGTTTGGCAGGAAGGGAGGAGGCCTTATCGGAGGCTCCCCGCCCTACCGGTCCCCCATCAGTGTGCAGGAGCCGGGGTGGGCTGGAAGCCTAATCGGATGCCCCCTGCACCACTGGCCCCCTTTCTGTTTGTTGCTCTGCTCCCCCCCAGGAGGGCCAATCGTGGCTCCGGGGGGTCCCACAGGGGCAGTGTGTGCCCTAGTCTAGATGTGGGCCCCAGGAGGGGTCTCTAAATAAGAATGGAGGGGGTGCACACTGCCCCCTATCCCAGTCATCAGGCAGCCCCATTTTGGCACCGAGGAGCGCATTGGGCCCCCTTTCCTTCGTGGCACTCGAGGTGCCTTCATGATAAAGGCATGTGCATTGGGTATGATTTGCCATGTGCTCTCTGATGCACCATATATTATCTGATGTGTTTGCTAATGTTCCTGTTATGGGAATTGATGCTAATCAGTTTTTATGACTTGCCATGGGTTTCCTGATGTTCCTAACATTTATGACGATCTTATGACGTGCATTATTGTAGTAATATTTTTTGTGACTATTGCTTCTGTTGCAGAATAAAGAGTAACCTGTGTGTTATATGTGACTACTGCTGGTTTCTGCAGAATAACAGTGCCGTGCAATATTCTGACAACTGCTTGGGTAGCAAGGTATTACTGACATGTTGTATTTCGTCTAATTATGTTGTGCACAATACAATTTATTTTTATGTAACTTGGTGTTGTGTTTCCTTTGTGGTGGAGATAGTGCATCATGTGTGTTGTGTGTTGTGCAAACGCTTTACACATTGCTACTTTGATAGGCCTGACTGCTCATGATAGGCTACCAAGGGGTTGAGCAGTGGTTATCTTGGGTGTGTAATTCCATCACCGTGACTAGAGTGGGTGGGTTCTGGCTGACTTAGTTGCATACATTAGCCAGCCAGAAACCCTATTTATAACAGTGAGCAAGTGAGAAATCTTCTTGCGGTGTTACAGATGGCTGCACAAACTACAATTGCCAAGTGCCCTGCACACCATAGTGGAAATGATCATGTAGCATTGGGTAGTACATATGCTGATGAGGTCGCCAAGCACTGTACTCACAATGTCTGTACCTTTAATGAAGAGTATACCAAAAAAGGAGTGGATAAGACCAATTACAACCTTTTGTTGACAACTGCAGACACATGGGAAGAGGTAAAGAGGTTTTAGGAAGAGGTGCCAGAGGAAGAACAGCAGAGTTGGGTCAGTGTAGGTTGTGTCAAGTCAGAGGATGATGACAGTAAAGTTTCAATGGATTGAAGACCTGTGTTGCCAAATAGCTTGTTGCACCCTATGGCTAGGCATTTCCATAGCCCAGCTCATGTTGGTGGAGATGCCATGGTGCAATTGCTTAGGCAATCCTTGTTGAATCCCATATCCAGATTAATGGCTGAAGTGTTGTGTCACAGATGTGTTGTGTTCCAACAGAACAATGTTGGAAAGAGAAGTGCAGTAACAATGAGTCACATAGGAAGATCAGGTGGCCCCTTTAACAGGATACAGTTGGGTTTTATTCAGATGGCTGTGTGTAATGGGCTGAGATAGGTCCTGGTGGTCCTGTGCATCTTCTCAAGCTGGGTTGAAGCTTACCCGACCAGAAGAAATGGCAGTCTCACAGCAGCAAAGTTGTTGTTAAGAGAACTCATTTGTAGGTTTGGGTTCCTGACTTCTCTAGAATCAGATCGAGGGACTCATTTTAATAATAAGGTCCTGAGATTGTTGTGCGCAGCATTGTAAGTGGAACAGACATTACATTGCAGCTATAGACCTGAGGCTGGCTAAAATGTATCCTGGAACAAATGACACTTGACCCCGCTGTCATTCACCAGCCGGGAACTTTACCCATGTGGTCTGGGACTGCCCTCCTATACCGGGTTACACCGGTGACACCGTTTATTTCAGAAGCCATGGGTGCTCTGAGTCTAATACATAGAACACACTGTCTTCTGGGCCTTACCTCACGCACCACAGCTTGTAAACCACTTAATAAATTTATTGACCTGGCCATGGTGTTGGCTAAGCATAGGATAGCCACGTGTTGGAAGTCCTTTGCATCCCCATCCATTTGCACATGGCTAAAGGACCCACATTTAGATATAACAGCTGAGCAACATTCCCTTAGGTCTTGCAGTCCGGGCATCCCATTTAGTACCTACCCCACCGACTGGCAAGGATTATTTAGAAAAGGTGGAAGCCAAGACAGATGAGAGACCCACTTGAGCCTCATGCAAATGAGAGGACAGTAGAGAAAACTGGGCAGTTAATCACAAAGTTGATTGGAGACTGATATTATTGGCACATCACACAGACTAGTATCATAAGCCGTGGCTCACACAAAATGTTCATACTTAACGAGAATGATGATCCAAATGGTCTTTGCATCCAGTAACGGGTTCCAAAGTAACCCGGAGACACTTGTGTTTCCTTTGTGCGGTCTACCCCCAGATCCATTGTTCCTTACAGGGGGGCTTGTCCCCCTCAGCTGGTATACATTGGGGGATTAGACTTACGCCTTGCCCTCTCAATGAAGTACTGTATCTACACAACGAGAGTGATGTTAATTAATGTTTGTATGAAAAAAAAGGGTTGTAATTTGGGGCTCATATAATAATGTAGTAGCAAACCATCCTTTAACAACTTTCCCATTGCAATACTGTTCATGTACCATATTAAGGGCCTCGTTACAACATTACAACAAGTTGTAACTGCCGTGCGGCCGCCAATGCGGCCGCACTCCAGCGGTGCCCATTATGACATCCCCGCTGGGCAGGCAGGCGGAAACAGAGTTTCCGCCCAGCGGCGATGTGGGCCGCAACATGGGAGCCGGCTCCAAATGGAGCCGGCGGTGTTGCGGCCGTGCGACAGGTGCAGTTGCACCCGTCGTGCTTTTCACTGTCTGCTGTGAGGACAGTGAAAAACTGTGTGGGGCTGTGCCAGGGGGCCCCGTGACTCCCCTTTCTGCCAACCGTTCCATGGCAGTTCCTACCGCCATGGAAAGGCTGTCGGAAAGGGTACTCGTAATCCCCTGGGCAGCGCTGCAAGCAGCGCTGCCCTGGAGGATTAAACCCGCCGGGACCACCACGCCGCGGTCGTAATATGCGAGTTTGTAACGTCAGCCTTTGACTGCCAGGGTTGTAATGAGGGCTTAAGTCTTTATCCTGTGTATCTTGAGAAAATTGCTACCCGAAAAAGCAAATACTTGAATGAGAAACTAAAATGCGCAAAAGATGGTCGGACCATCTTAATTTTTTGTAATTTGTGGATTCCAGGTTTCCTGGCAGGTTACTTATTTGCTGCTATATCAGGCAATTAGCAGTGAGCTCAATGGTTTGCTTCCAGGGATCACTTTCCACTTTATTTTATATATAGAATGATTTTATCAATTGAAAAAAAGGCAGGGTGACCATTTATTTTAAAGTCAAAAGTGGAGTACAAGTCAGATGAGTATCGGTCCATGCCAGAGAGTTGCCCGCTTGATACCTTCCATTTAGTACTCTCAAGCAAGTGATTCAATACCTTTTAGAAGTGGTTCAGCTTTTAAGTCCCTTTGACTTTTATTCATTACTGCCAGGTTAGGAATGGACCAGTGATGATTTCAAAGAATTAAAAAGTCATCACTGGTAAAATGATGCAGCAAATTCATAGTAAAGTCCTCTGCTACTGTGATGTTAGGTTGGGGTTAGTCTTGTAGGCTTCCTGAGAGCAGTGTAAACAATTCTGTGACAGTTCTTTAATTGACCTACAGTCTGGATGGATATAGATGTTGATTAGATGGAGGGAAGTAGATGTTTGAATGCCATTTCCTAGCTTCACCATTAGTATGCTTTCATCATCAGTTGCCTCAATTTACTTTCTATCTTTAGTGACACTAATTTATAGGTTGTTAAGCCCCCTTCAGGCGGCCATGCCTTTAAGTCTTAAACACCAGTGTGAAGAACCCTGTAAGGCCCTCAGTTGCTAGTAGCAGCATGGACTGTGTTTTTTTCAGGAAAATATCTTGGAATGACTTTAAATAGTTTTATGTTGCTAATTTTGTTTGGCAGACCACTGATATTCCAGGAACTGATTCTCATAACATTGTGCTCCTTGCTAGCGGGTTTGTAAGCAGTGTACAAAACATTGCTTTCGTGATGTCCAGCTGGGTATCTTTGTACGTGTCAGGTGTGAAGCCCCTGCTGCGTTTAGAGTAAATTGGTTCATTTTTGGACCTGCCAATTGGATTTCTGAGAATAGAGTACACAGGATCTGTACCTTTATTAGCATGTGCCACTCAGAGCTCATTTGACTGTGTCAATGAAGCAGGTACACTGCTGGGGTATATGTTTGATCCCAAAACTCTTTTTTTCAGAAGGATTTGCTTTGCAATACAGCTATGTTTATAATTCCTGCTGTACACTTGTGACCTGTATCAGGCTTCTTGTGAAGCCACTATTATGACATTTAAGTCCTGCCTGAAGGCTGTTGCTAGACTAAAAAATCACCAAATGCCTGAAGGCAGCTGTCAGTGTAACATTGGTCTCACCTATGTGCTTTCCCTTCTTTAAGCCAATAATCAACATATCACTTGCAATCCCCCTGACTCGTCCATTAAACCATGTGTCATTGAGTCAAATTATTTTTTTTCCAAGTTTTTTGTAAATCCCCACTAAACGGATCAGTTCAAAAATTGCTTTATGTTTTTTAACATCCAGCATTGCAAAGTTTTGCAACAATGCTGCTGATTCACCTTCTTGGCTTGATGTTCCTGGTGTGAGTCTACCACATATCCTTGAAGCAACTGGTTCTGGCCGTAACAAGCATTGCGCTATTTTAGACTTTCTTTGCACTTTATAATATTTGCCAACAATTAACAATGTGCAGAATATGGATCTACACTCAAATTCACATATGTACACTGACATGATCCTATTGCCTTTGAAACTATTTGAAATTACCTGTTAAAGTACTTTTTCTTGGCTTATTCTAAATAGGCCTAAGCCAGGCCTTGGCACCATGTTGTTCAAAATGGATGTCACAGTCACTAAATATTATTTGTTCTGTATGCAGTCAAGTAAACTCATGTTTGTTTATTTCCTAATGAAACTGCTCTTGGTGAAGGCTCTGTAGCCTGGACTCAGTTTTGTAACTTTCTTCAAGGTCTTTCCACTTGCAGGCAGTATTGCATTTATTCATAATAGTTCATTGTTGTTTTCATTTTTGGTTTGATCTGACATTTACAGATGACATTAGGGCATACTGGACTGAATCAATATTCATGTACTGAGTTATTGCTTAGGTGATTAGATTGTATGATGCTCTATAATTCTGGGCTTTGATTTGCTGAATTTGTATTCATGTGCTCACACTGTGATGAATTTGCACTTTCAAGGTTAGTCTGTGAGATTTCATATATAAACCCTCAATTCAAGGGGTGAGCCAGATCTCATATAAGAGGCTTTGCATTCTAGGGATGCTGTCCGATTTCTTACTGATTTTGCTGCACATTTGTTTCCTAGCATTTTCCTTTGATTTGTCTTTTTTTTCGTGCTGATGGCCTGTATGGGAATTGGTTTCCTATGCAACCTCGCAGTTTCTGCATTTAAAGATTCTGTATTCTACTTTGAAATTTTGTAATAAATTATTCTTAGTTCTCCATTCTGTCCTAGAACTCCCTTATTGAGTTGGTCATTTCACAATTGATTGTATTTTTTATACGCTGTTTTGCAGTTTATCGTGGGATACATTGCTTCATAAAATTGAGATTTGTCACCTTCCCCAATTCACCCACCCATGGGCGTAACAATGAGGTTTCTTTTTTGGGATGTAAGATTTTAGGGTAGCCCAGGCCAACACTATTGTACTGACCTAGAAGGACCATGGATGATTGTTGCAACAAGCTGCTGCTGTTCTTGATATCTGTTTCACTCTCTCTTGTCCCTCTGTCTTCATTGTCATGCTAGCATGACTTCCTGAGTCTGGAGTAGTCCCTCTATCTGGGCGGTATGGTGGGCTATGACCTGGCCATGTCTGTTCCTCTTGTACCTGTATGTATATTTTAGGTAGCTTGATTATGAGGACACAGGCTAGTCATGTTAAGTACTGACGTTTGGGCATGCAGCACAACTCAGTGAGAGGTTTGTAGTTCTTCTGGTCATGTTACTAAATTGGGGCATTATTATAATTTTTGGCATTAAATTCTATCAAATGAGAATAATAACCTGACTATGAGGGGGGCTTGACAGGTACACAGACCTGCGTTTTATTGTTGGTGGTTCAGCTTTATCTCTCACTTTGACATATTTAGTATTTTGTGGACATAAATGAATGATCAAATAACAGTATCAGGTACATTCCTACATCACACTTTGTGCATCAAATTGTTATTTTTCACTGCCTCCAATTTGTTATTTTAGATGTGCATATATTAGGGTCTTAATTTTATTACTGGTCATTTTTCTTTATTGCATTGGGAAATCAAACGTATGTTTACTGTGCATGTATTCACAAGAAAGAGACTGATCGATGCACGGGAGGACATCAAAGTCTTTTTGTGGGTTCAACTTCACCTGTACAAGTGACACACAGCCGTCCATTGGCTCTCCCATTATAAGCTTACTGCAAGGTTGTACTGGCAGTAGTTGCAATAGTATTTAAGGCTGTCAAGGTTGTAGTCAGTACTGCCAGCTGAGCAGTTTCCAGGAATGTGAGCTGACGTGATGTACCCCTTTTGTGTTTTCCTCAGTAACCTCTTACATTAAGTCTTCAGCTTCTCAGTTATCTTCTTCAGCATTAATATTTTTGACAGATATGGTGGTCATCAGCTAGTTCTGCTTGGTCATCCTCCAACACAGTTTTCTATCACTGCTATGGCTGGCTAATAAATGTGATCTACACTATCGCGCCAACAACCTTCCAGGCTGAGTTTCACTCATTTCAGATTCTGTAGGGCGTATTGGCTCATTAGGCTTTTGAAACAAACAGTAGCATTCTTGGTTTCATATGCAGCAGGCACCTTCCTGCCTATTGTTTGGGTACACAACTTCCACCTGAACCTCGCAACCCGGTAGACTTGAGATTTTCAAAAGACGTCCTCTAATTCTGCAGACGACTAAAGTCTTACCTGTTTAAGATCTGTCTGGGTTAGGCTCCGCTGCTTACCCCATTATCACTTTTTTCCTTTCACCTTCTCCTCCTCCTTTCATGCCTTCGAACTCTCCCCTTTTGGAATACACTCCTCCTCTGCAGCCACTATCTCTTCTCTACTAACCTATATACTATTAAATGTGCTATTTCTTTTCCTCAGCCATAAATCCTTTGGCCCCCAATATGAGTTTGGCGGGCGGCGGATGCCCCAGCCAAACTCACCCCGCCATCAGGTCACCTGGGCGGCCTGAACCCCACCGGCCCTAATTTGAGTTCCCCTCCGGGCCGGGAGACGGAAACAGTGTTCTCGCCCCCTGGCCCAACGGGGAACAGGGCCTTAACATTGCAGCCGGCTCCTAATTGAGCCTGCAGCAATGTGCCGGTGCAGCGGGTACAGCAGCACCTGTCACGCATTCCACTGCCTGTAATTCAGGCAGTGTAATGCACAACAGGGCTGTGCATGAGGGCCCCTGCGCTTCCCATGCCAAGCTCATGGGCAGTGCAGTGCCCCCCAGGGGCTCCCTGACACCCCCATCCTGCCAGCCTTTCCCTGGCTGTGTAAACCGCCACGGACAGGCTGGCAGATGGGACTCTTAATCCCCAGTGCAGCACTGGCCTGGCGGATTACAACCTCCGGGACCGCCAGGCTGCAGGCTGGTGGCAACCTTGCGGTGTCAGTGGTGGGACAGTGACGGCTCCGCCACGGTCATAATGTGGCAGTTGGCCCACCACTACCGCGGCAGTCCAACCACCACCATGTCATAATCAGGCCCTTTGTGTCTTCCATGGCTCTCCCTCTCCGTATCTTTCCAACATCTGCTTACCATCTTCCATGGCATGGTAATTCTATTGAAACCTATCCCCCCACACCATTTTTAATGTGCCAAATATTTCTCTGTTTCTCTGCACTTCTCCGTTTCTCAGTTTACTTTCACTTGTTTCCCGTGTTTTCTATTTCTATCCTGTGGACAATTTTATGTTAAGACTGGAAGCTAGAATTGCCACTCCAGAGCTGCTCCTTTCCTTTTATCAAAATACTTATTTCCTCCTGTATCTCATGATACCTCTACTCTGCCCCCTTCCAAGTCTCTCTCCTAGAAATTCTTGACGTAGGTGGTATAGCTTTAACAAATGTATATGGGATGCTACATGCAGCACAGGACTTGCTGAATATTACGATTACTATTATTTTGCACTCTTTCATTCTGCCATTATGCATCCCCTTACGCTCCTGAATGTTTTGAAGTGCATTGCTGTAAATTAGAATATTGGAATGTTGTGAGCTCCATTGGTGACAATGGAGTGCTCAGGGCTTTTCCTGGCTGGTAAAAGCCCAGAGCGTCAACATTCCAATGTTCTTTGTTCAAAGCAACAGCTGTGAACAAAGGTCTCACAGAGCTTGAGGGGATTTCAATCCCATCGGGCCCCGTGAGGACTTAGTTTTACTTATTTGAACAATCTGCCCTCTAATGGTGGAATGGTCTAATAGCCTTACAGCTCTTTATACTTGGATGATACCAGCATTTAAAGTCCTGCTCCTTTGTTAAAGGCCCTTGACTTCGGCTCGGGCCTTAACGCTGGAGCGGGCCTTTAAGGGCCTGTACAGCCCACTACGATGGGCTCTAAGGCTATATTAGAACCTTGGAATGTTGGAAGCTCCATTGAAAACAATGGAATGTTCCGGGCTTCTAATGGTTCGACATGGATGTTTTTATTCTCTTTAGCAGAGTGCTGTTGTAAAGGCTCCATAACTCTAAACTGCCCTCCCTGCTTATTTCCTTAGCAGAGGAACTAAATGTCATAATGCACCCTATGGACCTCCAGTTGTTGGCCCTAAGAACTAGACCTTCTCGCTACTTCTGCTAGGTGTGTCAAAAATCCTGGCTTTCTCTATAAAAATAAAGTATATTGTTTAGCCTAAATCATGTGTGTTACATCCTACTGTTTTTTTAATTCCTCTGAATGCTTAGTAATTTAATTCCTATGCATCCTCCCAACTCTAGGAAGGTGGTCATTCAAGCTGCCATCCTTTTTTGTTTAGACCACAGCATCACACTTCATGTTGGCCTGCCCAAACATCTGTTCTTCAGCCTTCAAGCATCCCTTACAAGGCCTCAGCATCTGGAAGTCCTGCCAATCTTCATAGGCATCTGATCATGCTACAAGTCTTCTTCAAAGAACTACTTCTAGTTCATTGGGCAGTCCATTACACCCAAATCCCGGGATCCTAAAAGGCCACTTCCTCCATAAATCACTTGTCACCCTTTGCATTCTGCCCTTCTGAATCTCCTTCAGCTCCTTGCACTGGAAAAGCCTACGTAAGGAGGAACCCCTTTCCTCACTTCAGTACTAAACACTGGACCAATTAACTCTGGCCCGCTGTCTTCAGTCGAATCATCTGCTTATCTGGGAGTCATTCAAAATTCATCCATTTCCTAGAAGTCTCTAAACTTTAGTCTTATTAAATTTCTATTTGTTGATCCAATGTCAGGACAACTGCTAAGATAACTGTGATTTATAAATAATGTATTCAATGAACTAACCCAGAGATTCCCTGTCCAGTCTGACGTACTCACCTTTCTAATACTCTATCACACTACTCTGTCAGCTTCAGTTGTCACTTTCAGTGTCTTCACAAGGCCAATAGTGGGATTACTCCATTGCTTCAATGCTGCACAGTGTTGTTAATTCTGAATGGTTCTTCAGAAGCGCACACATTTCAGGATCCTTCTCTCATCTGCAGCTCTCATTAGTGATGAAAGTAGATTGGATCACTTACACCCACTAGCAGACTTCAGGAAACTAGGGTCTCTTTCCGACCTGGGCCAAGAGACAAGGCCTAACATGTTACACGAAAAAATATTATGCCAAGGTCCAATTTCTCCAGGTTTACTTTTACATACATTCACTCCTCACCTTCTCTACTTCTAGCTTCATAACTGAGCTCCTATCTCTTCAGGCACCAATTTCCAACAGTGTAACTAACTCCTGTTCTCCTCACAACTTCACAGAAATTCAGACTAGTTGACTATAGAATATTCCACACACAACAGTCTCTCACACTATGGGGGTTATTACAACTTTGGAGGAGGTGTTAATCCGTCCCAAAAATGACGGTAAAGTGACGGATATACCACCAGCCGTATTACAAGTCCATTATATCCTATGGAACTCGTAATACGGCTGGTGGTATATCCGTCACATTTGGGACGGATTAACACCTCCTCCAAAGTTGTAATAACCCCCTATGTCATGCAAATAAAAAGACACCATTGAATATAGACAGAGCTATCCAACTCTAATTTGGTATCCTATTCAGGTCAGGAATATCAATGCATAGACCAGAATAACCCAAAGTGCCTGTTGTGCACCAACATTACTCCTGCTGAACAAATTTCCCTTTTACAATTCATTACTAAGCATGTTACCATCACCTAGATTATAACAGCACAACAAATCTTTCTGCACAATAGTGGTTCCTGAATTTCTGCCAGCTGCCTCTAGTATACAGGATATACAGGATCACACATGTAGAATTCGGTGAAACCCAAGATACACTTACTATTGTTGACACAAAGAATACAAGGAAGTATGAAAAAAGCAGATGGTGGTAGTATTATGTTGCAATTCAGTAGTAAACATTCAGCTTACAGTTCTCCCTCCACTATTTCTCCTTCCATGCTTCTAAAAGATCTTAAAACTTCAATATAATTGACTAAAAGTACCCAACTAACGTGCATACCAACACACACACGGCCTTACTATACACTGTTGCTTGAGATAGGAGAGTGATTCAGGCCGCCCTGTGAAAAGACCTGGAAAACTCTTCCTCAGAACCTAAAGAATCTCTACTCTCAGAATCTTTCAGCCAGCATGGAAATTATGGAGGGTTCCCACTTCCTCTTCCCCTCACCCAGCTTTCTTAAACTGTCATATCAACTGTAACCCTTCCACAGAAAATTGGTCAGAGGGATGCAATGATTTAAGGAAATTCGTGCTGCACACCTTCTGAAGCCCATAGTCCAGGGAATGACTTGCATGACAAATGCAAAACAGCTTATTTATGAGATGCCTACGTTCTCATCCACTTCCTCTGCCTGTCCCATGGGCCCTGCGTTGATACCAGCTCTAGTGTTAAGTGTGGCAGCAGGGGATGATTAGAGGTCTCTAGGCTGCGGGAGGTTGAACATTAGCTCCATCTCATTAAGATCCATGTCTAGCTAAGGGCTGCCCTGATTGCAGCTCCGAGCAAAAATCTCATAGACTTTAGATTCTGCAGCAATTAGCGACTGATCTTACCCTGCCAACCGCATAAATCAGCAGATAAAACACAAAAATTGAGAAAAAACACATAATGAAAGATACTGCCATGAAACTTTAGTCATCACTTTGTGAAGACTGTGGAGATAAAAGGGTAGGTCTTGCATTAACTAGAGGTAATCCGCCTGTGCCTCTGGTACATTATGGTGCAATCTGACCTTTCAAGTACACATTTTTATACAGTGAGCGTTCTTCGAATACAAAGGGTACTAGCAATGATAAAAGTGATCTGTCCTTATGACTTACACTGATGTAATTTGTTTACTCTCCAGAGAAAAGTGCTTAAATACATGTTCTCATACCCTCACGTACTCCTTCACTCTGTTGATGCCAAATATAATTTTTGTTGTCATCTTTCTTATCCTTGGATCGCAGTGTTTTTCCTTACTTGTGTGTCCTATGCGCCGGGAAAGCCCTGAGGTTTATAAATATCAGTATCCCTTTGCTACCAGACAACAAGTGACTTAAATTTGAACCTGACAATTACTGTGGTACTTAAACTGGGTGCGCACCTTTCTTGAGAGTTTAGTATGAAACAGGATGTGTACAACTTTCGCCAAATTTTCCTCTTGAGTTGCTGTCGGTCGCGAGAAAAAGTATTACATTTGTGTAGAAATGAAATCATATTTATGACAGCAACCAAAATATGTGCTCTACAACGTTTTTCAGCTGTTGGAAAGAATTTATTGTGGGAGGTCAGATGTCCATGCAAAGCCCAATTCGAAGAACTTAGCAATATTTGTGTATGAGTTTTTCATAAACATGGGAAAGTCGTGAGAAACAAATTTATAAATCACGTGCACTTCTTGTCTCCAACTGTTGCACTGAAACGGTGATTATTATGGACTGCAGAGGGTGTGATTGATGGTTTGGAATGTATACCTGTGAACCAGCGACATGGCTGAGCATAGCTTCAGAAATCGTGGCACAAGATGGCACTGAGAAACCAGAATAGAAGCAAAAAAAAGTGCATCTATGCTGTGGGGACACAAAGAATAAATGAGTATTTACATAGAGAATTAGAACTGGGTTCTATTTGCTTTTTTTGTTTGTTTTTAAGGCAGACATCCTTACCGTCGAGGCAAGGAGTATTGGGTTCAGTTCAAGAATAGTGTTTTATGGGGAGATTGTTTTAGGTGGCGCTATTAAGCACCTGCACTTGTTCTCTGTGCTGAACAGCTTTCAGTTGCCTGTGGGGTGGGTGGAGAATTTTGTAGGTCAAGGTATGTTCCTGTTGTTAGGCCTTTTCCTGTTTCAAGCACTAGTCTAATTGTCTGAGCAAGTAAGTGCATTTTGGCACGTGACTTAGGATCCTCCTGCGTAAAATGGGTGGAGGCTATTTAAAGGATTTCAACACGCGTAGCCAGGCAAAACAATGTGTTGTGTGACAAAGACCGTTTTTTTGAGCTACTGATAGGGGTTTTGTTTTCATTTATAGTTTTGTGTAGGCATAGCTACTGCGACATGCATGGCAGTGTGCTCTATCGGAGTTTTGACACTGCCCCCCCAGGAGAGTTGGAATGCATTTTGCAAACAATTAGGGGTATTGCACGTTTTTTTTAACTTTTGGAAAGTTGTTCTAGAGCAAGGATACTCAAAGTACGGCCTGTGCGCCTCATGCGGCCCCTATGACCTTTACATACGGCCCCTGGAGCAACAGGAGCACTGGGCAGCTGTTTGCTCGACTCCACACTAACAAATATTAAATACACACACAATCATTTATTTCAAACGTAATTGGTGTTAAAGGAAGTTACTAGGGACTCCTGCACTTGACTTTAGAAATGCCTTCATGTTTAAAGACGTCCTGCAGCATAAGTGTAAAACTAAGACAGTCTCTTCAATATTAATTAAGTGTATTTAGTTAACATGCAGAATGTTTTCGCCTTAGTACAATTTATTTTATCAGTGCATTGAGATGTATTCCTTTTAAAGTGATAGTTTTTAAACATAAATCTGGAAACATTAATTATTTCCCTTACCCTGAGAACACCAATAGTAAATTAAAGAGGCAAGTCACTTGGTATGTGCACTTTATGTATGATAGGCCACCCATAAACATTATAGTTAATTAAATCAAACACAGAAGCAGGTTTTTTGCAGCGCATACCATGAATCATGTATTTCGAGGTCATCTTAAATGGAGGGAAAGTGACACTAAACAATTGCCTAGATCACACAATTTGGAAAAGTGGGTAAGCCGGGATTCATTCACAGGTTTTCTGGTTTCCCATTGTTTATTTCAGCCACTAGATGTATATCCTTTGCTTCCCCTACACCTACCTTGCCACCAATCCCCCTAGTCACCCCACCCCACTGCCACCTCCCTGGCATCAATGCGGCCCCCAGGCAAGTCACAGACCAAACTTTTTGGCCCCTGGGAAAATGTTTGCGAGTACCCCTGTTCTAGAGCAAGTGCAGTATTTTTAGGCTTGCACATTTTTTTATTTATTTTTTTAATAATGCTTTATTGAATAAGTTAGCATACACTGGTACAATAGAATAAATATATTGTAACTAAAAGAAAGAAAAAGAAAAAATAATCATAATCATAAAGATAATTATATCTATAAGAAACAATTTGTATACACATCCAGACTATAATATTGTACCGTAGAATAATAGCATTTTTTGTTATGTTTTAGTAAAGAAAGAAAGAGAAGAGAAAAAGGAAATAAAATAAAAATTAAAGCAATACAAATTAAAAATCACATAGTTACAATAAAGCAATCATTAAGTAGTATGAAAGGTCTTGTGTTGCGAAAGGAAAGAGGTGAGAGGAAGCCAAAGCATGTCCCTTTTAATTAACAGTTGAGTAGTATTAGCATTTGCTTAATCCATTCTGTGATTATAACAGATCAGATTCCACCAAGTTACAACAGATATTTTCATAGTATCTTTCCAATTAGAAGTTATAATTTGCAGTGCACTAGCAATGAGCAAATCAGCTAATTTACCAAGCAGTGGTTGGGAATACCAAATAGATGAAGTACTAACCAAAAAATATGTAATATATGGAAAGGTACATTGATGGAGAAAATCTGATTAACTTTATCCCAAACTTGTTCCCAAAAAGTATGAAATGCAGGGCACTCAAAAAACATGTGCATATAACGACTGTTTTCTCTAGAGCACGACCAACACTTGCTTTCTGTAGTAAGTTTAAATTTATAAAGATCTACAGGAGTATAGTACAACCTATTATAAACGTAAAATAACGTTTGGGTTGTAGATGCTGAACGGGATGTTGTATGAAGTTTTGACCATATTTTGTTTCCATGTAGATATAGGAATGTTTTGATTGAACTCCTGCGCCTATGCTAATTCTATTTTAGATTTTGGTCTCACAAGACAGGTATGTGCAAGGGTTCTGTATATAAAGGGCGCTGGGACTTGTGAGGAAAAATTATAAGGTTGGGAATTAGGTTGTGTAGAAGAGGGAGCCTCCAAAGATTGAGACAACAAGTTACAGAGGATAGCAAAGAGAGTTTGATATTGCACAGTGTAATAAGTGGAGATATGAAATGTCTGTTGAATATCTTGAAATTCAAGTACAGCATTATCTAGAATTAAATGATCTGAAGTTATAATGCCTTTGTGCATCCACTCTTTCCATACTAGAATTCTATTATAAAATGTAACATCATTATTGTACCATATAGGAGTTTGCCTAAGGTTCTCATATGAGGAGTGAGAGGCAAGAAGTAATGGCCTGGCAATAAAAATAGAATAAGTTATTATCGGAGAGAAAAGAGATTTAGGAGGTTTTGAAAGCCGAACTGCATCTCTAAATGTAAATGGTGTAATTTGTGAGTGTTCCAATTGACTCCATAGAGAGGTCCCTTTATGAAAAGTGGGAGAGAGGGACAACCATACTTGTTTTAAAACAAATGCAGAGTGATATCTTCCAAGGCATGGAAAATGTACACCTCCATTATCTCTTGGTTCCTGCAGTTTGACTAGAGATATACAAGATGTACGTTTGTTCCATAAAGAGTTCATAAATAATGCATTTATAGTTTAAAAAAAACTAAAACGAAGTTTAACTGGGAGCATAGATAAATAAAAATTTAAAATGGGCAACAACATCATTTTAATTGTGGCCAGTCTTCCCCACCAAGTTAAATAAAGAGGATACCATATGTCAAGTAATTTCAAAATCCTTGACTCTACCTCTTTTAGATTAGTTCGAATAGTGTCTTTAAGAGAGTTGGAATAGGATATGCCCAGGCATTTGATATGCTTAGAGTTCCACGTAAAACCAGTATCTTTAAACATGTCTGGTAGACAGTAAGCATTTAATGGCAAAACCTCTGATTTATCTACATTAAGCTTCTAACCTGAGACAATTGAGTATTCTTGTAATAAGTTAAAAAATTCCGGAATAGTCTTTTGAGGATTAGAGATAAAAAGTAAAATATCATCAGCATAAACTGTGAATTTAATCTCAGTGTCTTTACGCTTAAAACCATAAAGATCAGATGACCTACGTATTTTCTCTAGAAGGGGCTCAAGTGCTAATATAAATAACAGAGGTGATAGAGGACAACCTTGTCTAGTACCACTGTGCAGGGGGAAGTAATGGGATTGTTTACCATTAACCAAAATTGATGTAGAGGGTGAAGAGTATAAAAGTCTAATAAGTTTAATAATTTGAGGATTAAAACCATGCCATTTTAATGCTCCAAACATAAAATCCCAACAAACTCGATCAAAGACTTTTTCAGCATCTAGAGTTATGGCAGCTATAGGATCCCTGGACTTAGAGGCAAGATGGATAATATTGAGAAAAGTT
The DNA here is from genome assembly GCF_031143425.1 of Pleurodeles waltl. Taxonomy (NCBI): domain Eukaryota; kingdom Metazoa; phylum Chordata; class Amphibia; order Caudata; family Salamandridae; genus Pleurodeles; species Pleurodeles waltl. The sequence goes on along the minus strand of NC_090446.1, from coordinate 659,679,215 downwards.
CTAGAATTATCCGATATGTATCACCCCTTAACAAAACCTGACCGATGAATGTCTATTAAGTCTGGGATAAAATGATTAATCCGTAAGGCTAGGACTTTTGCAAAGATTTTACAGTGGACATTAATAAGGGATATAGGTCTGTAATTACTGCATTTGGATAAATCCTTATCCTTTTTAGGAATCAAACACAACAGAGCTACAGAAAAAGTGCCCTTTGCTTGATCTTTTGATATGAAATATTGTATAAGTGTTAATAGCTTTGGAACTAAAATAGATGCAAAAGTTGAGTAAAATTCTATTGAAAAGCCATCTGGGCCAGGAGCCTTATCTTTAGGAAGCATGGTAATGACATTTTTAATTTCTGTTTCAGATAGGTCAGAGTCTAATGGTGACAAATCTACTTTTTGTTTCAAAGGAATAGATTGAAATAAGGTATCTACTTCATTCATATTAGGAGTATTTTCGGGAGTATATAATGTGGTATAATAGTCGGTAAAGCATTCTAGGATTTTTTAATCTTTAGTGTGTCTTTTTCCAAATGTGTCTACGATAACAGTAATTTTAGACTTTCACATGCACTTTCCAAGGAATGCTTATAGTATTGTAATTTAGCATCAATCAACCTGGATAAGGTGTCTGGTTTGTTAGATGAGAAATATATTCATGCTCAAGACATTTTATTTGAGTGAGCAGTTAAGAGGAAACTTTAGATTTTTCTTTCTTTTTAATGGCAACATAATATATAATAAAGCCTCGAGCAGTAGCTTTAAATGCATCCCATATAAAGTTCATCTGAGTATCAGAAGGTAAATTGTGCATAAAAAACTCTTTAGAAAACATTGTAAATTGTTCAATAAATAAATGATATTGCAATAAAGTGTTATTCAACCTCCAGCGATTACAAAAGGAGGAATTTCCTGGAAGGCTCATATCAATTATTACTGGGGCGTGATCTGATAAAAGAATAGACCCAATAACAGCATGTGAAATTGTTTGTATAACACTTTGTGTAGCAAATATATAATCTGTTCTAGAATATGAGTGATGTACTGGAGAATAAAACGTGTATTCTAATACATCTGGGTGAGCAATTCTCCATACATCAAGTAAACCTCTGGAGGAGGCTGCTTGATAAAATGTTTTTTGCATTTTATTAGGGATATAACGAGTTTGAGAGCGACGATCTACAAAAAGATCCATAAGTTGATTGCAATCACCTCCTACCACAAGATTTTCAGAGTTGCAAAATAATAATAAAGAAGAAAAGTTAACCCAAAATTGAGGCTCTACTCCAGTTAGACCATAAACATTGCAAATGGAAAACAGCATACCATTAATCTTAACTGTCAGTAAAATCCATCTTCCTATATCATCCTTAATCTCCTCCACAACTTGTATTTGTAAAGATCTATGAAACAATAATATTACCCCATTCTTATTATGAGCTGCAGAGGAACCAAAAACATGACCAACCCAATTTCTATTTAAACATTTAAAGTCCTGCTCTTTAAGATGGGTTTCTTTTACAAGAGCAACTTGACAATGCAATTTAGAGAGATGTTGGAGCACTCTTTGTTTCTTAACTGGATTACGCAAACCCTTAACATTCCATGAGATAATACGAAGACTGGTCATTTAACTAGTAGAAGACATTTAGACAACAGAACCTTGCCAAAACCTAAGAGACAAACAACATGTGAATCACAGAAGAAGGTGGAAGGGAAACTTATGAACATATATCTAAGTGAGGTTACGTGATGATGCCAATCTTGCATTGTAGGACATAAAAAATAATAAAGGAAGAAAGAAAAGTAGAAAGAGAAAATACCAGAGAGAAAGAAAAAGAAAGGGGTAGCAAAAACACCCCATTCATAAAAGAAAGAAAAGATGACAAAAAGCCAAGAAGCTTCAGTCATAATTGTCTTAAAAAAAAGAAAAATACTTTGCATGGGAGAAAGGGAGGAGCAAGAAAAGAAAAAGAGGCCAATCAGCAACAGGACCCCCGAGGAACTACAATGATTGGATAACAGGAGAGACGAGGAAACAGAATAAACACATTACAATTTGAACAACTGACGGCGTGACTTACCAACAAGGGAAAGAACACTATAATGTCGAGATATACAGGAATATAGACACAATCGGAAAGGGGATTTTCTCAACCTGAGATTTCAACGGTCTCAATATCTGTAAAGAATAAATAAATAATTTAAGAATTTCACATTAACCAATCAAGTCTTGCTGAGTTCCATTGCCTCCCCTTTGTGAGTATATATAAACTGTTTCAGATCAGAGGGATTTTCAAAAGTAGTTGTTCTGTCCTTGAAGGTGACCCTAAAGAAGCAAGGGTGAATAAGGCCAAATCTAGCATTCATAGATCTTAAGGCTGGTCGGAGATCCAGAAATTCCTTCCTTCGTTTGGCGGCCGCCGTGGCCACATCCTGGCTAAAGAAAATCTTTTGGCCCGACCCCATCATTTGGTTACGTTGTTTGGCGGAAGTCAAAACAGTCATTAAATCTGAGTACTGTAGAAATTAGGCAATAATTCCTCTTGGTTTTGATGGAGAAGAGGGACCAATGCGATGGGCTCTCTGGATGTTGAGAGCAGTAGTATTCTGAAGACCAACAATCTTTGGAATATGAGTTTGCAAGAATGTTATCAAATCTTGGCCTTCTGAGCCTTCCGGAATGCCATAAATGCGAAGATTATTTCGCCGATTGCGATTTTCCATATCTTCTGTCTGTTTTTCAAGTAGTATGACTTCCTTAGTCAATTTATCAACTTTAGTAGTAGTATCTTGTATGTCACTGATCCTCTGTTCCACCTCAGAAAGTCTAGAATCCAGACGTGACCATTTCTCCTCAATTCGCTGTAACGCAATATTTGTCTCCATAACAAAAGGCTTTATTAGCTTAAGCTCATCCATAATGTCATCCAATGTGAGGGGCAATGGAGACTTAGTTGGAGAGGATGGGTCTTTTATAACTCTTTTGTGGCCCCCGGAGTCTTTACGACCATTGGAGTTAGAGACAGAGGATACAGATATTTTTTAAGTGTGAGGGGCTTTCATTTCAGCCACACAGTGTATATTTAATACAATAGTTTAGTTAATGTTCCTGCAACGTCGATTAAGTCACCTCAGAGGACAAATATTGAAAATTATAGTAGACAATCCAGAATAAAATGACTACAACAACTTCAAGGGTGGCATCCAAGAGTGTCAAAAAAGTATTACGTTCTCCACATTGATTAAAATAGCCAAAAGACAAAAAAGAAAATATTTTTAAGGAATTAAAAAAACAAACTCTCAAAATGGCAGCCACATTCCTGTCAGAAAGGGAGCTGTAGGTTGAAAAGATTAAACTCTGTAAAATACCAAAGTTTTAAAAAAATAAAAAACTCACCATACTGCTCCCTGCTTGTTCTAACATCAGATTCAGGAAAAAGAAATAGCCAGCTGTCAAAAATGCCTCCCTCCGATAGTAAAACGTCCTCGGTAGCTCGGGAGAGTCGTTATCGAGTGGCCTTCTTAGCTGCTCCGGCGCGCGATCTCTACAGCTTGCACATTTTTTAATGGAGTCTGTGCCTAGTTTTGCACACTGGAGAAATTGTATTTCAATTGTTTTCAATTGACTAATGCTAGTGCCGCAGGTGCCTTAATTAGAAATGTATTAATGAGTGTTATGTATTTTGAATAATGAGTTTATGTAGAAAATTAATAACGTGGAAAAATAATGCACTCGTTTGAAAAAATGTGACCTTGAAGAATGGCCACCAGTTTTCACGAAATGTACTAATTGATGATTAATACTTATGCACTATTTAAATGTATTAGACTAATAAGTCATATTAAGGGTTATGAAGTGTGCTCTAGCTTTATTAATTGTAGGCCTTAACTTAGCGAGTGACTTGGCCTAGTCTTGCCTGGCCTCATGCAGAAGCTGTATTTCTTAGCGGTTAAAAAAAAATGCTGACAGAGTGAATTAAACTGTAAAATGTCAATTGTCTTGTTAAAAGTGCTTAACAGAAGCTTTTCGTGAGCATCAACTTATGTGTAATATGTGTGCGATGTACTTTCCCAGGAAAAGAACAATGAAGACACTGACTGGAGCTGAAGATGCAACAATATTATTATCTGATGAGAAGGATGATGAGGACATCGTAAAATGGACCAATCAACTTCATGTGAAGAGTGAAATATTAGAATTCATAGATTTGATATACAAATATTATTAGATAAAGTATAAACGTACGATTAACTGACCAATAGGGAATTAGGGGATGGTTTAGGTGGCTTTGATATAACAATGCGACAAAGGAGAATTATTCAGACTTATTCAGATTTTGGGAGAAGAAGAGACTTTAGGAGTGATTTGAGATTCATATTCTGACATTAATCTCATACTCTCTGACTGAGAGCCTGATGCTATGCTGATCGACTGATGACCTGAGGACAAAGACTGATTCTGCTTTGCTGACCCATACTGTGGATAGGTAGATATGATGAAATGTGAGTGTTATGCATTTTATACCTTTTCTTTCTAGGTACCAACTGTGCTGTTTTGACAGATACATAGCTAGATGTTTTTCTTAAATTTGTGTTCTAAAATGTTTTGCATGAAGCCCAACATGCTGATGCTAATCTGACGTTAGTTAAGGACATTCACAAATGACTGACAATTACAGGGACTAATGATTGATGAGTTACCTTGCTGAATTCTATGTATGTTATAACTTTGTTGCAGCTGACTCTGCTATTGATATGCACTATCACTCTAGAATGTGTTGTGGTTCAGGCTTTGGTTAGATTGCATTTCTTCCGCCGCTTTGGACAACCAGTATTGTTCATATATATGTTTCATTTGATTTTGAGATTTATCTACATGACTTTAGTATTGTTAATATAAGGGAAATAAACTTACTAAACTTTTACTAAAGGTGTGGTTATTAATGGATGAAAGGTCATGGTGCGTGACATTTACTGACTCCATTGATTATTGATTTTATTGATTACTAATAATTGCTGATTATCGTGTTTTGATTATTGATTCATGTACTGGAGCTATAGTAAGAACTTCTTAATAGTAGTCAAAAGGTTCATCGACCTATTCTAGTCCCCTTGTAAGTTTGCTTATTAAGGTCTGAGGCGCGAACATTAACACATTTGCCATGCTCAATTTTCTCAAATTAATTTTAGCAGCATCTGACAGATCTCATTAATAGAGGTGGATTTAACGTGGAATGTGAGATGTCTCATTCTATAACGCATGCTAATCTTTTGTGAAAATTCTTATAGCACTTGGATTTTGGATGATAATGGCCTTGCGCTTGCTGCTACCCATTTAGTCAGTAACACTACTGATTAAATTTTTTAAATCAAAACATATAAATATATGGGGAGCACAAATCGTCAGTGTTTTAGGTTTTCAGAGAACCTTACAAGTAACCATCAATATATTTCTTACAATTAAAAATGTATTAGAAAAATATAAACATATTTGTCTCTTTGATGTTTGATTAATATCCAAACTGTGACACCATTTTGCACATTTATATTCACAGAATCTATCAGTAGACCCATATTCATCCTGCAAGTACTGGTATCAAAAAGCATTGTATCCTGAGTGCTGGTCTTTTGAAAATGAATATCAATGTGTAAACATCATTAAAATCACTACTGCCACTAATGGCAACATGCGTTTTGGAGTTGCGAGCTGCTTCTTCGGTCTGCAATAAAACACAATAACACATGTAACAGTACTCTATGGCATTTCCAAATCAAGTTTGTATAGACAGATTTAGAAAAGGAGATGATTTGCAACAGCCTTATCAGAAGTATACCTGTAGAATTAATTGTCGACAAACCGATCCAGAATGTCAGAAACTATCCTCTCACAATCAATAAAGGTTAAAGTCTGTGACAATATCACTACCAAATAACCACCAGGCATACTAAAAGACATAGAAAGGCATGCACTCTTTCTTAAGAGATGGATGAAAGTGAAAATGCAGATGCAACAGACTTTACTTGAAGATTGTAACAGGTTTCTCATCTTCATGTGAAGACATATTGGAATCGGTAAAGGAATCACAACTTGAAGTCTCCAATTAGCAATGGAAAAAAGAAGCATGAAAAATTGATTATTGTCTTGTGATGATACCTTATACATTTCTAGTCAATCCATAAAAAACATGGTAATAAGATGGTATCGTGACAAACCAATAGTGGGCCGTCCACAACAATGCAAAATGAAATCACGGGTTGAAACTTTTGGTGGTCTAATCTTAGGACTTCAGTCACAATGTGCAAAAAAGAATTGTGTGATTTGTTTACAAGCAAAGTCTCCTGGAATTCCTCCAATTTTAATCCTGAGACCTCCTCCTACTCTATGTCAACCATGGAATATGGTTGCAATGGATTTCATTGTTGAATTTCCTACGTCAAATAGGTATATATCAGTGATCATCTACTACTTTACTAACATGAGTCATTTTGAGTCTTTCAAGAAACTGCCTAGTGCTGTAGTAATGGCAGGAATATTTTGTATTCATCTTTTGTCTATTACATGACCTTCTGGAAATAATCATCAAGGATCAGAGGAGATAGAGTTTGACTTTACATCAGGTATTTAAATATTCCTCAATTCCATTCAAAATTCATATCTAAATTTGTGAGGCTTTTTCCTATCACAAATATGTGAGAACCTTAGAAGTGTAATTGTCCTTCCAGGTTTCCATATCTCCCAGGTAATCCTGCAGTCACAAACACCACTGGCCTCCACCCATTGTGTTTAAAGGAACTCCTGAATAAAAAGTGGAACAGATTATTGACTCATGCATCCAGAGGGACCAGTTGCATTATTTAGGCCCTGATTTAAGAAAAGTGGTGCTGCACTGGGTGCAGCACCACTTTTCTTGGACCCCTTAGCCCCCCCTAACACCACCATGTGTGTCCCATATCTAAGATACGGCGCACCATGGTGGTAGTTAGGGAAACTATTGTCAACATTTTTGATGCTAGTTCAGAGCTTTGCAGGATTAGTGTAAAAAATGTTGACGCTAATCCTGCAAAGCCTATTGAGGCCCATTGAAAACAATGGCATGCCTCCTTTTAACACCTGCTCTCAGCAGGCGTTAAAAGTGCCGACATAAATGATGCAAAGAAATCTCTCAGATTTCTTAGTGCCATTTTTTTGGCCCCCTTAATGTAGAACATCCCCTTTGCATACATTATGTCTGGAGCAGGCATAATGTAGTGCCAAGGGTTACAAAGTGACGCAATGCATGCATTGCACCACTTTGTAAATTTAGCGCAGCAATTTTGGCCTCATTGGGCCACATTAACATAAAAAATGATGCTAATGTGGCACAAGGAGGCGAAAGGGGCTGTTAAATCAGCCCCTTAGTGCTTAGAATGGTATATGGCATATCTGGAATGTCTTGGGTGGCCGCAGAGTAACTTTACTAGGCCACTCTGGTTAATAAGTCTCACAGGACATGCCTACTAAAACCAGGGCCTAATATCAGCTCCATGGGGGAATATTTCTAGTGTGGAGGGGTACTGTGAGGTTGGAGGCTTGGGACAGAAACACCACCAAACCTACTCTGGGGACTGGAGGAGATAGAAGACCCTACGGGCCTCATTACGGGGCTGGCGGTCATCAGACTGCCAGCCTCGCCGTGTCTGTCTTACCGCTGTGGACCTGGCGGTAAAGACCACCACATGACAAGTTGTAGAGCTTGGCAGACGTCAAACCTCCACAGCGCTGCCTGGCCTGCCAGTGCGATTGCACAGCCACGGCAGGTGGTGAGCACCTTCAACCTGGCGGCAGGCTTAAGCTTGCCAGCCAGATTGCAAAGCTACAGACCGCCAGGCTTTATGTGGCCACGAAAACCCTGGCGGAAATGCACCCCCACATGTCCACACATATGCACACACTCCTCCCCACCCATCCACACACTTACAATCACTCCCTACCCCTTCAAACACACATGCATAAACATACACCCCCCCCTCAGCATTCACATACATTCACACAGACACCCCCACTCACTCGCATACATGCAGATACACACTCCCACTCACTCGCATACTTGCAGACACACACTCCCACTCACTCACATACTTGCAGACACCCCTCCACTCACTCGTATACATGCCGACACACACCCCCTTTCACCTGCACATACATGCACACAAACATTCACATTCAATCACATACACACACGCATTCACCACCCAACCCCTTCTGCATACATGCACTCATACTACACCCCTCCACATAGTCGCACTCATGCACTCACACACACAGAAACGTACACAGAGACACCCCTCTGCACTCATACATATACACCCTCACATCCCCAAACTTGCACACAGACACACTCACTCACTCGCTCACACACACACACTCATATACCCCCATTCGCACACTTACATGCACACACCACACACATGCACCTAACACTCTCCACCCCCATCCCCTTTTGGACAATCACTTACCTTCTCCATCGAGGAAGTCGTCCAGGAGGGAATGGGTCCTGGCAGTCTTGCATCACAAGCACAACCACTCCAGCAAGACTCCGCAAAGTCATATTATGGCTCGTGCTACTATGGGCAGAGTCTTGCTGCTGTGGCGGTGCTGACAATGCAACCTCCTCTTCAGAGTCAGAAGTCCGCCCATAAATGGGCAGAAGTCCTCCAAAGACTCCTAGAATGGTGGTCAGCAGACCGCCAGCACTGGCAGTCTGTTGGCTGCAGCAGCTTCGGCGGCTTTCCTAAAAGTCCGTCAAAGTCAGAATGAGGGCCTATATCCCTAACTGCACACCTCTGCACTACTCCCTTTTAGGTCTGAGGTCAACTAGCCATTAGTTATATTGGCTCTTTGCTTATACTTGGTTCACATCTGTAATTGGTTTCCACACTTTTGTTGTTTATCTCATGCTCAGTTCCCTCGGTGTTCCAAGTCATTTGCCTCTGATTAGTCCATTGTTCTGGTGTGCGGTGCCTTGTTTCTCCACTTTTACTTCTCACAGTGGGATCAGTGTATTGCCAGCAGTGTCCTGGGACAGACAGCTGGTTTCCAGGTCGGCTCCTGTTCATTTGAGTAACACCAGCTATCGAGAACGGTAAGCCTACTCTTGGTATACTAGTATGTTAGCATTCCTACCTACTCTATTGTACTTCCCTTCCTATTGTACAGCTAGGCCAACTCTAAAACTACACCAGCATCTCTCTGAGAGGTACCACCCCCTTAGAGTATCGCTTAGGTTCTGAAAGAGAGTCTTTTCTTTGTATCCATCTCTCTTTCAACTACCCTTTTGTAAGAAATTGGGGTACTGATTGTGGGGTATGAAGCCCTACTCAAGCAGGAACCACAATCCTTGTCAGGGTGAAGTCACAAACAAACTCCAAATTAACCTGTGTTCAGCCCTCTAGCAGTTTGGCACAGAACAGTCAGGTTTAATTTAGATGTAACGTGTAAAGTGTTTGTTCAACACTTCAAACAGTAACACGCTAAAAACAGACCACATAAGGATCCCACACCAGAATTACACAAATAGAGTAGATTTTAATGAATAGAAAAAAGTGACACAAATCCAATCAGTAGAACCAGAGATATGCAATCTTAAAGGTTTCAGTAGAAATAGTGCCAAAAAGCCGAAAACCCCAACTGTGGATATATGATCAGGGCAGAACAGAGCAAAGTCACAAGTTCAGACTGACTGTGATGGAGTGTGGGCTGCCTTCATGGACCCCGTTGGGACCACAGAAGAAGAGCAGTTTTGGTTGTGCAGCGTTGTGGGTTCCACATCTTGGATGCATCGCACAGCAGAGGCGATGAGTTGGTTCTGAGAAGCTGCGAGGCTGTGATGCAAGGTCCTGGGTTGTCACTGAGTATCCCTTTGATGATGGCTTGTGATACTAAGTCTGGTGTCGAGACACGTCGTGCAGCCCACGTGATGCAAGGCTGTGATGAGCCTCAAGGCTGCAATGTGAGACCCTGCATCATCGTCAAGGCTCCATCAACGAGGGACTTGCGATGCTAATGCCTACATCAGAGATGCGTTGAGTAGCGGCAGCTTCAATGTGGGCTATGAAGTCAATACAGAGTCCTTGCACTGGGAGAATCCCCGTAGCAGAGGCAAAGTGTTGGTTATATTCAGGGTTACACAGGGCAACAGAGGAGATGTGTTGGTACTGCTGAATTCACATATGGGTTGGCAAAGCACCTTCAGGTTCACTTGCAAGAATCAAGGACTGGGGTGGCCCCACTTGGTAGGGTAGGAATCACAGTTGCAGAGTCCAGGTGCTGGTTACAAGAGTCTAGTCCTCAGAGTGAACCTGGTGGTCCTGGATTCTGGTTGTAGGTCCAGGCCTTTTTACTTAGGCAAAAGGGCAGCAGGAAGCAGGCCAGCACAACAGGCAGTAGTCCTTCAGGGCAGTAGTCCAGCAGAGTGGCAATCCTTTTAGCTGCACAGCAGTCCTTCTTCCTGACAGAGCCTTCCACAGGTCAGGTCCAGAAGTGTACTGGAGTGTTGGTGTCTGAGGTCCATTATTTACACCAGGTGCCACCCTTGAGGTTGGAGAAGCTTCTACAGGTTTCCCTTTGAAGTGTACAGGTTTCTTGCTTCTCCTGCCCTAGCTCCTGACTAACTACAGGGGGTATGCAGCCCTTTTTGTGGTGGGAGGGTAGAGACTCTTCAAGTGCAAGTAGACCTCTGCTCAAACTCTGCCCTCCCATCCTGACAGTTATTGTCCATCGAGGCACACCTAAGCTCCCTGTTGTGTATGGCTAAAAGGAATACACGAAGATCAACCTCCAACTACACCATCATGTAACCCAGTGGCTAAGGCAGGCAAATGTGAAATTTCTGTAAGTGGCATTTTCAAAATCGCAATCTAAATCCGACCTTACCATAAGAGAGAATTTTTCATTCCAATTCCAAAGATACCAAACATGAACTGATCACCTGTTCCCATTTTGAAGCTACAACTTATTAAATGTAATAAGGAACTTCAATGATATTCTATTAGAGAGGTAGGCCTTGGAGTAGTGTAAAACTAATTTTAGAGTTTTTACTACGACAACATGTAAAACTTAACAGTACACGTTCTCCGTTTTAAATGCACTGCACTCTGCCCTCATGGCTGTCCAGGGCCTACCCTCTTAGTGACTTATATGTATTACAAAGGAATATGCAAAAAGTTTGTTTTGTTCAAAATGGCAGTCTAAAACTACACAAACAGGCTGCACTGGCAGGCCTGAGAGATGTTTATAGGGGTACCTAAGTGGGTGGCACAATTAGTGAGCTAGCCCACTAGTAGCATTTCATTTATAGGCCCTGGGTACATTTCACTTGGGATGTATGAGAAAATTAAATATGCCAATTGGGGATAGCCAATGTTACCCTGTTATGAGGTGGGAGCACATGCACCTTCGCACTTGTTACCAGAGGTAAAGGCACAGAGTCCTAAGGCCAGCAAAACAAGATGTGAATAAATGGTGGAGGAAGACCACAGGTTTGGAGGAAGACCACCCTAAGGCTGACAGGTCTAATACCTTTTTCTCACCACTGTCAGCATAGAGACTCAGGGGCAGCAGGTGTTGTCAGTGCATCCACAAACTCAGAACCTGGCAGGGAGATGGGTTGTTTCCTGTTGCTTTTGCTGGTGCACGCATAGGTAAAAATACATGTAATACTGTTGCTACAGATGATGCTGTTGGATGAATACATTAATGCTTATGAGTGTTCTATGTAGGCTGATGTCAGTGAGTGAAACAGAAATGCTGTTGAACGCAGGTGGATGGAATTACATCCATCTGGTTCCTTCCTGAAACCCTAAAGCTGATCGTGGGGGCCATGAACACCCACTAGAGGGGCACTTGAAGGCTGCAGTTCTGAAGATACTTTCATCACTTACTCTGCTCCCAAGAACGTATCCTTGTCAGGGTGCCTTCAGTCTTGCTTTGTAAGGGTCTTCCACATAAGGATGCAGTTTATCATCTTGAAGGGCAGGAGGGTTGTTAGGCTATTCCATTCTACCCTCTACAAGGATACCTGTGAAGCATATAAAAAGCACAGCACATCTTTAATACCACACCCACACCAACATGAGCATGGACATAGGGCTACATCATTGGCACGCAGGCATGCCCAAATAAATCAAATAACACATACATTTAGGTGTGCATCTTCTATAAGTTCACGTAAACGTATTACAGTTGCAGTTTTTTAGAAGTTGCCTTTTGAACCCTTCTCAAATACTGGTCTGCATCCGCTAAAGTAAAATGATGGAGACTGCTGAATCCACACAAGGCACTGTTCTTTTAATCTGCCCAGCATTGTTTCAGTAGTTGGTGAGGTACTCTAACACAGAGACACAAAATGACAGGTGGCTTTAAGTAGGTAAAGCAATCAGGTCTATTGCTAAATTATGTGTTTTATGTTTTGTTGTGGAAGATTATAATTGTATAATACTGTTATTTGCAAATAATGTCTGCTTATATACATATTCTTTGTATAGCTTGTTGTTCCCCAAGTATATGGCCTATTGACATTTTAGGTTCCTGGGCAGACTCTGGCCTGCAAAAGCGTGATTACAAAGCAGAAGTGCTCCTTTGTGGAAACAACTGTCCCTGGCCTTTGTAAGGGGGGGTGATAGAGCTTGCTGGAGTAGGAGTTTCCCTACCTTGGGGCTCCATGTGGCAGAAGATCTTGCAAACTTCAAACCTAATCTGTGTGAGCATTAACACTTTCGTTGGCTGCTCCTTTGCAGAGGTGAAGTATGGTGGTGTTAATGCCCTCTCCCTAACCTGAGTAATTTTTTAATTCTTCCAACCTCCAACCACTTATGGGTGTGTATGTGGTTGACAGTGTGTGTGTGTGGTCATGTTTTCTTATTCTTTCTTGCCTGTTTTTTACCCTAGGCTTGGAATGTTCTCGCTTTGACTACATGCGGTCTGTATCCTTGTAATTTGTAATTGTGAATTGGTCCGATTCTCACCATGTTTGTTTTGGGTCCCTCCCCAAACCTTGCATACTGAGTCCGGCATTTCCCAAACATATATGGCCTTGTGTCAGAGAGTCTAAGTCCCCATGCCCATGTTCCCAGTTTAGTCTCTGTTCAAGTTATGGTGTGTTCTTAGGCCTTCTTGGTCTCTACCCCGAATAGATATATTTGCCTACAGATTCAAGCACTGGATAAAATGATCTGGGCTTGGAGACATGCCAGTTCTATTACTCTCCCTTGTGCCCAAAGGAGCTTGGGGCTCAGTTGGATGAATACATTATCAGGGGTTGAGGTAGAATCTTTTCCTAGGGTGTTGGGGCCTTGGCACATGATTGTCAGCACTTCAGGCCTGATTCCATATGTCTGGATATGTGCTCAGATGAAGGCCTAACCTAGCCTGGCATATGGGTTCAGTGACTGTTAGGGATGTAACTTAGGGTGTATAGCAGAGAATGTTCCCTCTTAAAATCAATGGCTATTTGAGGAAGAAAGCACAATGCTGATGTAAAAAACTGACAATCCTTTAGTTTAATTCCAAATCACTGACATCCATTTCCTATTCAACACACAAACCCACACACACTCAGATATACTGATATGTGCAAGCAACTGTGAACTTTTGTTAGGAAATTGGCACAGTGGCGAGGATCTACATCATGGGAGACCAGTAGGTCTGTGTATGGCAATTTCGGCCCAGAAAAAGATGGCAGCAGATCCTGATTTCCTTGTACTTCTCCAAACATAATTAATGTTGCTAGAGTGTTATGTAATGTTGATGTGTATAGCGCACTAGCCACCCAAGATAGTATGAAGGTGCTTGGGCAGATGTGAAGGTGTGTAGTCCCCGAGGTGCTTACACGAAGAGCCAGGTCTTCAGCTTCTTCCAGAACTCAAGAAGTGAGGAGGAGGCTCTATTGCATTGAGAGAGGTAATTCTATGCATTGGTTGCAGTGTAGAAGAATGAGCCACCTCCAGTTTTGCTTTTGTGGAAGCAACAAGGAGTGTGTGTGAGTGAGTGAATGAGTGAGGGAGTGAGGGAGTGAGGGAGTGAGTGAGGCACAGGATTGATGTCTGGTGGGTTGGTTAAAGTGTATGTAGCTGTTCAGGTATTCTAGTACTGTGTTGTGTAGGGCTTTGTATGTGTGCATGAGAAGTTTTAATTGGCTGTGCTTGTGAATGGGAAGCCAGTGAAGCTTCCTGAGGTATGGTGTGATGTGGCTGCTGCCCGGGAGGTTGAGCATGAGTCTTGATGTGGCGTTCTGGGTGGTCTAGAGTCTATGTAGGAGTTGTGTAGTGATTCCAGAATAGAATGTTGCAGTTGTCCAGCCTTCTGGTGATCAATACTTGCACGATGGTGTGTCTGGTGTTCTGAGCCAACCATTTGAAGATCTTTTGCAGCATGCATGAGATGCGCACTACATTGTCTTGAGCTGTCATGTTAAGTTATTCATCTAGGATGGTCCCTAGATTTGTCTGTGGGTGTGGGCATTGATCCAAGCTCCGACTCCCACCAGGTGAAGCCGCATGCAGAGGTTTTGTTGCTGAAGAGCAGTACTTTTGCCTTGTCGTAGTTGAGTTTCAGGCACTAGGCTTGCATACAGTCTGAAGCTATGGTCCTGCAGCTGGTGAAGTTGGTTCTGGTGGTGATTGTCTCATCCGTTAGGGAAAGAATGAGTAGGGTGCCTCAGTGTAGGCGATGACGGTGGTGTCTTGTGATCAGATGATGTTAGTGAATGGTGTCATGTATATGTTGGAAAGGATGGGGCCGAGGTACAATCCCTTGGTACTCCGCACATCTGTTTCTTGGTCTCTAATATGAAGAGTGTCAGCCTGACCATTTAGGTTCTTCCTGTGAAGAAAGAAGAGATCAATTTCAGAGAGGATCCTTGTATGCCACTCTTGTTTCATCTTCTGGTGAGAGTTTTGTGTGAGACAGTGTTGAAGGCCACTGACAAGTCAAGCAGGATGGGGGCATTGTTTTGCCTTAGTCTAGGATGATTTGAATATTGTTGGTGGCTGCAATGAGTACAATTTCAGTTCTGTGTTTCTTTCTGAATCTTGATTGAGTTTTAAATAGAAGATGGTGAAGTTTGACATTTTTAGTGAGCTGCTTGTATATGGCCTTCTCAATCACTTTGGCTGCATAGGGGAGCAGGAAGATGGGTCAAAAGTTGCATTGTTGATTCTGGTAGGCAGTGGGCTTCTTGAGGAAGGCATTGATATTTGTAAGTTTCCATTCATCCAGGAAGGTGGCAGATGTGATTGGGGTGTTGATGATGTGGGTCAAGGTGGTGCTGACTGGCAATTATTCCCAGGTTGTAGATGTGATGGGAGCATGTGTCCATTGGGACCCTGAGTGGATAGTCCACACAATTGCCACAGTGTTGTTTCTGGGAGGGTTATCCATGTGGTCAGGTAACCATTTGAGGGCCTCATTCCTAGTTTGGTGGTGAGACAAGTTGACCGCCAAATTTGTGGGGATGAGGTCACCGTCAGCCCGGTGGCCTCACCCCCTGTCGTATTACGATGTTCCTACCAGGTTGACCGGGAGGAACATCCTATTATGATGTTCCCAGCTGTCAGCCTGGTGGGAACAGTGCTACGGTATTGTTCTCTGCTGCCTTAGGGGAGCCCAGACTGTTACCATAGCTCTACAGCACCCTCAGACAGTGCGCATTCCGAGGGTGCTGGGCAGGGGGACCACTGCACTGCCCACGACATAGCCATGGTTGTGAGCGGCACAGGGGCCACCCTGTGGCACCCAGCATAGCCTCTCCACCAGCCTTTACATGGAAGTTGGTGGAAAGGGACCTCATGCTCAGCATGGTGGTGCTGATCTCAGCACCGCCGTGGCTGAGCATGAGTCAGACCACCATCAGCCCATCAAGAATTATGTTCTTGGTAGGGACAGCGGTCCAATGGTGGTCCAACTGCCAGGGTTGTAATGTGGTGGTCGGACCACCTGGAGTGCGGCGCTGCAACCACCACTGCAGCGCTGGTGATCCTTGAACCAAAAATGTCTTAATGAGACCCTTATAAGTTTGTGGGTAGCTTAGCAAAGAGTTCTCTGGGGTTGGGCTATTTGCAAAATTGCTATAGATGTTTGTGATTTTGCTGTGGGAGAAGTTGGATAGGTTGTTGCAGAGTTGTTAGGAGACAGCAATGTTGTTGACAGTGACGGAGGCTGAGGTAAAATCCGTGATGATTGAAAAGATCTCTTTGCAGCTGTTAGAGCTTTCTTTAATGCAGTCCACTAGTGCTTTTTTCCTGGCTTATCTTATTTGCTGGTGATAGTGTCTAAATGTAACCTTGGAAGTAGATCGTCCGGTAGTATTGTGGCTGGTTCTCCATTTCCTTTCTAGCTGTTCACAGTGTAATTTGGTGTCTCAAAGGTCTTCTGTGTACCAGCTGGTCTGCTTGGTTTGATCTACTATGACTGTGTTTGATGGGTGTGAGGGAGTCCGTGCATTTCTTTATCTAGTGGTTGAAGTTGTTGATGTTCTTGTAAAGGTTGCCTGTGGGGTTAGGTTGACCCGTGATGAGTGTGCTCAGCCAGTCTGCTTCTATGATTTTGCCATGGCTTGGAATGCTGAACTTGGTAGGGGTATTGACATGAGGTGTGTTGATTTGGTAATAGATAATGGAGTGGTTGTTCCATTTGAGAGGTGTGATGGAGTTGTATTTGATGCTGTCGCTTGTGGTGTAGATAGAGTTCAGTGTTGGTGTTTCCAGAGGTGTATTTTGGTTCTGAGATGAGCTGAGTGAGTTTGTTAGACTTGGCATACTTGGCGTGGTCTTCCCTAACTTTTTGCCTCTGTTTCCCAGGTTGTTGATGTGTGCTGGACTCTGTTTTTGCTGTTTTTGTTGCTCTGGGCACTTTAACACTTCTATCCAGTGCTAAAGTGCCAGTGCTCCTATACAAAATGTGTATGTAATTGGTTAGTCCATGATTGGCATATATGATTTACTGGTAAGTCCCTAATACAGTGCACTAGAGGTGCCCAGGGCCTGTAAATCAAATGCTACGAGCGGGCCTGCAGCACTGGTTGTGCCACCCACATTAGTAGCTCTGTAAACATGGCTCAGACCTGCCACTGCAGTGTCTGTGTGTGCAGTTGTAAACTGCCAATTCGACTTGGCAAGTGTACCCACTTGCCAGGCCTAAACCTTCCCTTTTCTTATATGTAAGACACCCTAATGTAGGACCTAGGTAGCCTCATAGGCAGGGTGCAGTGTATGTTTACGGTAGGACATATACTAATGTGTTTTATATGTCCTATCAGTGAAATACTGCTGAATTTGGTTTTCACTGTTGCAAGGCCTATCTGAAGTAACTTTGTATCCAAGTGAAGAAGACAGTCCACACATCAAAGGTTGTCTTCTTGATGGTTTAATCCAGAAAGTATTCATAAACAGAATAGGAACTCCAACTACTCCTAAGCCCTCACTGCTCAACTTCCAACTGTCCAGAAGAGAATCTCTGTACCAACCTTCCGGACAGTAGAACAGTCAGCAAGCTAGGGGGAGAGATGGAAGATACCAAGTACAACAAACACAAAGAGATACATAAAATACACAAAACATAATAATAATAAATATGACTATAGTGAAAGGAAAAACTATAATGCTAAACTACAATCGTGCACCATCCCCCTCCCCAGAAAAGAAAAGAAAAAAAAAAAAATGCAGAATAATAATTCTATTTAGATTCCAAATACGTCCATCATCAGGTTTAACTGGCCCCTTGAACACTTTTACAACTCGATGAATTCTGCTAAAATGTGACACACCAGATTTGTTTCTCTCTGGTAACTTGACTTTAACGCTATCACCCTCTTGTACAATACTTTTCTTCACAGATTTGCAAATATCATAAAATTATTTTCTCTTGCTGTGAAGATATTAATCCTTTTCAATAGCTTCTCTCTTAACAGCCTCCTTATCAAAATCAAATGTAAGATTTTTTTTTATCCATGGGGGATTAACTTTGGTATGTGGAATATGCTTCCTGAATAATATGAAAGGAAACTGACCTGTACTAGAATGTGGAGTAAACCTGTGTTCTTCCACCTTAGACTCAACTAACTCTTCCCAACAACCTCCCATCATTTTAGCAAATTGAAAAGTTCTAGTAAAATGTTCCACAATGCCATTCGTCTCAGGATGATACAGCACACATTTCTTATGACTAATTCCTCTAGAGGAAAGAAAATTACACATAATATTTTAGGTAAATTGAACGACATTGCCTGACAGAATTACCTTGGGATTGCCTTCCCTGCTGAAGATCTTGGTAAGAAAATTCACAACAATTCTTGAAGTAACCTCTGAGGTGATTAACACCTCTGGCCAGCGAGATAACATATCCATAAGTACGATAACATACTTGGAATAAGACCCAGAAGAAATAGGTCCCATTATATCGATGGAAACGTCCTCCCAAACTTCTTTCTGAATGTCTTTAAGTACCATTGGCTGAGTCCTGATATTCAAAGTTTTATCAGATAGTCTACAGTCAACATACTCTCTAACTTTCCTTTCCAAAGCGAGATCCATACCAGGCCACCAATATGTGGTCCTCATTCTTTCCTTAGTTTTACTAATCCCCTGATGACCCGATTGGGAAAGATTAAGGAGACGCTCATATAGACAAGAGGGAGGTACTAATCTACACCCCCTCAACAACAATCCATTGTGTATCGACAATTCAGTCCATACTTTTTTAAAAGGTAGGACAGAACTATCACTGTTGCTCCCGAATTTTCCAGACTTAAGCAAATCTGTAACCTTCAACAATTCCTCATCCTTAGCCATCTCTTCTAACCACTCCTGTTCCAAAACACACCCATCAGTTATAGCACAAACTTTCACTTCATCATCTGCCCACCACGACGTACTAATGGCATCATCAGTCATATCATCAGAACTCAACCTAGATAAGCAATCAGCTGTTTTGTTGTCACGCCCTGGGACATACTTGACAATGAACTGAAAATCTTGGAGAGCTACCACCCACTTGCAAATGCGAGAAGAAACGTTATCAAGGCCTTTTTTTCAAAAATCTCTTGCAAGGGTTTATGATCAGAGTGTACTTTGAAACGTATACCCCAAAGAAATTGTCTGAACTTTTTAATAGCCCAATAAATAGCTAATGCTTCTTTCTCAATCATGAAATATTTAAACTCTGCGCCACGCAAGGTATGTGAGGCAAAGGCAATAGTGATATTCTGATTATCTTTCACTTGTTTTAACACACAACCCAATCCTTTATCAGAAGCATTAGTTATAAGATAACAAGGTAATCCAGGCTGAAAACTCCTAAGAAATTCCATCTCGCACTCCTTAGTCCACAAGAATTCAGCATTCTTCTTGAGTAGGTCCCTAATGGAACTTGACCTATTAGCAACATTGGGAATATACCTGGCATATAATTCAGCCATTCCTAAGAACACTTGAATATCACTCTTTTTTTCTGGTGTGGACAAATTAACAATGGAATGTACTAAATCACTTTTTGGTCTAACTCCACTGCTCGAAATAACATGACCTAAGTATGTAATTTCAGACTGTAAAAACCTGCATTTCTCTTTATTTAAAGTTATACCTTTAGACCTAAAGATACGAAGTACATCTCTTAATTTCTTTTCTTGCTCTTCTTGTGTATCTGTGGAAACTAGGCCATCATCCTGCAAAAAAAAAAAATTCCATCCATCCACCCAAAATCTCACTCACCAGTCTTTGAAATTCTGCAGCTAATGAACAAAGACCAAACGGCATCCGGTTGAACTTATAAACACCAAAAGGCGTAATGAAAGAAGTGAGTAATTTAGAATCTTCAGTCAATTGTACTTGATGATACGGCGAAGTTAGATCAAGAGTAGAAAAGAACTTTGCATTACCCAATGAACTAATAATTTCTGTAATGTTTGTTAACTGAAACTTATCTTCGATCACTTCTTTATTAAGGTTGCGAAGGTCAACACAAAGTCTTACATCACAATAGCGTTTAGTTGCTACCATAATGGGAGCAATCCATTGTGGTGCCTCCACTTCTTCAATATCCCATTTTCCTTCAGTCTCTGAAGTTACAGCTTCACTTTGTCTCTTAAACTGATAGGAACATTTCTTAATTTGCAGGTAACAGGTTGAGCGTTACTCTTCAACACAATATGTTTATATCCTTTGATACACCCAACACTAGAATTGAAGACATCTGGGAATTCAACCCACAAATCATGCTCCAGATCTGGCACTTTATGTATGAGCATTTGAGGTACAGCATTGGGATTTAAAATAATACCCAGTTCTTTCTGATTAGGCCAACTCAAAATGGTGTCTCCAACGAATGGAACATAGATTTTACCAAAGATTTTGTTTCCTTTAAATTGGATACATGCATCAAAGTAACCTTTCAATTCTGTGGGCTTGCCACCATAGGAGTAAGGTGTTACATCTGGGTCTTGGAGATTTACTTTTCCATCAAAATACTTCTTATAATCTCCTTCTGAGACGAGGGATAATTTTGCACCAGAATCCATCATCATAGAAATGGGAGTTCCATTGACTACGACGAGATCAGTCGGATAGTCACAACGAACAGAAGAGACACAGTTAACGTGAGTGACCACTTGTAAAATAGAATCTTGGTCGTCATTATCACATGCTACTTCATTCAGTTTCACATTGCTTTTGTTGGTAGATTTACAGTATTTTGCAATGTGCCCCTTCTTGCCACACCTCTTGCAAATTACAGTAATTGCTGGACACTCTTTACAATTCGCTAAATGTACTGGGGACCCGCACCTGAAACATACTACTTTAGTCTTGCTTTTGGTATTGGAACTAAATTTAGGTTTTGAATCCAACTTAGTAACAGAGCTGGAACCTTTAGATTTCTTTGAAGTCTCAATGCAAGATTCAGAATGTTCAATTTGTTTGGCAACTTGCAGTACTTCCTCCAAGGACTGATCACTTTTGGACCAAAGTGCTTCTCTGATCTTGTCACTCCTGCACTCAAGCATAAATTGGTCGCAAATACGTTCCTCAATGCTTTCTCCAAAATTGCAGAGCGCAGCTAGTTTACGAAGGTTCGTAACAAAATCCTCAATAGACTCTTCCTCAGACTGTTTACATTTTCCAAAATAGAATCTTTGAAGAAAAATATAAATTTTTGGTAAGAAATGTCTATCAAGCTTGAGTAATGTTTCCTCGAATTCATTCATCAGTGTATCCCCAACTGCTCCATCAGAATTTGAGATTGCAGGTAAAGTCTCCAGAATTTACTGTCCTTCTGCTTCCAAACAATGCTGAAGTACAGATGATTTTCTTTCAGCAGAAAGATTGGTAGCGCAAACTGCTAAGTAAGTTAAAAAAAACTTTTTTCCATTTTGGCCATGGAATTGGTGGTTCACCAGGGGCGGTTAAAAAAAAGGCGGTGGAGAAATGTTCTGCATACTTGTGTTACTATGGATTTAAGCAAGGAAGGAAAAATTAAAGCAAAACATGCAAAAGGGAAAGAAAATTGAGAGATACAAAATAATGTCTGTATAAAAAAAAAGTGAAGAGGTGCTGTTTAAATTAAAGGACAATTAGAATTGTCCAGGTACAAGGTGTTTCCTTTGGTTACATTTATGCTGTGACAGCAGGTGTGAGAAAAACACACCAGAGCCAGGAGACACGAGTAGAAAGGTGTTGTTAAACAACTTCAACAAAATTTGTGTGGCAGCTGCCAAATCATGACAGCAACGCGAGTGTAAAGGGGCGCGCGTGCAAGTCTAAGAATAATGCGAATGAGCCAGCGAAGTGCGGAGGCGCGCGTGAGGACGTGTTCGCTCAAACAAACAAAAAAGCGTGTAGTGGCTGCTTGGCAACACAGCAACGCTAACGCAAGCTCAAGACGTCCTCGCTCTAACAAAAATAAACGCGTGTAGTGGCTGCTAGGCAACGCAGCAACGCTAACGCGAAAAGAAAGGATGAACGTGCTGGTAAAAGAAAATAATGTTACACAGTCGCTGAAAATTGAAAAACAACAGCGACGCTTTAAGAAAATATAAAAATGGGAAGCAGAGCAGCTACACAGTACCTCTTTTGAAGAAAACTAATGTCCTTTAAGTTTACAACAGTTGGAGTTCCTTTGGGAAGCAAGCACAACGTAGATTGGCAATCCCATCCCCATCGCCAAGTGAAGTACCGTTGTAGCCAAGTGAAGAACACAGTCCATAGAGAATCTCTATACCAACCTTCCGGACAGTAGAACAGTCAGCAAGCTAGGGGGAGATATGGAAGATACCAAGTACAACAAACACAATGAGATACATAAAATACACAAAACATAATAATAATAAATATGACTATAGTGAAAGGAAAAACTATAATGCTAAACTACAATACTCCAGTATCCCTCTCATAGGTTACCATGGGGGCTGCCTTTAAATATGATTAAAGTGTAGATTCCCCTTGGGAGCGGATAGACGTGGAGTTTGGGGTCTCTGAGCTCACAATTTAAAAATACATCTTTTAGTAAAGTTGCTTTTAAGATTGTGTGTTTGAAAATGCCACTTTTAGAAAGTGAGCATTTTCTTGCTTAAACCATTCTGTGACTCTGCGTGTCCGGGTCAGTTTGACAGTTGGGCTGTTTGCAACTCTCTCTAGACAGTGACACAAAGGGAGCCGGGGTGTAGCCTCCATATGCGGATGAGCCATCTGTGCTAGGAGGGAGGAGTGGTTACTCACACCTGAAAGGATGTGCCTGCCCTCACACAATGCAGTCTCCAACCCCCTGGTGTGTGTCTGGGGCCTGGGCAAGGCAGGATTTTTCAAACAAGAGAGACTTTTCTTTCAAGTAAGCCTACTTCAAAGGGCAAAACGGGTATAAGAAGGGCACCCAAAACCACAGACTTTAGATCACTTCTGGAAATCAAGTGGAACCTCTGCCTGGAGAAGAGCTGAAGAGCTGAGGAGAAGTGCTGCCCTGCCTGTGACTGTGCTTTTTGGAGCTATCCTGCAGTTGCTGCTTCTGCCTGGTGAAAGGTGACGAAGACTGGTTGTGCATTCCTGCTTGTGAGGAAATCTCCAAGGGCTTGCCTGAGCTTGCCTCCTGTTGTTGAAGTCTCAGGGCCATCAAAGACTTCCCCTGCCAGCACCTGGACTCTCTGCTGAGACTCCTGCCCTGCCAAGTGGTGGCCTATCCAGTTCCTGGGGCCTTGACAGGTGAAGCTGGCAGACCAAGCCTGAAAATCCACACATAGACCACTGTGCAGGGAAATTTCCGACACAACCTCCGAGAGTGGCTGAAGAAATGACGCGCTGCATCATTGACAGAGGCTGGTATCGTCGCAACCCACACAGTGCGGTTTTTCTATCACCATGCGGCAGGATTTTCGACGCAAACCTTGCTGGGCATGGAAAAACGATGCAACGACTGCCCATACCCGAGTGCTGCCCAGATTGACGCATCACTCCCCTGCAGGGAGGAAAAACGATGCACGCGGAGGAGAAACAATGCACGAGCTCACTTGCGGGTGAGGAATTGATGCACCGCTTACCGTTTTTTATGCACATTCACCCGTTCTGTTATTTTAACATGACCCAGGGACTTTTCAACGCTAACAGTGTTTTATCTACCAAAGAATTTAAGGCTTTTTTTGCTTTTTAATTAATAACTTGACTTGTGTATCTTCGATTTTTGTCATGTTGGTCTTGTTTTGTATAGATAATATGTTCTATTTTTCTAACCCTGTGTTGTGTTAATTTGTAGTGTTTTCATTAAGTTACTGTGTGTGTTGGTACAAATACTTTACGTCTAGCAGTCTGAAGTTAAGCCTGCCTGCTCGTGCCAAGCTACCAAGGGGGTGAGCGGGGGTTAGTTGAGGGTGATTCTCCTTTACCCTGACTCGAGTGAGGGTCCTTGCTTGGACAGGGGGTAACTGACTCCCAACCAATGACCCCATTTCTAACAGAGTTCGATGTTTCTCAAGCTTTCAAGGAGCCCTGTGGAGCAAATTCATTTTAGCCTTGTAGGTGAAAGTTGAGGTCACAGAGGAGAATGTAGGCTCTGCAGTCAATGGTGAGGCAAGTTGGTGATAAGGATGGTAAAGGTAACGAGCGGTCTGAGTAGTCAGTAGGCAAGGGTTCCTTTCAAGGTGAACTTTTCAGAGATTTACAGTTTAAAGTCCAAGTGTTTTTTCTGTGGATAATGTGCACAATGTGCATTTTATGGGTTTCTTATAGATGATAGCGAGGCCTCCTTTCTTATGAAGTTGGTCCTGTTGACTGATCTTGTAGCTCGCTGGGATTGGTGTGGTGAAGTAGGGAGTTGATAAGGGGTTGAGCCAGGTCTCTGATGTAGAGGATGTCGGGTGCGCCACTTCTCAGCAGGTACCATAATTTAGTTGTGTGTTTGCTGAGTGGTAGTCTATTGAGAAGCATGCCAGACACCTAGATCCCCACTCTACACTGCATGCCATGATTTGATTGGGAATGTGAGAGGGTATGGAAGGCTGAGGACTGGGTAGGCTAGAAATCTGTCCAGTTGTGTTTCTATGTGTGTGTCTATGTTGTGCAGTACCTGGTCCTACAATTGGGAGAGCCTGGGACAGTCCCAGAGAATATGTAGCAGCGTACCCTGCATTCTGCACTACCGGCAGCAGTTGGCTGTGCGGGTGGGATAGCATTGTTGTAAATGGGGGAGGAGTTTGATACCAGTAGGTGATGACTTTAATTGCTCCTTGTATACTCGCTGAGCTTTATCGTGTATCTCCTCCCATTCTTTAGAAGTCAGGTGTCTACTCAGTTCCTGATCCCAGGATTGCTGCCCCAAAAAACTCTGGGTCAGGGAGGCCTGGAGAAGGATTTTATAAAGGTCTGATATCATTCCTTTGTTTACAACCATTCAAAGAAGCTATTGTTTGAAAGTCGTTAGGGGTCTCTGGACCCTGGGCTTCATTTCGGGATGCGTGACCCAGTGTCGGACTTGGAGATAGCAGAGTCTTTCTGATTCTGGCAGTCCAAAGTCCTCTCTTAGTTGTTCAAATAAGCGTATCCCATCCGTTTTGAACATATGGCCAACAGAACAGCATCCGCCAGTCTGCCAAACTTTAAGTGTGGGCCCAGTGACCAGGGAGGAGTATAAACCCCAAGAGCACTGTGTTTTTTTAAGAAAAGGAACCTTCAAGAGGTGTATGCTGGTGATTGCTGGATCCAGGAAGAGCTATGGTTTTACAGATTCGATTCTGGACCATTCAACAAAGTAACAGGGCTGGGCTGCATGATAATATGCCTTGAGGTTTAGGATGTCCAGCGCCAGCTCTCCTTCCTTTGGGGCATGTGGCTAAAAGCGCAGTTCACTCTGGGCCATTTGTCTACTCAGACAAAACAAGACAGCACCTGTTGTAGCGCTTTGATTGTACTCGACAGGGGTTCAGCAGGTAAGCTTTAAAACAGGAAGAGAATCTTTGGGATTGCAGTCATTTTGAACACTGCTTTTCTGCCCAGCCAGAAAAGAGGATATAGGTGCAATTGGGCGAGGTCATGTTTGATCTGCCTGGACAGGGCACAACTGTCATAGCTAACTGGATTCCTAAATAGGGGAAGTGATTGTGGTCCACTGGATAGGAAAACTGCTGGAGAGCTGCGCTGCTGCCTGTGGGGAGACCAAAATATTCAGTACATGGGATTTCTGAATATTGGTTCAGAATCCGGCTGCTGCACAAAAGGCCCCTGCCTCTTCCAGGAATGCCGGTAGGGCTGTGCGTGGAACATCTAGGGCAACTATGACATCATCTGTGTAAAGGCAGATGGTGTGTTCCTCTTCCCCGAAGCAGACCCCGGTGATACACGGGGGGTCCCACACTCATTGGGCGAAGGGCTCCATGTAGAGCACGAATAACATTGCTGAAAAAGGGCACCGCTGACAGGTACCCCTGCTTATGGGGAAGGGTCCTGATGCGTGCCTGTTCAATCTAACAGTTCCCCTCAGACAACTATAGTTACTCAGTATTCAATTTCAAAACCAGGGTCCTATACTGATGCGAATAAGTGTTTCAGCCAGGTAAGGCCAGTGAACTCGATTAAAGGCCTTTCCGGCATCCACTGTCATCAGCATGATTTCCCTTCCAAATCACTTGTCCTTATCTATAATGTGAAGAATTGTCTTCGTATTTTGCTGCATTGTCACTGTGAAATGAACCCAGCCTGGTCAGGGCTGACCAGTCCCGCCATTCACGGGGTAATTCTAGCTATCAGAATGCACGTAAGTAAGTTGATATTGACGTTAAGTAGGGAGATCAGCCGGCAGGACTCGCATTTCCACTTGTCCTTTTCCAGATTGCGAATAATGAAGACATGGGTAGGTCCTACGAGCCATCTGTAGAGTTAAACACCTGGGCCAGGACAGGGGCCAGCAAGTAACAGAAAGTCTTGCAGAAACTCACTGGGAATCTATCCGGCCTGGTGACTTGTGGAGCTCCTCCGCTATTACTTCATCCATGCGGATAGGTTGGTCATTCTCATTCGCCTGTGCCGAAGTCAAGTGTGGTATGTTGGCGGTCCGTAGATGTCCTTTAATGGCGTCAGACGATATGGTCTGAGAGGTGCAGGTTGCTATAGAAATCCCTATATTTGGCAGTGATGAGGGTGTCATTTCTGATGTCGGAGTCATCTGTCTTGGCCATGGGAAATGGGTGGCTTTGTGCTTCGAGCCTGTTGGCTAGTAGGTGACCCCACTTATTTCCTCCTATATAAAAGGTGTGTTTCAGGTGGGGGATGGCATATTCCACTGCATCGAAGTCTAAGTGCACCAGTTGTTTACAGGCTGCTTCTTGCTGCCTCCATACACAAGCAACATTGTGCTGGCTGTGCTCCAATTCCTTAACTTGTTGCTGCATCTGTTCTCTCTTCTCCTGACATAGCTTATTGTCCGCAGTGGGGATAGCTAAGAATTCCCCTCAGACTCCTACTTTTAAAGCCTCCAACAGGACCGCGACGGAGGTGTCAGCCGTGTCACTGAGCGTGAGGTAGGAGTGGATAGCCATTTCAATTTGAGTAACCACCTTGGGTCTGAGCAAAAGAGTCTCTCGTAGATGTCTATGTGATGTGTTCAGGCTGCCGAAGGAAGGGCTAGGTCAACCACCATTGCAGCGTGGTCAGACAGGGATCAGGGTTCTATATCAATGGTGGTGATCAAGCTGTGCAGTTCCCTCATTCCCAGAAAATAGTCCAGCCTACCATAAATTATATGTGCATGAGAGTAGAAGGTGTAATCCCAGGAGCAGGGATGACTCATCCTCCACAGGTCCTGCAGCCCGCAGCCAGTGAGCAACCTCACCTGAGATCTCTGCAAACGGTCCGTGTCATTGCACCACGCAGTCTATGTCATTGCTAAATACTATATTGAGGTCTCCCCCAAGCACGACCATCTTCTCCCTCGAGGTCAGAGTTTCGGCAACTGCTTTGCAAATGAAGGATTCTTGCCCTTTATTCAGGGGATACAAAGGCCCATATTTATACTTTTTGACGCAAACCAGCGCCGGCGCTGGTTTGCGTCAAAAATGTTACTGCCGGCTAACGCCATTCCTACGCACCATGCGGGCGCCTTATTTAAGGAATGACGCTAGCTGGCACTGCGGACTGGTCAGAGTAAAAAAAAAATGACTCAAACCAGGCAGCGACAGCGTAGGGGAGAATGGGGGTTGTGTGTCAAAAAATGTTGCAAGTCAGGTTTGAGGCAAAAATCACGCCTCAAATCGGACTTGTGCCATTTTTTTTACCCACAACCCTTATTGAAATGACTCCTGTCTTAGCAAAGACAGGAGTCATGCCCCCTTGCCCAATGGCCATGCCCAGGGGACTTCTGTCCCCTGGGCATGGTCATTGGGCACAGTGGCATGTAGGGGGGCCCAAATTAAGGCCCCCCTATGCCACTTAAAAAAAATATAAAAAAATACTTACCTCAACTTACCTGTATTTACCTAGGATGGGTCCCCCCCATCCATGGGTGTGCTCCAGGGGTGGGCGAGGGTGGCAGGGGGTGTCCCTGGGGGCAGGGAAGGGCACCTCTGGACTCTTTCCTTGGTCAGAGACCATGGAAGTGAGCCCACAGGTCCCTTAATGCCTGCCCTCACCCAGGCGTTAAAAAACAGTGCACATCAGGCTGTGCGCCATTTTTTAAGGCCCGTCCCCTTGATCTCCGCTATCTTATCCTCTACCTTTCCCTTAAAGGATTTGGAGACCAGGATGGCCAGTCCCGCTGTCTTGCTGGTGCCAGATGAGTGTAATTGTTGTGGAAAGGCTTGGGTCTTCAGGCAATGCCAATCCTTTGTCAGGTGGTGAGTCTCTTGCAGGAGACATATATCTGCCTTTGTGTATTGCAGGTAGGAAAGGATGGCCTTTCAATTGACAGGGATATTGAGGCCCTTCACATGGAGCGTTACTATGTATAGTTTATTGTGGGTTGTGTAAGTGTTGTGTGTGCCATGCAGCTATACCTATCATTGTGCGTGTCCTTCTCAGTGTCACTTATGGATGGATTTCCTATGTCTAGAATAGTTGCCCTTCTAAAGAGCCATACCAGTGCTTGTGAGTGTCTCCAACTTAAATCACCTTGACTCTACATGGACTAGAACAAAAACGGTGTCCCTGAGTGAGAATGGTCATTTTCCAATTCTTCGTCTTCCATCGGACGTGAAGATTCTAATTTTAGGCGGAGGTGCAGCTCCCCCAATCATGCCCCCTCCCCAGCACCCTCAGAGCCATCCTGCACGCTAAATGTGTAACCCAAGAGCCCCACATCTTTCTGGTAGAGGTCAGTGAGTCAGGTAAGCACCCATGAATCAGGCTCACCAGCCAATGTCTCTAGCATCACCTGTCCTTCCTGCATCATGGCATCTGGATTGGGGTGCAGGTCTCCTTTGGATGAATGGGGCATCTGTGCCAGCAAGGGCACTTCATGCTTCTGCAACTAGTTGGGCTTGATTTGTCCTCTAGCAATTTCTCTGTCTATTCCCAAGAGTTCACAGGCAGCCGACAGCGAGTGGATTTCATGGAGCTGCTCTTCTCAGTGAAATATGATAGACAATGGATGTCCCCAGGAATAGGACACCCCTTTTCTCAAAGAAAAGAGGTGACTGGGGGAAAGTCCTTTCTCCTTTGGAGGGTGATAGCTGAGAAGTCCTGGTAGAGTGTCAGCGGATGACCTCAAATGTTTAGCGACAAGAGCTCTCTCGCTTTGCTTATTATCTGTACCTTCACTGGAAAATTGTGCACGCACACCAGGTTATCAGCTGGTCGAGAGGAGGGTAACTTGGGAAGGCCCACTCTGTGCACCCTGTCTGATTGAACATCTGTCTCAGAGAGGCCCAGGATGTGAGTGAAGAGAGCTTGAACATATGAACCAAAGTTGTGTCCCTCTGCAGCTGTAGATGCACTCCTAATGCAGACGTTGTTACGTTATGACCTGTTTTCAAGGTCCTCCCCGTGGGCATGAGGATCCACATGCTGTTCTTTGAGGCGAATTACTTCTTGCGGGAGGATCTTAAATTCCACATATCTGCCAGGTGAATTGTTCTTCAGAGTTCAGACCCTCTCCCCGATTTTGACCAGATACTTTTGGAGTGATTTCAGATCTTCGGACAGTTCCCACTTGACATTTTGTAGGATGTCTTTCAGGGATGCAAACTGCACCTCCAGGAAGGAGTATGTCACTGGCCCCTCCATTTCCTCCATCTCAATAGTCCTGGGCCCTCTGGTGGGGGAAGTCGATAGTGGCTGTTTTTGTGAGCATGCTTTTAAGGAAACATTCCTTCTTGGAGGCCATGTGGTCCAGGTGGTGGTGGGGCCATCAGCTAGAGCCTTCCTGAAGCAGGAGTTATGTCTCTGGTTCATCGCCTCCACATCTATGATTGTGAGGGAGAGACCATGGGTAGTCATCCCTTCTGTTGTTGGCAGTAGCTCAATGAGAGCTGGTTTTGTGACTCAGGGCTCTCTGAGGTGGCCATTCGTCCCTAGTGTTGATCTTTGCTCCTCTTCATCTTCCTCACCCGTTTCTCACCGGACCCAGTCACTCGCCTGCAATTTGCAGTCTTCAGCACAAAGTTGGTCTCAGCAGACTTGCGGGTACATGTTCAGTGGACTGCATGCATGAGCAGGAGAGCAGGGCAGAAGGATACCCTGGATACTCAGGACAACCGGTGATACGGACATGGTGGGAGACTAGTGCAGAGTCCTATCTCTGCATTTTTAGCCAGTATTATTAGCGTTAACATGGCTCTCAGGGTAGCTCCAGTGCTGCTGGATTGAGCCCTTGAGGCAAGGTGTTAGCCTGTGGATCTCTCTCAACACTAAAATAAGAGGTTGCAGTGGGTTGGGGGCCCTTTTGTTCCTGTGAAGTAGTGCAGGGCTCCAGTGGGGGGTGCATGGTTGATACTCTGTCCCAGTGCTTGGTGCCAGGGTCCTGGATGTGACCAAGGGATCTCTGGGCCTGTGAAGGCTGGCGGTTGATTCCTCACTCCCAGGGCCGGCATTGCCTGTCCCCAGGCACCCCCACTCATTGGCAATGCAGCTAGAAGTGGCCCCCGCTGCAGCAATGGAAAGCCCTAGCAGTAGATGCCTGTTCAGTCCCCGAGGGGGGGCACAACAGATAGGTGGCAGGCCCACCTCAGCCATGTCTCTGTCTTCAGCTGCTGTTGGAGGCTAGGGCCTCAAATCCGGTGCTCACTTCGGGCAGCTCTGTCTCTCCTTCCATGTACAGTATGTTACCTGCCAGTCCGCAGAGGTCCCCAGATATCACGCCCATCCCTGGCCGGGGGGGCTCTCCCTCCAATCCTTGATATTTTGGCTGTGGCCAAGGCCTCTGTGAGGTCAGGACTTCCTGCTGCAGCAAGGGGAGCAGGCAGCAGTGCACACCCGCCATCTTGAGCACCAAGCCCTGGTGTCTCTGCAGCGAGTTCCACTGAAGCAGCAAACGGCTCTCCACTGATGAGCACTGTGAAGCAGGTACTTTGACCTGCACTCTGGGGGCGAAAGGACGTTGTACATCGGGGCTCTGCAGGTCGCAGGAAAGGAGGATGAGGAAACACATCTTAACTCACTGCCATCTTGGCCATGCCACAGGAATTGAAAGTTTAGACATTGGATTTCTTCTGTTATTAGAAGCCACAGTAATACCACATTTTTATAACAATAATTATGTAGAGAGAAATACTGTGTACTGTCTTTCAAGTGTTAGGACTCATCCAGAACCAATGAGACACCTGATTCCACCTCATTCTCTAGTTGATTCAGCCTTGTAAGTTGTAGTAAAAACATTAAGGTTCTCATTACGACTCCGGCGGTCTTTGAATAAAAGACCGCCAAAGCCGTGGGAGCCAACATACCCCCAGTGCTGGTAGTATGCTTGGCCCCCTATTATGACTTTTCTGCTGAGCCAGAGGACGAAACAGCATTTCCGTCCACTGGCCTAATGGAAAAGTCACATCAACTTCAAAGCCGGCTCATAATAGAGCCAGCGGCAATGTTGATGTGCAGCGGGTGCAGCAGCACCCTGTAAAAAAGAAGCAAAGAGTCTCCAAATAAGTATTGCAGGTCCTTTTATTGGAGCATCCCATCCATAACAGCCCAGCACAACTGCTCTTATCTCGGCTCTCCTCCAACAAGATCAACACTCCACATTCTATATGAGGCCATATGTGACCTCAGCTAGAGGCAGAACTATGTGAGCATTCCACCTCTGTGCTGAGCCCACACAAGCCATATACCACACACCCGTTGCGCATTTCACTGCCCGTAATTTGGGCAGTGAAATGCACGATGGGGCCCCCAGGGGCACCCTGAGTCCCCACTACTGCCAGCCTTTCCATGGTGGTGTTTACTGCCATGGACAGGCTGGGGTTGGGGACTCATAATCCCTAGGGCAGCGCTGCCCTGGGGATTATGACCACCCGGAGGAAGCCTGGCAGGATAGTGGAGGGACCGGGTGGTAACGAGGGCCTAAGTGCCTTGCGTAAACTGCTTCTATTCTTTATCACCTCTTAATGCCCAACCACAGTGCCTTGCTTCCTTTCTTACGGCAAGTGTTTGGATGTTGTGTCTGAATATCATGGTGGCCATACTGTAGATGCATAGCTTGGGATTTCCCAGAAGTATTTGAGATAATTCGATGTAGTTTCACCAGATATTTTAAAAGACTACAGCTAAGTTGCATGTCAGTCCTGTTAAAACAGGCTAAAATTGCTGGCTTGCACCTATGTAATCCTTCTGATTCTAGATGAATCGGAGAATAGTTTTCCGATCTTCCATATTGTGTTTACAAATACTGATTTACAAATACATATTTGATGAATCAGTGTCTCAGGAACTTTGCCACAGAGTTGGAATAAACCCTTCATATTTGTATGCTACCATGGAGGAAGATGCAAGTATGACAGCAGACATCCCATTCGAAATTTCATAAAAACAGCCTTGAGTTATGCAAAGGTATGGTTGAGAAACTAGTTTTGTGCAAGATAAGAGAGTGAGCCAGGCATGTTGTGTCTTTGCAAATAGCTCCTTATCTGCTAATAGTGAGCAGATCTTAGCATTGTTATAAGCCGTTACTTCAGTTTGATGATAAGAGCTGAAGGAATCCCATTGGTCCAAAATGCCTAGAAATACCAGGCAGGTTTCAAGTTAAGCCCTGGCAGGAGAGTTGGTCCACCCATTAATTTCTGTCCAAAGGAGGAAGCCAAATATAGCTGCACTTGGCTTTTTAAATTTATAGCACAATTTAATATATGCACCCTCTCTCGCTATTGATTGCCTTATCAAACCAAATTCAAGGCATATCTGAGCTGGTGATGTATTAGCTGGTAGAGCAAACAACAATTTAAACAACCTGGTGATAATGTTCTCCACGTGGGGCCCATCTCTACCTCTCAAGGGGCCAGATGTAGAAACCCAAATAATAGCGAGTCGGAAACAGCGACTCCTTGCGAATCGCTATTTCCGACTCGCAAAACGAGATGCCAGGAAAAATCGCTGCACCAAATAGCGATTCAGTGCGGAGTCGCACCGCAATTTGTGACCTCACATTTTGCGAGGTCGCAAATTGCACAAGGGTTTGGTTTCGGTGTCCCAAATTGCGACTGACTCGCAATTTCCATGCAGGTGCAAATTAAACTTTTGAAAAACCCACCTCCTGGTTCTGAGTGATGACATCAGAACCAGGAAGTAATCCCATGGAAGAGGGAGGAGCCTCCCCAGCCCAAACTGCAGAGTCACACCCAGGTGAGAGGAGCTACTCAGGAAAAGGAGACACCCAGTGCTGGCAGGAAAAGAAAACTAAAGTTTTCAGAGAAGGAGTTGGAGGTGCTCACAGAGGAGTGCTGCCTGCAACATGATGAGTTATTTAGAAAGGCAGCAATGAGTGTCCCTGACAGCCACAAGAAAAAAATCTGGCAGGACATCCTCAACAAAATCAATGCCATCAGAGTCAGCCACCGCACACTGGATGAGGTCTGCCAAAGGTCGTATGACCTTTGCTCCAGGACCAAGGAAAGGGTGGCGGAGTGCATGAGGGAGATGCATGGCACTGGAGGAGGCCCATCTACTGTACCACCCCCTACAGCCATCGAAACCATGGTCGAGACCACTCTGGAGCCGGAGGCAGTACTTGGCATCCGAGACCTTGACAGTTCAGCTCCAGGAACATCCAAAAGTAAGTACCAAAATTAACTTATTTACACCACTCTATGCACCATGCACACAACCACAGTACACATAAGCATGCACCTCCAGATTAGCTCCATTCCCAGTTTTGCAACCTATAGAACAGTGCATTATGGGCAATGTAGTACAGTAGTCCAAATATAGAGAAATGTTTATTCTGAGGCATCAAGCATATGTGAGGCACTGACAGTGTTTCCCCTGTGTCCCACAGGTCTCCCACAAGAACCCACCAACAACGCCACTGTGCAGGTAGAGGAACAAGGCATGGACACACAAGAGGAGGCTGCCACAGACACCGCAGGGGAGTGCAGGACAACACCACCCGTCCAATCAGCACCAGAGAACATGGATGATCCTGATCTGGGTTTAGAGGCAGCCAATGTGACACCGGGGCCAATGCTTTGGGAGAGTCAACCACATAGATCAGCTGGCTCGGTGCGTAGACGGCAACACCCAATGCAGTCAGTGCGTGGGGAGGATGTCACTGATGAGCAATTGTTGGGGCTGAAGGCATCCTTACTGCAGAGTTACCGGCTGCAAAATAGACATATGCGGTTGATGAATCGTAACCTTACCTCACTGCAGAACACACTCACGCAGGGGTTTGCAAATGTGAACAACCCGTTCATTACAATGAACGCTCACATGGCAAACCTGACCTCTTCCATAGACAACTTGGTCAGGGAAATGGTGGCCGACAGGGCACACGCACGGCGCAGGGAGCGCAACACTGCTGCCTGTTTAGACAGACTAAGGGGGTCATTCCGACCCTGGCAGTCCATGACCGCCAGGGCGGAGGGCAGCGGAAGCACCGCCAACAGGCTGGCGGTGCTTCCTGGGCGATTCTGACCGCGACGGTAAAGCCGCGGTCAGAAAAGGGGAGCCGGCGGTTTCCCGCCGGTTTCCCGCTGGCCCAGGGAATCCGCCATGGCGGCGCTGCTTGAAGCACCGCCATGGGGATTCCGACCCCCTTCCCGCCAGCCTGTTTCTGGCGGTGTCCACCGCCAGAACCAGGATGGCGGGAACGGGTGCCATGGGCCCCTGGGGGCCCCTGCTCTGCCCATGCCACTGGCATGGGCAGTGCAGGGGCCCCCTAACAGGGCCCCACAAAGATTTTCACTGTCTGCTTTGCAGACAGTGAAAATTGCGACGGGTGCCACTGCACCCGTCGCACCCCTGCAACTCCGCCGGCTCCATTCGCAGCCGGCTTCATTGTTGAAGGGGCTTTCCCGCTGGGCCGGGCGGCGGTCTTCTGGCGGTCGTCCGCCGGCCCAGCGGGAAAGCCGGAATGGCCGCCGGTTTCGGGGGGAACCGCTTGGCGGGCAGCGACCGCCGACCGCCGCGGTCAGAATGACCGCCTAAGTGTGTCAATAGGGTGCCTGGCTAACACAACGACCTGCCTGTCAAGGCTCACAGTGAGTCTGCAAGTCGAATTTTCCCATTTTGCAGGTGATGTGGCTACAGGACTTGGCCGCATCAGCCATGCAGTGGCCCTCCTGGAGACCAGTCAGGCAGCAAGGAGCATTGGCGATACCCCGCAGGATAGTGAGGAGATCTCCAGTGTCAGTAGTGGGTCTGCCACTGATGCAAGAGTCCTGTGGAGTAGCAGTGCCCGCCAGGGATCAGAGGACCAACCTGGAGTGAGCCATGGTGGCCGCAGCCGCAGGAGGCTGTGAGCTACTTCTATGTGGTGTGACAGAGGCACATGAACTTAATGTGTCAGACTACACTTTTGGTTTTCATTATGCAGTTTAGTTGACTATAATTTCCCCATTATAGTCCTGAAATAAAAGGGTTAATTTGTTGAACTACACAAATGGGCTATGTGTGTTTTACATTAGTGAGTGTTGTCACGGTTGCCAAGTACCTGCTAAAGTAGTGGGTTGCAATGTGGTTCAATCTCTGTCTGCCTTCCATTGCGATGCTTCCTTCCCAAGGCTGTCGATGTGGTAGCTCTTGCTCCTCATCCTCTGAATCTGTGTCGTCAGGGGTGAGATATAGCCCACATCTGGTGGCAATGTTGTGTAGGTTGGCACAAGTAGCAACGATCTTGATGCTGTTTCTGAGGCATACTGAAGTGCTCCTACACTTTTGTGCAGGCCTCTCTATGACAGCTCTGGTCCGCTGATGTCCAATGTTGTATCGCTTCTCATTCTGATTGCCAGGTGTTAGGTATGGGGTGAGTATCCATGGTCTCAGGGCATATGCACTGTCACCTGTTTGACAAAAGAGGCAAACTTAGCACAGCATCACAGGGTTATGCAGTAACATGTATTTAAGGCATCAGAGTGTACTCACCAGTACCTAATAAATATCTTTCTCCAAACTCCCCACGTTCTAGGCGTTGGTGTATCCCACTGTGCCTGAATATGTATGCATCATGTGTACTCCCTGGATATTTAGCCACAATGTCAGTAATGACATTATGAGCATCACATACCACCTGGCTGTTTAGTGAGTGGGTACATTTCCTATTGCGGAACACATATTCCAGATTTGCAGGTGGGCAAATTGGTATATGTGTCCCGTCCACACACACTATTACATGGGGGAAGTTGGCAATTCTGTAGAAGTCCAACTTGGAGCTGTTAATTTCTGCCTCATTCCTGGGAAGGTATATATATCTGGACATGTGTGCGAGTATGGTATCTAGGAAACGTCTGAAGAATCTTGAGGGAGCACTTTGGGATACCCCACCTGTCACTGCAATCACCCCCTGATAGCTACCCGAGGCCAAGAGGTGCAGTGAGCATAGCACTTGAACATGTGTGGGGATGGCAACCGCCCATTGTCTGGCGTTGTAGCTGAGGTTTCAGCAGTTCAATGATCTCTAGGATAACAGTGCTGCTCAGTCTGTATTTATCATTAATCTCGTCCTCAGTTTGATGGAATAGTGTTGGCCTGGTTCGGTATATCCTCTCCTGTCTCTGCCTCCTCCTCCTCTGCTGGGCAGCCTGGACTCTCCTCCTCCATGCAAACACGTATAGTACAGCCATTTTGAGTAACCCAGATGCCTTCTGGGTCTCCTTTTATACTTTGGTTCTGGTTACCACCTTTTTGGAATCAGTGGTAATCTGGGTGTGCAAAACGGGCTTTTTTTGACCAGTCGCAATTTGCGCATTGCTTGTGCATTCGGTTTGCGACTCACAATTTGCGACTTCGTAATTGCGAGTCGCAAAATCAGGTTGCAATTTTTGCGAGTCGGTAATGTGTTGCATCGCTATTTGGTACTCCGAAATGGGATTTGTACATCCCATTTTGCTGTTTGCGAGGTCACAAATAGCGCTGCAACCCATTTGCGACTCTCAAAAGTTTCCTACATCTGGCCCAAGGTTTCTTTGCCATAAGTGATAGTGGGAATTAGCTTTGGCTGGATTATTTGAAGTAAGGGTAAATAGGTTAAGGACCTTGTACTTGCTTTAATACACTTAAATGCAACTGAAAGGGAAAGAGATTTTCTCCGTAACTGCTCCTGA
Organism: Pleurodeles waltl; assembly: GCF_031143425.1. Lineage (NCBI taxonomy): Eukaryota > Metazoa > Chordata > Amphibia > Caudata > Salamandridae > Pleurodeles > Pleurodeles waltl. Next base: position 659,642,026 of record NC_090446.1, on the reverse strand, counting down.
TGTGGTTTGTGAGTACCCTTTCTTTGTATTCCTGCATGTCTTCCAGTATGTCCACCCCCAAAGACCACAAGTATGACTGCAGCTGCGGCTTTCTAAAGGACATAGGGCCTGATTTAAGAAAAGTGGCGCTGCATCCAATGCAGCTTCACTTTTCTTGTGCCCCTTAGCGTCCCCCTAACACCACCATATATGCATCATATTTAAAATACGGCGCTCCACGGCGGTAGTTAGGGAACCAGTGCTAAAAATGTTGATGCTAGTTTGGTGCTTTGCAGGATTAGCATAAAAAATGTTGGTGCTAATCTTGTAAAGCACACAGAGGCCCATTATAAATGGTGTGCCTCCTTTTAATGCCTGCTCTGTGCAAAAATGCTGCAAAAAATGGATCAAAGAAATATTTTAGATTTTTTTGCACCATTGTTTAGCCCACCTAACAGGGGAATGCCCCCCTGCATACATTACGCCTGGTGCACTGCGCCACTTTGTAAATCTGGCACAGCAATTTTGGCCTCATTGAGTGACAATAGCGTAAACAAATTACGCTAATGTGGCGCAAGGAAGTGCTATTCCCTCTTAAATCTGGGCCATAGGTTTTTATTTTTTCAAATTGATAATCAATGTATTGGCAGGGAAGTATTAAGCCTTGATGATCAAAATCATTTGAAGAGGAATATCCAGGTTCTGTACTTTAGTTTTCTTAGTTGTGCACTATACGAGTGCTCAGCTCTACTAGAGATGCAGAGGTGCAGTCCACCTAAAGCAGTATGTCTTTAACGTTGGTCATTATTCTGCTTGTGTGGAGCTATGCATTGAATATCAGTAGAGACTGAACAATAGTTGTGATGAACAAGCCTTTGTATATTTTTCCATTGTAAATTAAAGAGTCTGCCTGCTTGCTAACCCTGGTCAATCAATGTTGTGTGCCATGACTGGAATCCATCTCTTTCCTCCAATTTGAAATGAGTGACTTGAACACAGCAAGATATTGACCTTGCAGAGTTACACCCAAACATTTTTGCCTTCTCTCCTCCTGTTTTCTGAACTCGCTTTGTTGGCTTTTAGGACTCGGTGCACTTTGCCACTGCTAACCAGTGCAAAAGAGCTTGTACTCCTTCCTTGAAACATGATAAATTTGGCTTACACCCAAATGGCACATTTAATTTAGTTACAGGTCCCTAGTAAAGTGGGCCTTTATGTACCCAGAGCCTGTAAATTAAATGATACTAGTGGGCCTGCAGCACTTATCCATTTAATCAGCCCTTTAAAACATGTCTCAAGCCTGCGATTGCTGTGTGTGGGCAGTTTTAAATTCCAAATTCAACTAGGCAAAATAAACCTTCTGCCAAGCCTAAACTTTCCTTTTTAATATATATAAGTCACGTCTGAGGTAGGCCCTAAACAGCCTATAGGACAGGGTGCATTGTATTTAAAACGTTGGACATGTACTTAACTTTACTGTAAGTTTTACATGTCCTGGTGCAAAACTCTTAAATTCAGTTTGTTTTTCACTACTTCAAGGCCTACCTCTCCCATAGGATAACATTGGGTTACCTTATTCAAATTAATAAATACTAATATTTGATTAGGAACAGGTAGAAAAGTCATGTTTGGCTTCAAAAGAATTGTAATTTAAAGTTCTCTTTAAAGGTACAGTTCACGGTTCTGAAAATGGCACTTTTAGGAAGTTGTCATTTTCTTGTCCTAATCATTTTTTTGTCTGCAGATTGCATCCTGGGCCACATGACTCTGAACAGTTGGAAGTTTGCATTAGTGTGTTCCTTCCAGACAGTGAGATGGGTGTGCCAGGGGTTAAATGCTGGCAGGGTGGGTCATCCTGCCAGGATGGGATGGGAGGAGGTGTTCCCTGCCTGCTTATATTTCACAGGTGCTGATTCAGCACACTCACAAAGAAATTGACACATGTCTGTTGTCACACTGGTCCTCTTGGGGCCTGGGCAGGGGAGGAAGGAAATGTCCAGAACCAGATGTGGGGAGAAGTCAAGATGTTTATCCCACTTCGAAGGCTGGCACCAGGTATAAATAGTGGACCCTCAGACCAACTCTTCAGTACATTCTTGGACCTGTGTAATAATTTAGAAGAACTGCCTTGTCCACCAGAGGACTGCCATGCTGCTTGAACTGCTTTGTTCTGCAGAGGACTGCCCTGCTGCTTGAGGCTTGTCTTGTTTCTCGGAGTGCTGCCCTGCTGCTTGAGGCCTGCCCTGTTCTTCAGAGGACAGCCCTGCGGCTTGATTCCTGCTTTGCTGCTTGAAGGAGAAAGGAACTTCTACTTGATGCAAGGCTAAATAATCCGAAGGCTCAGTTGGCTGGCCTCCTGTTCTGAGCTACGGGGGCATTTAAAGAAGCTCCAGATCCCTCGCTGCAACCGCCCAGCAGATCTACTGCAATTGGAACTGCCTGGACCTGCCATTGAACATACCAGAACCTTGCTGGCCTCTCCTAGAGTAAGGTCCTGATCACCAAGAGGTGCCACCATCCCAAGTCTTGGACCCTTGGCTGGCATCAGAGAGAACTCCTTCTGGCCTAACTGAAGATTCCATGAAATCCGGCCTGAATCCCCACAAAACCTCACTACACAGCTGCAAGCTTCATTGAAACCAATGATGAGCTTTTTGAAGTCCTGCAAAGTCTTGCCACACTGCTAAAGGCTTCATCGGAAACAATTCAATGCAACACAAAGCCCCACAGAACCTCACGGCAAAGCTAAAAAATGCATCAGAACTGACTGGGAGCCACGCAAAACCTCACAAAGCCTTCCTGAACAGCCTCATCCGAACCAACACCGGATGATGCAAAGTCTCACAAAAAAATGTGGCTGTGACCTCACAGTAATGACACAAGGTACAACTCTCAGCGGGCCAAACCTGTTTCTGTGCCCAGCCTGCTCTCCATTGTGGTCAGTCTGAACTTGTGACATTGTCATGGCCCTGCGTGACTTGATACCATCCCTTTTAGAGCTACTTTTATTTTTTTTTAAATCATTCAATACCTCTAGTTCTTCTGATTGGGTTGTAGTTGTTCTGGTTTCAATTTATTTATTAAAACATAATCTATTTTCTTAAATTGGTGTAGGATTTTTCTTATATTGTGTTTCCACTTACTTGATGTTTGTGTGCTGCATAAATACTTTACACAATGCCTCTAAGTTATGCCTGGCTGCTTTTGTACCAAGCTACCAGAGGGTTAACCACGGCCATTTAGTGACTTTTGGGGTTCACCTTGACCACAATAGTGGTTGTTGCCTGAGAAGTAATTTCACCTCCCCTCAATCAACAGTCTAATTTCCTACACATGGTATTTGTGTACATGAGGGGGTGGGGTACCCCAGACTGAGGTATCCCTTTTATAGCCGTAGCCTCAAGAAAGTAGGCAGCCATGATAGACACAAAACGCATTAAAATAACTATTTCCACTGTCCTCTTTCATGTCTATGTGCTGCTGATATCACCCCTGTTCCCCTCACTGCATAGCTCATTGAAGTCTGGCTGTACTGTGCCTGGTAGAACAGGGAAGGCTCTTTTGTGCTCACCTCAATGATTCTGACCAATTTGGACAGATCAGGGAGTGGCCTAAAATAAAGCATTAGCTGGACCAAGACTTTGGGCACAGCTATGCCGCTGCTACCACCGTAACCAAAAAGGTGTGCTAGACAATGCCTCGTAGTTCGGTTCCACCACTAAAGAACTGAAGCCCAAGAACAAATATCATGTTTGCTGAAAGACTACCTGCTGTGTTGAAATTAATATGGGGTACATGTCATCACCATGAGACTAAGGCCAGAATTTAACAAACGTGGTGCTGCATCCAATGCTGCACCACTTTTCTCTCAACCCTTTGCGTCCACCTACTGCCACCAGGTGTGCGCCGTATTTAATATTCAGCACACCATGGTGCAGAGTAGGGTCAATAGCGTCAACATTTTTTACTCTATTGATTTAATGTGCTGGATTAGCGCCAACATTTTGGCGCTAATCCTGCAGAGTATTTAGAGGCCCATTGAAAACAATGGTATGCCCCCTTTTAATGCCTCCTCTGTGCAGGCTTTAAAAATAGCCACCAAACTGGCACAGTGGAACGTCCCCCCCCTGGCTTACATTATGTCTGGAGCAGGCATAGGCCCATATTTATACACCCTTTACGCTGGATTAGCGTCATTTTTTTACGCTAATCCGGTGCAAATTTAACACCGTAATTATATTTTGCCGCTAGACCAGTCTAGTGTCAAAATATCAGAGTGTGAGTCATTTTCTGGATGCATTAAACCGCCTTGCATCAATTAGATTCAAGGTAGGCATTCCTGTCCAAAAAATGACTCAAACACCTGTGCGCCATATTTATCCAACCGGGCAAAAATGACACAAGGATGGGAAGCGGAGCCGGAAAATGACGCAAATCCCGATATGCGTCAAATTGTAATGCCTGGGTCAGGGTAGCCGTTAAAATGGGGCAAACACACCGCTACTTAAGGAAAACTCACACAAGCAACATTGTTGCTCAAGAAGGACGACATGGAGGTGCTACTCATGCAGCATCCCAGAAGACGCAGAGCACAGGACCAACAGCAACAGCTACCACCACACCAACATGGACCCCAAAAGCAGCACAGAAGGCAGGAGAGGCTATTCAGCACCAGGGCAACCGTCCTGGGCCTCGGGGAACATTATATCATCAAGAAGTACAGACTAAACTGGCAAGCCATACAGCAGCTGCTGCGCCAAATTGAGCCACAGTTAGCAGCCAGCTTGCAGACACCCCACATTATTCCACCGGAGACCAGGCTGCTTGCTGTCCTGCACATGTTGGCAAGTGGCTCATTTCAAACTACTGGTGTCCTGGTTGCCGGGGCCTCACAGCCCTCATTCTCTGCCTTCCTTCCCAAGGTACTTGATACATTCATCTCCCTCACACCCCGCCACATCAGCTTCCCCAACACACAGCAGAAGCAGCAGGAGACCAAACAGGGGTTTTATCAAATTAATGGCTTCCCGCACATGCTTGGTGCCATTGACTGCACACATGTACGGATTGTGGCACCTGCTGCAACCGAGCACCTATACCGCAACAGGAAGCACACACACTCCATCAATGTGCAGGCCATTGTGGATCACCAGGGATTTTTCACCAACACCATGGCAAAGTATCCTGGGAGTGTACATGATTCATTCATCTTCCGTCACAGCACCATCAATCGGCACTTCCAGGATGGACGATATGGCAATGGCCTACTTGTTGGTAAGTACAGAAACCTAGTAATTTACACACAGCACAGCAACCCTGTAGGGCACCCAACACATACACCACTACATTGACACGTGGTGAGGAAGACACTGAGGTGTGACACTGGTAGTCATGTTTGATATCCTGACCCAATGGGATACACACCTATGGACAAATGACAGAGGCAAATAACAATAGATGCCACTCTAGAGCCACACAGGACCAATTTAAAACCACACAGTGCCAATGACATGGCCTTAACTGGCAGTATAACTTGGAAGATAAACCTTTCAATATCACATAAGGCTACAGTCAATCCCACACACCACCAAGCAATACGTCCTGTGTAAGGGGTGTGTAATGTGTGTTGCTACAGGTCAAACACCATGAGACACATAGCATGATGACGCTGACTCAAATGAAGGTGACATGGAATTGTTGAGGCAGTACCAACATCTCACATCACTCCTGGGGTGACATTGCCAGCTAGCAATAAGGAAGTGGACTGCGCTATGAAAACATGTGGATGTGACACTAATACAAAGTGCACACTGCTACACATACTGATTGAGACAATTCCCCATTTCCATAACATGTACAGGGAGATGGACCTTCCTACACTAAAACCTTCACACCCACAACCAGGTTAGCCAGCTCATCTGGAGCAAGTTCAGTAGTGTAGGTGCACAGCTGCACATGAGCCAACTGGGTGAGGGATCAAAAATAGGTTTTCATAGAACTTATCACACATGGGATAATTGTGCATTGTCAATAGTGAACACTTCAGTGCTGCCAACATAGGGAGATGTGTTGTGCATTGTCACCTAGCCAAATCAAAGGGCCTCACTGTTGCATTTCCCCTGCAATTACATATGTCTAATTGGATGGGATGTCTAGTCCATATAGTGCAACCATGTTACCACCACAGTGGAATCTATTGTGTGTGTGGAAGTATATTGTCACCTCCGGTGAATGCACACAGACACTTCTTTCTCACTACATAACGCATGGGAGATACACACTGAACTGCACGTTTCTAAATATACCACGGATATTATGTCAATCAGCCAAACACCAGTTTTGCTAATCAAACAAACCAATGCAGAAAGAACATCACAGAAGCCTAGGATACCACACAATACCACAAACACATATGAGTCACAGACAACACAAGATAACAGTTGCTATGCAAAGTGACAATCACGGTGCAACTAACAACAAAATACTTACCCACATTTTCTCTTTCAGCTGATCAGGGTTACTGGATTAAGCCATGGATCATGACCCCATTTGCCAACCCAAGCACAGCAGCAGAGCGTGCCTGTAATGAGGCACATCGTAGGACACGCACCATCGTTGAGTAGACTTTTGGCATCCTGTAATCCAGATTCAGGTGCCTGAACATCACCGGAGGCAGCCTCCTATATTCCCCTGAAACGGTCTGCAAGATCATTTTGACCTGTGCCATCCTGCACTACATTTGTGTGAGGAGGAACATTCCCCTCTATGAACCGGAACAACAATTGCCTGAAGAGGAGGAGGATACTGTGTGGGAAAATGAGAGGGAACATCCTAGCAGCTGCAGGATTGCGTCACAGACAACAGATCGTACAGAACTTCTTCTAACTATAGTGACTATCACCACTTTGTTATCATATGGAATTAAACACCTCTCTTCATCACTCAATCATGCTCTGGGTAATTATTTATGCATCACATGATCTCTAGGAATCATAATCTGAGTTTTGCTTCATGGAGCATTGCACGAATACAAATTTGCATACTGCAAAGCCACATCACATTCGATGGGTATGAATTTACAGCAAACATCACACACAGTTTCAATGCCATATATCCTTTCTATTTCACATTTGAAGGCCAATATCATAGGACCACAGCTATGAGACACATCCATGTTGCCAACATGGTCCATTGCAGCATATGACACACAACTAAGACACCATCAATCATAAGGTAAAAAGGTGCATCATACATGAGGCAGTGGATGTGCAATTGCATTGGTAACAGGAACGTATGACCGCAAAGTATCCTCTAACTATTTTTGTCAATTTTGGTGATTTTTGTGTCAAGGAACGCACCCTTCAACAAGCGATTAAGTGTAAAATACATCAGGTCCCTGGCGATTTTGCCTTCAAAATGTTCTCAGATATGTCTGTGGCGGCTGCACATCGGAGGAGAGAATTGAAAGGGATGATTCCGGCATTCCAAAAGGCCGGCGCTCCGGCAGGACTTGTACAGCAATCTAAACTTAAAGTGTTTTTTCAGGGACATTCTAATCTAATTCATACGGTTGATGCTGCTAAGACTTTGTTGCATTCAATTCAGAAGCAGTCTGGGCGGGGGGCAGGGGGATGGGGGGAAATTTGATTAGGAGAGGGGGAGCGGAGGTTAGACTACGCACTGGGAGGGGAAATGTTACTTCAGAAAGGTGGATTTCAAAGAGTGTAAATCAAATGCGTCACTATGGTGCTTATATTTTAGTCCTTTTTGAGTCTATGGTGTAGGGCGCCATGCCAAGTCACCGGATTAAGGAAGGATGGGGTCAGGGCAGGGGGGTGGCCTCGGACTGCTCAGACGGGAGGGCCCCAGGCTTCGCCCACCCAAGGGTTGGGGCAGGGATTGGGGGTGGGTGTTGGGAGGGTTGGCAAGGGTTTCATGATCCTGGTTTTCCACACTAAGTTGTAGTTACGCGTATTGCAGAAGGATTAAGGCTATAAACGGGGTGATATTAGTTGGACCAGGCCAAGGCTCAAATTCCCTGGTAGGTTCAGATCATTTACTTCCTCAGTGATCTTTTATGAGAACTCAATGGCAGGGTTGAATTTTTCATAAAGAATAGTTTCTTGGAATGTCAACGTGTTAAATAATCGGAGGACAAGGTCTGTGATTGAAGAAAGGGTAACTGCCCTAAATCCCTCCATTATTCTCTTACAGGAAACTCACATTCCATTTAGAAAAGTCACGGGCTTCCACATGTTTAAAAAGTTTGCTGATTTAAAAGTGGTTGCTGCAGCCCCAGCAGCCCATAGAAGCGTGGCGATCTTTCTAGCCAGAGGACTCAATGCTCGGACACTTGACTTTTTCTGCGATCCCGAAGGTCGATGGTGCTGGGTGCACTGCTCAATTGCTAAAGAAAGATTTATCTTTGTTATTTTTTATGCACCCTTGCTAGATGACCCAGCTCGTTATGTAGGATTCTTTCAATCCCTTTTGCAACTATCAGGTAAAATTATTATTGGTGGGGAGTTTAATTTTCTTCAGGATCCAATTTTGGATACCACTGTTAGGGTAAGACACAACATAAGCCTAGAGTTGCCAAAATCTTTAAAGACTATGCCAAAGTGTTGATGCTCTATGATCCTTGGAGAATGAGCGCCCCAAACGAGAGACAGTATACGTGCATCTCAACCCGGTTCAAAGGCGCCTCTCGCATTTATTTTTTTCTGATATCTAAAAAACTGAGCTTTAAGACTCAGTGGGTGCAGCACTCAGGCTTATCTGACCATGCCTCCTTCGTGCTGGAAGTGACTCTTTTTTTGGAGGTCTCCAAGCCTCAAACTAGAAGGTGGGTCTTTAACCAACAGCTTCTTCAAGATGAGGGATGGTTACAGATCTCTAAGGACTATATAAGTGAATTTTTCAAATGTAATCAGGGATCGTCAACTCCGGCTGTAGTCTGGGATTCGTTTAAGGCCTTTTTTAGGGGCTTGGTAATCCCCAAGGAAGCAGCAGACAAATCTTCTCAGAGACAACAAACCAGGGTTCTTGAAGAGGCAGTGAAAAGGTGTTTAACTGCTTACCTACATGCCCCTACGGAAAACAATAGACAGTCTTTTGAATTAGCTAAAAAAGCACTGGCCAGTAATTTTCTCAAGAAGGTTGATATAGGATATCAGACTTTTAGACAAAAGGTGTATGAAGAGTGTAACTACACAGGCAAATTCTTAGCATGGCAAGCTCGGGATCGAATTGCTGGTAATATGATACATGCATTGAGAGGCCCTGTCACCGGGGTTAGACATACTGACCCCAGAGCTGTGGATGAAATCATGCTAGAGCATTATAGGCGAATTTATAGCCATACTCCGGTTATTGACCCTAGGACCATTAAGGAATTCTTGGGGAAACTGGATATTCCTAGTCTTACAGAAGAAGACAGTGATGCTCCAATACAACCATTTATGAAGTTACAACTCCTTGAGGTTGTCAAGAACCTTCCCACGGGGAAGGCCTGTGGACCTGATGGCTTTCTGGCTGAATCTTATAAAGGGTTCATTAAACATTCATTGACGATTTTTTGTCTTTAATTAATGGCCTGCTTAAGGGCGAACAGATTCCCAATTCTTGGCACTCAGGCAAGGTGGTTAGTTTTCCCAAAAAGAATAAGGACAGGGAGGATCCTAACGCATATCGCCCAATCTCTTTGCAAAATACAGATTATAAAATGATTACGAAGCTTTTGGCTAATAGGCTCAACGAGGTTGTCAATAAGCTGGTGCATCCCAATCAAAACGGGTTCACTGCTGGTTGGCAACTTGCAACTAATACACAGTTTTTGTCCGAGGCTCTTGACTATTTCACTTCAAATAACATTTCTGCCATCGTCCTTCTATTAGATGCGTAAAAAGCATTTGATTTGGTTGTATGGGATACACTCTTTGCAGTATTGTCTAGCTATAAGGTGCTCTCTCAGGTCTCTGCATTAATTCAAAGGTTGTATTCAAACTCTGAAGCCAATATTATTATTAATTCTGCGTGTTTTGGTCAACTTCAAGTACAACGTGGGACTCAGCAAGGTTGCCCTTTATCGCCCATACTTTTTGCTCTCTTCTTTGAGCCTATAGCTATTAAAATCAGCCAAGAAGAAGTGCATCAAACATGAAAATAGATAGCACAAGTGCCCCAGGTATGACAAGCATTCCTCACAGGACATGCCCTGCGCAGACCATCCCAGGTAATAAGTCCTGCCACTGCCATGTTTTAAGTCTCTGCCCACCCTTCTCATGGGGGCGCTGTGAATGGACTACCTGTACCCTGAGAATCATCATCTACACTCACCCAGACTCCCATTCTGACTTCTGTGTGCTTCCCTCTTCAGTATGGCATGCCATAGTTCTATTTCATCAGTCTGCATGGACTTCAGGTCCAATAATGCACTGCCTGGTAGTCGGTAATACCTGTAATCTGCTGTCCATTGCTTCCCATGTGAAAGGTCCGGTTGGCCCTTTGAACTTAATTCTCAACTCCAGGACCTGTGACAGACTGAAGCTGCACACACCTGTGAGCACTTCCATGTAGCCCAGCCATTTGAACCTGCCCTGTCCTTGCTGCTGCCTGGAACTGCTTAGAAGCTGCTATTTTCTGAATCTTCTTGTTGTGCATTGTACCAGAGCCCTTCGGGATTGAGTAACAGTGCAGAGTGCAGCAGAAACTGATCTTTGTTCGCACAGTGTTGTTCCTGCTTGTCCCAGTCTGAGTCTGCTCACTGTGTATTTGCCTTGTTCATGTTTGTTCCTGACAGAGCCTGCATCCTGTTAGCCAGACTGCTTCCAGTCTGTGCGTTAACCATAGACATTCCCTGTGGCTATATTAGTCTCATAGTTGGTGTCCATGCCCTCTGTTTCCTCTTGGGGCATTGTGCCTGGTAGTTATAGGATGAATCCTCAAATGTATAGTATAGTTTAATTAGTTTACTTATCGTATTTTGTTCTGGGACATGTTTTCGAAGGGGGAAATCCAGCCCCCATCCCTTGTCTAGTTTTGCATGTATTCATTAGTGCCAAACAGTGAAAGTGTGCTATGACTGTATGCCTGGATTTGGTACTGTGCCTCCAGCCCAACAAACGAGGGCTGCTAATGCGTATGTAAGGACAATACATGTTTGTGCCCAGACTGTCCAGACACAGATTCATTTCTGCTGCCACCTTTTGAAGGGGCTTGCGTGGTGACTAGCTGTGAGATTAATCAGCACAGAGGCAATGATGTTCCCTGTTGCAGTTGGAATTTTAGAGCCATACCCTGTGTACAAATGCAGTGATGAAACCCGCCTGTTTTTCTATTACTGATCCATAACGTATTTGAGCACACCAAGGTTGCTTTGTCTCCAGCCTTCTGAAATTTCTGCTGTACCAAAGCTGCCCTATCCCCTTGTATGCCGTTACCTGATCTTTGGCTTTAGGTCAAATTTGCTTTGAAGGATACTCGGTTAATTCAAGGGTTGGCTCCACAGACTCCTGACTAGACCTGCATGTGACTGTTACACCATGGAGGCCAATACTGACACAGGGTACACATGGCCACACACTTGAACTGGACACTTTTGTGCAATGAACGACTGGAAATGTGTGAACACATGCAGCATGGTCTGCTGGTCCACCACAGCCACAGGAGAAACATAGGTCATTTACATTAGTCAAACTGTGGTGTACAGAACAATGTTATGATTGGATTTGAGACTCTGTGTCACAAACACTGTACCTACCTAGCATGTTAAAATGCCTGACTCATGGGTAGTATACACACAACTGACCATGAAGTGGTAGCCAACATTTCAGGACATGTGGGTGGTAACATATCTGAGATAGTCCTCATCAGCCGTCCTCGATCTTTCCTGTGTATGGTTAGTATTGGGAAATGTATTGTCTCCAATGTCAAGCAAGTACACACAGCATATGAGGCAACAGATATTACAAACACATATCATGACTGATGTACCTCATTGATTGGCATCTGATGGTTATACTCATTTGTAACACATTCATACATGAACATTACGCCAAATGTTTTGCATGCCGTTCCCACAGAGGCACACAAATAATTTTAACCAACAATTCACACCAAAACACACAGGCCATGATTCATTTTTCAGTAGTGTAGCCTTGCTGTCCTGTATTGATGCAACACCTGCGCAAACTTGAAAAATCCAATTTAATTTCCAAACTTTGTGCTGCTGTTGCGTCAGTTAAGAGAGCTAATCCTGCACAAAAACATGAGTATTATGGGCTGCAGTAGTATGGTCTGCCACATGTGCACAAACACTAGAACACACACTGCAAGTCATACCATTCTGTCTTTGTCTAGTTATAGACTGCATGCATGTTAAAAATAGAAAAATGACTCAAACACAGTTTAAGACAGAATTTTTGAAGCAAACGTGTAAAAAATGATGCATATGCGTAATAAAATGACGCTCACGCACATTATACATCAATTTGTCCCTAGCGTTAATTTCACTAGCGCACCCCAAGCATGCGGATATCCATTGAAAATGTATTGATCCATGAATGTGTGGGATTTTTATGCATATGCGTAAAAAAATATTGACACAAACCCTGTAAGCGTCAAAAATGTACATGCAAGTAAAAAAACGGGCCGCAAATGAGACAGGAAGTGATGTAATAGGATATCCTGTTTGCAGAAATGGTGCAGTGGGTGTACTTTCCCTTTCACTTTGCAGTCTGTGATTATTCTAGACTGTGTGCCTGTGTTTTGGATTGTGTCTCTGTGAATATTGTGCTTTTGTCTCCTGTGTGCTCTTTATATTGTCTTTTGGTGTTTGGTAAGTGTCTTTTGTATCCTTTGTAAGTGTACTGTGTCATTAATTGAATTTAGATTTGTCTTTGTACTGTTGGGAGTCTGTTTGTGGGTAGTATTAGTTGGGGTAGTTTGGGCTGTGTTTGAGTTAGATAAGATTCCTTTTACTACCTCCTTTCCCTGTTTTTCCCTCTTTACTTTTGATTTATTGTTTTGGTGTGATGTCGGGAAGGCCACGGCTGGGGCACATGGGTGAGGAGGAGCTAGGGGCGTTTGTGTGGCTGGTGTGCCACTTCCTCCCCCTGATGTTAGAGGCTGGGGGCCGTGTGATACTGGGGTATCACACGGAGGCAAGACAGCTGAGTTGGGCAAAGGTGCTGTTCCACCTGAGACGCATTTTCAACACCCTGCGCAACGATCCCCAACTAAAGCATTGCCGGGCTGACCTGGTGGCCCGAGAGCAGGACCTGCTGGACCACCTGGGTGTGGTGATTGGTGGCCCTGTTGGTGAGTACCAAATTGACTAATGTGTACAGCACAATGCTCTGGAGTGACAGTAGCGGATGTTGTGACATGCTGCATGCAATGTTTGTTGACATGTGGAACGCAAGTTGAAAAAACTGTGAGTGTACCAGAAATGGGATGTATTTCTAATGGTAATACATGGAAACAATGTAGTCCACAGTTTTGTGGAACCATGTCCGAACAGTATTCAGGGCCATATGTACTAAGCTCTGCATAACCTTCACTATTATCTTAGGCCCATATTTCTACTGTGTTTGCGCTGCATTTGCATAATTACTGGACGCAAAAGTAACGCACACTTGCTACATTCAAATATATTTTGCTAATTTGTGCAGCTGCTGCGTCAACTAATGAAGCAAATGTGACACAAAATAAATTACACATCTGGGCCTAAGTTTACTGTTTCTGTGTGGTTACGTCTGGATAAATAATCATTCACATGGCCAAACTCAAATGGGCTATTATGCTACCAGATTGCATTATCACAAAACAGGGTCATCTGGTGGCATTTCAGAGTAGGCGTTGAAATTCTATCATTGAGTAGCAGGGCCCAACGACATATTTTGCTTGGGCACAATTGCTGGGACTGAGCTAGTGCAGTTACCATCTGTGTCACTTTGGTGCCAATCATTTTCTAAAGTGAAAGGTTCAGCATGGGATCCCTGCTCTTTTTGAATGTATGGTCACAAACTATTTTTGAGCATGATGTTGTACAAGGGACCACTGACTGCTTCCATGATACTATTTTAGTGAAGAAATAGGTTGTTAACCTCTTAAGTGCGGGCGTCGGCCACTGGCCGACGCCCACACACCCTCCCTGGTGCGGGTCACGACCAGTGGCCGACACCAGGAAGGGCATTAATAAATCCTCGGGTGCGTCGCACCCGAGGATTTATTTTTTATTTTTTTTTCCCCCCCGGGAGACACGGAAGCTACCGTGTCTCCCCCCGCCCCCCACCCGCCCCTTTGTGACGTCAGCGCGCCGCGAGGCGCGCTGACGTTGCAAAGGTGTTTTCCCCATGAAAGCAGGAAGCAGCCTTGCGGCCGCTTCCTGCTTTCATGGGGAAAACGGCCTTTTACACGTTCGGGAAGGCCTCGTAAGAAAGGGGAGAGTCTCCCCTTTCTTACGAGGCCTTCCTGAAAGTGTTTCCTGGCCCCCGAACACTCCCCTTTCTTACGAGGCCTTCCTGAAAGTGTTTCCTGGCCCCCGGTCGCAGCTGTGCTGCGATCGGGGGCCAGGAAATACTTTCAGGTTTCCTGGCTCCCCCGATCGCAGCACAGCTGCGATCGGGGGGGTCAGGAAACATTTTGAAAAGGCCTCGTAAGAAAGGGGAGACTCTCCCCTTTCTTACGAGGCCTTCTGAAACTGAGCTGCGATCGGGGGCCAGAAACAGTTTCAGAAGGCCTCGTAAGAAAGGGGAGAGTCTCCCCTTTCTTATGAGGCCTTCTGAAACGGTTTCCTGGCCCCCGATCGCAGCACAGCTGCGATCGGGGGCCAGGAAACCCCACTAGACACCAGGGATTTCACTTTTGGGGGGCGGCCCCCCCCCGGAAAACGGGCCGCCCCCCCCCCGGCATAATTTTCTTTAAAAAAAAAAAAGGTAGGTGCCCCCTGGGGGGGGGGGGGGGGGGGGTGCAATCGCGCCCCCCCCAGGGGATTTTTTTTTTTTTCAAAAAAAAAAATACAAAAAAAAAAATGAAATGACAGGGGGTCGCCCGTGGGCAGGGTGACCCCCTGTGGGGGCAATTTTTTTTTTAGATGTTGTAGGGTTTTCCTGGGGGCCATTTTGGCCCCCAAGGAAACCATACAACAACTAAAAAAAAATATATGTATATATCTATGTAGATAGATATATCTAGGTACATGGATATATCTATAGATATATCTATGTAGATATATATTTATATATATATATATATATAGGTAGATCTGTATCAAAGAGATTTATAAAGCGCGCTACTCACCTGTGAGGGTCTCAAAGCGCTACGGGGGGGAGGGAAAGGGGCTAGGAGGTTCACTGTTCAAAAAGCCAGGTTTTGAGGCCCTTCCTGAAAAGAAGTAGGTTTTGGGTCTTGCGAATGTGGGTTGTGAGTGCGTTCCATGTTTTGGGTGCAATGTAGGAGAAGGATCTGCCCCCGGTGGTGGTGTGTTTGATGCGGGGGTCAGAGGCGAGAGAGAGGTCAGCTGAACGGACGTTTCGTGTGGGGGTGTGGAAGGTGACTCTCGTTGAGGTAGGCAGGGCCTGTGTTGTGGAGTGATTTGTGTGTGAGGATGAGGATCTTGAAGGTGATCCTTTTGTCAATGGGGAGCCAGTGGAGGGATTTGAGGTGTGGAGAGATGTATTCGTGTCGGTGGAGGTCGAGGATGAGTCGTGCTGCTGAGTTCTGGATGCGTGTAGTTTGCACTTGAGTTTTAGAGTGGTGCCGGCGTAGAGGGCGTTTCTGTAATCAAGCCTGCTGCTGATGAGTGCGTGAGTGACAGTTTTTCTGGTGTCTGTGGGGATCCATTTTAATGTTTTTCAGTATACGGAGTTTGTTGAAGCATGAGGAGGTAAGAGCGTTGATTTGTTGGGTCATAGAGAGGGAGGAGTCTAGGATGATGCTGAGGTTGCGTGCGTAGTTGGCGGGGGTGGGTGCAGGGCCTAGCGTGGTGGGCCACCATGGGGGGTCCCAGGTTTTTTTGGTGAGGGCCAAAGAGGATTATTTCAGTTTTGCTTGAGTTGAGTTTCAGGTGGTTGGCTGTCATATATACATCACTTTTGTCAATATGTGTGTGGTTTCCCTGGGGGGAAAAGGGTCCGACTTGTCTAGTGGCAGTTTTAGTGCCATAAAGAAGCGCAGAAGGTTTATATGCCTACTGCAAAGAGCACATCTGTATTTTATGTAAATAGCTGAGTACATTAGTAAAGTCTATGGAGAGATGAAGGGCACTTTTGCTGGGTGGTAATGAGGGAATCCGAGTAGGAGGGAGTGGGAGCACCAATAATGATTGTTGGACTGGGCGCAGGAGGTGCTAAAGACTGTGACGAATGGTATGTGACAAGGTGTTTTTTGAGTGTCTTGAAAGTACGTGCTGATTGAGGGAAGAAGCGCAGGTAAGGTGGCCTCTACTGTTGCACGTATCTCACACACACCATCGATTTTGTGACTGTCTACGTAGGCTAGTGTTTTAGAGCAACAGTTTAGCCAATAGCAGAGATGGCATCTTGATGGATGACTGCTGCCTGCACTCGGGTTATAGAGGACCGCTCTGACATAGGATCAGAGACTGAGACATCAGATACTGAGACAGCATCTGAGGGATAGGACAATGGCGCAGACTCTGGGAGTGATTTTTCAGTCAGAGGAGTCCCATTCGAAAACTCCTCTTCCAGTACATTATGAGGGAGGTGATGAGGACAGTCCTGCTGTCCCTTCGCAAGCTGTTCGTGCAACTGGGTAATAGTGGGTTAGGCCAACCCAGAGAGCAGGTGAATGCGGCGGCAAGCAGAGAGAGAGTGCTCTCTTGGGAGCTCACCAATTTAGTTCAGCCCCAAATTCCACCACCCAAATCATATTGTGGAGACATCAAAATTGTCTATGGCAAAACAAACTGGTTTTGTAAGGCAGGCACCTGTGTTTTTGGTCCTGGATTCGGCGGCCATATAGAGAAACACACTAAACCCAAACATTTCTGGAAACTAGACATTCGGGGGAGTCCACAGAGGTGTGACTTGTGTGGATTCCCCAAAGTTTTCTTACCCAGAATACCCTGCAAAGCTGAAATGTTGAAAAAAAACTCTATTTTTCTCGCATTTCTGTCACACAAACTACAGGAATATGCTGGGATCCACAACATTCCTACCACCCAGTGACTCCTCACCTGTCCTGATAAAAACACTACCCCACTTGAGTGCCTACACCTAGTGCCTGTGTCAGGAATGGATCACCCCAGGGTCAACAGCTGCCTCACGTAAGGACCAACATTGACCGTTGTGTGATCTATTCCTGTCGCAGGCACCAGGCCTAACCACACAAGTGAGGTATCATATTTATCGGGAGACTTGGGGGAACGCTGGGTGGAAGGAAATTTGTGGCTCCCCTCAGATTCCAGAACTTTCTGTCACCGAAATGTGTGGAAAACGTGGTATTTTAGCCACATTTTGAGGTTTGCAAAGGATTCTGGGTAACAGAACCTGGTCCGAGCCCAACAAGTCACCTCATCTTGGATTCCCCTGGGTTTCTAGTTTTCAAAAATGTGCTGGTTTGCTAGGTTTCCCCAGGTGCCGGCTGAGCTAGAGGCCAAAATCCACAGGTAGGCACTGTTTTCTATGAAAAAATTTGATGTGTCCACGTTCTGTTTTGGGGCATTTCCTGTCGCGGGCGCTAGGCCTACCCACACAAGTGAGGTATAATTTTTATCGGGAGACTTAGGGGAACGCTGTGTGGAAGGAAATTTGTGGCTCCTCTCAGATTCCAGAACTTTCTGTCACCGAAATGTGAGGAAAACTTGTTTTTTTGGCCACTTTCTGAGGTTTGCAAAGGATTCTGGGTAACAGAACCTGGTCCGAGCCCCGCAAGTCACCCCTCCTTGGATTGCCCTAGGTCTCTAGTTTTCAGAAATGCACAGGTTTGGTAGGTTTCCCTAGGTGCCGGCTGAGCTAGAGGCCAAAATCTACAGGTAGGCACTTCTCAAAAAACACCTCTGTTTTCTTCCAAAAATTTTGATGTGTCCACGTTGCGCTTTGGGGCGTTTCCTGTCGCGGGCGCTAGGCCTACCCACACAAGTGAGGTATCATTTTTATCGGGAGACTTGGGGGAACGCCGGGTGGAAGGAAATTTGTGGCTCCTCTCAGATTCCAGAACTTTCTGTCACCGAAATGTGAGGAAAACTTATTTTTTTAGCCACTTTTTGAGGTTTGCAAAGGATTCTGGGTAACAGAACCTGGTCCGAGCCCCGCAAGTCACCCCTCCTTAGATTGCCCTAGGTCTCTAGTTTTCAGAAATGCACAGGTTTGGTAGGTTTCCCTAGGTGCCGGCTGAGCTAGAGGCCAAAATCTACAGGTAGGCACTTCTCAAAAAACACCTCTGTTTTCTTCCAAAAATTTTGATGTGTCCACGTTGCGCTTTGGGGCGTTTCCTGTCGCGGGCGCTAGGCCTACCCACACAAGTGAGGTATCATTTTTATCGGGAGACTTGGGGGAACGCCGGGTGGAAGGAAATTTGTGGCTCCTCTCAGATTCCAGAACTTTCTGTCACCGAAATGTGAGGAAAACTTGTTTTTTTAGCCACTTTTTGAGGTTTGCAAAGGATTCTGGGTAACAGAACCTGGTCCGAGCCCCGCAAGTCACCCCTCCTTGGATTGCCCTAGGTCTCTAGTTTTCAGAAATGCACAGGTTTGTTAGGTTTCCCTAGGTGCCGGCTGAGCCAGAGGCCAAAATCTACAGGTAGGCACTTCTCAAAAAACACCTCTGTTTTCTTCCAAAAATGTTGATGTGTCCACGTTGCGCTTTGGGGCGTTTCCTGTCGCGGGCGCTAGGCCTACCCACACAAGTGAGGTATCATTTTTATCGGGAGACTTGGGGGAACGCCGGGTGGAAGGAAATTTGTGGCTCCTCTCAGATTCCAGAACTTTCTGTCACCGAAATGTGAGGAAAACTTGTTTTTTTAGCCACTTTTTGAGGTTTGCAAAGGATTTTGGGTAACAGAACCTGGTCCGAGCCCCGCGAGTCACCCCTCCTTGGATTGCCCTAGGTCTCTAGTTTTCAGAATTGCACAGGTTTGGTAGGTTTCCCTAGGTGCCGGCTGAGCTAGAGACCAAAATCTACAGGTAGGCACTTCTCAAAAAACACCTCTGTTTTCTTCCAAAAATTTTGATGTGTCCACGTTGCGCTTTGGGGCGTTTCCTGTCGCGGGCGCTAGGCCTACCCACACAAGTGAGGTATCATTTTTATCGGGAGACTTGGGGGAACGCCAGGTGGAAGGAAATTTGTGGCTCCTCTCAGATTCCAGAACTTTCTGTCACCGAAATGTGAGGAAAACTTGTTTTTTTAGCCACTTTTTGAGGTTTGCAAAGGATTCTGGGTAACAGAACCTGGTCCGAGCCCCGCAAGTAACCCCTCCTTGGATTCCCCTAGGTCTCTAGTTTTCAGAAATGCACAGGTTTGGTAGGTTTCCCTATGTGCCGGCTGAGCTAGAGGCCAAAATCTACAGGTAGGCACTTTGGAAAAAACAGCTGTGTTTTCTATAAAAAAAATAGGATGTGTCCATGTTGTGTTTTGGGGCATTTCCTGTCGCGGGCACTAGGCCTACCCACACAAGTGAGGTATCATTTTTATCGGGAGACTTAGGGGAACACAGAATAGCAAAACAAGTGTTATTGCCCCTTATCTTTCTCTACATTTTTTCCTTCCAAATATAAGAGAGTGTGTAAAAAAGACGTCTATTTGAGAAATGCCCTGCAATTCACATGCTAGTATGGGCACCTCGGAATTCAGCGATGTGCAAATAACCACTGCTCCTCAAAACCTTATCTTGATCCCATTTTGGAAATGCAAAGGTTTTCTTGATACCTCTTTTTCACTCTTCATATTTCAGCAAATGAATTGCTGTATACCCAGTATAGAATGAAAACCAACTGCAGGGTGCAGCTCATTTATTGGCTCTGGGTACCTAGGGTTCTTGATGAACCTACAAGCCCTTTATATCCCCGCAACCAGAAGAGTCCAGCAGACAAAATGGTATATTGCTTTCAGAAATCTGACATCGCAGGAAAAAGTTACAGAGTAAAACATAAAGAAAAATGGCTGTTGTTTTCAGCTCAATTTCAATATTTTTTTATTTCAGCTGTTATTTTCTGTAGGAAAACCTTGTAGGATCTACACAAATGACCCCTTGCTGAATTCAGAATTTTGTCTAGTTTTCAGAAATGTTTAGCATTCCGGGATCCAGCATTGGTTTCACACCCATTCCTGTCACTAACTGGAAGGAGGCTGAAAGCACCAAATATAGTAGAAATGGGGTATGTCCCAGTAAAATGCCAAATTTGTGTTGAAAAATTTGGTTTTCTGATTCAAGTCTGCCCGTTCCTGAAAGGTGGGAAGATAGTGATTTCAGCACCAGAAACCCTTTGTTGATGGCATTTTCAGGGAAAAAACCACAAGCCTTCTTCGGCAGCCCTTTTTTCCCATTTTTTTGGAAAAAACTAAATTTTCACTGTATTTTGGCTATTTTCTTGGTCTCCTCCAGGGGAAACCACCAACTCTGGGTACCATTAGAATCCCTAGGATGTTGGAAAAAAAGGACGCAAATTTGGCGTGGTTAGCTTATGTGGACAAAAAGTTATGAGGCCCTAAGCGCGAACTACCCCAAATAGCCAAAAAAGGGCTCAGCACTGGGGGGGGAAAGGCCCAGCAGCTAAGGGGTTAAATTACTTTTGGTACACTCCTGCTGACATTTTGCAGCATTTCTGCAAATGTAAACTTCTCAGTATGAAGACAGTCACAGCCATGGTGGTCTGCTGAGCTCAGTAGGTTAGCAGTCCTGTGAGTGCCGCCATTCCCAAGGTGTTTTCAGATAGAGACCTACCTCAGCATGATTGCAGAAGTAGGACATTTGCTACCCCTTTTTTTATTAGCGGACAGTGTCAATTCTGGTGTACTACCACTGATCCCCAACTTGCCAATTGTAAGTTGCTGATTCTGGCAATGTGTGATTTACAATACCTAATATAGGTACACATGGACAAGAGTAACACATTTCAGGTGCAATGACTACACCTGTATATATGCATTATGTCAATGATGATCAACTAAGACACTGTCAGCATACATTATTTTGCAGTTTTGAATCAGGAAAGTGGCCAATCCATGTTTAGCGTAACATTGTCATCAAGTAACAAACAGGATCCCTGCCATCATGTTGTCATAGGGGGCATATACGGCTTAGGCTACAATGCCAATGTGGCATATGTAACCTATATACAACACCGGCACACCTATTGTGGACCACTGAAAGCACAATAATTCCTGAAAGCAAATCAACCCACATCACCATCACACAGTTACTCATTCTCCCTTGATGAACAAGCCACAATACCTGAGTCACTGGTATTGCAGTGCACCAGGAATGTGGCATTGCATGTGTCTGCCAATTACAAAACATAAAGTGGAGTACCATATGGAATGTATTAAGCACAACATTGAGTAATCATGTTTGGCACCACATAATTGTTAGGGCCAGTACATGTGTGCATATGTGTGTCAATCACTCACTGGAGTGACAGTGTCAATGCATGTTTGCAGTGGTATGTCTGTTGGGGTGTCTACCTGACTGATGTGCAGCTCTATCATATGAAATGTCACACACAGTGATTTGTTGTTCCAACTTCTGTACATTGAGCAGACATTGGGCACACATCACCCTTCCATGTTTTACAGGTGGACCAGCCCCCTACACCATAGGTGAAGTTGCTCGATTCGAGGACCCAGATGTATCCAGTATGTGTTCAAATGTTTGTCCTGTGTTGTGTTTGCAGCTGTTGTGTGATTGAGTCCTGTGTGTTGGACTCATTGCAAGATATGATGTGCTGGCACGTGATCTGATATGTGACTTGACTGGAGGTTGACATAGTGTTCCATGGAAGAGTTAGACATTCACTGGCAGAGAGTCATATATTGGGAGTCGAGTGCTGTGCAATAGGCATGGACAGGTGAACAAGGTGATTTGTTGCCACATGTATGCCAAAAATTGATTTGGAGGTGGCCAGTGTCATAATTTAGTCAGCAAGTCATACCCTAATTCACACAGAACAGTGATGCATCAGTTTTACACACCAACTTGTGCATCCCTGTTAAGTAATGAACATGTAGGACTGTATGGGTGACTGTCCCACAGCATTTAGCTCCACATGTTGTACTCCATTTATGTGGCACTTGAGTGATATGTCATAGGCGTGCATGCAGGTCAAGGCCAGGTGGGTGCTTCCATCAATGTAGTTGATTTAGGAAATGTGTCAGTGAGAACTGATGTTGATGGTTGTCCATAAATAGAAACATGAATGTGGATTTGATTGTCCAATGGTTGACTCAATCCTAGTTGGCAGGCCTCCTTACCTGTGGTAGACTGACTCAATCCATGTACAGCTGGACAAAGCTTTGTGGTTGTCCTTGATGACTGAAAATATGTATTGCATTCCCATCCCCCCTGAGACACAGGGTTAGGGGGAGAAAATATATGTAGCTAGGTGTGATGGTCACAGTGTAGATGACAGACATGTAATTCAAGCATTCATGTGTGCCAAACTACAATGCCCCCTTATGATTACCGACTGCATACCATCCTGCCAGTTCCATATACAAATCACAGGTCTTGTGTGCCTTGAATTTGATCCAGAAGATAGGGATTAGTTGGCCTGTCACATGTTGAATACTTGCAGCATTTGTTATGTGACTAATAGCACTACATATATGCACAGATCATTTTAATAAGTTCACACTTTGTTGTGCATTGCTGTGCTGTTAGATAGTTGATAGGTAGGCTGTGTTGGCATGTCATTCCTTAGGGACATTCTATCATCTGTCCTATGATTTGGACTGCATGTGCTATTTGTGAAGAAGTGTTAGATTATCATCTGTACATGTATCACACAATGATGTCACTAATGTTTGCCTTTCTCTATTTTTACAGCTGCCCACATGAATGCACAGGAAAACCGTGAATTTCAGAGGTGGGCATTGCGGTACCGACACATCCTTGATGTGGAGGCTGGGTACCATATGATGGCTAGGAGGTATCGACAGGAGAGAGCCACAGGGGCATGGATGGCATTTAGCCAAGGGGGGCCAGCATTGGCCACAACAGCCACTTCCACACCAACTCAAAGCACAGTGGACACTGGGTTGACAGCCACTACAGCTGGTCCCTCAACCTCGTCAGCACAAGGCCCAACAGCAGCACCATCTGCACCACCACCTCCAACCACGGCACCAGCACCTGCTACATCAAGTGCTACTCAGACCATCACAGCTGGAGTAATGGACATGGCCGATTTCCGCAACCTCCAACATGACGTGCAACGTATGTTGCGCCGCATGGACAGTCTAGAGCATGAGGTGGCCCGCAACAACAGGAGACTATGAGTGATAAAGAAAATCCTGAGGAGGGCCAATCTTTTAATTTATTGTTTCTCACCTCTAATTCTGTCCTCTCCCTCCTCTTTCCTCATACATTTTTTAGTGGGTTTAGGGGGCTGAAAGATAGGTTAGAGTAGGATGTTAGTTTAGTTAGGATAAGTGGGTTGGGGGAGGGGGAATTATATTATTCCATGTTTGTTTGTGGGTGGGGGTTGATATGTGTATTTAAAAAAAAAAATACAAAAAAATATATATTTGTTTAGGATTAGTTAGTATGTGTTTCGGTCAGTATATGTTGTCCTACACATGTCCCGTCATATAAGGGGAGGGGGAGGGGTTGATGTTTAGAGTGTTTAGTTACATGTGGTAAGTAAGTTTAGCTTATGGTAGTTATGGCCAGTTGTGGGTAATGTATAGTTAGGATAGGTTAGGTTAGTTAAGGTGTTTCCCCTAGTTTCCTTTATTACTGTAAAATAAAGTTTTAGGTACTCTTTCACAGTATGTGTCATATGCTTGGGGATCAGGGCCTTTGCATGAGTGTACAGTGTCAAATTTGTGTTTTCCTGTGTGTTCCATCCTGCATCCACATCCCATTCTTGACATGGTTATTCCCACTTCCAAATGAGCTGTCACATTGGCAGCTACAACAAAGCTAATTCTCTATGCATTTGCCATCCATTGAACCCACCACTCAAGGTAACTATGGTTCCCAATGTATTGTAAAGGTTGGTATGATTTTAAATCTGTCATCGTTTGAGTCCTGTGCTGGAATCTTGGGCACTGTGGAACGTCTGCCTGCAGGCTGATGTTCATGTGTACTCTGATAAACTGAGTGGTGTAATAATATTATGATGTTCAGTATACGTAAATCACACCTATGGTTTATTGCATTGTACTCCCAGGTGACGTTATTGTCCATATACTCGAACACATCCATTCCTGCTGTATGGTGTGGGTGTGGGATTAAAGTTTAGAGTCATATGTCACATACATAATGATTGTCTTGTAGGGAATGTGGGTCACATTAAGTTTCATCTTGTAGATACTTTGGGCCTCACATATACATTTCTACACAGCATTATACTCTTTGTGATGCTTTAACTTCAGAAATGAGCCATAGGCAGCACAGATGATGATAAAATCCAGACCCTTGTGCATAGATATCAGCCCACATTCTTTCTACACTATTGTCTTGACATTCTGTGGCTATTGACATGTTACATGCATCACAAATCTCCTACACAGTTGATATGTCACAATACACAGAGACAAAGTGGTTGTGTAGGTGCTGTTTATTTTAAAGTGCTGTATTGCAATATTTACATAGTCCAGGATTGTAAGTTCATTAGTGTGACGTCTTCTATTGTGACACAACACAAGTGCAATGGTGAGGGACATGTCATTGGACATGCTGTGATGGAGTGTCATTCAGTTCAGAGGAACATGAATTGACAATTAGGTAGTGAGAGACAATTGCAGTCCATACTGTTAAGGTAAACAGTGCATTGGAGAACAGTGCATGTTACCAACTATAGCAAGACTGGCATGTTATCAAGCACAGGACATAGGAATATCACTGCCCATGTGGCATGGACTGGTGCTACCGGCTACTCCTACGGCTGAAGGTGATCTGTTCCACGTCTTCATCTTCTGATATGTGTGTCGTCTCCTCTGCCCTTGGTGGTGGTGGGTTTGAGGAGGCAACACACACTTCAGTGTTTGAAGAAGTGGACTCTGAATTCCCTGTAGCTGCCAACTGTTGGGCTATTAAGGGCATTACTGCAGCAAGGAGGAGCTGCTGGTTATTGAGTATAGCAGCTATATCACTATGGTAGGCAGCCAGGTCGGCCCTGAGGGGATCATGATTGCATTTTGTGCACGCAGTGATATGTTTGGGATGCCAGGTGTTGTGGCAACTCCATAACTGCTGTGGTGAAATCCCTCACACATTATTGAAGTCCTTTCAGGAGGGATGGTAGTGCTTGCATGGCTGCTGCCTGTTCTGCAGATGACATCATGCACATGCGCATACACTCCAGCCTGGCTGCCATATTTTGCATCCCCACCCGCACCTCCTTGGCCAGCTCCTGCTTTACTCCCACTACTGTCCTCTCAAAGGTGGTACCAGTGTCATCAGAGTCCTCAGCTGTGTTTGAGCTGCCAGGCCGTACTATTGGGGTGTTGGGTGGGTCCATTGGGATGGCTGCTACATCTGTGCTCCTACTTGCGACTGAAGGTGGGGCCTGAAGGGTTCCAAGGACATCTTGGAGGGTTTCCTGGCAAATGGTTGTCAGCTCATCACCCATGTCATCAGGGTAGTCCAGGACAGGCATATCCACAGGAGAGCCATCGTCCTCTGCAATGAGATATTGTACAATTAGTGTGTCTGTGTTGTGGCAGTTGTAATATGACGTCACTGACTTTCTAATAGTGGAACATTGCAATCTTTGGTTCCTGTTCATTGTTGCTGTCATTAATATTAGCATTCTCACAGGCCTATGCCTCACCTGCATGTCACATGTAGCGTGGACAGTTTGAGGAATTGTCTGCGTCACATCCTCTAGGTGTGGGTTCTGTTCAAATTGTGTGTTACCACCTTCTTGTCCTACTCAACCCTCCCTCTACTTCCATTAGCATGGTGAAGCCTTGCAATGCCTGTGGGTGTTCTGATGCCACTTGCACCACACATAACAATATGGGACTGACCCAGTCTATGATATTTCACATACGCCTGTATGTTGCTGAGACCTAGCACATACCATATATTGCATTGGCATGACACGATACAGGTGTCAGCATTGGTAGTGTGTCATGTTGATGTTTGCCAATATGTGCCACATTGGATTGCACTGATGGGCCTGACAGTGTTCCATTTCCTCTTATAACTGTGCGGGTGTGTTTCACTAGCTAGACACATATGTCCTCCCCCTCAATGTTGTTGTCTTAGCAGTATGACAGTTGAGATGTTGCAAGGTGGCATTGCAGCTATTGTAACACAGGCACGGGTAGACCCTGGAATGGGCACTATGGGTATGACATTACTGCTGTGTACTTCGTAATGTAAGTAACAATCCATGATGTTTATTGCGCCTATAGACATGAGCATTTGACAGGATTTACACTTTATTAGGAATTGAAGGGGATGGATCACGTTGTCATCCTGAACCCTCTATGTTGGGTGTGTTTGTTCCATGGTCACCTAACTGTCATTTGCTACTTGACCAGCACACACAGCACAGTTGGTAGGGGCAACTGTTGTCAATGGTAAATGCCACTTACTTGTGGAAATGGCCTGAGACTGAATATTGTCTCCTAGTTCACATTCTGACAATAACAGCTGTCCTGTGACAGCAGCCCGTTTTACGTTCTACCCTACCCACCTGGACTGGCTTTGCCTTTCCAACAGCCTTGGCAGTGCCCCCATGCAAAGGTTGTTTGTGTTGTGTTGTGCTGTGCCCAGGGATTCCTCTGCACAGCCCATGTGCCCCTTTGCCCTTTCCACTGCCTGATTTCCATGGCTGACATACATTGTGTAGTAGGTATGTACCTCCCCCTTCTTGCAGTTCACATTTAGGCATTTTTGTCACCCATGTAACTTACCCTGCATATGTGTTGTTTCCTTGTAGTCTGCGCTGTCCTGTCCTGTGATTCCTGTGACGATCTCCTCTGGGATGACGGCTGCCACCATCTCCTCCATCTCGTCCAGGGCCTCCTGCGCTGCTGGGCTCACACCTCCAGTCTGCAGTGCTGCCTTCCTGTTCCTTGCCATTTTTTCTTTCGTCCTGCACTTGCAGTCATGCCAGCATTTCTTGCACTCCGTGACAGTTCTCCGGACCTCTGCCACACTGTTTCTCTTGTCGACATTTTTTTGCCAAATTGCCTCTCGCCTCCCAATTGGCAATTTTGAGGTGATGAAAAGTTGATGCTGGTGCTCCGTCACCTCTCTGACCAGTATTTAATGCACCTCTGCTCTGAAACGACACTTCCTTTTCTTCTTGTCTCTCCCTTGGGTCTTGTCTGTGTCCTCCTGGCTGGTTCCCTGTAGATTGGGTCTCCCTGGGGTCTCTCCTGGCTTCTGGGATCCATTTTGGGGCTCCTTAGCACTGTTTGCTGCGTTTGCGCTGCGGTGGAAAATGGCGCATATCCGGTTTGCGGCATCGCAAACCGGATTAGAGTAATATTCCCCACATTAACGTCAGTTCGCTTTACGATGCAGCACAATGGTTAGATTAAAAAAAATGACTCAAATATATAAATGTAGAAATTTAATGCACGGGTGGCGCAAAGAAATGGCATTAGCCCACGTTAACTTTTTTGACACAAAACTGCGTTCGCACAGTTTTGCGTCAAAAGTATAAATATGGCCAGTGCAAGGAGGCGCTAGGCCCTCTTGAATAACAGAGGTTTGTAGTATTCAGAGAACTTCCAGAAGTATCTGTTACCTGAAACATCGTGGTTAAATGTCAGCACTTGTTATTAGAGCATGCTAGGATTATTAATTAGACAAGCTTAGTCAAGTGAATTTTAGGAACTGTAACACTTCATGTAGAAGTATGCAGTTCCACGAATTTGCCTGAGTCTGGCATATTTTCACTTTGTACTCACTTCATTCACTGCAGCTGGATGCTCGACAAAATGTAGAAAGGTCATCAAGCTGGAGGGAATTGTGTACACCCACTGTTATCAGAGAGGCAGCCTCGAAACACAACAGCATCCGGTCAGCAGGAAAGGCGATGGAGCATGACAAAGCAGAAAATATAAAAGCACAAGGCTAGAGAGTAGCAACCTACTGGCAATGTCTAGTAGCAGAAAAGTTCTTGTTGAGCCCTTTAGATATCCTATTAATTTTAAAAAACTTCCCCAGCTTTGTGATTTATAAATATGTTGCAGATTTAGGAAAATATTGTCGAAGTTGTGAGGGTCACTCTTAAAAATCATTTAAGAGGATTTCCCCCTTGGGGACCACTTGTGTTCTAATTTTGCTTTATACCCAGGTCCCTTGGTTATGGATTATTCCCCTTTTTTCTAAAAATACTCTACTTAGCAGTCGGCTTACTGCGAGTTTCTATATCCAAAGAGTTTTTCCTGATTATCACAACACAAAACATGTTGGTTAGAGTCTCTTTAAGCTATACAGAAGATTATATTGACAAAATACTGAAAGGACCTTCTTTTTTGGGCAAGACACCAACCAGAATAGAAGATACCCTACAAGAGAAGATTAACACACTAGAGAGAATTAAGAAGAAATTGGTGAGGACCCAACTACACGGGCACTTGAAAGAGTATCTACAATCTAATACCATTACTGTAGTAAGGACCGAGCCAGTCATTTTGATTGAAGATCCTAAATACAGTGATAATTGTAGTTTTATTGCCAACCAGTGTTCAGGACACTGGGTGGTATTGGTTAAAGATACTGCTCTGAAACATATAAAAAAAACTAGAAAACGAGATTGCAGAACTCACAAAGGAAATTCTAGAAGTTACAGCACTTACGAATGCTAAGGAGACTTTGGTAGCCTTAGAGAAAACTGCCACATAATTCACCTTTTTAATGCAACAGAAAAAGTTGGATATGCTAGCGAGAGACACAGCAAAGTACAATAAAAACCTCACTTATCCATACACAAAGGAAGACTGTTATAAATAGGACGAGTCAGGTAAGCACATAAATAAGGGTAAGGGAGGGTGGAAAAAATATACCACCTTTTCAGATACCTCGGCCTTTGACAGTTCAGACAAAAAAACACCAAGTCCGAGCACATCTAATCAGTGGCCGACTAACCAGTGCAGATCCCCAGCCTTTTTTATTCAGCGCGAGGGGTACATGAGACCACAGAGGGGCAGAAGAGGGCGAGGGGGAGGGAGGACCCAGAATAATTACTCCCATGGAGAACAACAGATGAGAGGGCAGCAATACTCTTGGTAGAACAAGAAATTCAACAAGGTTTGCTAAAACTCCCCAATCCATATACTAATATAGCCCCCATCTTTAACCTCTCAAAATATAGACTCTCTCCTGATGAGATTTCTGTACTGAGCACAGGTCTTTCTTTTGTCCAGACTACTAAGACCAACTTTTTTTAGGTCACATTTGAGATGCAGAGATTTTTTAGGAAAATCCACTTAAATCATTTTTTTGCCAGAGAAACTTCACCATCACCAAGGGACATCACTGCCTTAGGCCACCCTCAACATTCTTTCCCACTTCCCATATAATGACAAGTAAAATATTGGTATTTGAAAAGATGGTATTGAAAGATTTGGAAACACTCAGTAAGGAGCGCAAATACATGAAATACAGTCTCACCTATAATGAGCCTATTGCTGTGAGAGATCTGAAAAAGAACACTGAAGTGGCAGTCAAGGCTGCTGACAAGGGGACTGGGACAGTCATCCAAGATGTATCCTACTATTGCAATGAAATCCCAACCCAATTGAGTAATGAGACTTGTTATAGAATATATACAATCACTGTACACAAACGTTCCCAAGGCCGATGCTCTATGAGTGATATCAGAACTACTAGATACACGCAAACTGCCTGTGCAGGTTCCTAGTGGGTTCTTGTTAGACTTGATGGAAATAGCAATGACAAAATATTTTTTCAGTTTGATGCCTGTTTCTATTTCCAAGTGAAGGGAGTAGCCATGGGTTTAGGATTCACTCCAGACTTAGCAAATCTGTATATGGCAGACTATGAGAAAAAAACAAATCTTTACTAATGAAAATCCCTTTGCCAATCATATAAAGAAATGGTATAGATTCATTGTTGTTGTCTTTTTGATATGCAAGGGTACTTTAACCAAGATACATCAGTTTTACACCTGGCTGAACACTAGATCCGGGGTTATCCAGTTTATAACGGAACAGAGTAATAACAGTATTCCCTTTCTAGATCTAGTAATTGGAATAGAAGAAGAAACAAAATTGTGTCTTTCTATAGAAAGCCCAGAGAAAGAAGTTCTTTAGTACATAATACTAGTAACCACCCAAGAAGTCTTAAAGATAATTTACCTTTTTTGCAATTCTTATGTATTTGCAGAAATTACACCAGGAAACAAGACTATTTTCAGGAATCAAAGGTCCCTATAAGGAAACTTATAGAGTGAGGCTATCCAAAGCACCTGCTTAAACAAGCCAGAAAAGGGGCTTGGTATAATCACAGGGAATTTCTACTTGAACCACTTACAAGAGAAAGCACAATGGATAGAATTGCCTGTGTCACTACCTTTTTTCCAGTGAGAAATGAGGTAAAAAACAGATCATTTAGAGACATCGGGGGCTCTTGGAGGGGCATCTTTCAACCAATGAACTACCCCTCTTCTCTTTTAAGCAGGAAAGGAAACTGAAGGGTGCATTGGTTAGAGCGGCAGTGCCTCAACAACGCAAACCCACTTTAAATACACTATGGGACTCCCAGCAATAGTGGGACACTTTTAATGCGGTCAATGTGTGTCTTGTAAGTTCTGCCAAAAAAACAGCAATTTCACCTATGGTAATGTAGATATTACCCTTACCTTTGGTTACTAACTGCAACTCAAGACACGTTATTTATGCAATTTGATGTTCATGTCAACTCATCTATATTAGAAAGACGAAGCAGAAGATGAAATGTTGAATTCTACAACACAGAAACAGAATAAAATGCAGCAATACGTGAAACCTCTCCACAAGAGTGATGAGTTTAGATGGCAAGTGATTGAACAAATCTCACTGGGAGCCCGCGGAGGGGACAAGGCCAGTTTGCTTTCCAGAAGGGAACTGTTCTGGATTGATAAATGTACTACGGTAATCCATGGCCTGAATACTCTTGAGGATTGGCAACATGCTACGTTAATTTGAGTATGATTAGAGCACAGATGTGCAGGATGCAATGATTAATTAATATCGTTTCTACTATGAATAACATTTTAAGTGTTTATAATGTTTTTAGTTTTTTTCTTTTTATGTATGCTTATTTTCAACAAATTTGTGATTACTATGGCATTGTGATGGTACCATATTTAAGAAAGTACTGAGAGCCATGCTAAATTAAATAGCATATTATGAGTAATTTCCCATTACTTGAGATTGCTACATTATTAATTATCCTTTACTAACAGAGTTTGTTTTCCCTTACTTTGCTATCGGCTTTTACCTGTGTACCGTGGCTGATTTTCTCACCATCGCATATGATTTTTTCACCTCACATAGTTTTTGTCTATATCTATTAGTTTTTAGTTCTGCACATTTTGTTAATCATTTATTTGGGAGTAGTTACTAACCAATACCTCGGTGTTGGATACCCTCATTATTAATTTTCAAGCCGCAAAGCCCCCTGCTTTTGGTTCGGAGCATGTTAGTTTATGCTTCTGCTCAGCTCCAGTAAGGGCAGGCACTCGATATATGTAAGTAATCACTTATTTTGGACTTGTATGAGTTTTATAAGAATATTTCGTGGTGGCTCTAGGGACTATTTTGGTTTTCAGTCACAGCGGTCTCCTTGTCAGTCTGAGTTGAGGTCCGCTACTGGCTGACATACGACGTTTCAATCTATCTGTTGAACAACAGCAGTGATTGAACTCTCAGTTTGGTAGTTGGTTTACAGGACCTTTTGTTTTTTCACTCGATAGCGGACCTGCTTTTCTTTGACTATTTTGTCCGCGGTTTAGTCCATTTATCTATAACCGCTGGCACCATTTCCTGTGGTAATTTGCAGGGGCATTCCGGTTAAGTTTTCCTACAAAAGTACAACATGCAATTAAGTAACGCAATAGACATTTTCTGAAGGCTCTTTCATGCACTCGTCCACAAATTTGTATTTTCACATTTGGAACATGTTTCATATCTAAAGTAGAGCAAAGTATTTTTACATCACTGCATGCTTTGCTGGTGGTGCTGACAGCCCTCACACCCTCATGTTTTTTTTATATGGTTTAGGAATGCTCACAGGAATTATTTTCACTTGGCGTTGATGACTTTTGACCTGTTCAATTCGATTTCATTATACCTTTGTGTTTCAGAGAGAATTTAGTTATTCTTTATAGACTTGGTGGAATGAGGTCCACCTCCCTCTTTTCAGTGTTGACTAGAAGGTTGATGTAGTTGGAAAGCAATCAAGATAAGATGATAAGACTATTATGATGTCATGTGGTATGTCTTAGATCAACTTCTATTTACATTAAATACACGTGTCATAATTACCATGTATTCTTATATGTGTTGTTTTGTTTATTTCAAGGTGTCTCCTCCAATTGTTTGTCCTGATGATGATCCTGTTCTGATTAGCCTGGCATTTGGGGTTGAAACGTCAACAATGAATGTGGACTGTTTTATGAGTTTGACCATAGATTATGATGCTTGTAAAGCTAGTATTGTGTGGAACATCATACCATCCCTTACAGTCACATGTATGTATTGAGGTATATAGCACCAGTGGACTTTCTACTCACTTTGTCACTTTACACTGCACCACCACGATATAGGAGCACCTTTCTACAATATATGAAATTACTGTGTTTTATATTGATTGGTTTGAAATATGAATACATTACATTAAATGTATGACTAATCCTTACTTAAGAGAAGGGTTCCTTTAAATATTATTGCCATTGAAGTCAAGGGCTATACTTCCCCCTTGGGTATTACTTGTGTTCTGAATTTGAAACTGTGCCTAGGTCCTAGTATACCACAACCTTAAACTATCATGTGCACCTAGCACTTTTACCACTAAACCTTTAAAATTCATACATCCGGGGCCCTTCATTGTATTTCTGTTATTTTGGTGTCAATTTGTTTATTAAACCTTACTGTGTTTTTCTAATTCAGCTTGGGATTCTTATTGCTTGGCATTTTAAACTTGTTACTGTTTTGGTACTGCATAAATACTCTACACGTGGTCTTCAAACGTTTTAATGCCTAATGCCTCTCCCCAGAGTGGGAAAAAAAATAGAGGCCCCTCCATCCAATTTTTTTAATTTATTTTATTAAAATGGAAATGTTTAAATATATCTAGATGAACTTAAACATTGCAGTAAGTTGTGTCATTGTTTTAAAAATGCAATCAAATACATTTTACCAAACATACTGTTATGGTTAGGCAGGCCTTACCAACGTGTTACCAAAGGATCTACAGTGTGATTTTTAGGGGTGAGATGAGGGTTTTGGAGAGTATTTGGAGTCCCTTCCCTTTTGACACATACTCCCAGCTTGCATGTAAATGACAAAACATGTAGTGATGTCCCATTACTAAGCGTTTTACTCCTGGTCATTTTTTCAAAGCCTCGAGCACCCCCCCACACAAGATCACTTGATACTGCTTTAGGGTGCCCCACCACCTTCCCAGTTTGAAGACCCCTGCTTTACACATTTCCCTAAGTTTAGCCTGTCTGCTCTGTGCTATGCCTACCGGGGGGTTGAGCTCAGGTTAATATAGTGATATTGAGGATTCACCCTGACAAGAATTGTGACTAGTCCTTGAACTGGATAGTTGTCCACTGCAAATACTAATCCAATATGATGGGCAAAATAGTGTCAACATAGATATCACGCCATTGGGTGTAGATGGTTTATTATTAACATCAATCAGACAATATTTTTACAAACAATTTTTAGAACTGAATGACCTGAATTTAAGAAAAGTGGTGCTGCATACAATGCAGCGCCACTTTTCTTGCACCCCCTAAGCGCCCCCTACCGCCACCATGTGTGTGCCGTATTTAATATACAGCACACCATGGCACATGGTAGAGGCAATGGAATGAAAATATTTGACGCTATTGATATACTGTGCAGGATTAGTGCCAAAATCTTGGTGCTAATCCTGCAAAGTACATAGGGGCCTATTGAAAACAATGGTATGCCCCTTTTTCAAGCCTGCTCAGTGCAGGCATTAAAAATAGCAGCTAAAAATGGTGCAGTGGAATCTCCTAGATTCCACCGCTCCATTTTTGCAGTCCCCCTAACGGGGGAACGTCCCCTTGCAAACATTATACCTGGCACAGGCTTAATGTGGTGCAAGGGGTTACAAAGTGGCACAAATCATGCACTGCGCCACTTTCTAAATATTGGGTAGCAAATTTGGCCTTGTTGAGCCACATTAGATCATAAAAAATGACACTAATGTGGCATAAGAAGGCACTAGGCACTCTTAAATCTGGGCCAATAATTTTATCAGATGATAGTTAGGCAATGATCTTCTGGTACAGTTGCATGAATGGTACTCCCTTTCGTAGAACAATACGGCAGGAATACATAAAGTCCTATTATTTATCCTAAATGTTTATGGAAAAATGGTCTAAAGAAACAAACACACAAAGTTTTCACAAATCTAAATGAAGAATATCTTATCTACCCCCATGTTGAGAGAAGTTAAGCAGAGATTATTCTGTGTCTTCATGTAAAGAAGGCCTTGTTGAAATTTAAATTCCAGATTTTTCATTATGTAAAATTTCTTAAAACTTTTACAATATGCAGTGTTGCATATTTTTTCCTACAGGAGACTGCTTCATAGAACTTGAATGAGTCTCCTCCGGCATCTCATGTGCCTTTTTATACAAAATATGTCTTGATGTGAAAGAAAAAACACAAGATATTGACAAACCACATTTTCTAATTTTACAAAATGTACATGAAATTTTGTGAAGCCAATGACAATATTTCATACACCCATAGACTAAGAAGGCTCATAGTGCCCATGATTTTTTTCAGTGTCAGTGCCCCAGCCGTATAAAATTTCAGGAGAACCAGGTTATTGGGATGTCTCCATTATTTCCCAAATGCCAGGTTTTCACTGTCTCTAGCGCTCTTCATTTTTTAAAATATGTAGCCTCTAAATGTTTGTACTCAAAAAAAATAAAAATGAAAAATACACTCTTCACAAGATAGGATAGATTTGATCGCTAGGAGAGTAGGGTGAAGGCAATTGGAGGCTGAGAAGACCTGGATGAAAAAACTGGTTAGAAAGATTAACTGTATGCCACTCTTCAGGAAAGTCAAATGCAAGTAACAGTTCACTTAAAAAAGTTCAGTGCTGATCACGTACTAACACCATCAATTTACTGATCACCTTCCTATTCAAACTAATCCTTAATTCAAGAATTTACAATGCTCAATGTTAAAGTTTTTAGATTTTGTAAATCCTGTTTAATCATCTGTAGGCTTCTAAACTACTCCTGTTTGTCAGCATTGTACTAATAATCATTATCAGAACAACCTACATGAGAAACAGGCGTTGAAATAAAACATAGTGAGTTCATTGATGTCTTAAGGATAAAATCCAGAGTCAGAAACAACCAGATTTGAACCTGCACTTTACACACATACATCTCGGATGTAGGCTCTTAACACACTCAGTTAGCTTGTCTGATAAAAATCTAATGAAAGAGATGAGCTATATGTTGGCAGCATCAGAATAGGTTACTGGGCTTACAGCTTTCAGGGTCTGCTCCATCCCAACCCAAAGCATCTATTTTAGGGTCCGGAACAGACCAAAAAATGATCACCATCAGTAAATGCTTCTTCATAGAACGGGTTGAGGTTCTCAAGTTGATGCCAAGGTGCAGGTTTCCGGTTCACAATGAATTGGGATGACATTGAGGTTTCCCCGGCAACTGCCCCAATGCAGCATTGCGGAGTTGCGACAGACTGACAGGAAAGAGTATGTTATGCTGCTGTGGTTCAAGATGTTAGGGGATGTTGATATTTATGTAGTGCTTTATGTCCTGAAGGTCACCTGAAGACCCTGAGGGCGCTTAAGAGAGATGGAAAAGAGGCAGCAGGAGCAAAGAAAGGAAGGCACTTGAGAGGGACAGTGGAAGAAAACTTGTGCATGGGTGTCCTTTCCCAGTATGCTGGTATCTCATTAGGTGGTTGAGGCTGATTTGTGGTGATGTGGTGAAAATCCAGTTTCTGCTAGTCTTCTTGGTACTGGAAACTGTTAATATCATATAAAATGGGCCACATGGATTATGTGATTCTTTGGCTCAAGCGTCCTCTGTAAAATTATCATGTGCCACATTATCCACCATCTATTGCTTTATTTACAGATATGTTTCAAAGTCACATAGATCAAAAATTACTAAAAAAGCATCACTTGTGGAAACACATTTCGTTAGTTATCTGGCCAACTTTCAGTTCCTGATTTCTCAATTCACGTGTTAAATGTTTGACCAGACAAAATTAATTTGTGTTAAAAAGACAAAGTAGCACTATAACAGTGGTTCAGAATGTGCTGCACTAAAGCACATAATATTCTCTCACTTAAGTCTACTGAGTAAGTTCGTCATTCACTGCAAATTAATTAATGTGGCCCTAGAAATAGCTTTCGTTTTATAAAACCAAAAGTTATGTTTGTTCCAAGAATCACAAGTTGTAATGAAATAACAAGGACAACACAGGCATTTAATTGCAAGTTCTAGGTAATAGGTTGACAGGTGAATTTTCATTTGCACTGACATAGCATTACTATGCCTTGACGCCATGTCGCTTAAATGAGACTTCATTCAGGTAAAAGTCTTATTGCGGGAGCATGGGAAGAATGTGAACGAATTGAACGTTAGTAGCTTTTGTTCATGTTGTGACTGATTTTGCCTCTTTTTTTTTTAACCGTGGAAACCTTCCTTGAGCCTAAAATGGGCTCGCAGGTGCACTTCACACTAAAAATTAGATCAATCTACCAAAGTCAGCATTTTGCATAATAATGCCTACTTTTGTGTAATCTTCTGAGAAGTTTGCCTAATTCCACGAAGAAAATAATGCCGATTTCACTGATGCCGAGAAACAAGGGAAGAATGTCTCAGCAGCTAGTACTTTAATTAACCAAAGCCACAGACCAAGCCAAAGACCAACCCATCAAAGACATCCAGTTCGATTCCCGGCTACTGGCTCAGCTGACAGTCTTCCAAAATTCAATCTGGCATCATTCCGTAGCCACTCCCATAACATTCTAACCACCTTGGAATCCAAAGCTTGAGTTGGAATAATGCCACACCATGCAATCACCCATATTTCATCCCCTGACACAATAAAACAAATGAAATATAATGAGAACACAGTTTCAATGGAACATGCCAATTTCTGAAGTGGCTGTAAACCTGTAGTTTGTAGGAAAAAAACACTGCCACTGCAAGGCATTGATGGAGGAAACAGGCATTACAAGGCCATGACTACACATGACCATTAACACGAATCCTTTACCCTGCATATCCCTCTACCACGCATGGCTTTTCCAAGCATGCCCTTACCACAACTACGCCTTTACCAACGAATTTCGTTCTAAATACATGAATGGTAAAGGCATATGCGTGGTAAATGTTTTAAAGGTAAGTATTAAGATTTTAATTTTTGTAAGAGCATGAATGGTAAAGGCATATGGGTCTTTGACACACTGAAATCAAAACACAGGAAAAACAGGAAAGGGCACAGAAAAAACAGGTGGAAAAGCAAGGGGAAAGCAGTGAGAATGAGTGGAAAGCAAGGAAAGGGGCCAACAAAAAGGGGGGGAGTAAGGTCAAAGCAGTGAAAACAAGTGAAAAGCAATAAGAGGTCACACAAAATAACAGCAAAAAAGCAAGGTGAAAGCAGTGAACATGAGGGAAAAGCAAGAGGGACGCACGCAAACAACAGATAAAAAAGCAAGGAGAAAGCAGTGAAAATGAGGGAAAAGCAAGGAAAGGACACACAAAATATAGTTTAAAAAAGCAAGGTGAAAACTGAGAGACCAAAGGAAAAACAAGAGGAAGGTGCAGAACAAACAAGGGAAAGAGCAAGTAGAAACCACTGAAAATGAGGGAAAAAAAGGAGCAGGCACACATATTATGGGAGAAATAGAAAGGCGAAAGCAATGAAATAAATGAAAAACAACGAGAGGGCACATAAAAATCAGGTGCAAAAGGAAGGTAAAAGCAGTAAAAAATTGTGAAAAGAAAGGAGAGGCCACACAACAGAATGGCAAAAAAGCAAGGTTAAAGCAGTGAGAATGAGGGAAAAGCAAGGAGAGGGCACTCAAAAAACAGGGAAAAAAACAAGGAGAGAGAGAGTGCAGTTGCTTTTGCTGTGAAATCCCGGTGGATTCTTGACAATTTATTTTTTTAGATATGCAGTGCAGTGTTGTAGGGGTTTGACCACAGGGGTTGGGTGGTTATACAGGATATGGTGCCGGGTCTGGCCACAGGCCAGGCCCTGGGGCCATCCTCTGCCATGCACAGCCAAAATCCATGCATGATGGGGGTTGAATTAACGTAAAGTAACAAAAATTACCTACCATTAAAAATTCACTTAAGAAAAACAAAACTTACAGGGGCGTTTTAGTTCATCTGTCCCTGTAACTTTTGTTTTTGTTCAGTAAATTTCTATGTGTTTTTGTTAATTCTATTTCCAAACTATAACATCCCAGTAACCTTTGGTTTTTTCATTGAAGTTCTATGTTTTTTTAACGTATAGTAATTTTCATTACTCTACGTTAATCCAACCACCGCTGCGCCAGCCCCATATAAGCACCCAACTTTGCACAGGGCACAGCCTAGGTACATGCATAGCAGTGGTTGCCTGCAAGGGCTGGCCTACAGCCAGCCCTGTGTCCATCCGCCTCTAACAACCCAACCCCATGCTGTGCATGGTGAAAGTTGGCTGAGGCCTCCGTGGGTGTCAGAATAGGTGTGAGAGGGTGTATCTGGGGGTGCAAGTTCAGCTGGGCTCAAACCCTCAATGCTCAGCATGAAGGTCTGTGACCATCACACTGAGCTATTCTTTTTTTGTATCAACCATTATTTTTAGCCCTTTATGGGCTATGTGGGACCACCCTCAAGGGCTCCCCCTCGGTACCTACATGTTTTTTTTTTAATAAGTTCTAAGTTGCCCTTTACGGGCTAACTGGGACTGCAGGGGAAGCCTCAAGGCCTCCCTCGACGTCACATTGCTTCAGCAACCAAGAACCAGCTTTTAATAGCAGCTCCATGATTGCTGAAGCAAACCTTTCATCTCTGCTCACTGCAAGCATACCTTCGTGCAGGGATCAGAGATTAAAACTCTGCCTTTTGACAGCAGGACCCCCTGCTGTCAAAAAGCAGAGTGTTTGCTGTGACTTGGCTGCAGCTTCAAAGCATAGTATAGCAGGAGCCGGCACTGGGGGGCACCGGGGATGTGGTGGCCTTCGGGGCGATAATGGGTCCGAAACTGACCCCCTTCACTTTACTAACTCTTTGACCCATGGAGGTGGTGGTAGAGAGGGGCCCTGGCCCACTCTCAAAGAATATACAGTATATACCGCTGCAATGAGGTGGTCCCCGGGGTATGGGGAGCATGTGGCCCCCACAAACAATTAGAGCTTCACCCTGGGGAGGTGATGGTCCCTGGAGCATGAGAGTCCACGACCCCGTCTGCATAAATGCCAAAAATGCCTGAGGAGATGGTGGTCCCCAAGGCTGTGGGGTGGCTGTGAGCCCCCCCCCATTCAAAATTATAAATGCACTCGGAACAAGGCCCACCCGGGGGCTTATCAAAAGACATGAGGGGGAGCCCGAGCTTCTTTTTTAGAATTTTGTTTGTCACAAATTTGCAGATATCGCGATATTACAGCAAAAAAGATTTAAAATGCTTTTTTGCTGTTTGGGGGAGGGCAGAGCTGAGGGTTCAGGGTGTTTATACCTTGACCTCTTTTCTTTTTTCTTTACTTTTTTAGTGGGACTCGGCTCAAGCCGAGTCCCAAGACGGCTATCAACACCTTTCGGTTGAAGTGTTAGCAGCCAATCAGTGCAGTGCATTTCCCTGCACAAGCTCGTCTTTTTTCATGAATACTTCGAGGCCAGAAATATACAAACTTGGATTTCCCAAAGGAGACCTCTGGTCCAAGGCTATGTTTTCAGGGTATTCCTACCATGCCCTGTTTTTTTTTTTTGTTTGCTTTTTCTTGGTGGAATGTTGGCAGCAAATCAGATATCAGCACGGTGAATGTCTCATTGCAGAGGATCTGTGTCTTTAATAACTTTTTAAAACTACTGAACGGATTTACACCAAATCACAAAGAGCATCCTTTCTGGACCAACAGATAGCTTTCTGCCAAATTTGGTGTAATTCCGCCCAGCGGTTCAAGCTGTAGTCATGTTCAAAATCCCTAAAGGGAAAATCTCTGCCCTTGCTGGATGGATCACACAGAAACTTTCAAGACAGTAGCTGAACCGAATGTCATAATACTTACAATTTTGTCAAGATTCGTCAAGCGGTGCCAAAGTAATTGGCAAAACAAAAAACACTCTTCCTATGGAAACTAGGTCCTAACTATAACTACCTACTGGCAACCGTCAGTAGGTTATATATATATATATATATATATATATACATATATATATATATATATATATATATATACACATCTCCTCACTTGCTTTTTGTCATCAAAAAACGTTCGGCAATCCACAATCAAAGAAATGTAATCAATAGTAGTGAGGAGCTTTACATACATTTACAATGAAAACTGTACACGTTTAAATAAAGTGAGAAGTACGTTAGGGAATTAAGTAAACAAGTGAAGTTGATGGATACCTGTTCTGATATTGGACACTTTGGGGGTCATTCTGACCTCAGCGGTAAAAGGCGCTTACCGCCGGTCAGAAGGCCACCACAACACCACCGCGGTCGCGGTAAACCACCACGGTCATTCTGACCCTCAAGAGGCAAACCGCCAAAAACCCAACATCAACAAAAGTCCACCACACCAACGGCCAGCGTTAAACTGGCGAAGACCAAACCTCCACCGTCACGCCAACAGAAATACGCCCATGCCATTACGACCCACGAATCCACGCGGCGGTCTTTCAACCGCGGTATTCCATTGGCGGTACACACCGCCGCGCTCAAAATACACATACAGCTCCAAAACACAGCCACATTGGACAATTTGAAATACACACACCTGAGACACATACACATAACACTCCCACACACCCAATTAACTATAAAACACACACCCACATCACCCACAAACCCCTACGACCACAAATCAGAGACGAAGCCCAGAGAGAGACAGCACAGAATAGAGAACACCATCACACAGAGGCACACTACACCATCACCCACACAATAACCACGCACAAAACACCACACACCACTACACTCACCACACTCATCACCGCAAACACCACCCCACACCTCATCTACACCACCCCATGGCACCCCAAAGACACCCCAGGTTCTCAGACGCAGAACTCAGGGTCATGGTGGAGGAAATAGTTCGGGTAGAGCCCCAGCTCTTCGGGACACAGGTGCAGCACACCACCATTGCCAGGAAGATGGAGCTATGGCAAAGAATAGTGGACAGGGTCAACGCTGTGGGACAGCATCCACGAAATCGGGAAGACATCAGGAAGCGGTGGAACGACCTACGGGGGAAGGTGCGTTCCATGGTATCCAGGCACAACATCGCGGTGCAGCGGACTGGCGGCGGACCCCCACCTCAACCCCCAGAATTTACAACATGGGAGGAACAGGTCTTGAACATCCTGCATCCTGAGGGCCTCACAGGAGTAGGCGGAGGAATGGACTCTGGTAAGTCTCATCTTCACTACTTCATCACCCCCACCCCACCAGCATGCCAACTCATACCCCCACCCTCCCCCCACCACCATCACACATCCTCATTGCTAATGTCTCACCATCACAACCCACCCATCCCAACACCAAACCCTGCATGCCACCACAAACCATCGACAGCCATCACCTAAGCATGCCCACTGCACATACCCATCTCCCCCACAAACCGCCGTCACAACAGCCCCCACAAAGGAATGCCAGCACTGGGGTACACGGGCACCCACCCATTGCACGCTATGGTACACACAGAAGCAATAACCATACTCTTATACCCCTGCAGGACCCGAACGCCACCACACCGCCCAGGAGGGTCCAGAAATGTTAATCCCACCCCCAGAAGAGGCCCCCAGTGATGACAGCAGCTCTGTCTCCCTGGACCCAGATGACCAGCCCGGCCCATCGGGGACCTCGGGACAGTCGGTTCCCCTCAGACAGCCACAGGCTACAGCAGACCTACCCCCTCTGGGAACACCAGCACAGCACCCACCCAGCGGGCCCATGCCTCTGTCTCCAGGACACGTCAATCAGCAGTATGTCCACCACTACAGGGCACCCAGGTTAACCCACCACCCCAACAACAACAGGGACCTGGGGGCAGTGGTAGTGGGCACACGTTCCAGGGGACAGAGGCCCAGGGAAACAGGGGAACTGGGAGGGCTGCTGTGCGACAAGGGGGGGACAGGCCCAGGGAACCCACTCTCCACGAGGCCCTCACCTCCATCATGGGAGCATACCACCACTCCCAGGAGACGATGGCGACGGTCCTGGCCAGGTTCCAGGAGATCCAGGTACTGCAGGAGGAACAGTTTATGGGGTTCAGGGAAGAACTGAGAAACATTAGTTCCGCAATGGGCACCATCGTTGTGGCTCTCAACCAGATTGTCACCACATTGCGGGACCATGTGGCACCACAAAGGGCCCCTGTCACTAGCATGGACCAGGAACAGGCTACCACCTCCGCCGGCGCTAGTGGACAGGAGGCCCCGACACAGCAACAACCGGCCACCAGAACCCCACCTCCTGCAGAAGAAGAACCACCCCGCAAGCGGGCCTGAGATCTAGGAAGAAGACAGAGTAGGATGCCAAGACCCCCACCAGGAAAGGATAGCCCCTGATGTCATCCCACTGTCCCACATTGTCACCCTGTCCAACCTTAAACTGCCCCTGCTCCACCT
Source organism: Pleurodeles waltl (assembly GCF_031143425.1). Lineage (NCBI taxonomy): Eukaryota > Metazoa > Chordata > Amphibia > Caudata > Salamandridae > Pleurodeles > Pleurodeles waltl. The sequence continues at coordinate 659,598,852 of NC_090446.1, read as the reverse complement.
TCCACAGGCATATGGACAATGCACCTGTGAGACTGAGAATCTGGACTCTGCCATGGACATTCCTCCACCATCACCCATCACCGATTTTCAACCATGTCCCAAAATTCAGCACTTTAATAAACACACTTATTGCACACAAATAATCTGGAGTCTGCCTGTATTTTTGAAAATATGTATTAGACATAAACGTGCCAAAATGACCAGTTACATTGTGATGACAACATACCACTGTCACACAGCTGTAGTCCATGGGCAAACAAAGCAGAGGTCACGCAGTGGGGCCCACATCTCTGAAATTGGAAGGGAAAGTCACAACTCTGCTAGCATACACTGGGTGAAAAGGACAGACAGTAGGGAGGCAGGAGACTGTAAGTAAATGTAAAATGCCGGTGTTGATTCTTACCTGTGTGTTATTGAAAATACTGCTGTATCACTGTGTCCCTGTTGTCTGTGTCGTCCTCTTCGTCTTCCTCCTCTTCACTCTCCGCAGGCTCCACAGCTGCTACAACACCACCATCTGGACCATCCTCCTGCAGAAAAGGCACCTGGCGGCGCAAAGCCAGGTTGTGAAGCATACAGCAGGCCACGATGATCTGGCACACCTTCTTTGGTGAGTACATTAGGGATCCACCTGTCATATGCAGGCACCTAAACCTGGCCTTCAGGAGGCCGAAGGTTCTTTCTATAATCCTCCTAGTTCACCCATGGGCCTCATTGTAGCGTTCCTCTGCCCTTGTCCTGGGATTCCTCACTGGGGTCAGTAACCACAACAGGTTGGGGTAACCTGAGTCACCAATTAGCCACACATGGTGTCTCTGTAGTTGTTCCATCACATAAGGGATGCTGCTATTTCGCATGATGTACCCGTCATGCACTGACCCAGGGAACTTGGCATTTACATGGGAGATGTACTGGTCAGCCAAACAGACCACCTGGACATTCATGGAATGATAACTTTTTCTGTTCCTGTACACCTGTTCACTTTCACTGGGGGGTACCAAAGCCACATGTGTCCCATCAATGGCACCAATGATGTTGGGAATATGTGCAAGGGCATAGAAATCACCCTTCACTGTAGGCAAATCCCCCACCTCAGGGAAAACGATGTATCTCCGCATGTGTTTGAGCAGGGCAGACAACACTCTGGACAACACCTTGGAAAACATAGGCTGAGACATCCCTGATGAAATGGCCACTGTTGTTTGAAATGACCCACTTGCTAAGAAATGGAGTACTGACAGCACCGGCACTAGAGGGGGTATCCCTGTGGGTTGGCGGATGGGTGACATCAGGTCTGCCTCCAGCTGGGCACACAGTTCATGTATAGTGGCTCGGTCAAGCCTGTATGTCAGAATGACATGTCGTTCCTCATTGTCGCCAGGTCCACCAGCGGTCTGTACACGGGAACATTCCTCCATCTCCTCGCAAGTCCCAGCGGACGGTGCCTAGGAAGGACAACAGCGAGCACAGAGTCAACCAACCCACAGGTACGTTCCCACAGCTTGCACAATACACGATTCTCTATGCATTGAATGGCTTGTATGAGTGTCCATGCAAGGCCTAGGCATGGGTGACGCAGTAGAAATTAAGCCATGTGGGCCCTTGAAATGGCGGCTGCCTGACCTGTGAAATGCGACAATGGGATGTGAGGTCAATGCGCTGGCGTGGCACACCGTGGCGGTAGGCGGTCGAAGACCGTGGTGCAAAGCCGCATTGGTTAACATTGAACCCTATGCGTTTCAGGAGCCAATGTCGAAGTGCGCCGGCGGTCGCGGGACGCACCGCCGCAGTACGTACCGCCGCGGACGTAACCGCCATTTTCTATCTGCTTAATCACTCGAGACCTGATCATCCACAGGAGAGGACCTATACTGCAAGTGCTGCTGTGACCTCGGTCTGGAAGATACAATGGCTGCTGCGACTGGGGAAAGGGCCCCTGCCTTCACTTCTGAAGAATTGGAGAAACTCGTGGATGGGGTCCTCCCCCAGTATGCGCTACTCTACGGTCTTCCAGACCAACAGGTAAGTACACTGGGAGGATGCTTTGGGGGCAATGCCTGTGTTGAGTCGGGCGGATGAAAGATGGTGGGGAGGGGAGCGATTGAGGCATGCATCAAACGACGGATGAGAGCATGTGCCACATGGCAAGGGTGGGGATGGGGGGCCAATCACATCGAGCATGCAGAAAATTATAATAATGTTATTTCTCCCCCTGTACATGTCACATAGGTCAGCGCCCATCAGAAAATCGTCATTTTGGCGTGCCATCGCCAAGGACGTCCGGACCCTGGGGGTCCACAACAGACGGGGCACCCACTGCCGCAAGAGGTGGGAGGACATCTGCCGCGGGAGCAGGAAGACCGCGGAGGCTCTGCTGGGGATGGCCTCCCAACGTAGGAGGGGTGCCACTGGTCAATTGACCCCCCTGATGTCTTGGATCCTGGCGGTGGCCTACCCAGATTTGGATGGGCGCGTGAGGACATCACAGCAGACACAAGGGGGTGAGTACCAGCACATTCTGCTATCTTAGCGCGCAGTGGAGGTGTCTGGGTGGGGGAGGAGGCCTGTGGGTATCCATAGGCCAGGGCGATTTCTGTAGGCTAGGCCCCTCCGTAAGGCATGGCCCTGTGCCCCCGCCCCCCACCTCTGTAGGGTGCCAAGTACAGCTATCCATGGCCCTGTGTCACCTATGTGTGCAGTTGTCGTCCATAGGCTTGTAGGCCAAGTCCCAGTGATTGAGTAGTGTACCCCAAGTGCGCGGCGTAGTGCAGGGGGCTTCTGTGTCTGTCCTCTCCGCCAACTCCACTCAACATGTCTTTATTCCCCCCCCCTTTTTTGCGGCTCTTCCTGTTCATGTGTGCATTAGCATCATCAGGCGGAGGAGAAGTGGCATCGGAGCACGAGGGAGCTGCATCTCACATGGCCCTGGAGGGCCATGCAACCGACTCGGAGTTCACCAGTGAGACGGAGGGCGAGGGGAGCTCCACAACGGGGACACGTGGAGACATCAGCGACACAGACACGTCCTCGGAAAGGAGCTCCCTTGTGGTGGCGGCAACATCCGTGCCCACCGCAACATTAGGTACAGCTGCCACCCAGCGCACCAGCTCCGCCCTCCCAGCAGCCCCTCAGCGTTCGCCCCGTGCCCGCTCGCACACGAAGGCGGGCATCTCCTTCGCCCCAGGCACCTCAGGCCCTGCCCCAGTTACCTCTGCTGCCCTCAGTGAGGAGGTCATTGACCTCCTCAGGACGCTCATAGTTGGGCAGTCTACCCTTTTGAATGCCATCCAGGGGGTAGAAAGGGAGGTGCACTGGAGCAATGCATACCTGGAGGGCATTCATTCGGGTCAGGCTGCCCATCAGCGATCGGTCAACACTCTGGCCTCAGCATTGACGGCAGCCATTGTCCCTGTCTCCTGCCTCCCTCCTCCAACTTCCTCCACCCAGTCCCACTCCCCTGTTCCTCTGCCTGTCCCAGACACACCTACAGAACAGCGTGCACACACCTCAACACCCAAGGGCAGCTCATCCAGACATAAGCACCACACATCACACAAGCATTCACACAAGCAACAGCCACATGCAGACATACCAACAGCCACTGCCTCCTCTGTGTCCCCCTCCTCCTCGTCTCCCTCCTCCCTCCCTGTGAGGTCTCCACTCACACTTGCATGCACAACATCATCAGCCACTATGTCCATCACCAGCACACCCACCAGAACACTCCGCACACGTGCAGTCACCACCCCCACTGCCATTTACACGTCCCCTGTGTCCTCTCCCAGTGTGTCTGTCACCCCCTCTTCCAAACCACACAAACGCAGGCAGCCATCCACCCAACAGCCATCCACGTCACGACAGCCTCCTCACAAGCACCTGCACCCAAAGACACCACACTTGACTCTCCTACAACCACATCCTCTTCCTCCACTCCCATACCCACTACACCTACCCTTCCCACTGCTCCTAAAAAGTTTTTCCTGTCCAAAATTAACCTCTTTCCATCACCTGACCCACCCCCTCCATCTCGTAAGAGTCCAATCAGCACCTCAACCCCTGGACCTACAAGGTCCATAGTACAGGGATATTGGAGTCCACCACCTTCAAGGGCAGCAACATCGGCCAGCAGTAAAGGGACAGCCAGCCCACCCCCTGGGAAGAAAACCAAGAAAGGCAAGGCCCGGCGCGAGAGACCAGAGACGGCATCCTCCAAAGGCACTACCCTGGCACCGTCAGGAAGTGGGGTGCCATCTGGCACATCTACAAAGGGAGGCAAGGGCCACAGAGAATCACGGAAGGATGGCAAGGGCAGCACGGCTGACAAGTCCGGCAGCAGGCGAGCTGCCCAGGAGGGCCCCACCAGCCCCATTCCGGGTGTGAAGGTGGACACCCACGGGCCCGGGACTCCAGCACAGGAGGGCCCCGCAAGCGAGAAGTCAGATGGCGAGTGAACTCCATATATTGGCCGGTTATGGTGCCCTGGAGACACATGTCAAGAACCGCTGAACAGGGCCCTTCAAGACAAGCACCGCTGAACAGGGCACCGCCATCTCAAGAACCGCTGAACAGGGCCCTTCAAGACAAGCACCGCTGAACAGGGCACCGCCTTCTCAAGAACCGCTGAACAGGGCCCTTCAAGACAAGCACCGCTGAACAAGGCACCGCCGTCTCAAGAACCGCTGAACAGGGCCCTTCAATACAAGCACCGCTGAACAGGGCCCTTCAAGACAAGCACCGCTGAACAGGGCCCTTCAAGACAAGCACCGCTGAACAGGGCACCGCCTTCTCAAGCACCGCTGAACAGGGCCCTTCAAGACAAGCACCGCTGAACAGGGCTCCGCCGTCTCAAGAACCGCTGAACAGGGCCCTTCAAGACAAGCACCGCTGAACAGGGCACCGCCGTCTCAAGAACCGCTGAACAGGGCCCTTCAAGACAAGCACCGCTCCGCTGGGCCCTTCATCTCTGCACCGCTCCGCTGGGCCCATCATCTCAAGCACTGCTCCGCTGGGCCCTTCATCTGAAGCACCTCTCCGCTGGGCCCTTCATCTCAAGCACCGCTCCGCTGGGCCCTTCATCTCTGCACCGCTCCGTTGGGCCCTTCATCTCAAGCACCGCTCCGCTGGGCCCTTCATCTCAAGCACCGCTCCTCTGGGCCCTTCATCTCAAACACCGCTCCGCTGGGCCCTTCATCTCAAGCACCGCTGGCCCATTGGCAGAAGGGGCAGGGCCGGATCTGTGTCGGGCAGGGCTGCACGATGCACTCTGGGCACCATGCCTCCTCCAGTACCAGTGGAGTCTGAAATACACTTGAGAGACTGTGGCTTTGCACTCCCCAGGATGTAACAGTGGGCAAGCCACCCACTGTAGAGACTTGTGAGACTGTGGCTTTGCACTCCCCAGGATGGCACAGTGGGCAAGCCACCCACTGTAGAGACTTGTGAGACTTTGGCTTTGCACTTCCCAGGATGTAACATTGGGCAAGCCACCCACTGTAGAGACTTGTGAGACTGTGGCTTTACACGCCCCAGGATGTAACAGTGGGCAAGCCACCCACTGTAGAGACTTGTGAGACTGTGGCTTTGCACTCCCCAGGATGGCACAGTGGGCAATCCACCCACTGTAGAGACTTGTGAGACTGTGGCTTTGCACTCCCCAGGATGTAACAGTGGGCAAGCCACCCACTGTAGAGACTTGTGAGACTGTGGCTTTGCACTCCCCAGGATGGCACAGTGGGCAAGCCACCCACTGTAGAGACTTGTGAGACTGTGGCTTTGCACTCCCCAGGATGTAACAGTGGGCAAGCCACCCACTGTAGAGACTTGTGAGACTGTGGCTTTGCACTCCCCAGGATGGGACAGTGGGCATGGAGGCCCCTCGTGGATCTGGCGTCGTGGACTCATGTGGCTGAGGTGCCTCCCCTTCCCTTCCCCCTGAGGTGCCTGTAGTTTTTCTATCTGATGCCCCTGCAGTGTTCTCTCCAATGGATTCGGGTCTCCTGTGTGGGCTTTGCCCATGTGTTGAGGCCCATCGGCCCACGTACAATGACTGAAACCCAATTTGGACAGGACAATTTACATATGTGTATATAGTTATAGATGTTTGAAATTTTTTTTTACTTAGCCTTACAATATATTTACATTTCATGATCATTTTTTTTTGTCTTTGCATTCTTCCGGGGGGTTTGGGGGGTGTCACTCTGAGTTGTTGCTCTGCATTGATGTGTAGGTAGTTGTGGGTGAGGGTGGGTGTGTCGCGTATGTGTGTGCCCGTAATCTTTTCTCCTCCTCCCTCCCCTGTGTCGTAGGTGCAGTACTCACCGTTGTCTTCTGCGCCGGCGTTCGTGCTCCTGGTAGAGGAGCAGGTAGACAATAGCTGGTAGGATATGTAGTTCTGGTTCCATGCTGTCCAGATTCCTCGTGGAGTGTGTAGAGGTGAGCGTTTTCCCGTTCGTAGTCTGTTTCCGCCGTGTTTTTATCGGCGGGGCTCCCGCCCCGGAAAAGGTGGCGGATTGGTAAGTTGTGATAGGGTGGGTGGTACATTGTCTCCCGCCTATCTGTTGCCGGTGACCGCCGCGCTGTTTGTTTGTCCCGCCGTGGCGGTCGGAGTGTTAAAGTGGCGGTCTGTGTTGGCGGTTTCCGCCAGGGTCAGAATTCCATTTTTTTGACCGCCTGCCTGTTGGCGGTTTGGCCGCCGCTTTAACACCGACCGCCAGGGTTGGAATGACCCCCTCTGTCATTTATGTCTCTAGAAATGAATGTAAACAACCAGGAAGTAGGCTTTATGATCAAGGCGATATATATAAGATTTATTGGTAGGCAACATGGTATGTAGTTAAATGAAATTCAAAATCGATGTCAGATGTGTTGACAGTTAAAATAATTTTCATTAGAGATATTAGGAAGAAATAAATTAATTTTGGACACAAATAGGATAAAGAAATATATGATAAAGTATGAAGTTTAGATGTGTAATAGGATTGTGATCGAATTAACGTGAATATTGTGTAACTGTCCACATCCTTCTGTTTTTTGATCGGTGGTTTTACAAACTATAATATAGTTGTGGCAAAATAATTAAAAAACAATGTGAAGGATGCTAATATTGTTTTGATGAATATAGAGGTTGGCAAATCTGTATATTTATACAAAAATGCAAAAAAGAACAATGTTACTGAGATAAACAGATCATGTGATATATAAAGGAAACTTAATATGGCGATTGTCAGGTTGACAAAGGCAGAAATGCCGAAACGCTTTCCTGCGTGTCAATACAATGGACTTTTATGATTTCTTCGATTGTGGAATGCCGTACCTATTTTGATGACAAAAAGAAAGTGAGGATATTTAGACGCGGTGGCACGGGTCCAATATCGGCACCACCGGCGCTTAGGTGCAGAAAAGCTATGCTGCACAAAGTGACTATATATATATATGTATATATATATATATATATATATACATATATATATATATATATATATATATACATATACACTGAAGGAAACAAAGGTCACAGAGGCGCTATAGTTAGGAAATAGAATTTTAAAAAACATCGATAGTCACTGAATAAAGGTCACAGTGTAGTGAATCCTAGTTTGTTTCAATGGGATAACAGGAGTTAGCTTAGCCTCTCGCATGTAGACTCGTGCCCCCATCAGCTAGTGACTTTTAACCTACTTAGCTTGCCCTGTCTTAGCCCATTTAATTATTTAATTCATCTAAGAAGGCTGCCTTGTTTATAGTTAGGCCACTTGTTATGCTTTGCATTATCAGTGCCACCGTGCTAATGCGTCAAGATCAAGAAATAAGGACAAACAAACAGTAGGTGTTAACACTTAGGGATTTTCCCTCTCTATACTTTCGAGGGATTGTTTATAATAATTGCTGTCCCAAACATGTCTGTTATCTATTGTTTGGGAACACACCTACATCAGGGGTCCTGGTAGATCTGTATAAATACATCGCACTTTAGACAGATAATCAGAGGGATTCCGACCAGAGGGCATTGCCACAATCGCTGATATTGATGCTGCACGTCGTTTTGACGCTGACCCAGTCTTTGTGTCCCTGCGGAGTCTGAGATAGAGACCTCATTCCAAGGTAACAAGGGTTGGGGGCTCCTCTCATGGACGTGGCATTGGCAGATTAGGTTCAGCAAACCCAGCCCTCCCTTAGGTAGGAGGTTAGGCCTATCACATTAGGGTATTAGGGCATATTACATCTCGTATGTCTTTTACATGCATTGCAAGATGGTAGGGGTCTTTGTAATAATGACTCTCGTCTTCACAATTCTGTTTCTTGCACTATTCATTATCCTAATCATTGCAGCCCATGCAACATATCGCAAACTGCAGTTGTGTTAAATAAAAACTATTGAAACTTTACTGCATCTTTGTCATTGACTGTGTTAGTATGAGACATGATATATCTGTGCGAAAGGGGTAACCTCCGTTTAACCACGACACTCCCTGAGATGTCTTATTCTCGAGTCCATGCATAAAGGCTGCCATAAATCACCTTTTACTATTGTGTTTTTGGTGAGGTGCTGCTAGGGAGCCAGTAAGGTTGGGACAACAGTTGCGACTTGTTGTAGGATAGGAATAGTCGCCTTCAAGCAAAAGTACTGTCATCCTTTAACCAGCAGTCTTGCCTAGAGCAAGAGTCCAAACTACGACAACAGCGACGCTATAGTTAGGAAATAGAATTTAAAAAAACATAGATATTCACTGAAAAAAACACAGTTACACAGATGTTACAGTTAGACTCACATCTTAAACATATAAAGGCATAGAAATTCACCTGTTATTGTTAGTTATCCCGAGTAACTATAACTCGTGCCCGAAGGTAATTATTCACTCACGCCCCTACTATGCACAGTTTTTTTAATCAAAAATGTTACTGCAAATATTACATTGATATTATCAATGATGATATCAAAGATTTAATGAGTACCATATTTTGTGGGGTAATTAGCAGTGCATGGCGAGGGTGCTTTTTTTGGTTTGGTGTAAATCCGTTCAGTAGCTTTTGAGTAATTTTAGGCCAAAAAATGTAGCGCTCCAGAATCTCTGTGGATTTTCGTGGATTGATCTGCTGAGACACGCGCACAGAGAGGACTTGATTGGTTGACCACAACCTCACAGGAATGTTGCAGCCGCCATTTTATTTCACTGGGAAATGGTCCCCGGGGATGAAATCTAGGATGAATGTAGATGATGTGGTTAGGGTAGAGGTTCAAACATAAAGATATATATATATATATACACATTCACTGAAAGAAACAAAGATTACAGGGACATTATAGTTAGGAAATTTAATTTAAAAAAACATAGAAATTCACAGAAAAAAGACAAAGGTTACAGCAGGGTATAGTTAGACTTCTTTCAAGTAACTATAACTCATGCCCTAGGGTAACTATAACTCGCACCCTTGCCATGCACAGTTTTCTTATCAATAATTGTATTGTAAATGTTGTAGTGATAATACCAAGATAACATACAAGATCTCATCAATTATATAATGTGTGGAGTAATTAGCTGTGCATGCGAAGGCGTGAGTTATAGTTACCTTAGCGTGAGAGTTATAGTTACTTGAAAGAAGTCTAACTATAACTACTGAATTTCTGTGGTTTTGTAGGAGTAAATTCATAACGTAATTATAACGTCCCTGTAATCTTTGTTTTTTTCTATACATACATATATATGTCTGTATGTATTTACCAATTATGCTTTTACAATGACATTTTTCGTGGTAAAGGCGTAAAGGCATATGCATGGTAAAAAATGTTGTTGTAAATGTATGCCTGGTAGAGACACATGCATTGTAATGATAGCATTGTAAAGGCATGTGTGGTAATTGCATGCAGGTTCCGACATAGAACCCAGAGATGGGGGCTGCAACAGATACACAAAGTAATGGAAAAAATGCTTGATATAATCTCAGCCACTGACAATTTCTTAGGCTGCATCCTATTCAACCAACTATGCCACACTAGACAGAGCCCATCTATATACAAATCAACCCTGGACCTGCTTCACTAGGAGAATTTTAGCTCAAACCATCATGTCAGGTCCCCTCCAGAAAGGAACACATGAAACCTCAGTCCTGTTTGGGGCTACCTGGTCCTCATCGGTGTGATATACCTTAAGTCAGAACTGGACTCGGAAGACAATGGTGCTGGTGCAGTTTTTAAGTGAAGCCTTGATACACATGAAAAATTCTCAAGTAGAAAAGTGTAGCGGTCTAAATGGCCTGCCCTATTAAAAAAACTGTTTGCAAATAATATTAATTTATAATTCCTACTAATTGAATTGGTATCGTATTATTGATTTGGACAGACCAAATTGGCACTATGAGGCACGCGGTGCTACCACACATGATACTGCCACCTACAAAAAAACTGTGTATATTTCCAGGGGCAGTTCCCCAGGTAAAGCCTGTAACTGTAAAGACCAACAGCATTGGAGTGACATTTGAAAAGGAGAGCATTAATGATGATTTCTAATGTCCTTCCCCATTTCATAGCCACTGCATATGGGATTATTTGTAAACCTGCGTAAATCCATACCCCGGAATTACTTTATCAGAATTACCAAATGTCCTGTAATGTTTTGTAATAACACCATCTTGCTGTGAAAATGTAGAGATTCAACAAGCACATAAGATGATTAGACATATAGGTTTGCATAGTCGGTACTACAAACCTCACTGGGAGCAGGAGGACTGCCACAACTGGCACACACTAGGAGTGTTAGTAAGTATGCAAATTGTCTCCCAAAAATACAAAAACGTATATGTTTTCCATACCAGTAATATAATCTAGATATTTCAGAAACCTTTTGGGCAAATGTTGAAATGGGTACTGGCAGGTTTCGCTTCAGTTCCCTGTATGATGAAGCCCACCGCACACACGGACGCCCTTGTTGGTTGTTAAAGCAAAAAGGCCAAGAATAGAATGGGCAAGGCTGAGCAACCCACCTTTTACTTTCCTCGGCAGATTCGGTGAGAATCGTGGCCTGTTGAAGTGGATCTCATTGAAATGACTCGTACAAATGGCTAGATATGACCAAAATTTAGCAAGAAATGCATAGGGAACAGGAGCTTTTCCGTTCAAGCCGCTATCATTTGGAATTCCCTTCCTTTTTTCTTACGTTCTAATATCGAATTTTCCATCTTCAAGAATGATCTAAAGTCCTGGCTCTTCAGGCAAGAATATCCACCGAATTAATACTTCTTTTTGTTAGACAGCATATATACTTCTGATTTTACATTAGCACGAAGAAATCTCTGGTGTATGTGCGCTCTACAGATTTTATTTAATATTTCGCTGTGTGTGCTATACAATGATAATTAATTCATACATTGCTCAACAATATCTAAGTTTCTAAGAGTATGTTCGCAGAACCAAGATACTGACATTGCTTTTTCCTCTGTCTTCCCCCTTCCACTCATTACAAATTGCACCCCTTGCCACGGAGTTTCATCAACACAAGTAACATTTATTAGAGAAGACAAACCACCATTCATATGCGATCCTGCAGTAATGATCTTCTCTGACACAAGAATAAATTGGTAGGCCTTGCCTGGCACTTCCGGTTTCCATAAGCAAAATAATATTTCTTAATGCCCTGTGACTGACCCACAGGGAGCGGATGGAAGGTAAATCCAGGACTCTGAAGAAGAAAGCCTAGACTCGGATAAATGAAGATTACTGTAAATAGCCAGTTCATTTATTTTGTTCTTATTTTTGATTCAGCAGATATTGCTTATTATTTAAACCTTCAAAGAATCCCTTCATTGCAAAGTGTTTTTTTTATTAAATGTGTCTCGTTTCCCCCTAAAGTGCTGTTGATGGCTATGTCACACCAGGTCATATTCTTGCCTAGCATCAGCGGTTCCTTTCCTTGATCCTGTGTGGTACTTTGGGGCCGATCCATTGTGTCGAAAAAAACAGAGGCCTGTGACTGAGGATCATCTACCCACAACACAGATTAGTTATCGGTAGAAGACTAATTAGTCGAACTAGAATGTAAACATCTAAAACAATCAAGCCAGATAAATCTATGTGTTCATGTGTGATTTCTAAGCCGCTGCTAGCTGAGCGTGGGCCAATTCACAGACAATCACGGCTAGGGCAACCTTAGTGTTTTTTTTAATCCCTGAAGGTATCTTCAGATCGGTAGACATCTTTGCAAATCCAACAACTGGATCTATTACACATTAGATGGGGAAAAGGAGGACATTTCACAGAATCAGTTTTTGAGTTGCAGAATGCAATTGCAAATTTATATACACGTTGCTAACACCAATGCGACAGTGAGTCGAGTCCATTGCCTGACTGATTGGTAAAAGTATGCTTACTTGTTTATAGTGTTCTTATAAAGACATTTCTATATGTCACGAACCGATTGTTCTCTGCAAATAGTTTTACAACTAATCATGCTTTTTAATGAATAACAATGTCTATTTTTTACAGATAAAATGCATTTTGTTGAGGATCAATATTGTTTGTACTGATTTTATGTCACAATCGAATAATTTCTAAACGTGTTTGCTACACATCGAATTTTGCCACTAACAGTTCTGATTGCATCACAATTTTTGTCATTAATAAGTACATTTTCTTCACCAATTGAAACATCTTTGTCCCATATTGAGTTCATTTGTCACAAATTAATTTAGTATTGTTAAGCTCATATTCATCTTGTTTCAAACCATGTAAGAATGCCCTGAGTTCCCAAGTCATAGCTGATCTGGACTACTTCGTACTCAGAAAACTTCATTAAAACAGAGGGGCATATTTAAGAGCCGGTAGAACCACTTTTACGCAGCCATAGCATAATTTTTTTATTCTAAGGGAGCGCTAAAGTGGGTTTTTTCACGTGTAATATTAACAAAGTTGCGCAAAGCATTCATTGCGCCACTTTGTAACCCCTTTCGCAACATGCCTGACCAGGCACAACGTATGCAAGGGGGGAGCCTCACCCGTAAGGGGGGGGGGCTGAAAAAATTATGCAATAAGATCTAAGGCACATATTTAAGAGTGCCTAGCGCCATCTAACGGCATATTAGTGTCATTTTGTTATATTAACGTGGCATTAGATATACAAAAACGCTGTGCTATATTTACAAAGTGGGTCAATGCACGCATTTTACCACTTTGTAATCCCTTGCGCCACATTATGCCTGAGCCATGCATAATGTATGCAAGGGGGGTGTTCCTCCATTGGAGGGGTGCAAAAGTGGCACAAAGAAATCTAAGAGATTGTAATTTCTCTGGCATTTTAAGACCTGCACAGAGCAGGTGTTAAAAGGGGGCATGCCATTGTTTTCATTGGGCCCCATGTACTGTTCAGGGTTAGCGCCAGTACATCAATAACATCAGACATTCTGACGCTATTGTCCCTACCCTGCGCCATGGTGCACCGTATTTTAAATACGGCGCACACATGGAGGTGGTAGAGGAGCACAAGGGGCTACAAGAAAAGTGCTGCTACTTGTAATGTAGCATCACTTTTCTTAAATCTGGCCCTAAAAGATTTCTTTGCGCAATTTGTTTTAGCATTTTTAATGCTGGCACGGAGCAGGCGTTAAAATAAGACTCCCATTGTTTTCAATGGGCCCCTAGGTGCTATGGAGGATTAGCGCCAACGTTTTTTACGCGAATCCAGCAAAGCGCCAAACTAACGTAAAAAATGTTGACTCTAGTTGCCTAATTACTGCCATGGTGATTTGTGTGTTAAATACGGCGCACACATGGAGGCATTAGGGGGGGCACTAAAAGGTGCAAGGAAAGTGGTACTGCACAGGGTGCAGCACCACTTTTCTTAAATATGCCCCAGAGTTGTCAAGAAGTCGTTTGCCTGAATTCACTTCTTTCAAGAATAGAGGTTGACATTTTCGTCATATTGGTGACATTCTGTCATGCGCCACATTATAGAACAGTTACTGCCTGTATATTATTGTCAGCACTTGAATTCTGTACAAAAAACAGTACATTGCTGTTGACAAACATGGCTTTACAAATACCTAAATATGTAAATAAATAACTCAAATGTTAATGATGGAAATACGCCTTTAGGATGAACAGCAACAATCTCACCTTCCTCCCCCTAGCACATTTTTTTCTAGTGACAATTTGTGAAAAGTCTTGAAACTTACAAAGTTACACTTTTGTAGCAGTTGTTTGCTGTCTCCTGCATCACCTCTTTTAACAGAAGCGCGCAGCTTGCTGAAAAAAAACTCTTGCAGAATATGGGCTGGAGAGTGGCTCGAGCAGAAAATGCTTCTCGATGAGACATATTTTGAGTGAATCAGGGTTATGCTGGTATCATGTAAGAGTTTTTTGTGTGAGGTGCACAGTCAGTTTTAGCTCAAATGGATCAAAATTTACTAAAAATGCAGCAACACGTGCTGCTGTGCAATGGAAAACCCTTCGCAAATGTAGACTGGTCATCTATCTGATTACTATTCTTGCTGTATTTTGGTGTTGCTATTGTAGTGAGACCTTTGCGCAGACAGTTCACTATTAAAAACGACAATATAATGAAGTAATATTATCACAAAATGTCCCGACAAACAACGCGTAATTTTCCTTTTCTTTTCACATAATTGAGTTGACCCTGCTACATAATTTGGTCCTCCTCTGCCGTATAATTCCAGTGGCCCTGCTTATAAAAGAAAATACACACGTTAAAGTACACACACACGGCTGATGTGAGGTTATTCGTTAATGTATATGGGAATTTGCACTAATAGGAGTGCGGGGGTTAAGGAAAAAGGGTAAAAAAAAAAGACACTACACTAGGCCCCACTGACCCCAGTCCTTTGGTTTTCACCATTCTGCACGGGTTACTCCATTCAGTACTTTAACAACATTGGTCAAATCCGTCAAAATGGTTCAACATTTCATTAGCCGCCGCGACTCAGCTGCTTTTGTTAACCCTGGACAGCAGCACAGACTCCCATAACTCATCATAGTCGACCTCTTGCTTTTCTCCCATATCTCCATGTACATGTTGCCTTCCTCGCCTGGGAGCCTTTTGCCGCAGTGCTCATTGAGTAGGCAAGCAGACAGTGCTGTTAGTGGAGGAGTCTTGCCTGATAGTCAGGTTGATTTCATTAGTCCGATAAGGTCTTTCCTCATCTCCTGGGCTCTGTTTCCCTCTCCCTTGCACTCTGTAATTTGGGCATGAAAGTCCCCGGCTGTCTCCTGATCAACAGATAATTGTTCTCTGTAATGCTAACCAGGAAGCGCGCTGAGCAGCTCCAGATGTAGGCAGCCTCTTCACATTCACTTTCATTGTTGACGTGCCCACGGGTTAAAAGGCTTCTGAAAACATCTTGTCGCCTATGTAAAGATCCTATTGGGATGCGTTAAAACAGGGCAGCGGGTGCTTAACATTAATATTTAAGATCAGGGGATACAGGGAGAAGTGTGTTTTCTTGAGCTGAGTTTATTAATCTGCGACATAAAGAATCTAACATTTCAGCAATTAAAAAAACCAAAAGAAATCTCATAAAATGAGCAAACAGTTTCAAAAACTGAAATCGTTGTATTGACCATTTATTTCCAGTTTTTCTGACTTTTCCTTTTTGTTGAAATTTGTCATATGCCCCCCTTCTATCCTAGATAATCCTAGATTACTTACCAGTAATTTATATTACACTGAGTCCTACCTTTTTTACATCATATTTCATTGGAATTTTCAGCGCATACACAGGACAAAATTAGCAAGAAATCAGGAAATCAGACAGTACAATCCCTCAAATGAGCCTTAGAGTTGTGTCTCAATGGATCAGTGCCATGATACCCTCTGCAAAACCAACACACTGCAGAACAACCAGCCACCAAAGAACACCCCTCACCCCTCCCACCCCAATGCTTGAGCTTAAGGCATCCATCTCATCATCAACCTATATGTACACAGGCCTGTGAGCCCTGCATCTTCGACTATGTAACTCCGTCACTCTAGGGCCCATATTTTTTCTTTTTGACGCAAACCAGCGCCGGCACTGGTTTTCGTCAAAAATTTGACAGCTGGCTAACTTCATTCCTACGCGCCAAGCGGGCGCCTTATTTAAGGAATGATGTTAGCCGGCGCTGCGGACTGCTCTGAGTAAAAAGAAATGACTCAAACCAGGCATCGCCGGCGTAGGGGAAAATGGGGGTTGTGCGTCAAAAAATGGTGCAAGTCAGGTTTGAGGCAAAAATCATGCCTCAAACCGGACTTGAGCCATTTTTTGACGCACAAACCCCATTGAAATGACTCCTGTCTTAGCAAAGACAGGAGTCATGCCCCCTGCCCAATGGCCATGCCCAGGGGACTTCTGTCCCCTGGGCATGGTCATTGGGCACAGTGGCATGTAGGTCGGCCCAAATTAGGCCCCCCTATGCCACTTAAAAAAAAAAAAAAAATACTTACCTCAACTTACCTGTACTTCCCTGGGATGGGTCCCCCCATCCATGGGTGTCCTCCAGGGGTGGGCGAGGGTGACAGTGGGATTCCCTGGGGGGAGGGAAGGGCACCTCTGGACTCCTTCCATGGTCAGAGACCATGGAAGTGAGCCCCCAGGTCCCTTAATGCCAGCCCTGACCCAGGCGTTAAAGAACGGCGCACATCAGGCTGTGCGCTGTTTTTTAAGGCCTGCCCCATCCTGTGTGTCAAAATGACACTGGAGTATAAATAAGGCGCACAGGCCTTAAAGTAATTTTTTGGGCGGGAACGCCTACCTTGCATGCCATTAACGCAAAACAGTTTCCCGCATCCAAAAAAAGACGCACACGGAGGAATTTTGACATCCGCTGGCGTCAAAGTTTAAATAGAGTGCACGGTTTGCGCCGAATGTGTCTCAAAAATTTTGACGCACATTCGGCGCAAACAGAGTATAAATATGCCCCTAGGTGTTCACTGTAGAAACAGTCCTCGATCCGTCCACCCCTGGATGTAACTCCTCAATTAAAGCACTGCAGGCCCAAGCTTCTCTAATGAGTACTGCCCTCTCTTGGCATCACGGAGCAAGGTTGTCCCTTTGTACTCTTCCCATTTCTTCAACTCCCCCGCCACCTGGAAATCAGGGGTCTCCGCACACTCTTCCAATTAACTGTCGTTCCGCTAAAATCAGCACCAGGTCGATAAACCGAAGGGTGGCTTTATGTTTAGCCAGCCTTAGAAACATTCCCAGAAGTCAGACTGTGATCTCCGCTGGCAGAGTGCACTCCGTAACTGCTGTGATCAGGACCAACACCCCTACCCAGTACTCCGTCACCTGTGCAACACTCCATGCCATCTGATATATGTCAACATCTGCCAGGGAGCACCTCAGGCACTGTGAGCCAACCCCCAGTAGAAACCAGATGATCCTCGCATGTGTAAGGTACTCTCTATGGAGATAATAAAAGTTAATTAACTTGAAACAGACATTGCGAGAGACCCAGGGAATAGCAGCCAGCACTTTTACCCAGTCCTCATCAGTAAAATGAGTGCTGGTGTCACCTGCCAAGGTGTTCCTGAGGGCAGTAACAGGAGCACTTATTTTTGTCTGGGAGGCCGTGTGTAAGCCTGTTATTGCCCTTTTTCTGACATGCAAAATACATGACAACCCTGTAGCGATGGTGCTTCTTCCTGTCCTAGCCACACCCTTCACTGCAGCAGCGCTAAGACGAGGCCATAGAAGAGGAAATGATCCATGGGTACGTCATATGCCACTCGCAGGTTTTCAAAGGGTCCCAAGACCCAAACTCATAGAAATCCCCAATTGTTATCAGCCCCAAATCCTCCCATTTCCCCAATTGCTGAACTACCTGTGCAAGCAAGAAGCATGTCAACTAGCGTAGGGGGAATGCTTCCTTACAGGGAGTCACCACTCCCACTTTCTGTACGTATCGTACCAGCAATGCTTGGCCACATGTTACAGAATACAGAGCTCTGCCTGAATCTTTTTGGGATTCTGAAGGAGCTGTTGTACCCAGGCCTTTGCCAGTGCTCCCCCCCCACATACGGTCAACCCAATAATGCAGTATTTACCCACCATGTCACCCACTGCAGCTGGCCCGCCAGTTCTTATACCTCAGAATCAGGGGCAGCTAATCCCTCATCTTGAGCGGAGTGTTGCACTTTCACCAGGGTGACAGCCAGAACTCCAAATGAGAGCCACCAGTAAGGAATGCATCTTCCTGAATTTGGAAGGGCAGCAAAATAATTTAAGAGCCGTAGTAATGCGATCATCTTGGTGACTGCTATGCGCCTGCTACGGAGATCAGGAGAGTTTTACAAAAGTGTATTGATCCTCAGACCACCATCATGGCCCCACCAATGTTACCATCCAACACTGAGCCCTACCTTTCCTATCACAGTCATAACAAATGAGGGACCTCCTCCTACAGACATTTTGTCAACCAAGTTAATTGAAAAAAAAACACAGGCTGCTCTTTAAAAATAATTTGTCAATAAGAAGTGCCCACTCAAATCCACAGTTCCTGAAAAAAAGCAAGCCAGAAGAAACTTTATCTGGGCACTCAATCCACCTGGGAGGGTGGTTGAGGTGTAGTTTTGTGACAAGAAAGAGCAGTGCTCTCTGTAATGAATGTTCTTATTGAGTAATC
Organism: Pleurodeles waltl; assembly: GCF_031143425.1. Classification (NCBI taxonomy): domain Eukaryota; kingdom Metazoa; phylum Chordata; class Amphibia; order Caudata; family Salamandridae; genus Pleurodeles; species Pleurodeles waltl. The sequence continues at coordinate 659,580,248 of NC_090446.1, read as the reverse complement.
CGGGTACTATCCCCTTGTCTATACTTCAACATCACCACCAAAACAAATGATCATATACCAAATGGAAAGCAATCAATCAATGAATCAATTGATTTGTAGAACACTGCTTGTCACCTATGAGGGTATCCAGGTGCTGGCAGGGTTCCTAGGGCAGCCGAAGAGCCAGGTATTAGCAGTTACAATGATTCTGATAGAGTAGCCAAGGTCTGGAGGTGTACGTGGAGGTTGTTCCATGCGTTCGCTGGGAGGTAGGAGGAGAATACACCCAGCCCCTCTCCAGTGGATACAAGAGGTGTGAGCTAACACAAAGGATGCAGAGCATAGGCGTCCAGTAGGTTTGTAGAAGCTTAGGCAGTGGTTGATGATGGCTAGCCCGAAGTTGGAAGAGCTTTGAATGCGTGGGTGAGTAGCTTAAACTGTCATCTCTTCTGAACCAGTGGAGCTCTCTGAGGTGTGAAGTGATGTGGATTTGTTATGGGAGATCAGGGATGAGTCTGGCTGTGGCGCTCTGGACAGTTTGGAGTCTTGTGAGGAGGTGGGTTGTAATTTCTGGATAGGGAGCATTTCCTTAGATCCAATCAGCTGGTGATCAGGGCCTGGATTATGGTTCATCTGGAGTTTTGGGGAAGCCACTTGAAGATCTTGCATTCCATGTACAGTATAGAGAAGCAGGAGCGTGATACAGCATTAACCTAAGATGTCATGGAGAGTGTACTATTCAAGATGATGTCAGGGTTTCTGATGTGGCCCATTGGAGTTGGTTTGGGTCTGTGTTCTGTGGGCCACCAAGAGGTGTCTGGGGCCAGAGGTCAGTACTTCCATCTTGTCCGTGTTGAGCTTCAGGCAATTGTCTTTCATCTAGTTTGCAATGCTGGTCACGCATTGGTGGAAGTTGGTCCTGGTGGAGTTTTTGGAGAGGGACAGGGTGAGTTGTGTGTCATTACTGTAGGAGATGATGTTGCATCCATGGGATTTGATGATGCAGGCCACTGACATCATGTAGTGTTGAAGAGGGTGAGCTGAGTGATGAGCCTTGAGGGACTCCACAGATGATCTCCGTGGGTGTGAAGGAGAATGGTAGTAGGCTAATTCGCTGTGTTCTGCTGGTGAGGAAGGAGCTGATCCATCAGAGGGCGGTTCCTTGGATGCTGATGTCATGCAGTCTGACGATGAGTATGTGGTGGGAGATGGTATTGAAGGCCTTGGAGAGGTCAAGGAGGTTTAGAGCCACTGGTTGAGGAGGGCCTGGAGCTGCAATTAGGGCTGTTTCAGTGCTGTAGTTTCTGCAGAAGCCTGATTGGGAGTTGCCCAGGAGGTGAATCTGTTCAATATCTTTGGCTGGGAAAGGTAGCAGGAAGATGGGTCTGTAGGTACTGATTTTGCTGGGGTCTGCTGATGTTTTTTTTCAGCAGGGCATTTACCTATGTATGCTTCCAGTGTTCAGGGAAGGTGGCCATGGTCAGGGATGCATTTAGTAGGGTGATGAGCTCTTGCCTGATCCTGGTTATTCCAAAGTTGATGATGTGGTGGGGGTAGGGGTCGGTGGGGACCCCAGAGTGTACTGCTTTCATGACAGTGGTGTTTTTTGTGTGGTGAGGTGGTTCAAGGTGGTAAGTCGAGATTCTGTTGTGGGTGTGAAGTTGTTATGCTAGTTGTTGATGAAGTTGGTGGGCTTAGTTGGGGGCTGAAATTCTTGTAGATTTTCATGATCTTGGTGTGGAAGACATTCCAGAGGCAGTTGCAGAACTCCTGTGACGCGGTTATGTTGTTTGTAGCAGCTGCGGGGTTGGAGAATTCCTTTACGATGGTGAAGAGTTCTTTCCTGTAGTTTGAGCTATCTTTAATGCGTGTTGCCAGGGCTTTCTTTTTTGTCTCCCATAATTGAGTGCCTTTTTTAAAGTGTTTCTGTTGGTGGTGCCACTGCTGGCTCTCCATCTCCTCTCGAGTTGCTTGCAGAGGCGTTTGGAGTTCCTGAGGTCTTTGGTGTGCCAGCTGGCCTGTTTTGTGGGTCTCATGTGCTTTGTGTGCTGATGGGGTGATGTATTTGGCGCAGCCTTTGAGCCATTTATTGAAGTTCCTGATGATTCTGTCCAGATGAAAAGAGTGTTCTGGCTGTTTGGTGGTAAGGGCTTTGGTCCATTCGGCCTCTGAGATTCCTCTCAAGCTGCGATCGGGGGGCGGTCTGGACAGCATGGGAGGGGAGCGTCCCTCGAAGCAGAAATTTGCAGGCCCCGAGTTGGAAACTATACAGTATGATAAACAACTTGTTTTGCTCCAGTTTCTTCTTCTACCAATATATGCAGAGATGGTGCCTGTTTGAAATGCAAATCAACAGTTGGACTTGTCAAAACTCTTCAACAGGAAGGTTCCATCAAAGAAAGTTTCCAGGAGTTAATGTGAGGATCAAATGTATTCTGAGGCAAGGAACCCACAGTGGACTGACGGGCCAAAGATTCCGTAGTAAGGTCTGGCACAGAGCCAAACATGACCTTCCTATTCCAGGCCTTCAAAATATCTAGGCACCTGATTAATTCATCCAAGTATTCCTAATCCACAGCTCCGGAGACAGAATAGGAGAGACCTTTCTGAAGTTGAAAGCCTTTCCAACTCAGTAGGGCCTTGTAGGTACTCAGAAAGGTTTCCTGAATGGAGCAATACAGGAGACTATCAATTCTACCTAGTTTCCATAGAAAAAGAAAGAGTGAGACAGGGCCACTTGGAGTTCTGTTTTTAACGCTGTGTGGAGTTTGTCCCAGTGAAGCTTCAGAAGACATGACCCAGTGTCCATGACAAATCCTAGTAGTACAGCATATCAAAGGGTGTGCAAGCCAGCTTGTCAAAATTTACAAGAAACTTCAGAGAATTTATGAGGTTGACAGTGAAGGTAGAATAGAGATGAAGAGTCTGAGGCACCGGACCATCAAGAGGATATCATCTGGGTAAAAACCCAGGCAAAGATTAGTCCTCAAGAAAGTTATAGCAGTTTGAAGAGTGCTGGTTATACACCAAATGGAAAACGACAGGGCACAGGGGAGAAAGTGGAAATGCTACATGTTCTTTTCTAGTGGAAATTGAGAAATTGTTGTTGGTGGGATAAATGGGTTTGGAGGAGTGAGCATCATTGAAGTCCATGCAGCCCATTCAATTGTCTGACAGAAGGATGTCATGGAGGAGATGAATGCCTTTCATGTTGACTGGTGCACTGGACAAAAGGGTTCAGGGGTCTGAAGTTTATCACTGCTGTCAAACATTTCAGTTTCTTGAAGATCACAGAGCTGACAAAATCATCCCATGCCCAGAGGAGGAGCCATAACGATAGTAAACTCCGTATTCTCACCAGGTGTTGACCTCATGATCTACCAGACTGTACTTTTCTAAGAAGAGACATTGGAAAGGCAGATAGAGATGCTGAACTGGGGCCTCTGTAAAATGTATGATATGGCAGTAAACATTTTGAAGGATTCATGGGTCTACTGTAATTTTCTCTGATTTGTTGAGATACAATTGATGCAGTTTCCTACTATTACTAATGGGAAAGGAAAGGACAGAAAACTTACCACCTGTGGACCTGTAACAGGGCTGGGTCAGAGGGACGTTACCTCTGCTTCGGCTAAACCATGGTACCATGGTACCACCTCTCCTGCTGAACAACCTTCCACCAAGAAGTGATTACTTGAGCCTCTGTGAAGAAGCAGCAACAAAATGTGCCACCATAGCTATCTGTCACCAGCCAATATAAGGATATGCCACCTATTGAAAACTTTCTTGGTTGTGGGCTGGGCATGATAAAGGGAGGACAATAAATTACCTGGTAATGACCTTGGGCAATAAATCACCAATGAGTAGACCACTGATAGAATTATGAAATAGAGCATATATTGGTAATCTTGGGATGCAAGTACATGACAATAGACTTCCTGTACTCAAGTGACTGGGTGGTTTTAGCATCATCTGAGAGACACGCCACTCTTTGACCTCCCCACAAAGAGCTAAAAGACAATTTTTATTAACAGCAGACAACATTTCCCCTCATCAGCATGATTAAACGTTTTTTTAAATGGGCATTATTGTCAAGAATAAGGTGTAATACAAGGAAGATATTGCAGCTCTGTCTAGCTTTGTGTGCAATGATTTATGGTTTCTAGTTATAGTTAAATAGACCAGAATTACTATCATAATAAAAAGCCCGGATGAAATTTCAGTTACAATGGTGTAATTTCACATAGTTTTGCATTATAATTCTTATGCAAAATGCAACAAATTATGCTTGTAGAAATTCACCTTTTCTTCTTCGCTCACCCCAGACTTTCCTCCATTTGCAGTACCCTAGATTTGTGCTGGTTTTAGAGCTCTGTGCACTTTACTCCTAATACCCAGCAGTAAAGTGCCTGTGCTTCCCTTTTAAACATGGTTGAATTTGCTATGAGTAAATAGTTTATTTATTTTATCTATAAGTCCCTAATATAGTACAAGGAGTACCCATGGCCTAGACGTTAAATGCCAATAGTGGACTGGAAAAACTATTGTGTCAGCCACTACAGTGACAGTGCAAACATGGCTTTAGGCCTACCATTGTATCCTGACTGCAGCAATGTAACACATTTATTTCGACCAGCAGTAAACCCTTTTGACAGGTCTAAATCTCCATTGTAAATATTAATAAATCACTACTATGTAAGCCTTGTATAACACAAAGCAGGGTGTATGTTGTATAAAAGTAGGAGGTTTAGAAATGTGATGTTAACATGCCCTCATAGTGACTGGCTCCCAAAAAGCTGTTTTAACTGTTGCAGGCCTGTCAGGCCTATGTAGAAAACCAGATCACAGATAAAAATCCCAATACCGTATCTCAGGAATGGGATTAGCTAGAACAATAATTAAACAAGTATTTTAGTAGTTACTAAAAATCAAACTCAATGGTGAAATCAGATATTTAATAAATATTACAAAAGTAACTTTTAAAAAGTTACTCAATAGCTCCCTGAACTGTCAGATGGCTAATTAGCATAAGCCTCTGCAATGGCTCAGCCAGTAAATTGCCTTGAATAGTTCTTAAAAAAGTATGAAATTCCTCCCAAAAGCAAGCAAGAGGCTGACCTAAATAGGCATAGATGACTTCTCTGAGCTTGGCAGAATATTAGGGTGGGGCTGTATGCCTAATTTTGGCAGCATAGTGTAAAATCCTACTTAACAGGTCTGTTGAGCCACAAATGTCACATGGGGCACACTTGAAAGGAAGATACAATACAAGACAATTCTTATATATGCACTGTCTGGTTGCAAAAGAATCCTGCTTGTGTCCTACCAGATGTCTCTTTCTAGGTTTTACATAAAACACTTGGGCACACTTGGAAGGAAGGTACCAGGATGCCAAGACAATTATTTTGTATTTTCTGTCTGTTTGCGGAAGAATCCTACTTTTGGCCGACCAGATTTTTGTCTCTGGGTTTATTGTGGGTAGAGGTAAAGTCTCAATCTGACTTTTAGTGTTAGGTGTGGAAGGACACTAGGATTACCAAAGTACACTACCCACACACCCTCTGGCCTCAGAGCTTACACTTAGTGTGGCTGAATACTTCCGCCATTTTTAAAAATGCCAAAAGATAGTAGGTTTGGCCCCCTGGAATGTTTAGTCCATTAGTTATAGGTGTGTCCGTGAGTCATAGTCACCCTTTCGCTAATGCCAGGCATAAAAGCAGCATCTTCATGCACCCACTTCAGAACACTTCCTGGGCCTGAAGAAGAACAGAAGAGGATTGGACCTGCTGTCTGTGACCTGTGAGAACTCCCAAAACACTGCACCTGCTTCCTTTTGTGACAAAGACAAAGAGATGGATTCTAAGGGTCATAAAACTGACCTCCTATTCAAGCTATGGGATACAACACACTATAAGAAACCTTTCAGGCAACTGCCCAGCTGGACCTTGTGGTTGGTCTCTGCCTGACACCCTCTGAGTTTCTAAGTGCCTTCTCTGAGTTCCTGGTTGGCTTTAGAAGTGTACTTCTGTGGAGGATCATGAATTAAAGGACTAATGGCCATATGTGCAAACAGATTTTCCCATAGACACAGAATGAGCAAAACCCTTTGATACATCTGGCCCTAAGTCACAAGGTAAAATCTTTAACCAGGACGAACCTGGTTGGTGTATCCAACATGCACTCCATTGCAGTCAGCATCAGATTGAGGCTAAATCCTGGTGTACTCCAACCATTTACTTTCATTGGCACTTTATGCTTCTTGGCTTTATTCCTACTTAAAAGTTTAAAAGGTTCAGATCTATGGTTTTCTCTTACTGTGTTTTGTCCTTTTGGTGTCATTCTGTTTTTATCCAATTTTGTTATTTTGTATTTTGTATTTACCACTGTTTTGGAACTGCATAAATAATTTACACCTTGCCATATGTTAAGTTTGTCTGATCTGTGTCATAGCTAATATGGGGATGAGCTCAGTTTAATTGGGTGACTTTAAGGGTCCACCATGACTGCAGCTGTGATTATTCCTTAAGGCAGGTAGTATTAACTTAAAATAATAATCCAATTTTTTACAATGTCATTATGCAATGTTATCTAATTCACACTCCTTAGAAGAAAACACGAGCTCAAGTGCAAATTACTAGAACGTGAGTGACAGCTGTTTGTGGCCCTTGTACTTTTTGTGCTGTTTTTTGGACAAAATGCATCCCCAAGTCCAAAGAAACAAGGGAACAAGAGGACGCATATTTCACTAAACTACAGTGGCAATTGCCAGTTTTGCATTTTGCATAATTGCACATAATTTTACTTAATTTATGTCAACTTTTGTGTAATTAGGCAAAGATAAATTATGTAAATCTCGCACAGCGCTGAACAAGAACACAATGCAAGTACACTACTTCTTTTTTTAAAGAATCACTTATTCTTTTCAGTTCTTCACAATGTGCTCACAAGAATATAGCCAAATCTGGGTTTGTTGCCAAACAAATGTGGGGCTTTTTTAAGGCTGTTAAAATTATTAGGGGTTTAAAATAATCAAAATGTGTCCTGTACAGAATATTGCACTACCGTGCACCTCTGTATACACTCGTAAGGTGGCGAAAAGGTGTTGAAATACCTATGGCCTTGGGTAGTATTAAATATAGCTAGGCGGTGAAAAATGTAAAACATGTAATGAATAAAGCCAATGGTACTGGTAGAGTTATATTGTTAAGAGAGGTGGAGAGGCCCTAGACGTATACAGAAAACTGGCTTGTAGGTATCACATTTATATTTTTTACCTTATATCTTTTAGTGATACAGTCATTAACTTTCGGAGTAAGAGTAGCATGTCGAAATAAATGTATTTGAAGAGGGAACTGTTATAGGGATAGTAAAGGAAGAGGAGCAAACAACAGGAGTCTTTTGGGCTTACCAGTGTGGGTGCTGGCAACAAATATAGATGCGGTCAGTGTGTGTCAGTGTTTCAGTGAGGACACAGGCTCTAGGTCAGTGCTTGCGTGGTTGTCTATAAATAGCCCAGATGAGGAAATAGCGTGTTATACAAACATTAGTGCATCCAGAGCTGGGTCTATGAAAATCTACAACATCAAGTTAACCACATCATCATCTTCGAAGTGACAAGTAATTTTGAGCAGACACTGTATGACACATTAGCAGGTAATAGTGATATAGTTAAGTAACAACCCTTTGTGTTTTCTTGGGAAATTAACCTCCTGGCGAGGTGGTTATGATCCAACGGTGTGGCGGAGAATGTGTGGTCAGAATGGTTCAAGAGTATTTTTTAAAGATTATGTACTATTTGCCAGTGAGTGTCCTTTTGGTTTGTAGGTATTATCACATGACATTGCAGGAGCCCTGGCCTGAATGTTGTGGATGGAAAGAGCCACGGTCTTTTTCCTATAGTACGTGCCATCCTGGGGAATAAGGAAGGGTTGCCTTTATCGTAGACATTGCACAAATGTGGCAGTGAGGAATAATAGCAATAGAGTGTATTCCATTGATCTTTTATATGCACAACCTTCAAACTGAGATGTAAGTAATTTACGCTGACATAAAAACTAACTAGGTTCAAATATGTTCTGTTAAAACAGTAATCTTGTATAAAAAAACACGTTTAACAGATTCTTGGCAATAAGGTATGGTGCACTTTTCCTTTCCAAGTGCACTGGCTTGCCCTTGACAGCCAATCGCCAATGCAAATACCCCAGTGACAGAGTGCAGGGTGTGTGCATCCTCTAAAGCATAGGTTTTGACCTGGAAGGGGACCCATCCAGCAAAAACTATGCTTTAGGCGTTTCCATCTTTTTATGTGCTGTACTTTACATCACAAATGCAAAGCTGGAAAACAGAGAAGAAATGAAAACATTTCCCCTTGTAATATCTGTCGCGAGAAGACATAAGATTTTGGAGCAAAATCCTGTCTACCAATGGTTGTAGATAGAGATTTGCACAGTACTTAATTTGTAAAGAAATAAGTGGCAGGACCCTTGTCAGGAGACCATTGCAGCTTGCACCGCCCATTGCGCTACCAATGACAATATAGACGTTTTATACCCAAAAAAGATTAATATCTGTATTAGTCATTTTTAATATATAATGAGTCATTAAAGAACTGTTGTGTGCTCATCAAAAAATTAGGCAAACAGCTCCACCATGTGGTTGAATGTCATAATATTTGGTGTTGACAATTACATACCGGTGCTGAGCACCGGAAACCACCAGCTCAAATCAAGTAATAGATTTTCATCAAAACTGATGGGTGGTTAAATAGGAATCCCTGTGGACCATTTATAAAATGCCTCTTTAATACAAAGTAATGCAAAGAAGCGAATAGCGCAACTTTGCATTACTTTATGATACTCTCTATTGCAATTTCTTTCAATTACTTTGTGATTCTATGCAAAACTAACAGTGACTTTAGGTCATGCAGCATGCCTTCCTGGAAAAATAAATTCAGAGGGAGGGGTCACTATTATGTCACTTCTTGTGATGTCATTGAGGTCAAAGAGTATATGATGTCATTTCTGCTGCCCCTGTCATTACGGTGAATCGATGCCCATGTTTGCAATGTTCATGTTTTATTGTAGTATTTAATTGATGCATGTATACCAGCTAAAACTACACCCTTGTAAAATTCCAAAATGATGAATCCTTGCTTGTACCTTAGCTTTGTTAATGCTCAAGCAATCTAACCTCAGTTAGAAAGCAGAGTAACCAAAGTGTCTGCTATAGAAATCTATATGTACTTTGAAGGTTCTAAGCTGAATGTTTTTCAGGGCCAACTCAACCTTTCAATCTTTCATGTAGCACTAAACCACATAAAGATATATCCATAATTTTAAAGGCGGCAGGAGGGAATCAATTTTGCCTTTAGTTTCATAGATTGACAATATTATATTACTAACCTCCTGTCCCCATTTTTAGATAGATATTTCTAATTGTCCCTATACTTTTTATTCCTTCTACTGAAGCAGATTTTACCTGTAGGTACTTTTCTTCTCTAGGTTTTTCCAACATTTGACAAGTGATGGACGATTTTTAGGAACCATGTTTTTAGATCCAGCTGGGGGTTGCCTTGACATGGATATGGCTTTTGTAAGAATGCGGAGATATGGCCCAGTCAGAGGAGATGCTCTGGTGTTAGAGTGTGAACTTGCTTGGCCCGAGCAGCTGTATTGTCGTGCTAGTTATGAAACCTTGGTCTGCCTGGCATCCTGTGTAGTGGCTATTCTAGGTTCATGTTTCCAATCTGTAAATCACATAGACATTTTTCTGATGATGCTGTAAAACACTTTCCTTGCAGTCACCTTTGTCCTGAATTAAACAGTATTATCTACAGACACATAAGGCTGGGGATACTGTTGCCAAGTGTGATGAAGGACGTATATGCATAGTATGTGTGTATGCCAAGATTTATAAAGCGCATTTCTGCTCAATAGAGCATTGAAGCGCTAGGAGGAGAGAGCGTAAAAGAGAAGACACAATAAAAGGCACTACCCAGAGAAAGAAAGAATTATAAAATATAAAATAAAGAAAAGAGAAGGAAAAGAAAAAAAGAAAAAACGAACACCGGTCATAAACCACCAGGGAAAGATTTTAACGAGGGAAGATCCAAGTTTTCACCAATTTCCTGAATTTCAAATAACAGGATTCTTGCCTAATGTTCAAAGGGAGCAAATTCCACCTTCTGGCAGCGGCCACAGTAAAGGCTTTATCCCACCATTTAGCTTTATAGGTTTGGGAGACCTGTATCCGATAAGCTTGTAAAGACCTCAAATTTCTCTTAGGTACATACCAGTGAAGTCTGGAAGTCAAATACCATGGTTCAATCCAATGAGCTGCCTTAAATGTTAAGCAGAGTGATTTAAACTGTATACGCTGAGCCACGGGCAGCCAATGTAAATGCTTGAGGCTCCCTCTAACTGATGTCCGCCGAGGGAGATTAAGAACCGCTCTGGCGGCGTAATTCTGAACCAATTGAAGACTGTTAATCAGCACCTTGTCCAGATTAAGAAACAGGACATTGCAATAGTCTACCTTGGCCATCACCAATGCTAGGATGGCGGGTACTCTCCATTCGTATGACAAATAAGGAAAAAAAATTCTGAGCATTTTGATGGACCATAAACTGATCTTTACCGTATGGTTAACCTGCTTTTTAAAGGATAACTGATCATCAAACAGAATGCCCAAATTCCTACTAACAGTAGAGGGCACAGGACAAATGCCACATTCAGAGGGCCACCACCGTGAGTTCCATAGCTCCTTCCCAAGTCCGAAACATAAAATTTCGGTTTTGGTGGCGTTCATTTTAAGCCAGTTGGTATTCATCCATTTACTCACTGCCTGCATACAATTGCTGAACCGATCTGCCATCTCCTCCCTTGGCTGATTAATCGCGATAATAAGCTGAGAGTCATCTGCATATGAAGATGGAATGAAACCAAAAGTTTGAATTAAACTAGCCAGCGGAGCTACAAACACATTAAACACCGTGGGGCTAAGGGAAGATCCCTGAGGAATCCCACAAGGCAAAAGATAAGGTGTGGATCTGAAATCGCCACAGCTAGCTGTGGTCCATCTATTCGTAAGAAAGGACTCCAAGAGCTTAAGTGCCCTGTCCCTAATCCCCACTTGATGAAGACGAGATGTCAGCAAGACAAGAGAGATAGTGTCAAAAGCCGTAGATAAATATAAAAGAACTAAGATAGCCCCCGGGCCTTCATCAACCATCCTCCAAATAGCATCGGAGGATGAGATCAAGGCAGTTTCTGTGCTGTGCACTTTCCTAAAACCATGTTGAGAGACATCGGGACCTTCCGCTTCAGCTAGGAACTCAGCCAGTTCCAGATTCAGAATTTTCTCTAAAATCTTCGCCAGATATGGGAGAAGTGCTATTGGCCGCAAATTACTCAAATCCTGACTATCGCCGTCTGTTTTTTTCTTGAGGGGTGCCACTATGGTTTCTTTTCAAGAAGATGGGTACACCCTGGATATTAGGACCTCTTGATAGATGGGAGCCAACATCCGAGCCATCAGATCAGGAACCAAGTGAAAAATAGATGGAGGACACGGATCAAGAGGGGAACCAGACTTGATTTCAAGAATCCTCTTTTTAATATTGTCCAAGGTAGGGAAATGGAAATCTGATAATAGTAGTTTGCCACTTGCATTATAACTAGCAGGTATCATGGAGGGAAGTGCTCCAAAGGTATCCTGAGGAGCAAAGTTGCCATGTATTTGTAGAATCTTCTTCTCAAAATGCATAGCAACCCTATCACAGAATTCCTGAGAGTTTTCCAGACCAGCAAGCTTAAGGGGCGCAGATAAAGCCTTTATTATCTTAAAAAGCTCCCTAGGGGCATTTAATGCCTCCTTCACTTTAGTGGTGTAGAAATTAGATTTGGCCTTAAATTGCGCTACTTTATAAGCCTTCAGAGTGGACTTTAGGACCGCCCTTTCCTCAGGTACTGGATTAAGTTTCCACCGACGCTCCTGTTGACGGTACTTTCTTTGAAGGAGTTTAAGATCCTTTGTAAACCAGGGATGGCCAGGATTCTTCAGGCTGCTGGGTCCCCTAATTGTAGGGGGCACCAGTAGGGCCATGGTCCTTTCCACCCCTTGCTGAAAACTATCAAGCAGGGGCAGGGCTAATTTTTTCGCCTTATCCCAGCCATCTTCTAATGCCGGGACTAATTCCTCTGCTTTAACCTGTTTCCATAGCCTTACCACTTTACCCACCTCCTTATTAGGATCGAAAAAATTCATAGAGGCAAATTTAAAATTTTAAAGCTCAGATGAATGATGGTTAAAGCCAACTGTAGAGAGGCTTGTACAAAAACCCCATCCAAAATGTGCCCTGCAATATGGGTTGCTGCTGAGACTCTGAAGGTCCAATCCAGGGCCTCCATAAAATCTAAAAACTCATGGATCACGGGGGTAGATGTCTCATCAAACTGGATGTTAAAGTCGCCCAATATAATAGCTTTCGGGGACAGGACCATAGGTTCAATCAGCTTGGCCCAGGACTGTACAAAATTTGTGGGCGGTCCTGGCGGGCGAAAAATCAAAAGACCCTCCAACAATACCCCACTATTTTGGGAAATCTTAAAGGCCATTACCTCACACGTTTCAGTGGAAGAACTGAACCATGTGCACACAAGCGCAGAGCTACAGATAATAGCCAGATCACCCCCCGTATTCTGAGGTCTGTCATGATAGGTAAATCCTGGTGGCGAGGCAGCAATAAAGTCTGGGTCGGATTCTGCTTTGCCCCAAATTTCAGTAATAAATAAACAGTCGATCTGCCAAGTATCAATCATTTCACTAACTTCAAGTTTGTGTTTGGGGAGGGAACGGGCATTTATTAAGGCATACTGGATAGACTGATTTTAGTCCTTCTGTTCCTGTACTGCCCCCAAGTCTCAACGGCCTTATATCCTGGCCTCTGACCTCTTTTAACATTATAGGGGCTTGGGCACACCAATTACATGTTTCACAGGTCCAAAAAGTTCCACCCTCGTTAAGTAACTTAGAATTCCCAGTAGAGGTAGACTTGAAAGTAGGCTTACTATACTTTTCCTCTCCCAGGAAGTTACACACTTATGAAAAAGGGCAGCATCTCTGGCCCTGGACCCGTTTGGGCGCGGATGGGCGCAGACGGGCTTGCCTTTGGCATGCCTTTGGCATGCCAGCTGCGCAGCCGCTCGTTCTGGCTCATTTATGCCAACGGGATGAGGCCCACCAGCAACTAGACCGCTAACGTGCGGTGCAAACAGGAAGGAGGGCTCTTACTGACCCTCACTTCCTGCAAAGTGCCAAAGACGAATACCAGCAAAAAACTACCGCCTAAAGAACAATCCTCCAAAAAATGCAGGTAACCCCCTCTCCCCTGTTTCCCCTTTCTGTTAAAAGTAATGTAAGCAGATAAAAAATACAATATCAAAGTATTTTTAAAAAAGTTTAAAAGACACCCAATAAAAATAATGGATGTCCTTAATTAGAGTCAGCCAGAAACGCGCTCTCCTCTGCTCCTAGTGCTTAGGCAGCACACCTGGCAGCGGCAGCTGCCACTGAATGGCCCTGTTGGGGTGGATAACAAATAAACAAAAAAAAGAACACTTACCTGCTCTGTAGGGAGACAGGTTTGTCTCGCCTTCGTCCTCGGTATGAACAGCCTCACCCTCTTCCGGGCAGCACACAGGCTCCCACACTCTCCTAAGCCAATCATGATTCTGCTGTCACCAGCATGACAGCAGTGTTGTGATTGGTGTAAGTGGCCTGGCTCTGTGTTTACACCTAGAGTGGGGCCCTGTGTACTTTCTCCTCCGGGCTGTGCAATAAAGCCAGGTGGAGAAATGCCAAGTTTGCATGTCTGTTTGGCCAGCCCAACATGGCCGTCCAAACAGACATGAGAACTTATGGTGCACACACCCCTCCTCCTCCAGTCCCGCCCCGTCCGCCCTAACCTTACGCTAGATGAAAATAAAATGATAATAACATTGCATTATTATCACTTTATTTTTCCTTTATATTTTTCTTGAAAGCATTGGGGTGACGCTCCTCCGCCTTAGTGGAGGAGTCGCTGCTGCACCTGGCCAGCAGCAACTCCTGATACTCAGTATTGAATTGTACTAAAGTTGCCTTAATACAGTGCTTACTACCACTGACTAGGCATTGAAGATATGTCAGAACAATTTCCATCTCAGAATTTTGTTTATGTAGGTGGGAGCTTTGGCGATATAATTAGAGGTTGATTTCAACTGATAAGTTTATTTTCTGCAGGGAACATGCTTCTGGTCACTGGCAAGGAGTGGAGTGACTTGAATCCCATCCCATAGCTAGGACTTGCTAACTTCTAACAAACTCTCACCGTGTGTTAGCAAGAGACGGGGTCTTGGAGAAGGGAGGGCTTCTACCTGCCCCATCAATCTCTCCAATTCAAGAAAAACAAAAAACTTCTAAGGATGTGGACAATTCCTGGGGACGTTTCACACCCCGTAAAGGTCATTGACGTTGCAGGGCCTCAATACACATGCTGAAAATTCTCTCTGCGAAGGGTTTTCCAGCTCACCTTTTGTGCCCCAGTGTAATACCGGTGCTTCACCTGGAAACTGTGTAAAAGGGAGCAAGATTGTGTGTTACACTGTGACATTGTGTGAGTGGCACGTCTGCTATTGCTTTGTGTAGCTCTATGTTCATTTCTCCATGCACCTCTCATGTATTTTTAAGCATAACCCCCGATCAATCACCCGAGATTGGAGACCAGCATGCCAAAAGTTCATGTTATTGCCCAGTTTGATGTACACAGACAGCATATTTGCACTATCTAGCCCCATCTAGCCTAAGGCTCTCATCATAAGTGAGTTTGTAACTGGTACAATCTTTATTCCACACAATAAAAGTATGACTCTCCTGAGTCAGAATTTATTGGGTACCATAAATACCACCCAGTAATGATTTTTTTCTCCTATAATGAGTATTAACATTCATAATTTGGTACTAAAGGCCAGATGTATGAAACGTTTTGCATGTCGCAAACTGCGAAAAGCGCAGTTTGTGGCATGCAAAAGGCCGAACGTGATGCTCATCCCCAAATTGCGAGTCTGTACCGACTCGCAATTTGGGAATGCGACTCGCAAATAGGAAGGGGTGTTCCCTTCCTATTTGCGACCGCATCGCCATTCAGAGTTGCTTTGTGACCGCGAATGCGGTCGCAAACCAACTCGCAGTTACCACCAGTGTCACACTGGTGGTAACTCATTCGCAAAAGGGAAGGGGTCCCCATGGGACCCCTTCCCCTTTGTGAATGCCGAAAAAAATATTTTTTCAGAGCAGGCAGTGGTCCTATGGACCACTGCCTTCTCTGAAAAAAACGAAACCAAATGGTTTCGGTTTAGTTTTCATTTTGCTGCTCGTTTTCCTTTAAGGAAAACGGTCTGCAAAATGGAGAAAAAAAAACTGCTTTATTGACAAAGCAGTCACAGACATGGAGGTCTGCTGACTACAGCAGGCCACCATCCCTGTGAGTGCAGGGACTCGCTATGGGGTCGCAAACTGCAACCCACCTCATGAATATTGATGAGGTGGGTCTTTGCGACCCCATAGCGAGTCGCATAAGGTGTCTGAGACACCTTTCTGCATCCAATTTTGCGAGTTGCAAATTGCGAGTCGGTCAGACTCGCAATTTGCAAGTCGCAAAATTGGAGTTTACTACATCTGGCCCTAAGTACGGCATGTCCTAGAAATGATGTGATATTTTCTCATTCATAAACATCGGCAGGTGTGACCTGCCAAAATGTATTCGGAGGTGCAAATTTGTGTCACAGTATTAGTTAATCCAATATGCGACTAACAGCTTTACTACACATATGTGAATTGAAAAGCTTACTCGTAATGAGGGACCCAGGGCCACATGTACAAAGCATTTTTCTAGTGGCAAACAGGCTGATTGGCAGAATTGGCCAGTTTGCCACTAGAAAAATGCTTTTTGGGATGTTCAAAGCATAAATTGCGATCCGGTAACTTATTACAAAGCCGTAATTTGGGTTTTGTCACTCAGTATTAGAAAGGAGTGTGTTGAGGGCACCCTAATACCAAACGGGAAGGGTATGTACAAATGTTTTGTGACCAGAATGCAGTCGCAAAACATTCGCAGTTTACCATCAATAGAAAGTTGGTGGTAACCATTTGTAAATGGGAAGGGGTGCCTAAGGGAAGAGAATGGTGGGGAAAATATTCTTTAAGAGCAGGCAGTGGTTCCAGGGACTTTAAAATAAAGTTTTCTTTTTTTTTCTTTTCTAATGCATCCTATGTTCCTTTAAGGAAAAAAAAAATATTGCTTTATTTAAAAGCAATCATAGGCTTGGTGGTCTGCTGAGCTTATCAGGCCACCATCCCAGTGATGGCTGCAATTCCTAATGGGTCACAAATTTCAACCTACCTCACTAATGTTCATAAGGTAGGTCCTTTTTCAACCCAGTGGGAATTGCACAGGAAACTCAAAAGAGTTTCATACATTTGAAATTGTGATTTCCTAATTGCAATTCGCAGAAAAACACAATTAGCAACTTGCAATTTTAAACTTTAGTACATGTAGCCCTTAGTCTGTAAACGACAAAGATGTGACTGACAGAAGACTAAAAATTGATATGAAAAGGTATTGTCAGTCGTAAGAAATTAGATTATTTGTTGAAGGGGTTTAAAACCCACTTCAGTGAAATATCACATGCCTTTTCAGGGTGAAATTCAAAAGTCACTAAATAAGCCTGTGCTTAACCCACTGGTGGCTTGGCACGAAGCAGTCAGACTTAACCTAGAGGCAGTGTATATTTATGCAGCAATCAAACAGTAATCAAGTGAAAATGCGACAAAAGAAAAATTCCAACCCAATTTAGAGAAATAAAGTATAGTTTAATAAATAAAATGACACCAAAATAACATAAATCCAATTGGTAGAACTGGAGTTCTGAAGTTTAAAGTTTTAGGGTTCAAAATAGCACCAAAAGACATGAAGGATATCTGATCGCACTGAATATGGACAAAGTAACACACTCAGGGCATCTGCAATGCAGAGTTGGACAGATACAGAACCAGTTTCATTCCACTAGAAGTTTTATCTTCTGACTTCAATAGGGGTGTGTGGCATGGCGCAGCTCTGCGGCGCTCTACATCACTGGATGTCAGATCCGGTGAAGCCATCAGCGAGGACCGGCATGGTACTGTGAGGCTCTGAGTGGCTCTGCTTCGGATCAGGGGAGGCTTTCAATCAGGAGCTGTGATGCTTTCAGAGGCTGTGCGTCGTTCAGTGGGATCTGGCAAAGCCTCCAGTGGGGAGCTGCATGGCTCGGCAGTGCTCGGCGTAGCTCTGTGTCAGACCGCATTACACTTACAGTTACACAGAGAGAGGTACACTCTGACTCCAGCCAAGGGTCCACGACCTTGAGGACAACTTGTGGAAGTCAGGACTCCCACAAAGGGCAGCAGGTGGACCAGGTCATATTCAGTTTGGTCTGGTCAGCGTGGTAACAGAAAAGGCATCTGGCAGCTTGTTGTATCCTTGTAGTTTAAACAGGAGGGCAGCCAACTGACCCTTGAAGTCACATCTTGGGTCCTGGCTTCAAAGCAAGTAGGTCCAGCCTACCTTCAGGTGTCAGACAGCAGGACAGGCCATCTTCTGATCTACACTCATCAAGGAGTGATCTGAGAGAGATTCTGGGGCTGCCATTTGTATACCCAGGGTCAAACTGTGGTGATGGGCAAACCCTTTGTCTACCTCCTGAACTAGCTTTGGTCAGTTCCTCCATTCACTCTGGGTATGAGACAAGCTAGTCTAGAGAGACAAAGGGCAGACAGGCCCAGGTGTGAACTGCATCTGCAAGTGACAGGGTAGGCACTTTCCGAAGTGCGGAAGTGGCTGGGTACTGCCCATTGCTACCCTTTCAAGCCAGGAAGGGGCTGCTACAGCCCCCAGGTTATCCTGCTCGGTACAGGAACACCCCTCTCCACTCCTGGTGCCTTTTGTTCACTGTCTGGCAGCAACACACATAACACCGCATAGGACCCATTAGTGGCATGTGGCACTAGACACTGGCACAAAGGCCCGTTTGGCTTAGGCTTGAACATGGCAAATTTCTAAGTGTCTTTTCCAAAATAGGAAGATAACAACTAAATTGACCGCTAATGTGGATTTTAAATTACTATTCTAATTACTCTATGAATCATGGTTGCAATCATTCACCCTATCCTCGAGCCTTTAGGGCCTACCTTAGAGGTGCTACTTTAGTGGGTGGCACAATGAGTGCGGCAGCCCACTTGTAGCATTTACTTTAAGACCCTGTTTGCGCACAATACCATATACCAGGGACCAAGGAAGCAGCCAGAAAATAAAAATACCTCCCAATTCAAACCAAAGCACTTATGTCACCAAACAAATGAATCAAGTCATTATGGCCCTTAGTTTAAGAGATCTCTTGTCTGTTCCATCCAATCATTTATCCATTCATCCTTTCAACCTGCTTACATCCACAATTTAATCTTTACATTCATGTCATCCATTCATACTTTCATCCATCATTTACTCTTCAATCATTTATCCACTCATCCATATCCAAACCGATCCATCCATCTCCAAACATATTCATCCATCCATCTATCTACCACTCCATCCACCCTTTCACTCATTTATCTCTCCATCCACCCATTCACTCATCCATCCACCCATCCATCCATCCCCTCTACCTTTCATTGCACCCATCCTCCATTTCACTCATCCATCCATTGACCTTTTCACTCATCATTCCACTCTTCCACCCATCCACTCATCAATCCATCCATTTACCCTTTCACTCATTCATCCATCCACTTACTCATCCATTCATCCACTCACTCATTCTTCTATGCTTTCACTCATCCATTTTTCCATTCATCCTCCCTTTCATCCATGCATTCTTTCACTAATCCATATATACACTATTTCATCCATCCTCCCTCCCTTTCACTTATCCATTATTTTTCTCATCTATCGATCCACCCTTTCATCCATCTATCCATCCACCTTCCATTTCACTCATCCATACTTTTAATCATAATCCATCCACCCTCTCACTCATCCATCCATCCTTTCGCTCATCCAACCATTCAACCTTTTCACTCTTCATCCATCATTTTACTCTATTAACTGTCCTTCCACCTGTTCATACATCCCATCCATCCACCCTACCTTTCACTCAGCCATCCATCCCTTCACTCACTCATCCATCCAAACTCTCATCATGCAATCCATCCACCCTCCCTTTCACTGAACCATCCATCTTTTCACTCACTCATTCATCCATCCATCCTTTCTCTCATCATTCATCCACCCTTTACTCATGATCCATCTTTTCATCCACCCATCAGCCATCCTACCCTTATTCATCCATTCTCATCCATTCTTTCATGCATCCATCCTTACATCCACACTTTCACCCATTCATCCATCAATCCATTCATCTATCAAGCCATTCATTCACCCATTCATACACCCTTTCACTGACACATCCATTCACCTATCCTGTCACTCACTCATTCACCCTTGTCTGACAAGTTGCACACAGAAGAGGATCATCAAGAAATCCACCCACTCTGTAGCATCTGCAGCTGGGGTACATGATGCCCAAGCTCCATTGTTTCACTCATTCATCCATCCTTTAGCTCATCCATCTACCCACCCTTTCATTCCTTCAATCAATCCACCCTTTAACCCCACCCAACCATCCTTTGACACATACATCCATCCTTTCTCATCATCCATTGACCCTTTGACTCATCAATCCATTCACCCTTTCATCCATACACCCACCCTTCTTTTCATTCATACTTCCATTGTTTCACTTATCCATTCGTCCACCCTTTCATCCATCCATCCACCCTCTCTTTCACCAATCTAGCTATTCTTTCAGTCATTCATCCTTGCACTCATCCATCCATCCACCATCCACCTTTTCACTTACCTATCCTTCTTTTCATTCACACAGTCATCCGTCTGTCCTTTCACTCATTCAGCTCTTTGATATTATTTATGGGTCTTGGTCTGCTGGGTTACAGGCAGAAGAAGCCCATCAAGAACTCCACCCCTACTGGAGCTGCTAAAGCAAGGGGCTGATGATAAAATGTGCCAACTGGGTGTATGCACATTTTAGCATGTTTAAAAAGGAGAGCACAAACACGTTACTACTGGTTAGCAGGAGTAAACGGCGCAGAGGCATATGGCCAAAAAAGGTTCAGTCAAAGAGGTCAAAAATCCGGGGAATACCATGCAAAGAATGGCCATTTCCAACATCAGTAGAGAGAGAGAAAAAACTTGAGTGTGATTGAGCATGTCCTATGTACTTATAGTTGTCACTCTGGGGGAGACTGAGTCCAAACACCTGCCCACAAGAACTCAGATCTTACTCAGTAAACCAAAAGCTTCTTTTCCACAGGTCTGCTGGCTCTCGTATGTGCATGTAGAAGTATTTTAGGTCATAATTCTTTCTGCAGTAAATTGCATAATGGGTTCTCAGTGTAAAGGCAGAGTTAGTGAGTTGGTTAAACTGACCAATTGTCCACATATACATTACATGGGAAATCAAGATCATTCAGAGAATAGCATTACTTGTTTCAGATAAGACTATCTACAACCATTTTGCATAGCACTGTTGCACCATGCACACTAGTTTGCATCTTACTGTTGTATCACATGCAACCACTTTAGATATCTATGTGTAACCTACACCAGCACGAAACAATGTTCCTATGAGTACCACAAAACATGGGACTTATGAGTGATGAAGTCACAGTTTAAATTGCTTTTAATGTTGTTTTCAAATTATTGAATATGGAATATTGGTTATCATCTCTTTGAGGATACAATTGTGGCCTGTTTCTCGTTGTTGCGTTTACATGTATTTTTTGGCTGGTCAAATAAAGCACTTCAGTGTCCCCACATAGGGGTGGTAAATGCTCTAAAAATGCTGCAATGCAATGTGTTACTGGCACAGCATTAAATATGAAGCTAGTGGTAAAGTTCCATATGGGCTGATCTTGTGAGATCAAGGTCTAGGGTCTCATAAACTGAAGCTCTCGGCAGTCAAAATGTTGAAGCATCTATGACACATTTACCAAACTCACGAACAACAGCATCAGGCAGGAGCATCCACAGCCACTCTGAAAGTGCTGGTGTGATAGAAGTGCACGTGGAAAGGGGAGTAGAAACAAAATATAATCCAAGAGAAGTTCACACATATTTTAAAGAGGATCAAAAAACTTTACTTACCAAATCTTACCCTGCTCCAATCCAGGGAAGAGCTGAGACAACTCCTTAAAGAACGCTGCATCCGTATACAGTAACAGTCCACATTTTCTCTTGGAAACTACCTACCATTCAATCACAAATTTAATTTCTTTGCCTTTAACCCTGTTCGGCACTCCATTGCCTTTTGACTGAGTTTGTGCTATATAAACTCCACATATACCTATGAGAATCTATGTTAAAAGATCATCTCACGGGTGTGACATTGGACAATGGAGTAGCCCTAGTTGCTCAAATGTCCACTAGAAGTGAGTGTAACTCGTACTTTGCTGTAGCATAATTATACGAACATATCAAACTGATGCAAGATTACGTGGAACTACATGAGGAGCATATCCCAAAATTCACAGCTATTTTCTTAGCACAAACATGCACCCATTTGTCCGTAAGAAAATAAAATGGCACTAAATGCAACAAAACATGAACAGGAGCAGTTAGAAACCACTCATGCTTGCTTAATTCATTATTCTATGGTCCTGTGGTAGGATTTCTGTTCCTAATTACACAGAATTATGGGAACAGGCATAATCGTGTAATATTTGGTAATTTTGCATCAAAAGAGTAACACAAAATTACCAGAATTACTCAGATTTGTACAATGTAAATAACATCTAACATCTAATTTCAACTCCAAATGGCACACTGGGGCAGTGTTCTGTGTATTTGTCACCTTCTAGCTAATTAAATCAATTTGAGCTCTCTGTTCTCAAAACGTAGAAGTTTCCACAAATAAATGTTTTCCAGTTATCTCAAAAACTGGACAACATCATGCCCTAATTACATCTTTGGATGCAACCTGACTTTTAGAGTTTGGTGTAAGGGACAGTCCATTAAAACATGTTGATGGGGCTGTGGATCAAACTTAACAAAACATTGACAGGAATTAATGTGACACTAATTCCTGGGAATGCTTCAGGAATGACAGCCAGCTTGGCAGTCTTTTATAAATTTGGCGGAGGGGGACTCCATCAAGGCAATGTAGTAATTAATTCTATCGTCCTGACGGATTTACCTCCGCCCGCCAAATGAGGCTCTAAGGCCTTCATTATGAAAACGGGGTAAAGACCGCACCGCCGGTGGTGGCGGTAATTACCGCCAACAGTCAGGCAGTCTGGCCCGCCAAATTATGAAGCACTTGAAAAACAGACAGCCTGAAAACCACTCACCGCCAGCAGAGGAGTGCCGACAAAAGAGGCCGCCCACAGGCTGACGGAAAGGCCCTACCCGCCCAACAAATAATGAAGCACTAGACCGCCATCAGTTCTAGGGCAGGAACCACCACCACGCAAAGCCAGGCAGAAACAAACCAAATAAAAGGAAGCACTCACCGGAGGCTCACACAGCACGCCGAAGCAGACATGGAAAGAGAGTTGCAAATCATGCCAGTCCTGCTCCTTGCCATATACCTCCATGACTGAGACCGCTGACGAAGACGACGACGGTAAGTACCACAACCTACTAAACATGGGGAGAAAGGGTACAGTTACATACCCACCCACTCCACCCACCCCGCAAAGCACCCCTCACAACAGCACAAGCCATACAAACCTGAACAAGAGCTCCTTACCAGACACAAGGCCAAGACAATCTGCCCAAAGTACACATATGTGCACAACACTCCTCCCCCCTCCAAAAGAAACTATGAACCACAGATCCAGAGTGCGCCAAAACAACACTGGCCACACAAACATTTATTATGGTCCAGGATCAACAGAAGTCCAACAGAAGGCAAATGGCTAGTTCATTTTCAAAAGTCTGAAGGGCCCAAATGGCCCCAACTTGACTCCCACAAGTGCAAATGGTACTCCACCTTAAAGGGGCAACAATGGGGCATCCAGGCACCTCAGGGAACAGGGTCAGGGGGTGATGGGGACGTATGACTGGGGTGGCTTGGGTTTACATTTGAGAGGTGGAGGGGGCTTGGGTCTGGCCTTCGAAGATGGTGGAGCCGCCTTAGACTGGGGTGCGGCAGATGTTTCTGGGCCAGCTAGGGGTCTCCTGCTCACAGGAGAGCTAGCACTGGAATAGGAAGGGCAGACAGGGGTGGGCTGTGACGTGGGAGGAGTGAACAGGGCAAGGAGGTGGACCAGTGGGTTCGAATAGGTTAACATAGGATAGGGAAAGTTTTTTAGGGGCAGTCGAGTGGAACTGGAGGAAGGTGTGGGAGTGGAGGTAGAGGGAGTGGTCGTGACAGGTATAGGTGTGCGTGACGTGGATGCAGATGACTGTACAGTATGCTGAGGTGTGGTGGATGTGGGTGTCCTGGAACGTTTGAGTGTCTTTGGAGGGGGGGTGGA
Organism: Pleurodeles waltl; assembly: GCF_031143425.1. Classification (NCBI taxonomy): domain Eukaryota; kingdom Metazoa; phylum Chordata; class Amphibia; order Caudata; family Salamandridae; genus Pleurodeles; species Pleurodeles waltl. The sequence continues at coordinate 659,556,644 of NC_090446.1, read as the reverse complement.
CATAGTGGGACAAGACATGCTGCCAGTGTAAATGTGTGCTGCATGTGTCAACCAAAGTCGTTGAGGTGAATGCAGGTGTGGTGTCTGGGGTGCATGAATGGATGTCTGATGTTGTGGTGACTGCCAGAATGGGGTCAGCAACAGTGAATGAGGGTGCAGTGATTGTGAGTGTGCATGTAGAGGTGATAGACAGGGAGGCGGAAGAGGTGGACACACTGGGGAAGTGGATGTTGGTGTGTGTGCCTTTGTATGTTGGCTGTGTGTATGCCTGTGGTGGGATGTGTGGTGCCTGTGTTTTTCAGTGTGCTTCTTGTGTGTTGAGGTGTGTGCACGCTATAAGAATGTGTGCTTGGGACAGGTGAAGGGAGTGGGGTGCTGGAAAGGGTAGTGGTGGTTGGAAGGGGTACGGAATGACCAGGGATACTGGCTGTAATCAGAGAGGTGGCCAGAGCCTGAAAAGATCTCTGTAGGCCAGACACGGCACAGTGAAGGCCATCCAGGTATGCATTGGTCTGCTGCACCACCGCTGTTATCCCCTGGATGGCATTGACGATGGTTGTCTGCCCTACAGAGATGGTCCTCAGGAGGTCAGTAGCCTCCTCCGTGAGGGCAGCAGGCGATGAGGTGCCTGGGGCAAAGGAGACACCCACCCTGCTGGGTGAGCAGGCACGGGCAACTGGGTGGGGAGCAACTGGGAGGGCAGTGAAGGTATGGGGGTGGCAGAAGATGACAGAATGGGTGGGCCCACTAGGGTCTGCCACCCCCAGGGAACTCCCATCGGAGGAGGCATCAGAGTCACTACCTCCAGTGGTAGTTGCCTCCCCCATGGTACTCACTTCGCCCTCCAACCTACTGGTCCCCTTGGCATCACTCAACTCTGCCTCCGTGGAACCGTGGGCAGATGCATCCCCACTCGGTGCCACTGCTCCCTCGCCAGATGATGCTGATGTACACAGACACAACAAGAGAACAGGGATGGGGAGACAAAACAGGAGAGACACTTGTAAATAGCTGAATGGAGGTACACAACTGGTTCACACATACTCCCACCCTGCAGGTATTTCACCATGCAGCACCTACCGCTATACATTAGCTATGCCCCTGACTAGTGGCCACAACCCTGCTCTACAGCCATTTCCGACATCAAAGAAGGACCTGAAGTACTGCAGAGCTGTCCCTTACAACCTAACTTCCCATGGGGGCCATTATGTAAAATGACATCATTCAGAGTCCCTGCCAGTAGACAACATACATACTACAGCACCCTCAAACATCCATCAAGGAGCCATACAATGGTTTCTGTACCCACCCCCTTGTGTCTGCTGTGCAGCCTTCAAGCGCCCATCCAGGTCCAGATACGCCACCACCAGAATGCGCCACATTAGGGGGGTCAGTGCCCAACGGGCACCCCTTCCTCATTGGGAGGACTTCCCCAGCTGGGCCTCACAGGTCTTCCTCGCCCAGCGCCGCAGGTCCTCCCACCACTTCCTGCAGTGGGTGTTCCTCCGGTTGTAGACCCCCAGGGTCCGCACCTCCCTGGCGATGGCCTGCCAGAGTCCCCTCTTCTGAATGGCACTGACCTATATGGGACACACAGAAAAAGTAACACAGAGGTCAGACAATGCCCATTAGATACAGCTGGCTATATGTCGCCTATGGAATGGACATTTACAACAGCATAACAGCACCTCACACACGCAGCATGCTAGGAATCCCAAAACTGTACAGTGTCAAATCGTGCACACATGTTTACATCCATCTCCCACCATTAAACACATCCATGCCCCAAATCCGCCTACTCACCTGTACCTCTGATCGACCATGGGCGTACTAGAAGGGTGATAGAGTGCACTATAGGTCTCCTGAAGGCTAGATTCCGTTGTCTCCATATCTCTGGGGGATCCCTGGCGTATGAGCCTGAGAAGGTGTGTAGAATAGTGGTGGGATGCTGCATGCTGCACAACGTGGCTGTGAGGAAATCTATTCCCCTCTTGGAGGAGGAGGGTGCTGTATATCCAGACCAGCTTTCTCTGAGAGGGGATGAGAATGATGGTGATGATGAGGAGGGGGAAGATGTACACTCCAGGAACCAACTGATCCAACTGTACTTCCAGTAACTAAGTGGTACTATTTGATGCTGTGGTTGTCTGTGCTGCATACTGTCAGTATGCCTTATCCTCTATGGGGGTGTTGGGTCAATAGAAATTGTCAAAGTGACTATGTTTGTATGGGATATGTGACATTATGGACAACTTGTTAGACATTTCTGTTGGCACCACCCCATGTTATGCGTGGGGTGCCATTCCTGCAATAAAGATATGAATAAATGATTTCATTGACAATTGCTTGCACACTTCGATTACATTCAGCATAATGACAGGGGACATTTACATTGGTGAACAGGTGTTTTATTTGGTGTCAGGGATGTCATGCTGCTCTTCACAGTGATGGGCTAATGGCGGATGTCCATATTGGCTACATGGTCTCAGCTATTGTTGGCAGTGGTAATATGTGCATCTGTTATTTACAAGTTTTGGGGTTGGTTTTTCAGTGTGAATGGTGGTTCAGTGGCACACTTGGGGAACAATTCTTGTCAGAGTCACTTCTTAGAGGGGGCCTTGGTCTTGGCAGGTGTTCCAGTGCCATATCTGGGCCTGAGGGACCGTTTGGCTGCCTGGTGTTGGCCTGTATGGGTTGAGGTGCTGGTCTCCTCTGTGTCCTCAGATGGTGGCACAAGTCTAGGTGCTGCTGCTGCTGTTGTTGGCTGGTCTGTATCTTGGTCTGTAGTAGGGGCTTCCTGGTCTGTGGGTGTCTCCGGCTGGGTTGGGACATAATGCAGCAGCGCACCTGCTATGGTGGCCATGGTGGTATTGAGCAGTTTCCACTGCTCCATGGTCTCTTGGTGTTGGTCTATCTGCAGCCTTTGACTCTGCTCCAGGGTGGCCACAATCTGGCCCATCCTGTCCTGAGTATGGTGGTATGCTCCCAGGCCATCTGAGATCATGTCCTGGGCTGCAGCATCCATCTTGCGGCCTCCCCCCTGGGCCTAGCTCCTTGTGCCTCTGTCCCCTGCACAGGTTTGGCGGTACCACTTGTACTGGGGCCATCGTCTTCCTGCCTGTTGGTAGGCGGTGACTGTGGCCTCTGTTCTTGTGTTCCACCAGTCTATGGCCTGGATACACAGTTGTGGGGCCAGTTGCCCTGGACTGATGTTGGTAACTGGGTGGTAAGGGTGTCAGTGGTGTCCTGGGTGGGGCTGCTGGATGGTGACAGTCCAGGACTGTGTGAGTGGCCAGGGTATTCCTCACTGTCCAGGGTTCCCTCTCCAGTGTCCTAGGTGGTGCCTCTGTCTCCCTGTGGGGCTCTGCTACTCCTTGTCCTGTCCGTCAGGGTGGCATGGGTGGTGGTGCCTGTTGTGGGGAATGGACATGTGTGTTACAATTGCAGATTCGGATGGGGTGCACAGGGCTGGCCTGTTTTATGCAGGTTTTCCACTTTTGGGCCATGCAGGGTGCCTTTGTGGGATTGCCATTGCATTTTGATTAGGATGTGGAGGTGCATTATGGGTGGTGTAGTGCCATTGGGATTCCTTGCAGGGGTATGTGGCTGTGCACAGGGGGAGGAATGTGGGCCTGTTGATGGATTTGTGGCCATGCAGGGTGACTGGATGTAGTGATTGTGGCCCGGGTGGGGTAGTGGTCCTGATGGCTGTTGGAGGGGTGGGATGGTGCATGCATACAGGTGTGATGGGGTAATTGTAGATGACTTACCCAAGTCCATTCCTCCAGTGAGTCCAGTGAGGCCCTCAGGGTGCAGGAAGGCCAGTACCTTTTCCTCCCAGTCAGGTGGTGTTGGTGGCGGTCCTCCCCCAGTCTTCTGTACCGCAATGTTGTGCGGGATGCCATTGACCTCACCTTCCCGCGCAGGTCATTCCATTACTTGCCGATGTCGTCCCTCGTGCGTGGATGGTGTCCCACTGCATTGACCTTGTTGACAATGGTCTGCCATAACTCCATCTTCCTGGAGATGGGTGTGTGCTGGACCTGTGACCCAAATAATTGTGGCTCGGCCTTCAGTATCTCGTCCACCATGGTCCTTAGCTCCCTTTCTGTGAAGCGTGGGTGCTTGGGGGGTGCAATGGTGTGTGTTGTAAGTGGTGTGTTGTGTGGATTTAGGTGAAGGCGTTGTTGTGTGGTTGGGTGTGTGATTCATGTGTTGTGGCGCTCAGTGTCTGCTTGTGGAGTTCCCAATCTCAGTTGTCCTACTGCTGGTGCAAAGGATTGTGGGAGTGTCTGTGAGTGTTTTATAGTGTTGTGGATGTGTGTCAGGTGTGTGGGTTTCAAACTTGCCAAAGTGTGCAATTCTAATGTTGGGTCCCATTGCTGGCCGTGGCGGTCTATACCGCCAATGGTCGTTCGACTTCCACTAACTGCTGCGGTGATTTGTGCTTCATTATTTGAAGGGTGGGAAATTTGTGTGCTCAACGGTGGCGGGGTGGGATGGCCAGCATTTTCACCGACAAGGTCCTGGCGGTGACTGGTGGTAGGGAAAAAAAATTGGGATTCTGATTTTTGCATCTTTATATGGCGGGTTTCTGTTCCACGCCAATGACGAGATTCTGTTCACCATTGCCACACTGGGCGACGGTGTTTACCGACATATTCATAATGAGGGCCTAAGTCTCCAAAGCCTTCAGCAAAAAAGACCAGTTGGGGAATTTCCCTGATTTTGCTACAGATTCATTGGCATATGATGGCCAAATCATAAAAACTAGATTACGTGCTTGAAGTGCTTGATGGATTTTTTGCAACAATGTAATAAGTATCCTTCATTACTTATCGGTCAAGCGCTGCCGGGCCTTTGAGTGCTTCTCTTTCCAGAACCAAAAACATGTATCACAACCTCTCTTGCTTATGTCAAGCTGCTTTGAATCACATGTAAATTAGTCCTTTTAAAGAAAATAATAAAAATAAATATCTAAAAATATGTCAGATTAATTCATTCTTCTAACATTCATGATATATCTAAAAAAAAAGCTTTATTTAGGCAGATCTCTCTCCTTATTCTTTGCACTGATTACCATTATCCTCATGTGCACTCAAAGCTATTACTGTTTTCTGTGGTAAAATTTTCTTTTCTAAAATGTTCTTTTTAAAGAGCCTTAAACCACTGTGGCATTGAAAATGAACTATTATTCCAGTCTTTGAAGACACTGATAGTGGGGCTACTGGTAAAATAGGGATGGGGAAAATCCAGCTCATTATGACAAGCTGTATCATGAGAGTCTATAAATAAATGAGGAAATGACAGAACAATCTGTAATTCTGATTCAGGCAGTAATTCTCAGTTTTCCACAATCATGCAAGCAGAGATGTTATCTGTTTTTCAGCTGCTGAAGTCTCCAAGTGAAAATAAAGAGGTTGACTGTGTTTCAGTGGATCTCATAATTCAGATAGGGCTAGTAACTGCTTTTACAGCGGAGTTAGGGCCCACTGAAAAAGAGGGTCTATGTGGTGCAACCATGCAACATCAATTAATTGCATAAATAAATACCTGTAAGAATAGGGTTTTTTAGTTGCAACATATATGACTCCTTCAAAATTAACTCCACATAATACTCTTATTTCTGGGAATCAAATACCACATTGTAGTACTTCACTATCAGGGTAAGCAGAGCACTAAGCAGAGCTGTCCGATCCCTACTCTTGGGAAGTGGTATGGGTTAGTAATCTCAGTTTGCTGTCACACAACAGTAACACTCAATAAACTATTGTCCAATCCATGCTTTTCTTTTCAAAAGGAATAGTGTCTTTATTGCTCACATATAAGTAAATAATATGCATTAAATCACCAATATATACATTCAGGTAGATGGAAATGTATTTGTTCACACCCTCATATTAATTTACACTCCTACAGGATCCTAAATCCCATAATAACAATACCTCCCACCTATACCAGATGCAACAAAACAATATAAGGAGGTGTCATTTAAAAAAAGGGAGGTAGATTGTCTTTGTCTGGGTGTCACCACATTAATAACCACATGTTATACTTTGTCAATGTAACACATTGAAAGGGGTTTCAATACATATAAAGCAACCCCACTGGCTTTGTCAAGGTATCACCACAACAATAAAGTCAACCACATAACATGCTTAAACCTTTTAACACCATTAAAACCATTGAAAACAGTACCACTTGCCATAAACATTCAGGTGCTCATTCCGAGTTTGGCGGTCATTACCAAAGACCGCTGTGCAAATAGCAGCCAATACACCACCAGCGATGGCGGAGTGAAGTCTGCCGTATTACGAGTGACCCACACAACACCACCAAAAATAGACTGAAAAAATAACAGCGTCGTCCCAAACGATGATATGAAGGAGGCGGCTGCACCACCACCACCGCCATGCCGAGAAGTTCCAACCTCCAAATTCCGAGTCACAAATCAGCATCGCGGAAACCAACACGGTCCATTTTCGGTCCAAACCACCGCTGGAAAAAAAATAGCTATCACCACAGCAACACTGCACCAGATGGAATAACACCAATAGCCACACCTGAAACACATACACATACCTGTCCACAGCACTACAAAAAACACCCCCACACATACCCAGAACCTTTTCAACTAGAAACCCTGACAGAGCGAGAGAAGAGCACACTGAAAGGAGGCACTGCACCTAGATACCACAGGCACCATCATACTGAGCAAGCATCACACAACACACCACTGCACACAAACACCACAAAGCACACACACATACCATTACACATATTCACAACTACAAACAGCACTCCCAGAACCCCTGCACTCCATACACCACCACCTACAACACAACCACCATGGAACCCACAAAAAAACCCAGATTTACAGAAGAGGAGCTCGGGATAATGGTTGAAGAAATAGTCAAAGTGGAGCCGTGACTGTTTGGAGCACTGGTCCGGCAGACATCTATAGCCCGGAAGAAGGACTTATGGCAGAGGATATTCAACAGGGTGAATGCAGCGGGGAACCATCCACGCACAAGGGAGGACATTAGGAAGAGGTGGAACGACCTTAGGGGGAAGGTACGGGCGATGGCTTCCAGGCACAAGGTGGCCGTCATGCAGACTGGTGGAGGACCCCCACCAACTCCCCCAGAAATGGCACTGTGGGAGGAGATGGTCCTGGCCATACCACATATGGAAGGGCTGACAGGAATTGCTATTGGACTGGACACTGGTAAGTCTTCTATACTCATTGGCCACGATGTCCCTGTGCACAGCATTTATCCCCACCACCTTCTCACCCCCTCAAACCACCCGAACATGCACAAACCCACAATTGGCCCTATACACAACTTTGCATGCCACAGCTCCGCACTGACACCATTCCCTCACAGCCCCACCTAGTGCACATATGCCTCACACAGCAGAAAGTACCACAACTACAACAATGCAACACTTCCTAGCCTTGCCTGACTTCTACTTCCATATCACATTTCTGCAATTGCACGTTAAACCATGTCACTCTCCATCACCAATATGTGCTAGGAATGCCCATCAGTACATGGCAATGACAGTAGCACGACAAATGTAAACTGTACTCCAAATTAGGGCCATTGCAACCTTCTACTGATGAGAACACAAGCAGTGGACTGGAAACTGTCAATGCCATTACATCCCTGCAAATACAGTGAATGAGGGAATACAACCATTTGTGTCACCGCTACAATACCATCATCTAACACAATACCTCTCATCCTACAGGTCTCCTAAGTACTGACACACAGCAGAGGAGCCCAGTGACAGGAAGCCCAGGCCTGGATGCAGCACCCTCCAGGGGAGGATTCACTTGCAAGTCTGAATTTGGACAACAAACCTGGCCCATCAGGCATGAGTGGTCAGTCCACCACCACCAGCCTCACCCTGCCCACAACTCAAACTACCTCCCCTGCGCAGCCAGTGCACAGCAGAGCCCACCTTCCCATACCTGTGTCCCAAGGTCACATCAATCATCAGTGTGCCTCACAGGACAGGGGCAGGAGTCAGCGGTGCAAACCCAAGACAATGACGGTCCTGGTGTGAGTCGGAGAGGGTACACTGCACCAGGAACATAGGCACAGGGGGCAAGGGCCAGTGGGAGACCAATCGTGGGACAAAGGACAAGGCAGGCACAGGACACCACTGGCCAGAAGGCCGTCTCCAGGGTCCTGGGAGCCTACCAGAAAACCCAGGACCAGCTGGGCCATGATGCTCACCACCTTGCAGGACACAAGAAGGCTGCAGGAGGAATACCACCAGGAGGCCAGGCAGCAGTGGCACGCACACAATGCCACCATGGCCTCCATATTAGGGGAGTTCAAGGAACACAACTGCATCCTGCGGACATTCTCCACCCAACAGCACGCCCCATCCAGTAGTCAGTCAACACCACTTCCCTCAACATCAGCACCTGCTACTGGAATTGAGGGACAGCAGGAGGACCCACAGGACACCAGCACTCCTACCCCTGCAGCTGAGGAACACCCGTAATAGAGGTCGCCCATTCAGACATCCTGCAGGACCTCAGGCCAAGACCAATCACCCCACCAGTAAGTGATCCCTGTTCTGATATGTCACCCTTGTGTGCCACTGTTACACCCTGTTGGCTGTCAAATACCTAGGTCACATCAGTCTGAGGCAAATGGACACAGGACCTATGAACTTAACAGCTGGAGCACCCACTCTGATCATCATGAAGCACTACCCTACTCCTCTGGACTGTGAAATTCTACACTAAATAAACACTGATTATCACAAGTTATGGTGCATGTCTCTTTATTGTTAGTATTGCCAAATATGTTACAGAACAACAAAAGAATACACATGTCTACACAACAAAAATGTCCAAGTTACTGATGTAGTGGGATACTTCAGCACGTGTGTAAGTACATCCATATTGTTTTAACATCCACTGTCAACTATGCCAACAGGCAAATCAGCAACCAGACTACAAACAGATATGTCACCTGAAGAGGGATAAATAAATGGAATGAGGTACAATGTTGTAAGAAATGTAATCCACAGTCATACATCAATAGCAGTTGAACACAAACACAGGATGAGTGCCCCAGCAGCTATGTTACACCATATGTAAGGGTCTGCATTGGCATTCACACACATGTGGGACAGGAAGGATGAAACGTAGGCAATATCCTCAATTGCACAACTCCCTGGGTAGGCAGGAACAGGTACCTGACACACAGCAGATGACAATGCATGACATGCCTACGCAGCAGGACAAGAATGATAAGTCCCCCTAACATATCCCCAAACAGGCAGCCGAAGGGCCCTAAACTTTTAGTACAACTAGAAGGCTGTACTGCAATGGCACCAGCATTCCACAAATGAACTTAGCAGCTGTGCATTTCTACTACCTATTATAGTGAGTCACCTACCCTTCAAGGTCGTTAAACCAATATGTAAGGCTCTAGTCCCCACACATACCCTGATGCATGCAAAAACTGGCTACAGATTGGCTTCAGCAATACATCTCCCATGCGCAGATGATATGTAATGCAGACATACCTGTACATCGAGGAAAGTAATGACGAATCATGTCAGTCTTGATGTCATGTGCCTCATCCTTGTCAGCCTCCCCCTCAGCATCAGAGTCACCAGCCACAAACACTGCTCCAGCATTAATGTCCCCCTCCTCCAAAAGTGGGACGTGCCTTCTGAGGGCCAGATTATGGAGCATGTAGCATGCAACAATGATCTTGAAGACTTTCCCTGGATTGAAATGTAGGGCACCACCAGACACATGAAGACAACAAATTCTGGCTTTCAAGAGACCGAAAGTCCATTCAATCACAAGTCTCGGGCGGCCATGTGCCTCATTGTACCTGTTCTCCCCTAATGTAGTAGGATGACTCACAGGTGACATGGAGAGCAGTACGCATACCTATGAGCCAGGCCCTTTCTCCCTGTAGCTGTGACATCATTGCAGGGACACTGCTGTTCCTCAGGATGTAGGAATCATGTACTGATCCAGGGAATTTAGCGTTCACATGTGTAATGTATTGGTCTGCAAGGCACACCATTTGTACATTGAGTGAATATGTACTTTTCCTGTTTCTGTAGACCTGGTCATTGATCCTCAGAGGTACCAGGGCAATGTGAGTCCCATCAATGGCCCCAATTACATGTGGGGCATTTGAGATGTTGTAGAAGGCTGCTTTTACAGTGGGAAAATCTGGAGGTAGTGGGAACGTAATGTACCTGTACACATGCTTGAGTAGGGCATCCAGCACATCCTGCAACACCTTACAGAACTTGGGCTGCAAAAACCCTGCAGCCAGTCCCACTGTGACCTGAAAAGAACCACTGGCCAGGAAATACAGGACGGACAACACCTGGACTTCTGGAGGGATGGCATGGGGATTCCTCAAACCCGGCAGGAGGTCTTGCTTCAACCGGGTGACCAGTTTCTTGATGCGCTTTAGACGATAGGTCATGATGATGTGGCGTTCTTCCATGGTTTCAAGATCTACGAGTGGCCAGTAAATTGGTGAATTCCTCATCACTCCATTGTGGCCAAATCTGTGAGGGGACACAAACAACAATCTGGGAATCTCTCACAATGTAAGCTATTCAGTATGACACACAACAGTCATTTGGTAATAGTCATGCAAGGTGCCTGTCATGTTGTGGGAGTGCACATTACTTCACCCTCCGTACCTAACCAGATGATGGCGCATAATTCCTGTGGGAATGGACGTATACAGGACATGTACACCTACACCTTCCATTTGTTCGACTATATTGATCAAATATGCTTAGAATTGTTGTGACAAGTGTGGAAATGTCACTAGACACGTACTACATGTGTCTATATTCACCGTGTCAGACCTAAAGAATGTATTTGTGACGACATGCACATAGTTTAATGTCACAGACTAAAATGGCATTTGCGTGTCCGGCATTGGACTGTTGGAAGTGACCCCGTTCCACCGGCAGAAGTCGTCATGGTGGAGTGCGGTCAGAATCACCGTGCAACTCCTCATTGGCTAACATGGATGTCAATGGGAGACTGGGACCAATGACGATCACCGCCGGTGGTGGCGGTCATGACTGCTGCGGTCGTAACCGCCATTTTGTGTGGGACAGCTCACTTGACTCCTGGCATTCGGGTTAGACAGACCTCCACTTTGTGTGCTGCTGCGTCCTGTCTCTTGGAGCAAGGATGGCACGCACTGCAGGGGAAAGGGCCTCAGCCTTCTCAACAGATGAGCTAGAAAAACTTGTGGAAGGGATCCTACCCCTGTATGGGGGTTGTACCGAGCTCTAGGACAACAGGTCAGTACAACATCCTTTGTCCAACAGTTGGGTGGTGTCTGACGATGTATATGTGTGCACATTGACATGTCACGACTGATCAGGTGTGTAGCCCGCACCTGATATGTGTGGGATATTGCCAGTGTGCATGAGCAGTGTTTGTTGTGTGTCACCAAAGCTTACTGCTGGATTGGTATCATTTACATCATGTCCCTCCTTTTCTCACTGTTTCCCAGTCAGGCCGCGCCCACCAGAAGAGGGGGTTATGGCCAAGGAAGCGCAGACCCTGGGACTCATTGCCGTCAGAGCACCCACTGAAGGAAGCGGTGGGAGGACCTGCAACGCTGGTCCCAGAAGACCGCAGAGGCCCAGCTGGGGACGGCCTCCCAACGTGGGAGGGGTGCACGTCAGACCCTAACCCCCCTAATGGCCCGTATACTGGCGGTGGCGAACCCTGAGTTGGATGGGGGCTTGAAGGCAGCACAGCAGCCACAAGGGGTAAGTGTTGACTTTCGGGTCACTAATGCATGGTTGTGCTCTGTCACCCTCCTTGGACTTGGAATGAAGGTAGTCAGATGTCATTTAGGGAATGTACAGTCCTGGTTGCCACACCCATCAAGCAGGAGTGTGTGACAGTCCCTATGTTGAGCCATGTAGGATAAGAAGTGGTGGTACTGTGACACATGTTCAGCTGTAGGTATGGGTCTCTCAAGTCGGCTATCATGTCAATGGCTGCATCCTCCATCTCTGTGTGTACTGTAGTAGTAAAAAGTGGTCATGATGGCACTGTATATTAGTATTGACAGGCATGTTACATGAAGGTTGCAGTTGCATCACTTCCTACATCAATGGATCCTCTGTACCACATGTACTCCTCACATTCCTGGCCGTTAGTTAGTGTCCTGAGTCCCTCTCTGCTTAGATTAGTATAATTCTGTAATGGATGACATGTGGTTGGGTATAGTCCTGAGCTTGATTCTAGGAGTAGTAATTTTGGCATTAATGGGCGTGTAGTTGTCTTCATGCAAAAGTTTGGTCTGCAGGGTTGAGATGGGTTTGGACATAGCTTGTATGACTCTATTTGGGAATAATTGCTAATTGGTCTATTGCTTCACATGCAGGGACTGTTATCTGCATTGTTTGTATGGGAAGTGGATGTGTGGGTTCTAATACTTTCCTCCCTTTCAGTTTCTGCCACCTCCATTTCTCTCTCCTCCTCTGTCTATGTGTGCATTAGCGTCATCTGGCAAGGGAGGAAGGGCACCGGAGAGTGGGGATAATGCAGCCCACAGGACCCAGGAGGCGGTCAGCAGTGATGCAAGGGGACCAGTGGGACGGAGGGCAAGGGGAGCACCACGGGGAGACTGGAGCTACATCTGATTCAGATACCTTCTCCGATGGTGGCTCCCTGGCAGTGGCAGACCCTTCTGGTACCACACCAACACCATTGTTGTCCGCCACCCCCTTACCAGCACCATCCTCCTTGTTGCACCCCACCCAGTTACCCGTGCCTGCTCACCCAGGAGGGTGGGCGTCTCCTTCGCCGCAGGCACCTCTGCCCCAGTCAGCCCTGCTACCCTCAATGAGGAGGCTATTGACCTCCTGAGGTCCATCTCCGTGGGGCAGACAACAATCGTGAATCCCATCCAGGGACTAGCATCCCAGATGTAGCAGACAAATGTGTTCCTGGAAGGCATTTACAGTGCCTTGTCTGGCCTACAGAGATCGTTTCAGGCTCTGGCACCCTCATTGATGGCAGCCAGTGTCCTTTCATCTTGCGTCCCACATCCAGTTACATGTTCCCAACCCACAAGCCCCCTCCCGACACACGTCCATGGCACACCAGCACACACGCATGCACCCACTACGATAGACAAGGCGCGCAAAGACAGACATGGTCATCAAAAACGTTCACACAGGCATGCACACACACAACACACATCTGCAGACACAACAGACACTTCTCCCACCACCTCGTCCCGTACAGTCACATCTCCATTCAAATCTACCAGCACAGCATCAGCACACACTGGTCCTGCTGTCATTCCTGTCATCCCCTCAATCACCACAACAGCAGACTCACAGTCACACACCCCACACACCACAACAGCACTCACCACAACTACCGTCTCTGCCACCTGCAGCACATGCACCTCACTTGCACACACCACCACAACATTCACTCACACATCACCCATTCCCTCTCCCTGCATCTCTACCCCTCCCAAAAAATGCATACATGCCCACTCACCCACCCAATATTCAGCCACCACACCCATCCAGACACTGCACACACCAGCATCCATGTACAGCACACAGACACGTCAGGCGAGCACTCCCTCTACCTCCACTCCCAACCCTCAATCATGTGACCACCCTGTGTACCTAAGAGAGTTTTTCTGCCACCCTTGACCTTTTCACTACTCCTCTCCCACCCCGTCTTCCCTGTAAACAGCATGTCCCCCAGCCCCTCTCAGGCCCTTCCACCTCCCATTCCTTGGGTACACCCTCTGGGGTTTCCCCTGCTCCTCCACCCAGCAAAAAATCTCCCCCTCCCAGTGCCAAAGTCACCCCTCTCAAGCCCATGCCAAAACATGCCCCTTCCACATCAAAGCCTCCCCCACCACCCCCACATCCCTGAGTTGCCTGCCTATCGCATTGATGCCCCTATGAAGTGGAGATCTATTTTCAATCAGGAGTCAAGTTGGGCCCATATTAATGGACAATGTGTCCTACTGAAGTGGACATCGGACTTGCCATTGGCATATTTTGTATATAGTTTATTTATTGTTTGAATACATCTGCCACATTGCTGTGGTTGGCAAGATAAGATGCTTGTCCTGGTTTCCTTCTACATGGTGGTGTGACATCTGTGTGCAAAGGTGTGTGAGGTCTGTTTGTGGATTGCGTCTGTGTTGTTCCATGCGCTTGGTAGATGATTTGGGCCATGGGGATGTTGTGAAGTATGTGTCTGCTTGCTTGTGTGTTTGCATGGGGTGCTGTGTGCATCTGTGTGTCTAGTGCTGCATGTGTGTATTTCCTTGATTGTTGGTTGTACGTGTTGTGACACCTGTATGATTGTTTGGATGTGTGGTCACAGCTATTGATTGTGTGTTATTGCTACATGGAGTTCATGATGTGTGTGTATGTGTGATATCACACAACGTGTCCATCTATGCCATCGTTGAGGTATTTGTGGGATAGTTGTCATTGTGTGGTTATGGGATGTGTTGGTGGTATTGTTGTGCTTTGTGCTGTATGTTTGGTACGTATCTGCATGGCTTGTGCATGTATTGGGTATTTGGCATTGACCTATGTTGTATGTGCGTGTGTGTGGCCTTCACTGTGTGTGGGGGTTATGCGTGTTCTGTGTTCGAGTGTATCACTGCAATTTCCCTCCCCTCTGTGCTAGGTATACTCACAGTTGTTGTCTTCGTCGTCGTCGGTGGTCCTGAAGGTGTATGGTGAGATACAACACTGGGAAGACTAGCAGTTCATTTGCCATGGCGGCCGCAGCGGCGTCTCTGTGTCTGGAGGTGAGTGTTTCCTTTTGTACTTTCTGGTTCTGCCAGGTTTTTCATGGCAGTAAAGCCCCTCCTGACAGAGTGGTTACTCGGAATATAGAGGGCGGGACGTTGCCTGCCTGAAGTTGCCTGCCTGAAGTTGTCTTCCACAGGCGGATGCTGCTCGTCGGCGGTGCTGGCGGTGAGTTGTCTGTATTGCGTTGGGTTCACTGCTTACTCGTTATTTGGTGGTCTGCACCGCCACCCTGCTGGCGGTAACAAGACCGACATTGGGGTGGTGGTTCGGTTACCGCCAAACTCGGAATGAGCACCTCAGTGTTCAATGTTCGGATTATTATTATAGCATTTGAAACTAAAACAACATCTGATTCAGAATCTTAAGTAGCTTGCTACAGGCCACATAAGGTAGCCATCAACTAGTGATCCCAGCACCTCAAAGACCAAAGAGAAACGCTCCAGGTCTACAGTAGCTGAAAATACAATACACCTCTCCTACAATCATCATTATAAGATCTAGGAGACTTAGAGACTGTTTTTGATAAAAAATATTTTGTGGGTGGCAGGACATCATGGAACCCTCTACAATACTGATATATAACGCTAGTGGTGCCCTCGCCCTTCCATGGGGCACCACAGGACCAGAAAATATTAAAATAATCTCTCACAGGCCACTGTGGGAAACTGCTCACCCGGGTTTGTGGTTTTTTTTATAAGCATCTTTGCTATGTACTTTCAGCTACCTAGTGCCACTATCATTGCTGTCCTTTTGCTGTTCAGGTTGTTTCCTACAAACAATGTTGAGGGCTAGGAAGAGCCTTCATGCCCCATGATCCCACCCAGCCCCACAAGCTTTCCAGTGTGGTGTGAGTGTTTTCTCCTCTGCACCTATTAGGTGGGATCAAACTTTTTTCCACCCGTGGCAGGAGAAATCTGCTACCTTTGGTGGTGTTCTAGGAATTGTAGGTGGTACCCTTGGGCCCACCATTGATGCACCGGCCCTCTGCATTTCTTTGAACAGCCTTTGGGGAGATGGGGGGCCCCTGTAGCATTCTGGATTCAGGGATGGCAGGTCCCTCACATTCAAGGTCCTCATAAAAATAATCAAATAAGTATTTGTTGACCTCCTGGCCATGACCCACTCTGGAGATATTTTACAAGTTTCTACAGAGTGCCACACAAACTGTTTCTTTCTGCAAAACAGGCAAGCTTTTGCAAATGAATATCTCTGGCTCGGTTGGGCCCATGTTCTTCATTTTTGGCCGGGCCTAGCTACCAGGTGCATTCTCAATAGGCCTCCTGTATTGTAAAAGGGTGCGTTTGATAGGTAACTGAATTTTCTGGCTCCCTACACCAGCCTTTTCTGCCTGGCTCCTGGTGGTCCTCTCCTGCTGGTGGAGTCATCTAGTGCTGACCAAGGCCTGGAAACTGATAATGAACGGAGCCAG
This sequence comes from Pleurodeles waltl, assembly GCF_031143425.1. NCBI lineage: Eukaryota > Metazoa > Chordata > Amphibia > Caudata > Salamandridae > Pleurodeles > Pleurodeles waltl. The sequence continues at coordinate 659,540,371 of NC_090446.1, read as the reverse complement.
AGATATATGATAATTCCTAAAGCCTCATAAGATGTTGATATGTGCTGTTGGAAACTACAAATTAATTCTCAGTGTGCATGTTTTACCCAAATTTGTACTTTGCTGCAGCCTGTTGACCTAAGTGGTGCAAGACTGTACTTTAGAGCAGATTTTTCCTATATGTATAATACAGTGAAAGCACTACAGATTCAGTAGTAAGTACTACAGACCTAAACTATGAATGTTAACTCATAAGGCCTAGAGCAGGTCAGTACCAATACTTGCGGAGCCCCTACGGCAACAGACTACCTATGAGCAGATACTGGCCTGCACACAAGGGTAGTCTCACACATACGCTTGCAGACGTCTTCACATGCATCCAGATCAGTGCGTCTTACCCTAGCTATGCAGCAACTTCCTTATCATAATTGCAGACACTGATGGTGAATTACTCAGTCCAATTACCATAGGTTTGCAGTTGAGTAAGACTTGAGTACTGACTTACTCAGATTAAAAAGTAAAAAAGCAGGTCATCATACACACCACAAAAAATCTTGGTAGACTAAATGGGTGAAATCCAGTTTCTACAATAATTAACTAATTAACCTACTTAAACAAATACATAATGCATAAATAAATAATTAAATAAACAAATAAATCAATACATGCTGAAGTGTGATGCAAGCCTAAAAGTAAGAACTTTCAGAACAAAACAAAGGGGGTCATTTTGACCCTGGCGGTCCGAGACCGCCAGGGCTAAAATGACGGAAGCACAGCCAACAGGCTGGCGGTGCTTCCTGGCCTATTACGACCGTGGCGGTAGCGCCGCGGTCGCACCACCGGGGCAGGCGGTTTCCCGCCGGTGATAATCCGCCAGCCTGTTTCTGGCGGTTTGTACCGCCAGGAAGAGGTTGGCGGTAAGGGGTGTCCCGGGGCCCCTGGGGACCCCTGCACTGCCCATGCCACAGGCATGGGCAGTGCAGAGGCCCCCTAACAGGGCCCCGGCCAGCTTTTCACTGTCTGCATAGCAACTTCACCCGTCGCACGGCCGCAACAGCCGGCTCCTATGTTGCGGCCTCATTTCAGCGGGAATGTCGTGATGGGGGCCGTGGGAGTGCGGCCGCATTGGCGGCCGCACGCCGGTTACCGCTTGGCGGGCGGCGGTAGCCGCCCGCCAATGTCGTAATGACCCCCAAAGTCTTAAAATCTGTTTCACCTTTGAAAGAGAGGGCAGATTGAGTAGTGAAGGTATAGCCCAGGCGAGTTGCCACTTTACATAGGCTTTGTCCTCAGAGGATCATTTGTGAAAGAAGGAAAGTCTTCTTCAATAAAAGGGTGTTACATAATATGTTAAAGAGAGTGTAGTGGTGCCAAATCAGTAGCAGAATTCATCAAGATCTGGCAAAGCCAGAAGGTAATGTTTTACTGTGGTTAAGTTGGCAAATACTATTTTACACAAATGCTTTGGTGGTGGTGGCAACGATGGTGGTGACGGAAAAGGAAGCAATGGTAATGGTTATAGTGAAGCTGGTGGAATTGATGGTTTGCACCAAACTCCTGACAAAAACGGTTAAAAAAAGCCCAACAAATTATCAAAAGGATTGTTTGCCATTTACAATTAATTTATGAGATAAAGAATTGCTGGGTGCACTTTTGAGACCCAGATCCATATGAATTGCAAAGCAAGCTCTCTATAGAAGGTTGAATGATACACAAAACTAGCAACAGCATAAGGCAAAAGAGCAATTGTAAATGTGTTTGAATTCTCCCAGTGGTGGAATGGAAACCTACTCAATGTGTATATTAAAACATTGGTACATATATGTCCGCAGGCAGCTGTTCTGTCAATCTATGCTGTTGGGAATGGCCCTTATTGCACGGGTATCCCCAAACGTTTTGCCTCTGATTGCCTGTTTTTGACTGTGTGCTGCATTTCATTTTTGCTGGCTTTAGGACTCTGGGAACTTTACCTCTGCTGACCAGTGCCAAAGTGCAAGTGCCCCCAGTCAAAATTGTATTGTTAATTGGTTTATCCATGATTGTCATATTTGATCTACTAGCAAATCCCTAGTAAAGTGCACTATGTGTGCCCAGGGACAGTAAATCAAATGGTTCTAATGGCCCTGCAGCACTGATTGCGCCACCCAAATGAGTAGCCGTGCAAACATGCCTCAGACTTGCTGCTGCAGTGTCAGTGTTTGCATTTTTAAACTGCCATTTCGACCTGGCAAGTGCACCCACTTGCCAGCCCCAAACCTTCCCTTTTACTGCATGTAACTCACCCTTAAGGTAGGCCAAAGACAGCTCCATGAGCAGGGTGCAGTGTATTTAGAAGGTAGGATATGTACTGGTGTGATTTACATGTCCTGATAGTGAAATACCACTAAACTTGTTTTTCTCTATTGCATGGACTATCTCTCCGATAGGTGAACACGGGGATTGCCTTTAAATATATTTGAAGTGTAATTTGCCATTGGGATCAGATAGAGATAGGGAGTTTGAGGTCTCTGAACTCCCAATTTAAAAATACATATTTTGGTGGAATTTGTTTTTAAATTGTAAGTTTGAAAATGCCACTTTTAGAAAGTGGGTATTTTCTTGCTTAACCATTTTGTGCCTCTGTCTGGCTGTGGAATACACGTCTGGGTCAGGATGGCAGTTAGACTGTTTGTGAATACACTCTAGACAGTCACAGAAAGGGAGCTGAGGAATTCCCTGCACATCCTGATGGTCCTGCTTCCAAAGGTTTTCCAAGGGTTTGGATTGAGCTTGCCTTCTGTTAACAAGTATCAGGGCCATTGACGACTTCACCTACCAGTGCCTGGGCTGTGTTGCTGAGAGTCCTCACTTGCCAAGTAGTGCCAAATCCAGTTGTTCCTGGGCCCTTGGAAGTGATTTCTGGTACAACTAAGAAGAAACTAACCACATAAACTCCAGAGTGACTTTGGAACCGGTGCTACTCTCGGACTCCATGCTTCCACCTGCACCAAAGCTGTGGTCTCGGCCGAATGAAACAACTGCAACCTGCACACAGGCCCAGTGCTGCTGCAGCACCTCTGAAGTCCCAACACATCGTGAGTCATGAGTGCTGTGTCACCAGCATCCATGACACCTGACTCCGCCGCAGCACCTGTGGCCCGACACTGCAAAGTCAACGCCTCACATCTTGACCTGCTGGATTCATCGACCCTGCCTGGTCGTGAGGATCCAACGCCTCTCCACTATCACCGCATCACCTCCCCTGCACCATAAGGAACCAATGCCTCACCTCCCCTGCCTAGCAGTAAGAACCCGACCCCTCAACTCCCTGGTAGCTGTAAGGAACCTATGCCGCACCAGCTCTCCTAGACTCTGTGCAACGTCTTTGTTTCCTCATCGTTTTCCAAGGTACTGTACCTGGCGTCCATGAGACTCCGTGACTGCCCTGCACTCCCTTGCAGGTGTTGTCGGATTGTTGGGAATTACTCTGTCAAGACGCTATGATAGCCCCAGATGGAGCTGTTGTGTTTCTAAGCACTTTAAAAAGATGTAATCTTCAATTGTATATGTTAGATTTTTGTCATTTTGGTCTTGTTTTACTCAGATAAATATTGGCTTTTATTTTAAACTGGTGTGGAGAACTTTTGTGGTGTTTTCACTGTGTTACTGTGTGTTTGTGTACAAATACTTTACACATTTCCACCGAGATAAGCCTGAATGCTTTAGCCAAGCTACTAAGAGGGTGAGCAGGGTTTATCTTAGCTATGTGGCTCCCTTACGCTGACTAGAGTGAGGGTCCCCACATGGACAGAGTGAAAACCACTGCCAACTTGAAACCCCATTTCTAATACAGATTTGAACAAGTATTGACAAAGACAATAGGTTTCGCCTCTGAGACCCTTGGCTCTGCCAAAGCCTTTTGATCATGATGTAGAGCTTTTGCAAAAATGCTGATGCTCTACAGCATGATCAAAAGAAGGCAATATGAGGCACAACACTGCATCACTGTCAGCCACATCATCTTGTATGATCATAAATGTATCTCTGTGACCATGCATGTGCAGTCCTTCAAAATGATGAAAGTTCCCCTTTTTTAAACATTTTGAACAAATTTCACATTAAAAAAAAAATTACTTAAAAAAATTCAACTATGGATGTGAGGGCAATAGAGGAGAGGATGGGGCAGGGAGCAAAAGGGAGGATTTGGGGGAGTGGAAGAGCTGCATGTGTGGGAAAGTAACACTGCAACGAGGCAAACAAGCATGAGAGAACCTCACCTAATACTAGTGAGCAAGAGAAGTACATGGGTCAGGGAAAGCAATGCGGAGAATGGGATTAAGGAAGCACAAGGCTAGGATAGAACACAGAGCATGGGGGAAGGAAGCACACAAGAGACTTCTGGAAAATACATGCACTCACATGTAAGCACTGGATGGGCTTTAAACCCATCATGAGTTCTTGACATTTTTCAATCAGACAGCTGTGCTGTCTGGTAGGCAGGACCTAAACAAATCTTAAAAAGACACTCTGGAACAATCAAAATGCATGACTCAGCACAACATTAAAGCAAAACAGAGTCGATGCTGTAGACGTAGGCAGAGCAATTGCAGATCAAATGGGGCTCAATCTTACACAAGTGCGTAGGTGTAAATATTTTAAGTTTTAAGCGCTGTAACACTACTCATTTTCCATGAATCTATGCCTTATGCCAACATTTGAGTAGCCAGAATGCAGCTCATTTTGTTGTTTCTGCTCAGATCCTGCAAGTTAATGGACATCTGTCACCAGTTATTGGTCATTGGGTCCACAGAATGGAGCACCAAAACATAATTTGAGGAGGTGGTCGGAGGTAGGGCCCAACAGTATACATTTTTGGGGACTAACTTTTTTCCCTCATCAAACTTTGACCCAGAGCAAGAAAGAGAGAGAAAAACTCAAAAGTGGAAATAAGGAGGGGGAGAAGAGCAGCAGTGACAAATGTAAAAATCTGCAAAGAATGAGTATCTACAGGGGTGCGATTGATTGTTTCCGGGCGATAGATTAACGGGGCATGAGGTGATATCAAAACTACATATCCTTGGTGTTCGTCGCCCCCTATATTCAATAGTGCTTTTTGTGGGATTCAGAGCAACATTTTGAGCCCCACACCTATTCTTTCGCAAATTAGCCACTGTGGGACTAACGTAAAGTAGAAACTTTTTTCCCTTTGATCGGGTCCTGTTTATTCTTGAATCTTCTGGTCTGCTCACTGGAGTTCTCGTGTACACCGTCACTTCCCTTTGCCTCCTGGCAGGATGACTAGTAACAACAAGTGCGCGCAAGGCGTAAATTAGTCAGCGACAATAAGCAAGGCAGGCCTGCCTCAGAGGCAGAAACACATGAATAGTGCTGCCTATTAATCACGTGCTTTGATGTCTTGATGTTCCAGTTTTAAGACTATGAAGCAAGAGCTTCTGACAGCACATTAAAAAAACACACTTCAAAGGTGGTAATTTACCTTCGCCTTATTTCATTAAAGAGCCCTACCCAGTTGAATGACAGCCAGCATCAAAGGGCCCCCTCCCTATAGATTTGTTATAGACACAATTACAGACAAAACTACATGCTGGGGGTGTCTTTTTCACAGAGCGAGGCCCCTCCCACTCCTATTTGAGGAAGCTCTAATTAATCCGGTGGAGGCGCCTCTTGCTGTGCTTTGCCTTAGAGTTGCTATTAAAGTCAAGGGTGGGGCACTGCCCCCTCCTCTGCTCCACCTCTTTTCCCCGCCCTGAACTCTCAGAAGTAAAGACATGATGTGCTTTTGAAAGCCTAATTAGAAGTCATTCGACTAATTGCAGCAGCTTTTCTGAAGACTGTTTAGCAGGAAATTCGACATGGATTCCTGCTCTTTATTGCCTTTTCTCCATCAATTTTGCAAGAGGACAAATAAAGCTCTCTTTTCTTCGGGACGTTGCGGTTCTGGGAACAAAGGGACCTTTTACGGTTTTGGAGAGAGAGAGTTTATAGTGCTCCATAGGGCGTCAAGTAGTTCTGGTAGTCCCGTTTTCTCCTTCCAGGATGATTCTTGTACATTCTTACTACTACAGATTGAAGACTACAACTACCAGAATGCAAAGGGAAAGCCACCATGCGATTGGCTGCTCTGAAAGAAAATTGGAAATGTTTAATTCTTTGTTTTGAAGCCAAATGCAATGTGCCTAATAATACAGCTAGACATTAGTGCCTGTCCTTAAATACGGGATTATTCCCAATCGCCTGTACGTCCCCATGACACACCTACAAAATTATACCACCCACTTTGATGAGAGGTCCTGAAAAACACATTTCTTTCCAAAAAAAGCGAAGAGATATAATAATGTCCACAATAAATAAGTGCAACGAAAGGCTCTACTAGTCTAGATATACAAGTTCTGACGGTTTCGAGGCCCGTTATTGGTTAGATGAAACATACATTGCGAAGACTGTACAATGTCAATGTATGTTTTTAACGTACTCATGCACTTAGAATTGCTCACTATAGATAGATAGGAGTCAGAGTGCTGCCGCCTATGCAGAAATGGTGAATAGGCGGTTGTTTATTTCTGGAGCGGTAGATTGTTTCTTTTAATTTTATTTCTTTAAGGTTTTGGGGGTGCATATGTGTTTGGACAAGGAGATATAAGTTTCAGGGAATATTTCCTCGCCTAACTAGCGGGTGCCCTTGTGGTTCTTTAGGGAGGAAAAGCATTGTTTTGCCTATTTGTTTTGGCTGGAGCTTGATCTTTAAGTGGTGGTCAGTCAGGTCAGTAGGTATGCGTCCCAAGGCAACCAAAAGGCAGCGAACCGCACCAGTAGGGATGCCAACATGGAATGAGACATGGGTAGGTTGGTCTCAGTTGAGGAACAGCTGGCATTATTGAAGCATGCACTTATGGCTCAGGAGGAACCTAGTGCTTCGCCCACTACTGCGGACGTGCTAGAGCAGCTTACGAAGATGGGGGTACCCCTGAAGGCTGGTTTCGCAACTGCAGGAAAAACATCCAGGAAGGTGATGAGCTCAGCAGGGACAAGTGGTCACGCTGACCTTACCAGCCTGTTTTGGGGGCCAGTACAGTGAAAGCTAGCATATTACCTGAAAGGGCACAGGGGCAGGGTAGCAGACTAGCGCTCAGTGGACTAAGCATCAGGGTTATTTATTTACCAAAATATTTTCCAGGGTAGCAATAATTGCTTGGGAGTGAGTGGGACTATTCTTCCACCAATAGGGGACCCCTGTAGTAGTGGTACTCCGAAAGTTATGGCGTCCCCTGCATCTTAGCCTATTTTAGTGGCTAACTGTGCAAAAGTACTGCCATGACTTTCCTCATGAAATTTCAGAGTAGGAGAGTTGTCAACTGCCCTGACTGGGGGTGGTGGGCATTTGGCTAGTGGGCAGCAGATACTGCAGTCTGTGCCACAGGCAAGCTTCACGTTAGGGACCACTCTTACTCTTGGTTCAGCATTGATGCCTTGGAGTGGTACTGGAAGGAGTAGAGTTGGAGGGCATCCCGTTAGTTCCCAGTTGGAAACGTCAGGTGGAGGGCCTTCTCCCATCTCGCAATTTGCATTCTGTTCAGCTCCAGTTCAGAAGATTGTGGCCAAGGAACTGGTGCAGAAAACATCAGTAGGGCTTGCATATGTCTGAGGAAATGAAAGAAAAAATATTAAAGGGTCTTTTGTTGAGATCCTTGGCTTAATTGTAGAGCCTCCGACTGACGAAGATGCAAACATACTAAGGCCAGCTCCCATTTTACAGAATGGTCACATATGCAGCTCAAACCCAAGGCAGAGGAAAATTTAGTGAGCTAGGTAAAGGTTGCACAATTTTTCAGGCAGTACTGATCTGAGGCCGCAGATTGGCTGGTATGACCTCAGAACAAAATTATGTGTTCTTATTAGGGGATTGGTCTCAATTGTTAGGAGTACAACAGGGCCTTTCTGAGAAAGAAGGCCACTTTTCACAGCTCTTTTTGGGACCAGTCTAATGTTAAAGACTGGTTGCAGCATATGATGTTGGAGGCCAAAGGGCTCCTCATCAATGCTTTTGCCCCTCCCACAGTGGGCATAAAGAAGAGGGAAATGCTGGGCATATATGTAGCATGCCCAGAGCAAATGCACTTTCAAACACAATTATTCCTTTTGCCGAGTGCATTTGAACCCAGAATCCAAATGTTTCAAGAAGGGAAGAGATACTGGTTCCCAAAAGCAGTGAGGGACAACATCTGTTTGAAAACACATTCCCCTCCATTTGACTTGCAGGCTTTGATTCTGTGATTGAACAATTACAACAATATTCAGGCATCACAGCTGTCATTTAATGGTTTTAGATTTGGCATAGGATTCCAGTGCAGAGGACAAGGGGAAGCATTTGGGGAGGTTAGCGGGCCCCTTTGGTGCCATCCTGCTGGATAATATTGTGTGTTCTCCTCGAGGTCCATAAAAGAGTCAGGTGACTTTTTCCACATTCACAACCATTCCAACCCATTTGGAACCCTGTGGCAAAGCCATAGATCAGGCCTTTTGCTCTGTGAAGTATGCTTGGCTGGATAAGGCTGTTTCTAATCTCTAACCTTTGGGCTGAGGGACCCTTTTGGCTTAGGCTGACATTGAATCAACTTTTTAGGCTATTTTCAGTTCACCCAAATGATTTCCACCTTTTGGGTTTCCAGTTTGATGAATTGTTTTACTTTAACAAATGAACCAATGTGGTGTTCTGTCCTGCTTTTATTTTGAGAAATTTAGCACTTTTGGATTGTTTTTCAAGAAGGAGATTGTTTCTTCATGGGGCTTGCACTACTTAAATGACTTTCTGTCCCTTTGTCCCTTGGTTTCATTGAATTGTGGAGAGTCTCTGGCTGCAGGTGGGGGTACTACTGGTACAAGAGAAGACCTGGGGCCCCACCATGTCCCTGACATTCTTAGAGACAGAGTTGGACTCTACAGGGGAGTGTAAGCTTCCTCTGGAGAAAGTGGATTCCATCCAATTGTGGTTGGGAGCTAGAAAGGTGACATTGCGCCAACTCTAGGTGTTGGTAAGACATTTGAACTTGGCACTGCACATCATACACATGGATCACCCCTCTTCCAGATCCATCTGTCAGAACCACTGGATGATCAGATCAGTACTAACCTGTATAATCAGCACAGCAGAAGCGATGCAAAAAGCTGTCTCATCACTCCCCTCAGTGGTCCAAGACGTGAGCACTAATTCCTACTCACTTCTGTGGAACACCCAAGGGAATGTGGGAATAGAATAAAATAATAAACTGGCAACCCCTGGCTGAGCACTGTCCCTTATTTTACTCACACCCTTATTGTATGTGCAGGAAGAATTCAGGCGTTGTGCTGAAATTAGATACACAAGATCATATAGCTTCTCTATCACTATCAATCATCTCTCATCATCATCATCAAACACTATCCTTCAGCCTTTGCTTCCCCTCTCTTACCCGGCTCCAATTTTCGTGGTTATTCAATAGCTTACTGACAGCATTCTAGCCTTATGATATATTGCAAAATATTTATGTTCAGCAGTCTTAAGTTGTGTCAGGGTTTTTCTTTAAAACAGGAGCTGCACTCCGACCCCTTAAAGATTCCCTATTGCCTTTGTGACAGTTCAAAAGTTAAAAAAATTACAGTTGCACAGATTTTCCAAGAGTTACCATCACATCAAGTCAACTGTGGATTCAAGTTTCTGAATGTTCTACTGAACATAAGTGCACATCATTAATTTGTACCGATCACTCACTTATCTATTGTTTCTCTTTTTTTTCAGGTAGATTGCAGGAGCCCCAACTGGCATTTGAGAGCAGGACTTCGACGTTGTTCCAGCAATTAAGACCAAGCACTGTAATGAAGGACTTCTCAGGTAGGTTCTCCTTCAGATGCATTTGATGCTTTCTGTTAAATCGCCAATTGCCTAGCAAAGCACAGTTCTGATGGGAGTGGCATATATACCATCTCAAATGCAAGGTGACTGCTGAGACTCTCAAGTCTTGTGCGTCTCTTTTTAGAAGTTTCTGACTGAGCGCTGCCCCAGTTGGGGTGGCGCGGCGCGGCGCTTAGGACCTACAGCCTCCATGGCCCGGCCCTATGCGCCAGTCTAGCAATAGCTGGCCATGTACTTCCACCCTCTCGCCTCACAAGGTGAGAGAGCTGAAGAAAGCTGAGAATTGTGCAGGGGACGTGTCACTTCCGGCCACCGGCACCACGTCTGTTGGTGGGTACTTAAGTACCCCCCCCGGACCAGATCTCTGCCTTTTTTGTGGATGTGGCGTCAGTGGTTGGAGCAGTGATCAGCGGCGTCGTAGGAGTCGGACCTGACATGGGTCACCGATCTCCAGCCTTGGGCACCTGTGCAGCCCGGAACAACCTTCGCTTGGGGCTTTCCTTCGGCACCCGTGTTCGCCGCCCATCAAACCTGGGTACCTGTGTCGGTCTGAAGCCTGGATCAACCTTTATTTGTGGCTTTCCGCCCGTGTCGCCGCTCACCAGCCTTGGGCACCCGTGTCACCCCTGATCAGCCTTGGGTAGCCCAGTAGCCTCTGATCAGCTTTGGGCTGTTTATACAAAATACTTTTAATGCTTTTGTAAAGCTGTTTGGATAAAAGTGCTTTCTAAGTAAGAGATTATTTTATTCTTTCCCCAAGCCAAGATACATGTTACATGACAATAGCATTTATATTACGCAGGCTGGTTCCTTTCTGCCCCTTGCCACCAAGCTGCAGGTCTGTGCGTCGCTGCTTACATTTCCATCAGCCCCTCAGCTGACTTCAGCGTTCTTTATAATGTGCGTGGTAAGCAGCAGGTTCTCCTGCTCTTTTGCCTCTAACAGGTCATGCTATCAACCTTCCCTTGTGAGAACATTTTCTCCCTCCTCTGTTGGATCTCCACAGCAGCCGTTCATACTGTTAGAGGCCGTCTGGGATCTAGTAGCTACATTAGAGCCACGGTATGGTTCAAGGCTTCTGCATTTACCTGTAAATCCTGGATCCATTGAAAGGAGCTAACACCACCTTGTGTAGGCCCTGTGTAGGTCAGCTTCCTGCACACATTGTTGGCATCAATAATAGAATAACAGTCGCTAGCCCTTTATTAGTAAGTCATAGAAATTCCTCTTGGGTCTCCCCTTCAACCCTAGCATTCCCTTACTGTACATTTCACTTGCCCCGGTAGTGCCATCCCTGCCCTACCTTCCTGACCTTGACGGGGCTGCTCAGGTCATTTTAACAGCTGCAACTGACTTTGGCTCCAGCCCGGGCTTAGGTACGTGGACCAGGAATTGTGGCTAAGTGTGGGCATTTGGAGGGAAGAGAGCTTTGTTGTGTTACTGTGGTGTATTTCAGTAGTGCATACGTAATTGTCCGTGGATTTATAATTTTGATTTAAGGCTAACCTAGGATATTACTTGCCTCTCTATGTCATGGCTTCTGGGAAAAATAAGTTAGGTAAGAGGAAAGGCAGGGACCCTGAATTGTCCCAATTGTTGAAATTCGTTTTGGCAAAGTTGGGCGAGGGATGTTCTGAGAGCTCGGGCTCTGAGTCAGAGAAAGAAGAAGCCAGGGTTGTTGGTGACAATCCTAGGCAGTCTCATGTGCCTCCCTGTGCTGCTTTCCTATCAGTCAAGTGCAGAGCTTAGAAACAATCCCATTCCCTTTCTGCAGGAGGGTTACCTGTGTCAGTGCAGCAACCCACGCCCACTGTTCCATCTGACGCTCCTATCCTCGGTGCTCTTGCTGAAATATCACAATCACGCGCCCCTAGAGGATCTCCGCCAGGGACGAGTGATTGCAGGTGTCCTCTAGGGGGTCCTTCACCTCAAACTAATTTTAACCCCTCCTTGGTAGGGTGCCTTCTAGAGCATTAGAGTGTACCTCCAGCAGATACACAGGGCCTCAGTACCATCTTGGCAGATATTAGGCAGCCGCTATCGGCCTTGTCCTCACCTATTCCAGGGGAACTGCACCCATTGTGCGCTCCCTCCGGCCCTGTCTGGATTTTGCATGCACCCAGTCCAGCCACACTTTCCAGCCCGGAGCCAGCCATCAGTTTCCCATGATGTCACCGTTCAGCCTTTACTTTCTACTGCTGCTCAAACTCAGAACATAACATCTCTTTCCATGGCGACTTCCCCAGCTCCACCCCCTCAGGCCCAGTCTGTGTTTTCCATGCACCTGGCGCAGCCACCACTTTCAGCTCAGGGCCAGCCAACAGTTTTTCATGATGCTACAGATGAGGCTTTACTTTCAGTGGCCCAGTTACTGTCCAAGCTGGATATCCCTTCCACCCCGTCTCACCAGTACCAAGTAAGACCCCAAGCAGTCCACTAGACATGGGGGGGGGGGTAACCATGTTCAGCCCTAAGTTTGTGGCTGTCCCTCTCCCTTCTTGATTGGTCTTGGACTTCCGTATCCAAATCATGAACCAGTCAGGCCCTATACGGACGTCAGCCCACTGCAGCCCCCTAAAATCCCTCTTGGACAATCCCACCAATTCGCCCATGCCAAAGGTGACATAAAAGGCTACCGTAAATGCTGCAGTAAATAACGTCACCTCAAATGGGGAAGCACAGACCATACAGAGCTTAGAAAGGAGGGTTCTAAGATGTGGGCCGTGAGGGGGCGTCTGCTATCCCTCTTAGAGCCCTCAAGGTGGGCCCAGCCGGCCACTGCTCTCCTAATGGTGAAGGAATTTAAGTAGAGCTCTTTGCCATGTAATTTTGCGGAAAAACAGATTGCCGCAAGCTGAGCCTTCGCACAAGAGACAGGTTTGCCCTGGTCTATAATGTTACCCAAAAGAGGCAAATGGCGTCAGTTGAAAACATGGCTGAGACTTGGAGAGTGCGCAGGAATAATCTATATTGCCTAAATGACTTCTCATATGACCCCGAGTGTGTTTGGTAGGGATGCTGCCACTAATTCCGAGACAGCAGGATTCCAATCCTCCACAGAAATACTGGGAACTCTGTCATCTTCTCTGCTGTCCGAGTGTGGAACTCCGGGAACTCCTGCATCATGGAGCGCGATAAAGCATCAGCGGCATTGGTATGCTTGTCAGGAACATGCCTGGCACAACATGTAATGTTAAGCTTTCAACACAATAGGACCAAATGTTTCAGCAACCTCAAGACAAACCTACATGTGGCTCCCTGCCTGTGAGGTAAGGTTCACCTGTGTGGTCCAATGGAGTTCGGGGATGTGGGAGGATCCTTGGTGTTGTGGATGTTATCCTGATCTATTGCCAGATAGAAATTTGCTTTGCATGATATGTTTAATTATAAATGTAATAATTCTGCAGTGTTTTTTTTAATTATAGTGTCATTTGTAAATAAACTCATCCAATGTCAAAGTCAATCAGGATTTGACGATTTTCGTTGGGCAGGTGTGGGGGCTGGGGGCATCCGTGTCCTATAGGCCTTTCTGTAATTGCATATTTCTTATCAACACCAGTACTCAATTGTCAACTGGTCTATCGCTCAGTAGTCTATACGTGCACAATTCTCCTCCCTTCTCAAAATCAAAGAAAAGAAGAGAGGATGCAGGTGACAAGTAAGGTCTTATAATACTGGGAGCTGGATTTCCATCTAAATATTGTAAGTGTTGAGCTTCTAGCTCTGTCAAAGCATAGATACTGCTGCATGAAATTTAAGCTCCAAGAAGCCAATCTATTCAACAGTCATAATTCAGGAGACTTTGTTTTCTTGATGGTTATAACACCATTGTACAAGCAATGACTGGTTTGAAGCTAGAACATCACAGCACCTGGTTATCAGTGGAGCTGAAACAAAATGTGAGAAATCTGTTGTGAAGGTTTTAAAGTATCTTTAGTTTGGCCGGGCCTTGTAAGTTCATTTAAGTCTAGCCAAGAGGTGGGCCTGTTCACAGGTGCTGCAGGAAGTGTGGGTCTTGAAGCAATTTTGAGGCAAGAGTGGTGTGCTCAGAAGTGGCCACTGAATGTTTTTTGGTTTAGTGAGGAATGTGGCTTGAATTGTTTCCCATTCTTGTAGCCATGACAGTGTCATTTCTGTGATCATTCTATAGAATTCTGGTTTGATAACATAACTATGGTCCATGAACTGATGCAGTGATAGGTGCAAGATGGTGTTGAGGATGCCAAAAGAGATCATTGTGCTGCATTTAAGGAATAATCTGACATTTAAAGCTGAACATCTACCGGGGTGATAACTAACACAATTGCTGCTCTGTCTTGTTTTAAGTTGCAGGGATTCAGGCAATTGAACCCAGAAGCAGCAGAAGTAACCACACTATTTCCTGACCAACTGTGCAGACATGATTACCTGTCGTACAAGATCTCATGAAAGTTAACCTAGCATCTAGGTCTAAAAAAATCATGCAATGGTGCATTTCAGCATTACTTGGTTTTTATGTAGGGGTCTGGTGAGAGGGAGTAGTTTTTCTGAAATCTCAGGGGACGATTTTCACTCTCTCTGGAAGCGAGGGTTGGGTGATCTGCTGCTTATGCCGAAAGGCATAGTCTGCTTTGTCCTTTTTTAAAAAACTGATTGGAGCCCAGGATCTTGTCAATTTCTTTTTCATTATGAGAGCCAAGAGAGGTTGGGAAATGCCTAAAGTGATTAGGCCAGATAAAAGTTGATACTCTGACATAGGCAAACTAGGGTAGATTGTTGCAGGGTGCCAGGGGCTGGGCTCCTCAGTGTTCGAAGTCCTTCCATTCCAGACTGTCTTCTGCTGTGTGTTATATAGAGCTTTCAGGGTAAAGAAGCTAATTACTGGGTCAAAATCTGACATTCATGAGGGCAGGCTTTTCAAAGGTGTTACCTGACTGGAGAGGCCTTGCTGTTTCCTTGTGTTTCTCGAAGTCCAATTAAATAGAACAAATTGAATCTATATATCTCAATGGTGCCCATGAGAGCGAACGCTTCTTGTTGATTATGTGACAATTAGGATGTGGGGGTGGTGAGGGCTTTTTTTCTTCCATGCTGATAGAGTTCCTATTTCTAAGGTTCCCTTATCAAAGGTACTGAGGTTGATCTTGGGGACAGTTTGCATCAACCCAGCTAATTTGAGCTCACATTCCTTCCCAACAGATGCAGGCACTTCAGTGGCAGGTTCTGCTATTCATTCAAAACTAATACAGGATTTTGGGAAGTGGAAATTGGATTGCTTCAAGGGATATGGTCACCTAATAGGATATAACCCCTGACAACTAGTAATCATGTGCAGTTCCCTTCCATAATCCTTCTTTTTTTCTATTTTTTTTATCATCTAAAAGTTTTTACTAGAGGGGCTTCTGCCTCTGGTTCTGTTTACCCTCCACTTGGGAGGAAATCATCTGGCTGAGCATTGTCAGAGGAACCTGCTAGAATTAATAATTGCTGAAATGGCTTTCCAGAAGCAGTTATAGCATGGTCCAACATAGTCCAATGGCATGTGTGGCATGTCAGTTTCTTTGCCCTGGCCCTTAACAGATCCTCAAAGCCCTAAACAGAAAAATGCTCAGGTTTTCAAAGACAACTCGTTTGAGGTGCACCCACCATGAGTTTCTAAGGGGGCAAGGTTTCAATGTTTTTCAACCGTGATAGGGTACATCTTTCCCCTGCAGGTGATGAAATGTTTATGAATACGCTATGTTAATTTGAATATATTTCTGAGCTGTTGGGAGGCCCGATGATAGGCAAACCTTGCTAGCCCATGGCTCAGTGAGCTAATGGTTGGATGGGACACGTTGATCACCTTGGCTTCCCACAAGAAACAAGCCACAATGAATATCAGTTTCTCATGAACATCAACAGAGTTGTTTTGAAGTGTGGAGCCTCCTAAACAATTTATTGGGGATTGGGCCAGTCTTTCTGCTGCCTTTACTGGCCCTTCATTCCTGGTGGTTGCTTAAATTTTGATGGCCCTTTGGGGTGGTGCAGAATGAGGTCTGCACCAGGGGACAAAGTTATGACCCTGTTGCTCAGCCCATCTTTCCACCAGGTGCTGCAGGTAACTCAAGGTGAGTTGCTTTGAGGAATTTGCTTTTAGCAAAGTGAACAGAGACCCATTTTGCATAAGCAAGGACCTCCCAGTGCGGGAGTTTCTCATAACTTTAACAAATGAGGCTGCTTCTTTAGGTGGAGTCTGTATCAGGCCTGAAATGGTTAGAGGTGCCAGGTGTACCAGTTAAGGAGTCGAACCATAAATTCACAAAAATATTTTGATTCAAGGGTAGGAACTGGTTGGTGGGTAATTTAATGTGGTGCTCACTTTGCATTTGAGTCCAAACGTTTTGTAAAATGTTGGAAATGAGTATCCATGTGTGTCATGTTTTTGATAGTAAATATGGCCAGAGAAGTTGCTCTGTAGCCTAAAAGAGCAAGTGGGTCTCGGGCTGCTGTTCAATGTCTTTATTGGGGTCGGGGGACTAGGAAGGACCAGTGTGAGAAGCAACCAATGTGTCCCCTCCATACAGTAGTAATTTGAAGAGGCACTTATTGTGCAGAAATATCCCAAATACTTTACTTTTCTTTCCAAAGTTTGACATTTGAATATGACAGTGCTAACTTGCATTTTACTTAAATTATACAAATCAAATGTTAAATACTGTTTTGTAAAGCTTTTTTGTAATGGAAGTTCTGCTACAGGTCAAACATGGATACAAAATGAAACTAAAACCAACTATTTTTTGAAAAACATAAATGGGATACACAGAACAAAAGAGACACGTCTTTTATTACATGATTTGCACAAGCTATTTTGCTGTATGGGCTATAACTAGCAACTATCATACAATTCTGTTACTATGCTTCCAAAATAAAACTATTATTTGTTGGTACAAAACATGTTTTTAGTCACAACTTGTTATTTAAAGCAATACTGTTGCAGCCCCGGTGTCTCAGCAAGGGTGGGCGGAGTTCACGAAGTTCCACTGCGTGGAATTGCATGGAGTAAAAACAAAAACTCAGCAAACTCTGCCTAAATCCGCACGAACAGGTGGAGATGTGTTTTTTGCCACCCTGTCGTGCTGATTTGTGTAAGTAGCGTTCTCCACTTTACAACGGGAGTGCGAACAGCACAACGCGGTTGCATGTGTGTGTGGCCATCTTTGTTTTCCTAGTCTGTGCATTGAGCTGGGACTACTTTTCAATCCCTGTTATCTCTTAGCCATCCTTACTTTACCCAACGTATCCTTCCCTGTTTTACATTTATTTCCTTAGTGTTTTTATTTGCATTGGTGTATTTTATGTTTTTATTTTCTGTATTTTTTTGTCCCTTTATCAGTTTTCCCTTAACTCCCCATTTCTCCCTTTCTATTCCTTCTCTTCCACCTGTCTTTTATATTCCACCCAGAACCAGTGCAGAACGTGGGTGACAAGGCTATGCTAGTGCAGGGGGTGCAGCGAACTGCACACCCTGGAGATGCCTGTGCTGCCAGAGGGTGCAGCCTTGGGCCATTTTTAGGGAGGAGGAGGTGGGTGCAGTTGTTGTTTTGTGCAGCTGTGCCTCCACTCCATGCTGGCAGCAGGTGGCAGGCCCAGGAGTGGGTACGGCCTCCTGGAGCATCAGCAGCTGTGTGGGAGGGTGAACCATTGCATCTACTGACGCCCTGGGGTTCGGTGCACCCAGAGGCAGCTGATGCACTGCTGGGCCAATAACCTGGACCGGGAGAGGGACCTTCTTGACCTGAAGGGTGCCCAGTTTGTGGGGCTTTGAGAGTACTAGTAATTATGTATTGCTAATTTTGTTGCATCCTATCCTATAATGCAATTTTTTTCAAATAGCATGCTGCTCACACTCAGAGGTAAATATGATATGATCTGATTTGGATAAGCCAGGTGCTCGGTGCTATCTAGTTCTGCTTGTTGCTATAGGCACTCACTTGGGCTGACTATTTAAGAAGTTATAATGCTGACTCCTCTACCCTCTGAAATATGGATTAGGGCTTAGGTAAGATTTCTGAAATTAGGAATAGGTCAACTCGATAATATAGGCAATCTGATGTAAAAAAAAGTACAATGTCAATGTGCTACTGTGTTTCCCCTTGCCTGTCGAAATATTTTTTAAGAGATTAATAGCACCACTAATCTATTTTTGTTATTTTCTTTATTTCTTACAACAGCACCCAAGGGTAAGAAGATGGTCAGGCCAAGGAGGATACCACCACCAGAGCAGCAGCTGGTGGAAGTTCCACAGCCACCACCAGTGTTGCTGCCGCGACAGACGGCTCTGCTGCCCCCAGAAAGTTTTCGTTACTGTTATTTATTTCTCTAGCTTTTGCCTCTCCCGTTAGAATATTTTTTCCTCATTTCTCTTATACTGTGACTTTTTTTCAAATGCTTTTCATTCTATTTAATGCATATTCTTGTTATCCTTCCCTGCCTTCTCCTTTTTTTCTATATTTCTTATTTCTGTAACAGACTTCCTCCTGTGTCTGTACTAATCTGCGGTCACACCACAGCACTCGTACTCCTCGACCTCTCAGCGGCTTTCAACAGTCTCCCACAGCACTCTGCGCACCAGACTCCACGACATAGGAATCCGCAGAAGAGCCCTGGAATGGATCCACTCCGTCCTCTCCGGGAGGACGCAGAGGGTCAGACTCCAGCCCTACACCTCCAGACCCACAGGAGTCAACTGCGGAGTCCCCCAAGGATCCTCACTGAGTCCCACACTATTGAACATATACATGGGCCCTCTTGCTGCTATCGTCAGAAGCCACAGTATGAACATCGTGTCATATGCCGAAGACACTCAACTCATCAATTCCCTCACTGAAGACCTAGACACGGCCCAAAGGAACTTTCACGCAGGAATGGAAGCTGTCGCCACCTGGATGAGAGAAAGCTGCCTCAAGCTCAACTCTGACAAGACGGAGATCATCATCTTCAGAAATGCCACCTCAGCTTGGGACAACTCATGGTTGCCTAAATCCCTCAGCGCCCTCCCTGCGCCAACCGAGCACACCACTTGAGAATCATCCTTGACTCCTCTCTGTCCAGGACCCGCCAGGTAAACTCTGTCACCTCCTCCTATTGGCACACATTCCGCAAACTCCGGAAGATCTTCAGATGGATCCCAGCAGACTGTTGCAGGACAGTCATGCACGCCTTAATCACGAGCAAACTTGACTATGGCAACATCCTCTATACCGGCACCTCAACTAGGAACATCCAAAAATTTGAACTCATCCAGAACACCTCTGCCAGACTCATTCTGGACCTCCCTCACCGAGAACACATCTCCCAACACCTGTGGATCCTCCACTGGCTACAGGTCAAGATGTGAATCTCCTTCAAGCTTCTCACCCACAGGTACAAGGCCATACACAATGCAGGACCAGCCTACCTGAACCACCGCGTCTCCTTCCACAACCCAGCCAGATCCCTCCGCTCCACCCAGATGGCCCTGGCCACCGTCCCTCGCATCCACAAAACCACCGTCGGAGGATGATCTTTTACCTACACTGCAGCGAAGAGCTGGAACAACCTCCCTCTGCATCTCAGACAAAGCACGTTGCTCACCATCTTCAGGAAGAACCTCAAGACGTGGCTCTTTGGATGAGGCCTCTCTCCTCCACCCCCAGTGCCTTGAGACCCTCACGGGTGAGTAGCCGCGCTTTACAAATACTGATTGATTGATTGATTGATAGGTTAAAATTTCTTTAGCTTGGTTATGTTGTCCCTTTCCTCTAACTATATACCCTGTGGACTGGAACTGTAAGACTAAGACACTAGATTAGGTAGTCTACTGTGAAGATTGTATAGCTTGAAGATCCAGGCAAGCTCTTCTACACTTGTTTGTTGACAAGGCTTTCTACTTCTTGCTCATGCTGAAATGACAAGAGATTATCCATACTTATGGTGACCCTCCAATTCTGTGTTGTATGTATTAATATTCGGTATCCCATCAGTTTTGATGACAGTGCAGCATGGCAGGAAAGTACTGAGAGGATGGTACCATTGCATTTGCCAACCAAAACCAAATGTACTTCATTGACTAATTTATTCTATCTTCTCATTGCACTTCAAATGACTCAAAGTCATCATATCTCTGCCCCTCCATTATGGTTGGCTTGACCTTCTATCATCGTCAAAGAGCTAAAGTGATATTTTAGATGGGAGAGGAGATACTGTAAACTGAACTGTAGTCATGTATAACAGTTGTATTTTGTTAGAAAAAAAGGGGGAGGTGTATCCAGCATTTAAAATGTGTAATGATTATTTTCTAGCTGCATAGTACACCAGTGCCGGAGTCAGCACCAGTCTGCCAGATAATGCAGCAGCTGAAGGGTGAGTTTCTGCTGCAACAGGGATGGGCAATGGTAAATCACATTGCTTGGCTTTTTAAAATCACTAGTATACCCACTGCATTTATTAAGTGAGGCAAATCCCACCCATCATCATCCATGACATCCCTGCCCATGGCACTTCACGAGTCGCAAGCGTTGGGCTATGACCCCACCCAACTGCGGCATGGTTTAATCCAGCACTGCAGTGTGGACTGTGCAATGTGTGCCTGGTTCTGTTAATGTCACATTTACAAAGCTTTCAATGGATTTCAAACTGAAAGGAAAACAAGGTGCCTTTCTCTTTCCTCTCAGTGCCCAGTCAGTCACCTCCTAGTACAGCACTCCTTTATTCATTACTAATTTCTGTCCACATTGGAAAAAAAAGTTGACTGTGCCACATGCTACAGCCTGGACAAGTGGTTCATATGGCTTCCATAACAGATGTATGCCTGTTCAGTTTTGACATTCAGCAACTTCAGTTTTAACTGCAATGACTGACTAAACCCTCTGCTACACTATAGACTAAATCAGTCCCTAGGGCAAGTTTCCTTCCCTTGCTGCCAAGTGAATGTATTTGATTTAAATATTTTATTTTTGAGGGTGAGGCCAGGAATTAAAGAGGGATTAAGTGTCACTTTGTAATTGGAAAAAAGGTGTTTGCCATCATTCCTTTCAATTTGTCTTTCTTTCTTGATAGAGCTACTCCTGCTGGTCCACCACCACCACCGACCCGGCAGGAGATCATGGCCAGGCTCTGGCGGCAGAGGTTAGAGGCCACCAGGGCACATTACCAGTGGCTGGTGGACAAGGAGGGCCTGGCATATGCCCCTGCTCCCAGTTCCATTAGCCAACCACCTGCACCTCCAGCCTTCTGCCCACACCAGCACCAAGGGCAGCTTGGAGCTGCCTGCCCCCATGTTGCCCCCCTTTCAAACCGGCTCCACCAATGCCATGTGCTACATGAGCTGGCACACTTGGGTCATAGGATGGCATGTTTCTTGAGGCCTAGATTCAACACATGGAGACTCTTATAGAGAATTCCCTATTTTATTCCCTTATGATTTTTTCATTTTTTAGTGGTAGGAAGTTGTTGTGGGTGGAGAGACTGTTAATTTGGGCAGGGCATTTTTCTTTTTTATGGTCAATTCGGGCATGGGCATTTGTATATTTCTTTTGGACATTGGTTGTGATGGAGAAAGATGAGAGAGAGGGATGGGCCTGTTATGGGTCGGAGGGTGGTTTTATATTTTATTATTTATATGTTAGTAATGGGGAAATCTATATAATCCACTTTATGTCTAAAATTTATTTTGTGTTTTACTTTAAAATTGCATTGATGCCTTTTTGTGCAGCCTGACTTTCTAATCTATTTTTCATAGTACATGCCAAGAAGGAGGATATCCTGCCATTCCGTATGTTGCCTACAGAAACATAGATAAACAAGTATTAATCACATCTGCAGTAGACGTTAGTTATGTACTAAGTAAAGTAGTTTACTTCACCTCATAGTTCTCCTACCTGAATAGATAAACTGATGGCAGGCAGCTGCTCACTCTGTCAATCTTCCAATACCTTACTGGAGGGTGCCTTCTTTATGTTAGTGAGCTAACAGGGAAGGCATCACAGCGGGGTCCCACGCCCATCTAGGTGATCTCCAACTGCGAGATTAATCAAAAGGATCATAGGCAATGAAACTGAAACAAATCCGAGAGTTAGTAGGTTATTCATATACATTTTTATTATAGCTTTAGAAAGACTGAGGACAGACTCCTACCACCATGACACATCAAAGAATACCAAACATTACAACAAATACTAGCAATAGTAAATTATTCTGAGCAATGGTGAGAATTTAATTTAAAAATCAAAGTTATGAAATCCTTAAGTCAGAAAAAATGTACTCAGTCTGTACTCTGTAGCCAACAAGGTTATATATTTTATTAACAAAGGAAGGAGGGAAACGAAGGAATGAGTGTGACACAGTTTTGTTAAATACATTGCATGCAGTCCTTCTGCTCCAAAGACCCAAGTCGTTAGATATGTAAATGTTCTGTCTTCTAGGTTTGAAAAAATCAATGTACGGAAGAGTAAATTGAACCAACCCAGTTCTCAAATATTGTTGTTAAAAGAAAAATGATTCATATACCTGTAGGAGGCTGGACTGGCTTGTAGTGAGTACCAAGGGGTACTTGCACCTTGCACCAGGCCCAGTTATCCCTTATTAGTGTATAGGGTGTCTAGCAGCTTAGGCTGATAGATAATGGTAGCTTAGCAGAGCAGCTCAGGCTGAACTAGGAGACGTGTGAAGCTACTACAGTACCACTTAGTGTCATATGCACAATATCATAAGAAAACACAATACACAGTTATACTAAAAATAAAGGTACTTTATTTTTATGACAATATGCCAAAGTATCTTAGAGTGTACCCTCAGTGAGAGGATAGGAAATATACACAAGATATATATACACAATAGCAAAAATATGCAGTATAGTCTTAGAAAACAGTGCAAACAATGTATAGTTACAATAGGATGCAATGGGGAAACATAGGGATAGGGGCAACACAAACCATATATTCCAAAAGTGGAATGCGAACCACGAATGGACCCCAAACCTATGTGACCTTGTAGAGGGTCGCTGGGACTATTAGAAAATAGTGAGAGTTAGAAAAATAACCCTCCCCAAGACCCTGAAAAGTGAGTGCAAAGTGCACTAAAGTTCCCCTAAGGACAAAATAGTCGTGTTAGAGGAATAATGCAGGAAAGACACAAACCAGCAATGCAAAAACTGTGGATTTCCAATCTAGGGTACCTGTGGAACAAGGGGACCAAGTCCAAAAGTCACAAGCAAGTCGGAGATGGGCAGATGCCCAGGAAATGCCAGCTGCGGGTGCAAAGAAGCTTCGACTGGACAGAAGAAGCTGAGGTTTCTGCAGGAACGAAAAGGGCTAGAGACTTCCCCTTTGGTGGACGGATCCCTCTCGCCTTGGAGAGTTGTGCAGAAGTGTTTTCCCGCCGAAAGAATGCCAACAAGCCTTGCTAGCTGCAAATCGTTTGTTTGGTGTTTTTGGACGCTGCTGGGGCCCAGAAAGGACCAGGAGGTCGCAAATTGGACCAGCAGAGAGAGGAGACGTCGAGCAAGACAAGGAGCCCTCTCTGAAGCCAGTAGCACCCGGAGAAGTGCCAGAAACAGGCACTACAAGGATGCCTGAAACGGTGCTCGCCGAAGTTGCACAAAGGAGTCCCACGTCGCCGGAGACCAACTTAGAAAGTCGTGCAATGCAGGTTAGAGTGCCGTGGACCCAGGCTTGGCTGTGCACAAAGGATTTCCGCCGGAAGTGCACAGGGGCCGGAGTAGCTGCAAAGTCGCGGTTCCCAGCAATGCAGCCCAGCGAGGTGAGGCAAGGACTTACCTCCACCAAACTTGGACTGAAGAGTCACTGGACTGTGGGGGTCACTTGGACAGAGTCGCTGGATTCGAGGGACCTCGCTCGTCGTGCTGAGAGGAGACCCAAGGGACCGGTAATGCAGATTTTTGGTGCCTGCGGTTGCAGGGGGAAGATTCCGTCGACCCACGGGAGATTTCTTCGGAGCTTCTGGTGCAGAGAGGAGGCAGGCTACCCCCACAGCATGCACAAGCAGGAAAACAGTCGAGAAGGCGGCAGGATCAGCGTTACAGAGTTGCAGTAGTCGTCTTTGCTACTATGTTGCAGGTTTGCAGGCTTCCAGCGCGGTCAGCGGTCGATTCCTTATCAGAAGGTGAAGAGAGAGATGCAGAGGAACTCGGCTGAGCTCATGCATTCGTTATCTAAAGTTTCCCCAGAGACAGAGACCCTAAATAGCCAGAAAAGAGGGTTTGGCTACTTAGGAGAGAGGATAGGCTACTAACACCTGAAGGAGCCTATCAGCAGGAGTCTCTGACGTCACCTGGTGGCACTGGACACTCAGAGCAGTCCAGTGTGCCAGCAGCACCTCTGTTTCCAAGATGGCAGAGGTCTGGAGCACACTGGAGGAGCTCTGGACACCTCCCAGGGGAGGTGCAGGTCAGGGGAGTGGTCACTCCCCTTTCCTTTGTCCAGTTTCGCGCCAGAGCAGGGGCTAAGGGGTCCCTGAACCGGTGTAGACTGGCTTATGCAGAATTGGGCACCTCTGTGCCCAACAAAGCATTTCCAGAGGCTGGGGGAGGCTACTCCTCCCCTGCCTTCACACCATTTTCCAAAGGGAGAGGGTGTCACACCCTCTCTCAGAGGAAGTTCTTTGTTCTGCCATCCTGGGCCAGGCCTGGCTGGACCCCAGGAGGGCAGCTGCCTGTCTGAGGGGTTGGCAGCAGCAGCAGCTGCAGTGAAACCCCAGGAAGGGCAGTTTGGCAGTACCAGGGTCTGTGCTACAGACCACTGGGATCATGGGATTGTGCCAACTATGCCAGGATGGTATAGAGGGGGCAATTCCATGATCATAGACATGTTACATGGCCATATTCGGAGTTACCATGGTGAAGCTACATATAGGTAGTGACCTATATGTAGTGCACGCGTGTAATGGTGTCCCCGCACTCACAAAGTTCAGGGAATTGGCTCTGAACAATGTGGGGGCACCTTGGCTAGTGCCAGGGTGCCCTCACACTAAGTAACTTTGCACCTAACCTTTACCAGGTAAAGGTTAGACATATAGGTGACTTATAAGTTACTTAAGTGCAGTGTAAAATGGCTGTGAAATAACGTGGACGTTATTTCACTCAGGCTGCAGTGGCAGGCCTGTGTAAGAATTGTCAGAGTTCCCTATGGGTGGCAAAAGAAATGCTGCAGCCCATAGGGATCTCCTGGAACCCCAATACCCTGGGTACCTCAGTACCATATACTAGGGAATTATAAGGGTGTTCCAGTAAGCCAATGTGAATTGGTAAAAATGGTCACTAGCCTGTCAGTGACAATTTGGAAAGAAATGAGAGAGCATAACCACTGAGGTTCTGATTAGCAGAGCCTCAGTGAGACAGTTAGTTAGTGACACAGGTAACACATTCAGGCACACTTATGAGCACTGGGGCCCTGGGTTACCAGGGTCCCAGTGACACATACAACTAAAACAACATATATACAGTGAAAAATGGGGGTAACATGCCAGGCAAGATGGTACTTTCCTACAATACCCAAATTGGATAGTGCATCTGCATTCTCCTTGGGAATGCCCATCACCCTTGGGTGTCTGTCGGAAAGTCTGGTAAGTGAGCAGGAGTACTGAGTTCAGCTTTCACCTTTCGTTCATGCATGAGAGGAGAAGGCCTGTTGTTTGTAAAATAGAAATTGTATTGCAGAGACAAGGAGAAGGACAGAATGAAGGTAAGCTTCATGAGGAGTGTTCCCAGAAGACAACAAGATAACTCAGAGTTTTGTTTTTGGCACCAGTGCAACACACACTCATCAGCATTTCCCAAATCAACGCACCTCTCTTCATTCCACATAACTGAGTACTAAGCCCCAGAGCCATGGTTTCCCTTTGAAGATGATAACTTCCTTCTTCTAGCTGTTGATGAAGTAGTCCTGCCCTGAGTCTTTCTAACCTCCTCCTTACTCTGAGTAACTCCGTCTCAGATGCGACCTGAGCAAGATAGACGTGTAGTGCACTGCTGTTGAAGAACAAGTAGAGAAATGGAATTGCAGTATTTTTATAGATTAGTGTTTGTTAACTAAAGTGACTGGTGTGGTCTCTGAAAACTCCCCAAAAAGGAGTGGAACGTACAGGTAAATTTTCACTAAGTTTGCTTGTAAAGGCCAATCACTTTCAGGAAAAATGATCACTCATCAGGCACCAAACATTGCAATTCATCAAAAGTAAGTTTACTATTAATTGAACACCCTCTCTCACTGTCTGCCACCACATAAATGATCACTCATAATTCACAATCACTCACTCATTGTTGCAACAGTTGTAGTTTCTTGCCTCTTCCATTCCAAGCCTGGATATTTTATGTACACAACTGTATTTTTAACACATTGGAAATTGGTTTTGGTACTCTTGTAAATCAGTGATCTTCATGGTGAGCCATGCTAACTGATGCAAAAAAGGACAGGCATGCAAGGGAGGCAGGCATTGTCTCCAATGTCATGAAGGAACTGTGGAGGCTTCTTCAACTCACTAAATTCTCTCCTGTGTGTGGAACTGGTATAGCTGAATTTCTTATCAATAATAAAGAAGTGACACAATTCTAGTAATAATTGAGTATTTATAAGCAAAATAAAATATGGACGGGAGTACAGTACAGTTCTGCACTGAAGCCACACTCAACTCAGCTCTTACACACAGTGATTTTTATACACTTGGTGGGCACTTAAAATCCACCTCGTTCACAACACTTACAATTAACAAAACAATAATTCTTTAACCACTATCTGACTGCTTGTTACAAAAATACATTCATGGCAGATATATTACGTACATATTATTTAACATGCACAATGTCCTTTGATCCTGCCTTGTGACCTCTATCAATATGTCCTCCCTACACGTCTACCAGTCTCTGAAGTTTTACACCCTGTCTCCTCCTTTCTGTCAGCCTTGAAACACAAACATCTAACACTGTGTCTCCCTTTCAAGTCTGTCATGATTTACCCTTCTCCTTTCCTGATATCAGAAAGTGGCTCAGACTCTCCCTTGTGTATATGTGCGTGCTTCTAAGTTATTTGTGGTATGATAAGCTGAATTGTAACTGCTTTACCCTGCACTTGGCCTCTCTTCTCATTCTCCTTTCTGTCCCTGCGTTCCTTATTGACCATTATGTTCAAACCGAGGCCTGTACTTTTCTCTTATAATATAGACTTCTGTACGTTTGTTTTCTAATTCGTGTGTTGACCAGAGTAGGCCCTCTGCAGTTTTCTTAAGGCCTATTACACTGGCAAGCAGAAGTGGCTCCCCCACTCAAACCTACCACAATGAATTCTTAACACAACTTGGACTTCATGACCTCTGGGCAACATCAGCCACACCCCTCAGATTAACAAAAGGCAGTAAAGAAAGTAAAGAAAAAGGATAAGGTGGCAGTTGCCAAAAGAACCCATGCATTAACTGTTACAAAGCTACCGTAAAGTTGAACCATAAACCATAACCTGATCTCTATACAGGCTTCTCTAATGTACTCAAGGAAACATTTTGAGACATCAAATGGGCATATTACCTTCACATCTACATCTGTCACCCTGGGAGTGCAAATCATCCACAACGGACTACTGATTGTGCTGCAAGGGGAAAGAAGACCTAGTCCATTTGATATGCATCTGCAAGGAGTTGAGAGAAAAGCAATGCTCCAGCCAGTCTTCAAAGAAAGAGTCTCTGGACCTGAAAATAGGTAGTTCTGTCTTGTTTCACACTCCGGACACTAAATTAATCTGTTGCTTTGCAAAATACCTTGCCAAGGTCGGAAAGAAACTGCAGATAATGCAAGACGTCAATCAACAAGGACTTGGAATTAATGGACACATTCCAGATCACTGATGCAGGTAACAGGGATATTTGCCCATCTCCCTTTGTTGAACAACTAGGCACAAGTTTTGCTCCCACTTGCTGCAGCTTCAAGTGCCTCCACTAGTTCACTTACAGGCTAATTGGGCACACCACTCTGTACAGCTGTTGTCACTTGCCATCTTGTTTACCTGAACAGACCAGACCTGGGCAAGAGCAACTGTTTATGGTAGTAGGTTCTTAGCAGCCTAGTGAAGGGGAGGAATTTTGTAAAAAAGCATCTTCGGCCTAGGTTAAGCACAGCAGCCTCCTCTTCCTCACCATTGGTTAGTTTTACATGTTCACCCCATCTATAACTCCAATTTTGAGCTACGCATTTGGGTAGAGTGTCACTTTAGTTTTAAATGCAGGTTTTAAGATTACTGATCTGTTCTGATTATTGGTTTTAACTAATTAAGCCTACCTGTGCCAACAACTAATATAACAAATATTTTGAATGGATTGAGTTTGACTCCAGAAAATGCTGCTAGTCTCTAAGGATTGGTGGTGCTGTGTATCAGGAACTGCAATGCCTGTCTAAAGACGTATTGCTCACCTTTCAGGTCAAGACTATCTGTTCAAAATGCACCATACACCGTGCACTTTGTCTGTAAGCTACATTTTATAGGTTTTATTCTGCTTGGTCTAAAGCATTCTAATCAGTGTATGATGGATGTTTATTTAAATCTTTGTTTCTTTTACTGCTGTTTTAAAAGGCATAAAATAAATAAATAAACATAAACCACTGCACACTGGTCCAAGTGCAAACCAGCCATATATGTGACAAAAAAATGGAAGGGCAGCAAAAATCCAACACAAACCTAATGTTTCACTATTTTTTTTTTTTTTTTTTTTGCGAAGAAAGAGGTTTAACGAAAAATAATTAAAAAGTTCAATGCTTGCATCAGAATACTCAGTCCAGGAAGTAGAGTTCATCTTCAAACTCAGGTGGTTAGATAACACACTTGATTCTGACTAATCATTCTCATTCTGGGCCCATTCTGTTTCAGGAACGGTGTAATAGTGTGGTATGAAATGTTGGTTCATTTTGATCATGGTCAATCTCTCCACATTTTGAGGTGAGAGACTTGTTCTTCTCACTGCATCCACTGCATCAGCTACCCTGAACACACACTCAGCACACAAACTGGCTACAGGACAAGCCGAGCTCTGGCAATTTGCAGAACTTCCAATACTTCCATACTAATAGATCAATGGAGTTTGATCCACATAGACCTCATAGGGTCATCCAGATACTCCTAGAACATCCTCTGAATGGTCATTGATGCTGCCACTTGCTCAACCTCTTTTGCCTTCACCTCTGCACTAAGACGTAGGACCTGCCATTTGAAACAAAGCCAATGCTGAAGCTGGGTCAGATTCTTCTGCTGCTGTTGTTGCCAGTGTTCTTGTTGCTTGTGATAGCTGCTGTGAGACAAGACTGCCCTGTCTGGAAGTTGAAAGTAGCACCCTAGAATTGAACAGTGTGACTCTAAGTTTCAGCTGTTCTTTTTCCAGGTCTCGAGCTTTCTCAACAATCCATTGCTTCCATTTTGATACATCCCCTTGAGATAAAGGAATGAAAGTGGGCAGATTTTTTTTGCACTGTGGCTCAAGTAATGTGGCACAGATGTACTCTTTGGATGACATGATGCCATTTTGCAGCCCTGCATTACAAGCCAACCAAAATGTTAAGCTCTCAACCAAGACATGCACTTCTGTGTTTTCTTTCACACCTGTGAGTGTGAACCTTTCAGACACATTATTTAGCTTGTCCTGTAGAGCTGCAACAACGGAATAGTTTGGCCAGTCATACTGTCCTCCTTGTTAACTTAACTTGCTGTATGAATACCTCAAAAGGGAGTAGCATCTGTGTCAGGCATTGGACTAGGCCCCATTTGTCGTCATGCAGATTTATTTGCAGGTGGTCAGTATGTTGCTGGCTATGTTTTCTTTTTAGAGGATATCTTACACAACCCAGTGGATGTAGTGCACCAAAAACAGGACCCTGAAATAGTCAGGGTCTGCCATGACCTTGACTATGTTAGCCATCTGGGCATCTGAGGTGGGCTGTACCTTAAGTGGTTTTGCAGTTCCTGGGCATCATACTCAATGATCAATAAACCCACCGCTGTGGATTGTGATTCTCACTCCCCTGGCTGCCTCTTCTTGTGCTCTTTGTCTTCTGGTTGTTTCTCTCCCCTCCAGCTCCAACATGGCAATGACCTGTCTGATAGTTTAGAGCTGCCTTTTAAAACTACTCCACAGCTAATCCAGTTCAGACTTTTTTTTTCACTTTTTTCTTTTCCACTATGGCTGTTTCTTCCTTAGTTTCTTCTTGATTTTTCCAATCTATTATGGTTTCTGTCATGTGATGATTGATGCCATTTCCTTTTCCTGTTCATTTGATATGTAGGGATTGAAGGGTGCATCAAGCTGTGCTCCTTCTGTTGTTTCCTTACTCCCTCAACTGCTGATACTGACTCTTCCCTCCTGAAGAAATTTACTGTTGGGCTCCTGATTCCTGATTTTCTTCATTCCTTTGAAATCTTCATCCAGCAAGGATATTTTTGAAGCCTTTGGATTTTTCCTCCTGAGAGGGCAGAAGCTTCTAGAGGACGCACACATATCAGATATTCTAGTATGTAATGGTATTGTCGTTTCAGGAAGCGGTTACTGTAACCTCTGACTGCAGAATACCTGGATCTGGAATTTCATGAAATAGTACCTATTCCTTAGCCTTTCAGTAAAAGAGATGCAATGCTTTTAATTGAACAGGACATAAGCAGGACTGCTACAGATGTTTACAATAGGCCAATGAAGGTTCCCCCATCTTACAAAACTCTGTGCCTACTATGTCCTTCTTCAGCTTTTTAGTCACAATGAATCACTACTGTTTTTGGAACCACAATGCAATGTCTGGTACGATCTATGCCTTCCAGAACATTGCAGTCAACAATTTAATCACACTCAACATTTGTAACAACAATGCTCAGTTTCTTTACCTTATGCCCTCCAGTTGAGAATGTCTCAGACATAATAAAGTTAATCCCAGGTCATCGGGGATCGTGAAGCCCAGAACAGCATTGGTATAATTGAGAACATTCTTTAAGTATGTCTGTGTTTGGGAGCACTCGTACTACTGTGTGTAAAGAAACCCAGGCCCACAGGTCTCTGCCAACATGTATTAGTACAGATGGTAAGATTTTTTACAAATGTTGTGGGGTTAGATACCAGTGTCATAACTTTGCTGATTTTCTATGTGGACTTTTTTCATAGGTATGATGGGATGTTACCCACAGATCCTCTCAATATTCTTCCTCTATGTCCTGTGACAGTGAACCTATCCATAACTCTTTAAAGTTCCATTACCCACTCAAGCCCTCACATTAGTGTCCCTTTATTATCTATCAACCCTGTGTATTCTTATAATGGCAATCTGAAACTCAGATCCTTCCTCCAATATCGTTTGAAAATCTGCCCCTTCACCCTTCAGCCTCTTCAGTATCTTACTTAAGGTTTCACATTCTGATGTTCTCTCTCTGCAAGACCTATTCTCTAAGTCTTCGTACATACTGAGTATGACTCTTGCTTGCATTTCCAAGTGAGCCATCATTGTGGGCAAGCATTGGTCTATTGCTACACTCATTTTCTGTTAGTTCTCTGCCAATTCAAAGCACAATCGAGTGTTTTCAAGTCGGATATGTCCTTGTTTAAATTTGTTTAGAGTGTGCTTAAGTCATCTGTTAATGCTTTGTCTTGCCTTAGTTCAGTCCTATAGTATTTAAGATTGTTTACTGTTAAAGCTTGGTCCACGTTGGCAGTGGAGTCAAAGAGTCATCACTCTGCTTGTATTTTAGAGATCTGCTAACCTTACTGACTTAGGGGGTCATTCTGAGTTTGTCGGGCGGCGGTTGCTGCCCGACAAACTTCCCCCATCGAAAGACCGCTCCGCGGTCAAAAGACCGGGGGGGCCATTTCGACTTTCCCGCTGGGCCAGCGGGCGACCGCCAAAAGAGCGCCCGCCGGCCCAGTGGGAAAGGCCCTGCAACATTGAAGCCGGCTCCGAATGGAGCCGGCGGTGTTGCAGGGGTGCGACGGGTGCAGTTGCACCCGTCGCGATTTTCACTGTCTGCAAAGCAGACAGTGAAAATCCTGCTGGGGCCCGGTTAGGGGGCCCCTGCACTGCCCATGCCAGTGGCATGGGCAGTGCAGGGGCCCCCAGGGGCCCCATGACACCCTTTCCCACCATCCTGTTTCTGGCAGTGAAAACCTCCAGAAACAGGCTGGCGGGAAGGGGGTCGGAATCCCCATGGCGGCGCTGCAAGCAGCGCCGCCATGGAGGATTCTCCCAGCCGGCGCCGGACCCGGCTGGGCAACCGCGGCTTTACAGCCGCGATCGGAATAGCAAAGGAAGCACCGCCAGCCTGTTGGCGGTGCTTCCGTGGTCGTCGACGACCCCCTTAGTTTCTTTGCTGGTCGTATCATGCAAGTAATCTTTTTTGCAGTCATATTTTATTGAATTTTCTAATGTTTCTTTTTCCTCCTTGCACTCTCTGATGGCTTCATTAAGAGTTTGGCGGTCCCACTGAGGGACCGCGAAACTTGTGGGGAGTACGCCACCGCCATGGCATGGCATCCCCCCTGCAGTATTACAATGTTCCCACTGATCTGACTGGTGGGAACTTTGCAATAGAGAATTTCCGCCGGTCAGACAGGTATGAACAGTGCAACGAGATAACACTCGGTCCCTTAAAGAAGCTGAGTGATATCTTGTAGCACAAAAGGGGCTGACTAGCACCCCTGGAATGTGCACTGTCTGACGGCAGACTGTGCATTTTGATAGTGCTGGGCAGGGGGGTCCGTGAAGTGTGGCGGTCTGACCGCCAACGCAAGTTTGGCAGTCCTCGAAGGGCTACACTCATAATGAGGTCCCAAGGGCCTCATTAAGAGTTTGGCAGTCCCACCGTGGGACTGCCAAACTCGCAGGGAGGACACCACTTCCATGGCAGTGGCATCTCCCCCACCCTACTACAATGTTCCCGCCGGTCAGACTGATAGGAACATTGCAATAGAGCATTCCCACGGGTCACACCGGCTGGAACATGAGGTAGCACTCGGCCCCCTTAAAGGAGCTGAGTGCTATCTCATAGCACAGAGGGGGCCAGCCAGCACTCTCAGAATGTGCTTTGTCTGCTTTCCAATGGTGCTGGGCAGGGGGACCCCAAGCACACCCTCACCGCCAGCCTTTCCATGCAGGTCAGACCACCATGGTGCTGCGTGGGCTCTCATTATCCTAAATGAGACTACTGGATTTCTAGGCAACAGGATCGATCACGGTGTGGGGGACTGAGTCGGACCCACATGTAAGGAACTCTGTCACCCTAAATCTGTGTTTTGCTCCGGCTAACTAGCAGTGCCTCATTTCTCCCAAGGGGAAGAGATGATTGGGCAGCCGAGCGCATGACATCTTTGGAACCTCTCAGGGAAGTCGTGGCCACTCAGATCCAAACCAACTCTCTCATTTACAGTATGATCTCATATACAAATGACAAAGGCAGTATAAGTTTTATATAATGTTTTAATAAAACAACTGTATTTTAGATAATAAGGCGTGAGCCGCAATAACCAGAACCATACAACACAGTAGGATTGAAATAGTCACCAGGAGAGTAAAACATAAGAGCAAAGCTATCATGGTGTCTAATAGTTTCTACTCTCCCTCTGCTTGGTCTATTTCGAGCACAGCATGTTAAGCTTCTAACTTGCCTTTCTGAATCCCTGGGGAGACATCAGCCCTCATACCTGAGCAAAGGCCTGTGATCTTGGTTCAGCATCTGCAACGAGGCAGTCAGCGTCTAGTTGTGGTTCCCTGGTCGGAATCTCCCTCTTGCGTGTATTGGGACAAGGAAGTAATTTTATAACTAACATGTCAGCGTGATCACAAAATGTCCCTACGCAGGAATGCCAAAGACTAAACTCCTACCACGTCTATCGGCAATGTACCAGACTGTATCCTTGACTGAAGCACAGAGTGAACAGGAATGTGTTATGGAGAACTCCAGTGCTGAAGTAGGCTAAACAGTGTGATATGAATAAAAAACAAGACCGTAGAACTGGCTATTTGAAAAATAACAGTACGAAGCCTAATAAAAAGCATTTAGAGCAAAGTGCACAGAGGCTCTAAGCTGCAAGCAAATGAATAAAATACATCCAGGGCAAAGTGCACAAAGGCCTAAAGCCTGAAGCTAATGCGCAAAGGATATGTAAAACTAACCACACTACAATGGAAAGGCTGGCAGTGAGGGGAGTTGTAATCAGCCAGGCGGCACTGAGTTCAGCACCATCCTGTCTGACTAAAACTCTGACCGCCATCATGCCATCGGGAACCATGTTCCTGTCAGGGACGGCGGTCCCCTGGTGGGCCCGCCCACCAGGGTTGTAATTGGGTGGTCTGACCGCCTGGAGTGCGGTGGTCTGACCGTCCAGGCGAGTGTGGCTGTCCTCAGAGTGCCACACTCATAATGAGGCTCTAAGTATCCTCAGCACTACTGCATCAGGTACCCTGCCTAACAATCTCTATGGTCAGCCTTTAAATTAGGTTATTTACCAGATGGCTGGCCCTTTCTCCTTCATTGCTCTCCATTAGCAGTTTAGATATTTTAGAAATCTTATTGTTTGCAATCCCAAATTGCCACCATTCTAGTGTATCTTCCCATCTCACTCCTCTTCTGCTGTTGTTGTTGGTTTGCTTCAATTTTAGTTAGCAGTGTTGTCAGTTTCAGTACTTTGTGACCATTATTGAGCATTTGCGTTCCTCTCATCCTTTGTGTGCTATGAGCGCTGCATCCTCTCAGAGAATCCTAATCCATTCCTGCCTTTGTATTTCACAAAGCAGTTGGATACATCTTGCACCAATGTGTCTTAAAATGACAAACTAGCAAGAAAATAATACTACCAATAGTGCCACATAATTTGTCTCTTCATGTTCAATAACTTAGTTGTCTGTACTCCATAAAATGGTCCTTCAGCGCCACCTCATCTCAGTGATGTTGCTTATGATCAATGGTGTAGGCAAAGCACCAATAGAAAAGTGACATCTCCAAGAGGCATAGTAACTATTAAAAAGTAAAAAGAAACCAATAGATTATTTGTCTAGACAACAAATGCGATTCAATGCTTAAAAATGATTCACAAAAAAACAAATGTCAAATGACATATCATTTTGCCATTATTTGTTAACATCAATGACACATCACCTGCCACGTTTTGTGAATGAAAATGCTATTGCATGTAATTGTCTATCACATTATTTTCCACAACACAAAGATGGGCCACACACGAAAATCCAGCCAAGCTCATTTGAATACGCCACATACAGAAACAGCTAATAGTTGCTACACAGCCAGTAGGCAGAGCCTATCTCTAATTGCCAGGCAAAGGGTACGTTACAGTTCTAGCTGCTGAATAAACAATTGGTAAATGGCCTCCAGTAGACTTCTTCAGCGTTTCACACCCTCAACTCACTGAGCTTGATAATGACACCCAACTAGAGACTATCATATACTAACTTAAAATCCGTTCTACGGCTGAAAACACAGAGACACTTCGCAATAGCTGACAGTACTAAAAGGTCTTGCTTATGGAAAACTGTGTGCCACACAAACGCTAACAAAGTAAAAGTGTAGCTGAAAATTGGTTGTAAACATTGTCAGTCTTGAGTATCTAAGGGGCAGATTTACAAGCCATTAGTGTCCTTTAACGTCTTTTTTGTGCTAAGTAGGCCATTCTACTGCGTCATATTTACAAAGTGGCGCAATGCATGCATTGCACCACTTTGCAGCCCCTTGCACCACATTATGCCTGTACCAGGCATAATGTATGCAAGAGGGGGGCGTTCCCCCGCAAGGAGGCCTAAGAAAATGGTGCAATGAAATTTACAAGATTTCACTGCGCCATTGTTTCAGTAATTTGTTTCTGCACTAGTGCCAAAA
Source organism: Pleurodeles waltl (assembly GCF_031143425.1). Taxonomy (NCBI): domain Eukaryota; kingdom Metazoa; phylum Chordata; class Amphibia; order Caudata; family Salamandridae; genus Pleurodeles; species Pleurodeles waltl. The sequence continues at coordinate 659,504,659 of NC_090446.1, read as the reverse complement.
TGTTTGGTGCTAGTGCAGCAAAGCGCCACAAAAGCATCAAAAATGTAGAGGCTGTTGTGGTAATGACCGCCATGGTGCATCGTATTGTAAATATGGCGCAACCATGGTGTTTTTAGGGGAGTATGGGTAGATGCAAGAAAAGTGGCACACTGGGACCAATGCACCACTTTTTTGTAAATATGCCCTCAAATATCTTATTTTGATTGTTGTAAAAATAACCTTATGTTTGCTTTGTAATTACATATTGTTGGTGAATATCCTGAACTAAATATTGCTTGGCAATAATGTAGAGACCTACATAGCATTTACGAAAATATCACCCCATTAAAGTCAATAGTAGAAAGCCTACACCCAAGGAGATGATCATTTTCTAAACAATGTTCACATTTTTTGTCCTTGACAATATTTTTCTCAATGACATTCTGACATACAATAACCATGGCTAAGCATATGAGACTTAAGTGTGTGGGTGTGGCGTGAATTATCCATATCAACCTGCCTGTCAAGAGTAAGAAGAGTATAGTATGCAGTTAATATTTGAGACAACACCTTGTCATTCCCAAAGCAATTGAACTTCTTCAGTTTATGTCTCCAGCTAACTGATGTCCTCCATTGAGTTCGGTCACTGTTGAGGCTAAAGTATTTTTGCAATGGCTTAAATATTTTTGTGCCAAATATAGAGAAATACATAACATTCCTGCATTTCTGAAGTTTTTATAATTCTAGTTTATGTGAGGTTGGGTAGGAAGCAAGCTAACTAGCTTCCTACCCAACCTGGGCCACAAAGATGAAGACAGAGGCACCTCCGGACTTTTGAGGTTTGAACCTTGGACTGACTAGATGTGTATTTCCTGCAACACTGGATTTAATTTATAGTGTGAGGAAAGTCAGAAAACTAATGTGACTACTCAATTAACTCCCATTTTAGAATCTATTTTACTTCAGATTTTCTGTTCAAATAGCTAGTTTTGTTGACTCACCTCATTCAGGCTTCAACATTTACAAATGTACTGATGAGATGCAGATCAATTTTTGAGGTGCAGATCATCCTCAAAATCAACAAAAAAGCTAACTAAACCTAGAGTTTACAAGATATCTGCGTTGGTAAACATTTGGATGTTTAATAAGGAGCTGAAACTCAACGCCAAGTGCAAATATATAATGCTTTTCAGCACCTCAGCACCCCTCGCCACCATCCTTCTCTTAATACCACCCCTGTCCCAAAGACTATACCTTCTATTTTAATAGCAAGTAAAATAGAAATTCAAATTTCACAAGTCAACTAAGTGGTAAAACCTAGCTCTTCTTCCTGCAGGCCAGGGATAGGATTTTCCCAAGCAAGAGTTTCATGAAAAGTCTTAAGGATCGCTGCCAGGGTAAGGTCCTGATTGACTGCATAATCAATGTCTGCCTTGTACAAGCATCTAACTACATCCAGTATCAACATAGAGATCACACATTTCTAGCACTGTTATCCATACCCTTGCTCCCATCAACGAAATAATGTACCACTGAGCCATGATGCATCAATCTGGCCTTGAAATAGAGCAAACTCTACCACATTCATGCCTCCTGCTCCTCTCCCTGTCAACCTGCTGCTTCTCACTACTGCACAAAATTCTGTCAAGGAGGGTGGAGATTCATAGAATGTGCTGCTAAGTGTTGTGAAGTCAGTTGGTAACCACAGAAGAGATGACTGAAGGCAGGCAGGTGAAGTAAAACACATTTGTGTAGAAACTCAGACATGTAGTGCAGGTGTAAAGAAAATAAAGGCAAACCAGGATGCAGACATTGTCAGCTAGATACCGGTGTTTCCTCTGGCGAGTGACAACTGTTATCAGATGAATTCCTGCAACGAAGCCTAATGACCTCACGGACAAAAGCAATGGATAGTGCAAAAAATGCTGTCTTTCAAAAATAACAGGCAGGACTGATCAGACCTGGCTAAAAACAATTACCTCTGAAACTCAGTTCCAACTATTCAACAGTCTTTCACACCGCTGATCACCTAGCCTACATGAAATATGTGAAAGACTGGGTATTATTTTTGACAAAGTAATGCAACCTGTAGAACTTGGCACTACAGTGATGGTCTTTGATTAAGATAGTCACACCATAAGAACTCTGAGATTGCACCCCCACCTTTTAGCAACCTGTTCTATCCTAGCTATACACTTTCCCCTTAACACCACCATTTTGGAATGACTCGACTTTTCCCCTCAATTCTCTATGAAGTCCTGATTACATCCAACTAGATGATGACAACAACAAATTATAGACAAACATTCGGGCAGTGTTCTCAGTGCCAAAGGTCATGTAATTGACATACTATGTGTCTACATGCAACATAACATATCAGTGAAGGAGATGACACATTTTATCAAGAATCATATGTTTGTAAATAAACGCAGGAACCTGTATATATTAGGGATTGGTAAAATTATATTTTTACACATAATGAGCATATTATGAGCAAATATTAGATGCATTATGTGAAATATGATTGAGCTGTTGTCTGCATGAAATTTAAGTTGTACTGGAGGGGCTCCCTCAGGTACAAAAATCATAAAAATATATCTTCTCAATCTATTTTGTAATTGCTTTTCTGACATTTTCTACTGAAAATCAGTATACCTCATGCAAAAATGTATGCAAAAAGTGCAACAATGAAAAATACAAAATAACATAAAATTCATAAAACCCAATAATTGAGACATTCATAAGATTAAACTCATGTAACACTCTTTGAGAATTAACCTCTACGTGCTAATAATCGGTTCAATTTGCAGAACTGAATTAGATAATCCTTCAAAATAAAATATTTGATTGTTTTCTTTATATTATGTTTCATATTAAACTACGCATTGTTACCCAGTTTGTGGTACTCAGTTCAAAAGGCTCAAAAGGGTGGAAGACAGAATCTGCCTTACTGGGATTCCAACTCATGATCTCCAGAAAAAAAGGCCTAGATTTGATATGCATTTCTAGGGCACTTTTGCAAGACAAACTCAACTATGCAATGGCTTGGTGCATGCAGCAAAGCAAGCGTAAGTTTTACCAAAAAAAACACTAGTTTGTTAATTAGCCACTCAGTGGTTTCTGGGGTGGGGGACACTTTCTGTAGTCACATATTTATCAAGAAGAGAGTACTTTATTGCATCTAAAATTTACCACCTGCAAAACGACGATACATTTTATATTATCAATATTTCTAAAGTAGTATTGTTTCTTTAAGGCCAGTGGCCCAATAAATAATCAAAGAGTGCAAATCACAATCTTGTCATGTGTGTAGTTACTATCTAGCTTGGAGGACACATGATAGTGAAAATCCTCTGCATGTCTCGCTGTGGTACACTTATGCATTTCAAAGCATCGCAATTGGCAGCATTTATCAAATTTTGTGCGCAAAATGTTTTCTACGTCAAAATGTTAACGCTAATGGTGTTGTGTCGCATCACTCTAAAGCATGTTATTGAATGCCAAAGGAGTTTAACAGGGCACAAATAGCATAATTTATAACTCAAAGACAGACATACTAAAGTAGCATGAACAGGCTTTGCATGAAATCATATTGCCAAATGCAACCTGGTGCAATCAATAGGCAAGTAGAGGTTTGAATTTGCATATTTTCTGCAGTTTACCATTGGTTAGTTGTTTGTGCATAGAAATGTGTACTGCAGATATTCATCACTTCCAATATCAGAAAAATCCCACTGTCTCTCCCATGGTGACATGATTTCTATTGCTCTAAAATAATACATTTTACGTGAGTGCGGCCAGGGGCCTCTTTGGGACCCGATTCTTGATACACGGCCCTGTGTACTTTTTGTTATCATTCGTGCAAGGCAGCACTGCAGGTTTTTATGCGCACTGAGCTGCTCGATTTGAGTAAATCTGAATTAGCAATTTGTCAACAGCAAGCTTTCAGCTCACTGAGCCTATTCTGACAAATCATTTTTTTCTGAACTGCTAGTTTAGTAACAGCAGACTTTTTTTAAACGGCATTTATTTGTCATTTTACACAGCACAGACTAGGCCCATGGGCATTAGACAACTTTACAATTTAATGAATAAATAGTTTATTCCGCTATAAAATATATAAAACGTATTGTGCTCCCTTGAATCTAAGTACATGAGTATACAAATCACATCAAATTGTAAGTAAAAGGTAACACAAATTAGCATTTTGATTTAGAAAGGGAACTGAATATTAGTAAGGGATTTTCCAATTTGGTTAATCGAGTAACGAAATTCCAAACATTTTTTAATCATGAAAACTTGAATGAGGAGATTATTTGTTTGGGATCATTTTAATCCTTGTTATGTGCATAAAAGGGGATGGCCGCACGGTCAAGCCAATACATTTTTCCTTTCCCCTTTCGGACCTGTCTAGTTAGAGGCTTCAAAACCCAGTGCACAGGCAGAGATTATATTTAAGTGCGTTTCCATTGCCTACTTTATTTGGCAAACAAGATGTCCTCTGCCTCTCTGTAATTGATGAAAGCATACTATACTTAACCTCTCTAATTAATTCAATAAAGTGTTTTGCCACAGGCACAAACAAAGGACAAAAAATGCACGTCAGATCCAGCGTCTGGATCCCACAGTCAACAGATGGATTCATGAGGACTCATTTGCCTTCGGGGTATTCAACTACAAGGCGCGTTGTGTTCTTTAACTCTTAAAACATGCACTTCAGAGACCTACAAATCCAGTGGACAGCCCTGCGGAACATCATTGTTTGAGACTGATTTATGGTCTGAACGAGACAACGGGCCGTCGACGTTTAGTGTGTATGTCGCCACATTTAGCGAAGAATGCGAAAAAAAACTGTGTCATTCAAAACAGGCCCTTTAGCTTTCTAGCTGCCCGAGCACGCGTTTTTGCTCAAATAAATATTATTCCCAAGCGGGCAAATTAACAAAATTGCTTTATGTAAACTGAACAGTGTGACATGCCAACATTTGGTAATAGGGAAAAGGGAGTCAAAGAAACAAGCACTGTCAGAGCAAGTAGGTATGTTTTTAAAATCCTCGCGCATACAGCAGAGTGAGACACATGGAAAGGAACCAGTAGGAGCGGACAAAGAGTTTTTTAATTGTGAAGCAATACCTCATGCAGTTCAGAACAACTAATCGACGTGGGATGATAGGCTACGCACAAAAGAACAATATAATTAAAGTGAGAGATGAATTCTCCAATCAGGAGAGCTAGTACATGATTAATAAAGTCTCAAGCCAATGGATGCAAGACTATAGACTAGAGGACGATAAACAATAGTCAATAGAATAGCTAGGTTGCAATGGGCCCTACTGCAAGCAAAATAACAGGCCCCCTTCAATAGGGTGACAACTCTGTCTGTCAGCTGCCCCCTACACTCCTCAGCCCCCCTCCACTAAGTCTCCATCTGCCATATCAAAACTCACTATCATCCTCATACATACACTATTGTATTCCCACTACATGCACTGCATTTCTGCAAGTCAAATCCGTACCCCTTAAAACCATTGCTAAAGCCAATAGATGTGCCCCTTGTAAAGTGTACACACACAAATACATAGTATGCAGGAACCCGAACATCACACTGCTACCCTCACATCGGCACATCCCTCATGCTTCACTCTCACAGGCATATGCCTCACTGTACACTCACAAAGGCACAACTTTCAACCTATAGACCACTGACTTTCAGAAGACAACTTTAATTCTACATTCACATAGGCCCATCCCTCATAATGGACTCACAATACATGGTAGATATCCTGCACTCACACAAGCACACTGCACACACAAAGGTACACTGCTCAGTAGGAAGGAGCACAGTTTAGGCAGATGGTGACATAGGAGACAAAGGTTCAGTATCTGGTGCATTGGTCCCATAGTTTAATTCAAAGCTCTTGAAGTAAGCTTCATCTAGACTGGCACTGCAGAATATGTGAGTCTTATCTTTTTGGACTTTGACAGGGGAGAGTCTCAGTATAAAAAAACAGTCCCACTTGCCTTCTGAGAAACAAGGCGGTGGTTTTCTTTGTAGTGCAAGCGTAAGCTAAAATGAATAAATAAAGAAAGAAAAATAGAAGCAAAAAAGAAGACAACTAAATGTGGAGGGCATGTTCTTCAATGAAAATATTAAAGAGGAAAGATTTGCACTTTTCTACTATCTTGGACCAGTAAAATTGATAGAGTATGCAGAATAGTGTTTCAAGATGGTGGCATGGATTTGCAGCAGTGATGTCTGGCAATCTGAACATAATTGTTGTGGTTAGTAACAATGGCAGGGGATATGCTGGTTCTCACATTACTTGAATAAATGAATGGAAAATTTAGTTTAGTAGTTAATAAAAACCATAAACAAACAACATATGATCAACCACAATATCATGCCGCATAAAAATAGAAACTAAAACAAACATAAACCTAAATCATGGACGATCAAATTAGCTATGCCTGCATTTAGGCCCAGATAAGCTCAAAACATCTGGCCTAGCTAAGATCAGGACATCTTATGATGGCAAATCTCCTATTGCTACCTCCATCTGCAAAAGTTTAGAAGCCTAAGACCAAACATGCACACTATAAAGTTCACTGTGCAAAAAGCCAAGGAGCAGGGGCATGCATGGACTTGGACATATTCAAAATCAATGTAGCCTTAGCTACCGAGAGGCAACACAATTCTAAACTGTCTAAAACACACAAAACTATTGTTTTTACAAGCTCATAAAGTTTTTTTCCTTCATAGTTGCAGAGTATTTCAACATCTAAGGATGGCCATAAGAATGTCGTACTGTAAAGTGAATGGAGCAGAGTGCACAAAGAATAGCACAAGCACCGCCATGAACAAATATAAATTCATATGACAATGGCAACATGTAGGTAACACAGTGCAGTGGCCTCACCATGTTCGGGAAAGCATATATTGGCATAAGCACTAGGCATAAAATATAACAAATCCCAAATGAATGCCTGCTCCCAAAATGCAACAAATCTTGACCTGAAACGGAACCACATTAACTCTTACTGCAAAGTGCATAGTGCGTGGCAAAGTGCTAAGGCAACCACGTCACCTCTTGACTCAGGTTGTCTGGTGTCAAACAAAATAGTACTCTGAGCTAGTTTGCATAACACTGCCTTTGCAATGTGACACAAATATTTATGTGAGTACTGCCCCCCAGAGTGGTAACAGGTTTTAACCTAAAACACAACCATGAGGATATCATTCTGTGAAGTGCATAGTGCTTAACAAATTGCTGAGTTTGGTCAATTTCCTTCCAGACTCTAATATACTTCTCTACCTCATCAGAAGCTACGGAATCAACATCATCTCCTACTCCGACGACACCCAACTCATCCTCTCCCTTTCCAAAGAACCCAACAAAGCTAGACACAACTTCCACAAAGGCATGGAGACTTCCAGTCACCAACTTGATCAGAAACAGCTGCCTTCAACTCAAAGCAAACAAAACAGAAGTACTCATCATGGGCCCTCAACCCAACGCATGGAACGACTCCTGGTGGCAACCCACCCTCGGAAACTCGCCCACCCCCACCATCCAAACCCGCAACCTCGGAATTATCCTGGACTCCAACCTCAGCATGAACCTTCAAATCAACTCATTCACTTCCACGTTGTTCTGCATCCTACGCCTCCTTCGCAAGTCCTTCAAGTGGATCCCCCTCAAACATAGAAAGACCGTCACACATGCCCTCATCACTAGCAGACTGGACTATGGCAACACACTCTATGCTGGAATTAACAAGAAACTCACCCGCAAACTACCAAACATCCATAACGCCGCTGCCAGTCTTTTCCTCGACCTACATCGACACTGCCACATCTCGCAATACCTGCATACACTGCACTGGCTTCCCATAGAGAAAAGAATCCCCTTCAAGATCCTCACACATGCACACAAAGCCCTCCACAACACCGGACCAGCCTACCTGAACCAGCGACGCAACCTCCACATACCCCATAGGACCCTACGCTCAGCCCAGCTCTCTCTTGCAGAAGTACCCCGCATAAGGAAAACCAGAACAGGAGAACACTCCTTTTCCTACCTCACAGAAACCACTTGGAATGCTCTCCCTCTCCACATCAGACAAACCACCTCCCTCTTCAGCTTCACAAAGGAGCTGAATACATGGCTTTTTTAACAACCAACTCACCAGTAATCGCGTCACTCACCCCCTCAGCGTCTAGAGACCCTAATGGTTGAGTAGTTGCGCTATACAAGCACTGATTGATTGATTGGTATACCTACATTGATCCGGGAACATGAAACTGCGCTTGGCCAGAATAAGATGCTAGTTTACAGAGGCATACATGTGGACCAATTTTGCTGAGCAATCAATTAGTTATATCAATAGTTACTGTAAAGAACAGCTCAAGCCTTGGCATACTAGGGACATAGGGGAGTCCCTATCCTCCTATGTGACATGGCCGTTTGATAAATAAGCTATTAAGTGACCAGTGACTAGTTGTAAAACAGGACCAGGGAGTTTAAAGACCCCACAGGCAGGATAGGAGGCAGTATTCCTCACACTCACCTCTTAGCAGTCCATCAGTCAGGGGCCTACTGTGCCTGGCTTTGCTAGCTGACTATGGCCTTGCTGAAATAAAATGTAGGGAGACCTTAGATGTTGTAAACCTTAGCCCTTATCTCATCTTTGAAGATGGCAATGAGTATAGAGGGCCCTAGTTGGTATTGACTTGCATCCTGATCTGATCCTTAAAAATGACAAGGAACTGCACCAATCAAATATTCAACATAAAGGGTGAACATTTAAGGCCTCCACGGCCTCTGACCTATAGGTTCTTATTATTTGCATAGCAGGGCCCTCCGATGGGCTAGTAAACTAGGGCAGACAATGTATATGCATAAAGGTTTCCTTTGCCTGATAACACAAACAACACCTCTTATCCTCCTAGTGACCCTCCTCCTGCCACTTAGGAATAAAGTCCAGGGATGCGAGGGAACCAAATTGCATTGCCATGACTTTCCTCTTAACAGTCAGTGAGTATGCTGCATTAAAGTATGTCTGTTCTTGAGAAGCTTCATAGGAGTTTATCACCAGCCAACCATGTGCTTGTGTTGCTAAAATCATTTTGTCCTCCATGCAGCATTACAGCCGGATGCATTTGTTCACTGCTTTCTTGAACATTTGCTCACTTGTATCCAGGTGCCACAGTTCACTAAACATAACGTTCTCAATGCTATCCTATACAAACTTAGTGAAACATCCTTTCTCCCTTTGTAGATTAATTTCTGCTCAAACATTGTGTGCCAGCGAATCACTGGGAGCATTCCTCAGTTTATGGCAACATATTATGAAGGCCCCTTGGTTAGCTAGAGACTGATTTACCAAGGATAATTCAAGTCTAACTGCGCCATAGAGGTAAACTTTGGGAATTGAAACACCTGTTTGTCTATATTATAAGCTTCTCTAAGAGGTGTGCACCTTCACCAAGCATTATCTCACCTCTTAAAGATAAAGTCAGATTCAATTTAGATTTTATCACCATAATGAGAGCTTTTAGATTATGTCCCTAGAGACTTTTCGATAGAGTGGAGAAGGCAAAGTTTAACTCGTTTGCTTTCCCTCTGATAGTTTCATGTGCCGCATCGGAGGCCCTCAAGTACAATTTGAAACCTAGGTGTCTATATATGTCACTGTTTCTTCTATGATGGACCCGTTAAGATACAATTTCCCACATTCGGCATTTTGATGAGTTAAAACGATAACGTTTGTCTTTTTGAGGGTGATTCCTATTTGATTGTTGTCCAAATGCTCCGCAAGCTAATTGATCAGTCTTTGTAGGCATATTCTTGTACTGCTTAATAGAAACAGGTCATCTGCATATAAAATGTTGGACAGTAGTAGGCCAACGAGGCTCCTGAAGTGAAACAACAACTCATCAAGGGATAGTTAACGATACGAAATAAACAGGTTAAACAGGAGTTGCTCTAGCACGCATCTCTGTTTCAAACCCGAAGATGTACACACTTCTCTCGTAGATGACTCCCTTCCCGACCATAATCTTGATGCATGTCCTTGTGTAGAGTAGCCTTATTGGCCTCAAACGTTTTTGTGGGATCACCCAACATTGCAAATTTTCCCATAGTGAAGTAGATCCTATTTATTATTAATGGGAATCAGTAGTTTATCTGAGCCTTCTGGCTTTCAGACCTGTGCACCCGTCACTTAGTGACCTTTACCCTACTTAGCTTGCTCTTTGTTAGCCTATTGATGTAATTATTTCTTTCAAAATGGCTGCTTTGTTTGTAGTTAGTGAAATGTTTGATCTCACGTTATCAATGCAACTATGTGAAGGCGTCACAATCGGTGTCAAAGTTAGATGAGATACGTAGGGATTCACATCATGTCCTTTTCCTATTTTCGTGACAGGAACACAATGTACTTTTGGAGGGAATTGTTTATATAATTGTTGCCCTGAGCATGCCTCATTATCTGTTGTTTGGGAACATACCTGTGTCAGGGGAACTACAAGATCTGTATAGATACATCTCACGCAGACAGGCTTATCAGAAGGATTCCTAGCAGATGCTATTGACACCATCTATGTTGCACGTCACCTTGATGCAGAACCAGCCTTTGTGTCACCACGGAGTCTGATCCAGAGGACTCATTCCAAGGTAACAAGGGTTAGGGGGTGCTTCGTATGGACTGGCAGATTAGGTTTATCCCACTTAGCTCTCGTTAGGTTAGAGATTAGGTTCTCCATGCTAGTGTTTTAGGGTATTTAGATTTCATGTTTATTGTAAGATGGAGGGGGTCTTTGCATTTACAACTCTCATCGTTACAATTCTGTTTTTGCATTGTTCATTATACTAATCATTGCAGCTCATGCATTTTACAATAGAATGCAGTCTTTTTAATAAACCTGTTAAAAACTTAACTGCATCTCATTTATTGCCTGTGTGTGACTGAGATGTATTGCTAACGTGAGAAAAGGGTACTCTCCATTCCACCATGACTCTCCTGAGATGTCGTGTTCTAGCGTCCATGCGTAAAGGCTGCCAGAAATCACCTTTTACTGTATGGGTTTTTAGTGAGGTACCACTTGTGAGCCGGGAGGGTTGGGCCAACAGTTGCGACTTGTAGAATTGGCCTAGTCACCTATAAACAAAAGTGCTGTCATCCCTAAACAAGCAATCTCACCTAGGAGCAAGAGTACATCTACGACAATAGCTTATCACGAGGGACTCAGTCAAAGGCTGCCTTGAAATCCACAAAACACATTAAACATGGCATGCAGCTATCACTTGCCCTCTTCATGATCAGACCCATTGGCATCAAGTGGGACAGGGTCCCTTGGTTCTTGGTGAACCCCATCTGGTCCATGGGCAATCGTCCAGCCTCTGCTGCCCACTCTAATAGATCTTGTAACAGCAGGGTTGAGAACTATTTGAGGTTAAAGTCTAACAGTGCTATCAGACGATAGTTGCTTGGGGAAGAAGCTGTCCCACTTTTGAAAATATGATGAATTATTGAACCTTGCCAGCGTTTTGGCATGCTATCAGTGGCCATTATGGTGTTAAACATCAGAAGCAGGAAATTCACCCGAGTTGACATGTTTTCTTCCTGGAGGGTTTGGAAGATTCCATTAGGACGGGTGCCCTGTTGTGGAACGTGAATTGTCTACTAACTTGATTAAGGACGAGTTGGAGTATTTCACTGGGTATTGATCATCAAGGATATTAAGAGCTGTATGAGACTCCCATGAGAGTGAAACTTGGGAAGTTAGGCCATAAATACATCCCCTGAAGTGTGATTTCAAATACTTCACCCATTCTTCCTCACTTATTTTAGCATTGTTTGCCACCCTGGGGCCCTTTTCGATCTTGTTAGGTAGCTTCCAAAATGTCTTATGAGCATTTTGTTTTGAAGAGTAGAGTAGCTTGGCCCATAGGGCTTCATACCTGCTTTTCCTGTGGGACCAAGCCTCTCTCTTAGCGTCCTGTGATCAGTGATAAGAGATTTTAGCAGGGCAAGGTTTTGCGGTAGGCACCATAGTTGCTGAAGAGTTCTATTAATCCAGACTCTAATAAGATGAGTGAGCCCCGGGAGGCTAACACCCCTTTTGTGATTGATAGTTGCACCTTTGTGAGAACTATTAGCTGGATAGTTTGTCACCAGTTGCTCTGAGAAGCTTTTCCAGTCCTTTATTAGATTCTGGTCACTGGTTATTGCTGCTTTCAAAATTCCACCCACCTCAGCCACCAGAGCTTGGATATTATCTGCACTCCATTTGAGGCACTTTAGATTTTCAGTGTGGGCATCTTCTTGCGAAATTTGGACACATCCCAGTCTAGTTGTATTAGCACGCACACAGATGTTTTTCGGTTGGTGGTCGCTCTCAACTCGATGATTGAGGTTAAAGTCAGTCCATTAGCATATAGGCTGAAACTTGCCATGGAATAATGAAGGTATGAGATCATGTCATCTGAGAATCTGGTCCATGGTGGAGGGATGTCCCCCATGAGGCGGCCATTTAGCACTATCTATCCAGCCAATTTTCAGGCTCTTAGGGTTTTTTACCAATCTTATCTTGCCCACTATACGGAGGATGGCTTTCGGTAGGCATGGCACCACGCACTACATCATTATCCTCGTTTGTATGCTGGAAAAGGTTTAGGTTACAGTCATTAGCGAGTAACAGGTTGGCTATCCTACAGTCCCCTTTCAGCTTCAGTAGCAGGTTGGTCAATTTGTTCAGTACTACCAATCTTTCACTGGGATTGATGTAGATGTTGACTAAAAACAGCAGGATTGTCTGCTGCCAAGCCGGGCCATCCAAAAGTAGGTCCTATAGCCATAGCTTGTGTAAGTCCATCACCGTGACCTTTGTGGTTAAATTAGAGTTCACACAGGTGGCTAATGCACACACCCTCATCAGCCTGCGGAAGTTCTTGCTGGATCCCTGCCATGCATGTTGTAGATTCTATTGCTTGCACAGGAGAATTAATGCAGCCGGTAGATGTCTCTCATACGTTGAAAAGGGGTTGAAGGTTGATTGACAGTCTTCTAGGTCTGCTTTATCTGAGCTAGAGGGGGAAGTGACATCCAGTGCTAATTGTTGTGGGGCTGAGGGCATGTGTCATTGAGATGCATCCCGGATGGGTTGAGTGGAGGTCTAATCTTTCCTAATCAAAATTACTGGAGATAATGTTGGCGGATGTTGGATCAAATCAATGTATTATCATGATTTGTGGGCTGATTAGTTGCTGATGAGCTGGCCTCAGACCTAAAACTATGATTGTGATGTGTGTGCCATGCATCATCGCCATTTTGATGTAAAAAACAATCTGAAATCTTTGAGTTTTGTAGGCACTTCCCCAACCCTAGGTGTCCTGTGGGCCACAGAGAGTCTTTTCCCACATTGCTTGCATCACTTTCACAGATTTCTTCCATTAGTTAGGGAATGTCATAGGTTATAGTAATTCCTTTGCCATTTAGTGCTTTATATTTCTTTTTAGATGAAGCATCTCAAGACTGGCAGTCTCCTGCTTTCTTTTCCTAGGTCTGACTTGAAGGCTGATCCTGGTCTTTCCTGACTTCATTGTGCACTTGACCCTCTTCAATCCTAAGGAACGCATTTTGCAGAGGGGAGAGGTAAGATAGTTGTTGTTGCATGCAACTCACTGCCATCACTGAAGCAATACAGGGGATGGAAGCACACCCAAAACACCAAGCTGCACCCCAACCTGGTCGGGCCAATTCTGAAGTACATGGGGCTCTACCTACATCATTGGAACTAACTGCGGCTCTCCCTTCACCCTACTCGCCTCACTCCAGGCACATTATCACTAGCACCAGGAACAACATTCACCCAGACTGCAGTGCACCTTATGATCTGAGGTAACTCATTGCTTTGTTCTTGCTCTTGTTTCTTGGCCCAGTTCTCTGGCAGTACTGTAGCACAGGGCCCAGACTGAGAGCTGAAGCCAAAAGCTGGCTGCGGGCTGGCTGTAAGGCTGTGGGGCAATGAAGGGCTGGTGAGGGATAACTGGGGTAGGGGTAATAAACAGTGCCACTCACTGTAGCGATGAGAGGCACACTCAATTAGCTTGTGGCTCTCTTCACCCTTCTCTCTCCATCTGCCTCTCATGCCTCTCATGGCTTGTTGCAGTTTCTCTGATCTGCAGGTTCCTATATTGTGGGGGCAGCACTGGGCCATGGGGGTGCCAGTACTTGATGTTCCAGATGCTCCCAGCAGGATTTTCGGATGTGGGGGCTGGTTAGCAATTGTGGTATGGTTGTAGACCGTGGTGTCTCCTAGTTTCAGGTTTATTTTTATTATGTTATGGAACTCCATAGAGGTCCACATAAAAACTCAAAATTCTAACAAAAAATATAATACAATTTTATCCATACCTTAAAACCACCCACCCTACCCAAAAATAAAAAGGAAAATAATAAATACTAGACATTCTCTTATACAAATCCCCTTCAAATTTCATAGGAGCAAAATATCAAAATGATAACATACTCTCAAAGGGAACAACAGGTCAGGTCGTGAGGAATATCCATGGTACAAAAGAATACTATCTCGATTAGAAACAAAGTCAAAATCGAGAGGTACAAATAATTTACAATCGAACCATCAATACAAGATGAATCTCTAAAACCTGATTGATAAAACTTTTAAACACTTCAAAAATTACAAATATTATTTCTCAAATTTACATTCAGAAATATAAATGATGATAGCACTGCTGGAAGAGAGAGAACTGACATCATATCGGCTTCCTCGCAATATGCCGGGAAAACGAGGCAGTAACATTCCAACATTCCAAAAATGCCACTGATATCCCAATAGCATAACTTTAAAAAACACTATAAAACATGTAATATTTTGGTGCAGAACGTTTATGTTTTTCGGTGCATATGGTGACTTTAGCAAGGCAGAGGCAGAGTGGATGGACAACTCTTTACATATCGGCCTCAACCAGGTCTGCCAACACTGTACAAGGGCAGGACAAACAAATAAAACATGATTAAGGTATTGCAGTCCTTTGTGGCACAGATTACAGACAGCTGAAGAGCTATGCCACTTGGCCAAAAGAGGATTCAATGGGAGCGCCCGTGCCTTAAAAGAATCCAAAAACTAAATACCATATGAAGCAGATTTCAAAAGATGTAAATTTGTGCTATATTTATTATACAGGAATTAATAGACGGGTGATGGCCCTTCTTTAAAATATAGGCCTCCCTATCCAAACAAAAACTCAAGGCCCAAGTCACTGGTTTTAAACAAACTTTTAGTTGCTGCCTAGTTAAAGTGAAGATCAAAGAAGGGTCTAGTTGCAATTGATCTGCAGCAGCAATACAATTTCTAAAAATTGTTGTATTCTCTTTTGGAATTCTTAAAATGTATTTTCTTATACAATACCTCAGCAAACCCTGTTCATTTTTTACTAGGCACACAATCCAGCACACCACCACTGCTAAACCCTAAACATAAACATTTCTTAACCTAAATTCTAATCTTAGAGCTGCCTCTCAATGTGTTGAATTAACTGTGCCAAGCTTCTAAGAACTCCACCATCTGTCCTGTTTAAAAAGCCATAATACGAGACATCAATATGTTCGATGCCATACAAAAGAGAACCTGGAATCTTAGCTCCATAGACCTCCAATAAAGGTGCAAAATGCCGTCTTCCTGTGGCCCTTTATAGGGAACCCAACCCTCTAACCTGGGATATGGTCTTGGACATATTATTTTCCATGTGAGCTTTGCGACTTAAATTTCCCCACACAGTCTTCTCCATGAAGGTATATTGATTTCCAATTTTCAGTTTTTGGCCCCCAGGGACCTTGCAAAATTTCCATAGTTCAATATTTTCCTCCTTATTTTTAAACACAATAATCCTCAGGTAATGAGTCTCTGCAAATCGTTGTAAGGCCTGCAAGCGGCTATTAGGCCTTTTGGCATAAGATCAGAAATAACTATGTCATCTGCAGATGAGCATAAGCAGATGACAGATTGTCCCCCAACTGATGGAGTAATGCCCCCATTCTGGGACAAATAATCCAGTAGATCAGAATTATGTACGGAAAATGGAAGAGGGGCAAGCAGACACCCTTTGTTTTAGCCCATTAGGGGTCGGTATTATTTGGGATAAACCCCTATCCCTACCCAAAAGAACTCTGCGCCAGGTGTGAGTGTGCAGGTCACAGACTAGCTCTTGGAGGGACTCTGGCATCCCTAAACTAACATGCTTGTTCCACAACTTGATATGATCTACCTTATCAAACGCTGTGGAAAAATCAATAAAAGCCAAACATACCGTCCCCCCGAACCTTAACATATTTTTCATTTATTAATTGGATGGCAGTCATGTTGTAGATCATACCATGGTTTCTCCTGAACCACGTTTGCTCCACTGAGTTAATAATATGATCTTCCACCCAATTGTTGATCTGAGTCAACAAACATTTTGCAAAGGCTTTACCTACTGCATTCAGGAGGGCGATCTGGGGATAGTTTTCTGGTAAATTCCGATCGTCCTTCTTAAAAAGAGGAACTAGAATGCTCCACTTCCAAGAAGGAGGAACTTTCTAGGCACAAAACATCTTTTAAACACAGGGTAGAAAGTTTGCTCCAAAGCGGGCTATTTCATTTTATAGTGGTAGCTGGAATTTCATCAGGGCCCATTGCAGCCAAAGGGCACATTCCCTTAATTACTAATTCATCTCATTTTGGGTTGGCGGACCATACAAAGAGAAATCCTCCAATACTCTGTAATTAATAGTGACTCCCACATTTGCTGCATAGAGCCCCTGAATAAAATTGACCCACTTTGTAGGCCCTGGTGGCTCCTATGCGTTCTACATGTTCCCTGCCATGTCCCCTCTCTCAGCACTTGATTTGTGCATCTCTCTGTCATCTCAGCGATAATCAAATTACTCAATTAGCACTAATCTGCATTTTCAGGTGAGTGGGGGGCGAACTAAAGGAAATATCTACTAATAGTTGACTTCTTTTGAAATAGAGGAACACAAAGTAAGAAGGCAAAATTCTATTACTCAGCCTACCTGACATCCTAAAGACCAGCAGTTGTCTCCTAGGAAGAGCCAAGCATTGGCAACAAAGCCAATGTCTGATGAGGACTCGTGCACTGGCACTTGTATGTATGCTGTTCTGAAGGGCTGAATTAGTATGTGAATGACACTCTGGCTGATGAATAACTGAAAGGGCTTACCTAAAGCTCATTTTCTCTAAGCAAGATTATGTTCTCTTAATAAGAAAACATGAGGCTCGTGAGACAGCTAAAACAGCCTTTTGATCAGACCTAAAACACAGAAATAGACAAACCAAAGGGAGCACAAATGTAGAGGGTCCTTGACTCACAAGCATATGACATACTGCACTGGTCAAGGCATCACGATCTTGCCTGAGGGACATGAAACAAGTGTGATACTGCAGTACCAGTGCAAACTTTATTCAATGACATGGAAGAAGTGTGGTACTGCAGTGCCAGCCAGTGCAAGTTTCCTTCAAAGACATTGAACTAGTATACGACGGCAGGACCATTCAGTGCAAGCTTCTTTCAAACACATGGACCAAATGTGGTACTGCAAGCCCAGTGCAAATGTAAGTCGAAAAAACATGGAACCAATGTGGCCATGCAGGGCCAGTGCAAGCTTCTTTCAAAGACATGGAACAAGTGTTGCACTGGACCACACCATTTAACACCTCAGTTGGATACAATGAACAGGCAGCATGTCAGATTTTGTACAGGTATAAGGAACTGCACTGGAGTGTGTGAGTGCAAGCTTCACTCACATATGAAGGAGGAGTACACACTTCCCTCATACATATAGAACACATACCAATCTGATCAGAAACAATGCAAGCTTCCCTCACAAACACAGAATATGAGCCACATCTGCACCAGCAGTCCAAGCCAATATGCAAACTCTCTCTCTCTTGCTCTCTCTCTCTCGTTTTCTCTCTCTCTTTCTTATGCGGCAGCAGTGTAAGTTTCCCTATGTGCAGCACAGGTACAAGATGGTAATCAGCATTGCAGGCTAAGGTATCCTCACATACTAAACAGGTATCATATTGGCAACAGCATCTTAGCCTATTTCAGGCACAGAATACTCCGTTTAAACTATAGATGTGAGTGAGCCATGGAAGGATTGATCCAGATACTAGGCTCTGATTCAGCCTGAGATCATCTAGAGCCCTTGAGTCAAAAATGAGCTGAGCATTATTGTGGCTTTGCCTGCTACTACACTCTCTAACCTTATGCAACAAGCATAAAAGACAACGCATTAAACTTTGATGTCAAAAAGGAGTGAGAAAGGGATACAATTCTAGTGACTGAATTACACAATGTGAGACCAGAAAACCTGAGATCAATCCATACTTGGCAATTGTCCAAATTGTGTGATCCTAAGCAATTATTTTATTGTATTGTCCCATCTATATTTCATTATTGCATATAAGAAACCTTGAATGATGTGAGGATGTATGCTGTGCAAAATTCTCTCTTGTCTATCATTAAATGGACTATTATGTTGCTTTGTGTTAATTAAGAATACAGCCCACATATAGAAAGCATATCAAAACTGACTTTGCTCTTAGTTCTCTAATGGTATAGTCATCATATTGGGAATTCGGGGCATGAATGGTTCTAAGTTCATATTTAAAAACTATCACTTTTAATATGTGCCACTCAATGTGATGATATAATCTGATTTACTAAAGTGAAACACTTGTCACTGAAATATATTTGTTTGACTTTTTAAAACACTTTATCATATTTTTACATAATATTTGTTGCACTATTTCCATGCCAAATGTTTCAATGGCTTAGCTCGTGTCTGGGTTCTTAATGCCAACTCAGACCCTTAACTCGGCTCTCCTTTTTAATTTGTTGGCTCGCCCACCTCTAACACAATACTGCGTATAACAGTTACTGATGTTTCCCTTCTCTCAGTATCTTGCTCTGACGGTCAACATCCTATTTTCGGAGATTCTGGCTGTTTCCACATGTCTGAGAAGGATAACTATTCTCACTTCTGGTTTTAGTAAGGAAAAATTATGCACTAGCTGCCCCAGGAAGTTGTTTGAATTTCCCTGTGCATTTTCTAGCATAAAATGAAACAAACAGCTCTCAAATCATTTATTCACCCAGTTCTAGCACTTTATCCTAAGTAAGTCTATGTTTTTTATATTAACTAAAATCGTTTGCCTACTTCACCGTCATGCTGAATACAGTAATTACTGTGACTGCTATGTCCTTAAAAACCATCTAGCAGCATGGTCATATCTGATAGTTTGACCTCTGCTGGCTTCAGTCAGCCAATGCCAAATGACACGTTCTGCGTTTACAAAAGCGAGCATACCCACTGTTTGGCAATTAAGTGTTCAAACAAGTAAATTCAGCATGTTCTGATGCTTGGAGTGTGACTCCAGCAACTGAGGGAACTGGAAGGATCTAACAGCAAGGTCCTAGTACTATAGGAGCTTTTGTGGCCTTAGTAGGCATTGCTGCTGGAATAACTTTCAGACTGGTGGTACTGCCATCAATGTTGCGTTACAAATTCATAGGGATTCTGAAAAATCTGAGCATCACACAAAGAACAAGTATCACAAATAAGTTGCGCCCATTCAGGAGAGTAGTAACGGTGTGGTATGTAGCTGATGATGCATTTAGGAACACACTGTCACAAATATATTACTAAGGCATGGTGTGGTAGCCACTGTCATTTACAGAAAATTGATTTTTCATTGAAATGATGACTACATTTGCACAGACATACACATGTATAGATAAAATAACATAGCTCTGAAATGATAATGTGTGGAAATAGAATTTCAGTTGCATTTTAGTGAATATTTATTATTTGCACATCACCATGAGTGTCTTGATTTGTTTTGAACCTATTAAAATCTTTGTTTCCATCATACTTCAGAAAAAACCTTTCATTTGTGCTTTCCTGTTTTTTAATTTTGAAATATTTATACAGCTCATTTGTAGGATTTTACATTTTGCTGTGTGTGAGAAGAAAATGACACCCTATAGGCTTTTCTTTCACACCAGCAAGATTTTCGCACAGTTGACTTCTCATACCTTGCAGTAAGCAAAAGAACCGTAAGCACCAGTCTCCATTAAAAAAAAATACGCAACAGTTTTTTCAAAAGACTAGACTGACATGTGACCCCTGTCTTTGAATGCATAGCAAGTGTGATAAGATAAAAAACAAAAATTAAGCCATATTTAATGTTTTTTTCTTCACTTTAGCGACTTCAGCACGGTTATATATGTTCCCTTGCAGGGCTGGAAACGCTGTTGTAGTTGGACCCCCCTGAACTATGGGGCGGCTGCAGTTCACCGGCTGCTCCAATGGTAGCTACTCCCATGACAATGGTTAAAAGGGGTGGCCTCAAAAGCCTATTCATGTGTATTATCAGCAAAAGGCCTGTACGAAGGCTGTGCCTTCATAACCCACATATAAAAAAGCAGAGTCCTTTTCTTTCCCAATTGACTTGCAGGGACGGCTCGCGGGGCTTGGAAGGGACGGTGTGCGTGGGGGGGGGGACATTAAAATACATTTTTAAAATGAAACACTTACCTCATTCCTCACCGCGCCCGCGACGCTCCATTTCCATTTTGCTGTAGACACAGGCCCGAGCCTGCCCTGCAACCAATCCTGGCGGTGCTCAAAGCAGCATCAGGATTGTCTGGGAGCACCCAGCCAGGGCACTCCCAGGCAGACTGGGAGCCTGTGCAGGCTCTCTCCAGCTTGGCAACTGTGTTGCTCAGCTGGAGAGAGCCTACTGTGCATTTATGTTTGGCCGGCCTGAGACGGCCAGCTAAACATACATGCGCTCTGAGGGGGAGTGCTGAGCATTCCCCCTCTCTGCTCGTCACCCTTGTGGCCCTCCCCTTTAAAATAAAAGGATAATAAACAAAGTTTATTATCCTTGTCTTTCAAAGGTTTGCAGCTGCCGCTGCTGGCAGGGGGGTGATGCTCCTCTGCCCTAATTGAGGAGCCGCCCCTGTTGACTTTTAATAAAATGGATGATTTTCTAAGCAGAAGAAAGCTGGTCCGAAAACACAACATGTCTGTCTGTTGTGATTTCTCATGATTTGTGACACTCCCAAACAGTAAGTTGGCTTGTAACCAGTACTGGATGGCATGAAATGGTTATTAGAATCTACATTACTGAATCTGGTCCGTTTGACAACACAGTGACTGTCAGACCAAGAGAAAAGGCATAGCTAAGCCATAACTGACATTACCTTACACCTGGTGATGCATTGATTTAAATCTTGCTCTCAACCTATTAGGGCACATGAATTTTGCTCAAAAATCCTTTACAAAACTTTAAGTGTCTTGTGTCACACTTGAGAAGCAAAGAACTTCTATGGTTGTTACAGCTATTTAAATCAGTTAAAAATAAAACACAACATGCCTGGAAGCCTAAAGTTCAACGGGTGTGTAGTGCAAAATAGCAAGCAGCACAGCAAAATGATCATACACAACTGGTATTTAAACTGACCAGGTCTCTTGTGAGATAAAGTCAACTGGAGCATAATGTTAAAAATACTTATAATGTAGATCAGTAAATATATTCTTTCTCTATGCAAATCTTTTAAACCTAATCACGTCACAAAAACTTTCAGCAAACACTTACCAAATGAGCAGGTGGCTGTAATTTCTCCTCAAGGAAGAGTAAGACATCCATGAGAAGGAAATATATTTCATAAGTTCTGCTTCCAGTTGCCAGGTGTGAAAGGGAGGTTGCACTTCTTGAAAATATGCAAATGTACAACTGTGGATATCGTAGCCTCCAAACCTACTTGAATCATAAGAATTAGCAAGCATACTCAGAGATATTGGATGTTTTAAACCAATGCGAATCTACATTAAAATGTTATTATAAAATATTCATACATTCTTTTTCATTATGCAAAAATAGTATTACCATAATGCATAGGTATATATAAAGGTGACACAATTAGACATATGTGATTAGCTTTGCACAACTCTCTGAAAAGATAGCTGATAAAATAAGATGTTGGGATGAACAGGTCACTATAGCCCCAAAAAGGACAAATGGGCAGAGGTTGGCACTAGGAGAGATGAAAAGGTTTTCCTAACCTTCACTTTCCAAAGCCTATGGTGCACACAAGCACGACTGGTGCAACACACAAGCTGCCGCATTGTCAGTTTCCCAGTGCTTCAGAAACGGAGCACAGAGTTTGTGTCTTATTTAAGATTCTAGGAGGGGCGCAGATGTTCATCTATATTGTGTTTTTTTCGCTTGCAAATTCCTTGAGGTAT
Source organism: Pleurodeles waltl (assembly GCF_031143425.1). NCBI lineage: Eukaryota > Metazoa > Chordata > Amphibia > Caudata > Salamandridae > Pleurodeles > Pleurodeles waltl. The sequence continues at coordinate 659,482,333 of NC_090446.1, read as the reverse complement.
TGCCTGAAGTAGCTCACTCAGGAAAAACATGCCAGAAATGTGGATGTTTTCCATACTGTGGAGGTGTGCCAGGCTGTGTAGTTGGCCTGTAGGTTTTCCCCATTCAACCATGGAAGCTTGAAATGGGGCATGACATTGCCATGCCCTTTCTATTCCCTCATTTTCCAGCCAAATTTCACTTCTTTCACTCACACTGGCTGTGCTTGTGCTCCAAATGTCTCCTATTTCTCTTTGAAATGGCCATTGATTTGGTTCAAAAGGTGTGTGCCTTTAGTGGTTCAGAAATCTTCACTGATCTTGTACTGAAATGTATTGCTTGGTCGAGAAATTGTTCTTGTGATCCAGAAATAATCTGACATTTACTCATTAACTTTTCATTTGAACCTTAAACTCTTGGAGAAACTACAGCTTTATCCCATGTTGCAATCAGTTTTTTTTGTTATCAACCATTTAATAACAGAGCTTCTGACTTCAATATATAAAGGCACATGCTCCCAAGCTGAGTCTTAGCATGAAGCTCCCCAGTAGCCTACTCCTCACTGCATGACTAGGTAGCTCTGCAAAGGTCCATATCTCCTCTTCCTTGAAGAACAGAGCATACATCAATTAGCTAGCACCTTTCGATAGTAGCGGCCACACCTGCATTCCATATGTCAAGCAGATTACACTTACTGCTTCCTTATGGGACCACTCTGTAGTACAACTCTGCACATGATAGGCCCCCTGAGAAGGGAGACTTGAGATGTCTTGACCAACATACAAATAAATGCATGTGCTACTTACATCAGCTGGTTAAGTAGAAGTAGAGGGAACATCCGGACCTTTTACAGGCTGAAGGGGAAAATAGGGTCTGTTCTGGATTCATACATATTGGTTTCAATAGAGGACATTGTAGTAGAGGGCACATGATCCAATTACAAAACATTGATGGTATTGTTGCCAGGCAAAGGCATGGGAAAGCTGCTGCCATTAGGCCCTAAATGAACAGCAAGGTCAGGCAATGCAACTTGGATTCATTTTGTCAGTTGAAGGGGACACAGGATCCTGATAACAAAGTTCATCAGCCAAGTATATGTGACGAGCTTAGAGGAGGAGGTTGCCTCAATGAGCTCTTTAGAGTCCCAATTCTTCCCTCAGGGTGCAACACCATTTTATAAGAGAAAGGAAAGAGGTTGTGGATCCTCAGCTGGTACAACATGTTGTTTCAGTTTTCCAGTAAAAAGACTCCTCACTGATTGAACACACACCAGTAGTGCTAACTTCCCAGTGGATTTAATCCAATTTGCTGCCTGTAGATTAGTGAAAAATCTGTTACACTATGTAGCTTGTACGTCTTTCTTGTTAGAAAGGACAAGTGTTGAAGGAGAGACAGCAAGGAATTGTCTACAAGAAGCTGTTGCGGCTATGTATCAGAATCTCCTAAGTTATGAGTGTGATGTGAGGTGACATTGAAATGATGGATGTGGCAGCAGGGGCATAATTTGAAATATGACCGATTATTTGAAGTAAAAAGCACAAGAACAGATAGTAGAACATGTACTTTATGTTTCTGTTGATAAAAAATATAAGGTAAAGAAAGAATTGTCTCTAGACCAGAAGATGAGGTTATGCACCAATGCACAATAGTGCGTTGTGTGAAACAAAGCCATTTTCAATGGAAAACATTAATCAGTTAAAACATTGTGTGTCCACTGAATAAAGGACCCAAAAAACAAGTACCATTACAGATCATTACAGTCATTTGCAACCTACTTAAAATAGCAAATGCGCAAATCTTAACGAGGAAAGATGGATTCAAATTCAAAGAAATACAAAACTATCAATAGAAAAGTAGAAGCACTATCAACCAAATGATACCCCTATGCCATAGATGGAAGCCTCAATAACAATTACATTGTATCATGTGGTGTAGTCTTCTCAGGGCCTATTACAAGTGTGGTGGACTGTCACTGTTTGCTTCAAGAGTATAAACGATCTCACATGCATTTCCTACCTGATTGACCTTTATTCACTCTCTGTATGTTGGTCGCTTTGTGAATGTTGGTACTGCAAGTGGCAGGCATCCGGTGTTACAGTTTCTATGAGACAGTTTTGGTTGCATCGACTGTCCCATAAGAAAATACTATGTAGTCGGTGTAGGGATAATGAAAAGAGGAAATAACTCAAGCTCTGAGTATTCAATAATTGGGATATAGGCGATATATACATGTGATGTGGGATATATACATGTGTAATAAAACTTGCGTACTGGCCTACACTTATCACCAATAGCATTCACATTCTAACAGGACCCCACTATGTTATTGAGTAAAAGGTAATGTCTTTCTTTCCTAGTATCAACTCTTTGTTTGCCCTGATAGCCGTACAGAACGCAGCCATTTTATTCCCTCTGCGATGAAAGCCAGCGCCGTCCTGTCCTGGAGTGACGAAGGCAGTGGGTTCATGGGCTAGGGACTCTCCCAGGGCCAGGGCTGTCTGGTATTTTCAGAGCCATGCATATGATAATTGATTCTCATGGACTGAAATTAACAGGCCGCTTTATGGCTTGAAAACGGTCCCCGTGGCTGATTTCTCACATCCTTTCGTCTAATCCCTCCTTCCTGTGCAGCTCGTGTTTATGAATCCCGGAACCATTAGACTTTTTCCTGGGCTATGAACGTGGGCCTGTTTTCTTATTTAAGCGGCTGATTTGAACAGGCCAAAAACATGCAGACCGAAGTGCTGATGTCGATACAAACTTTTTCTTCAACTAACAGCTTAACCCTTTAAAGTTTAAAGCGCTCTTCCTTGAAGCTTGAATGGTGGTCTATCCATCGTTTGACTTTAATCATGCTTTCCAATTGTTTCTCCTCAAACCTCCTTCTGTTATCAAGGTGGACCACGTAAATTTGCATGAAATGACTGCTATTTTCCTTAATTTCTTCCAGTTACAAGCATAAAGATTTAGCCACACCAGGAGTGGGATGAGGTGTTATCTCTGCCTCTCACTCAGTTCTGGATAACTGGGATGTCCACACTGACTTCACACAGTCTATGACATCAGCAACACTCAGAGCAGGGTGAAATTAGACACGTACAAACCTAGTGATGCAAACAAAGGCACTACACCTCTTCACAATAAGGGAATGCAAGGCAAGTGTAACCTGGAGTTCTATCGTCAAACACCACATGTTCACTTTGCAGTCAGGGCAAAGGCCCATGCCAGAAGACAACTGGTCATTCCTCCCTACGTAAAATACAAAGGGGCATATTTGCAAGCCCCGAGACCCACTGGTGCAACGATCTGGTGGCACTGTGCACTCTGCCATAGTTACAAGGCGGTGTTAAGCCACCTTTGTGGCTTAACACCACCTTGTAAATATTGCCCCTTCACATGCAGCACTTTGTGTGGAAGGGGCGTGCAATGGGTGTTGCTGTGGGCATTCCATAGCAGCACCCATTGCCTTTTAACGCTGCTTAAGATTTACAAGTTTTGTAAATCTGAGCCGATGCCAAAATCTAACACCACTTCGGAGATGACGTTGGCATGGCGCAGCAAGGAGAAATGCTTTCATTTCTCCTTGTTTTTTGCTTTTCCTATGTGTGCTGCATTCTGCAGCACGCTTAGAAAGAGCAAATCACCATTGAAGATTGTCTTTGTGCAGGAGGATGTCCCTTTCTGCACAAAAACAATCTTCCCTGCAACACAACCATTCTTGCACCATGGCGCAAAGGTGGCTTCGTTGGCGCTCAGCAGCAAATTTAGCACCGACGCAGGGGGAAACACAGGGGTGCTCCTTCTTCTTATTAATATGGCTCATCCCTGCATTTGTTAAGTGGCTCAGTGCGTCGCTGCCAATTTTCTCACATCGGTGTGCTGCGCCACTTTATTATAAATATGCCCCAATGAGTTGCAAGGTACTGCTTGAGAGGACAGCACTATCACCTCTTCTTGACACCATAGTTAAGGGCATATTTACAATCCACTTGTGCCACCAGAGCATCACATTTTCCTCTGGTGGTGCTGTGCACACCACCATATTTACAAGGTGGCATTAAGCCACTTTTTGTGGTTTAACACCACCTTGTAAATACGGCGCCTTCGCACGCAACACTTTGTATGAAAGGGGCATGCAATGGGTGTTGCTGAGGGGCGTTCCACAGCAGCACCCATTGCCTTTTGATGAAGCCCCAGATTTACGAGATTTAGTAAATTTGAGGCAGTGCCAAATATAACGCTACCCCAGGGGTGGCTTTAGTATGGTGCAACCAGGAGAAATGCTTTCATTTCTCATCATTTTTTGCTCTTTCTATGTGTGCTGCATTCCGCAGCATGCATAGAAAGAACAAATCACCACTGAAGACTGCTTTTGTGCAGGTGTCCCTTCCTGCACAAAAACAATCTCCCCCCACTGCAGCCATCCTTGCACCAGGAGGTGTGGGGGGCTGCATTGGTGCTCAGCAGCAAATGTATTGCAGGCACAGGGGGAAACAGAGGAATGCACCATATTCTTAATACAGCTTATCCCAGCATTGTAAAGTGTAGCAGCATGGCATTGCCAATTGTGGCGCAGCGCCACTCCACTTTATTGTAAAAATGCACCTAGTGGGCTTCCTTCTGTCCTAGTGCTACAGCAGAAGAGAAACTGCATCAACCACTTCCGAGGTTAGCAGAGTGCTGCACAGACACAATGAAACATCATAAAAGCAGGACATGCTCATCCCTTCTCAACACTTAACTCAGGTTTGTACTGACTCCATGCCACCTACACTTTAATTTACCAGGGCAGAGGGAAACTCCTAATCTATCTAACACAGCACTTCACAAATTACTTGCACTTATGAATATCCGCACAAAGCACACCGTGTTATCAGTTTTGACTCTTTTATATCAGGATCCCCCCCCCAGGTTTCCAATCACTATACAAAAACATGCATGCCCCACAATGAAAAACATAAACTTCCTATACTGTATTTATTGGTTTATTTGTTGTAGCACCAGAAACACTATCACAAGAAATGCTACACATACCGCAGCACATAGAGAAGGATCTGGATTTGATTGGTAGGGTTTAGTCAATACAGACATGAGAATGCAAAAGTTTTTTTATATACATCCATGCTTAAAGTGCAATATTTAAAGTAGCACTAACATTAGATTTTGCTTACTTATGTAGGCTCTGTTTTAGATGAGGTGTTCTTATGAGCAGCCTCAAAGGAGGTGAGCAGAAAAAAAGAACTTATTTCAGTAGGAACAGAGATACAGTGCAGGGGTTCCTGTAAAGAGAGTGACGGAAATCATCACAATACTACACATTGAGATTTGGAGAGATTAAGGGCACTTTTGCTGGGTGGAGGTGAAGGAATCTGAGGAGGAGGTCATGGAAGTCGGAGCACCAATAGTGATTGTTGGACTGGGCACCGGAGGCGCTAAAGACTGGGATGATTGGTATGTGACAAGGTGAAGAAATAGTATGTCTTTTTTGTTTTTTGAGTGTCTTGACAGAACGTGCTGATTGAGGGAAGAAGCAAAGGTGAGGTGAATTATCTTTAATGTTGATCTGGTAATTGAGCTTGGCTGAGTGCAAATGATTAGCTTGAATGTATTGTCTCCAAATTAAAGAAAGGTAGTAATGGATGTAGCCACTAATGGCTTAGAAAACCAAGAGCTTGTAAAGAGTTTTGTTTTCCCTGACGTCCAGTTGGCCTTGTGACTATATTTGGAAGAAGCAGCATGATTAGGAAAATCGAATAGGTCCTTGTGGCAAAGTTTAGAAGTTTGTCTAATGAGACTAAAGACTAAAAGGGAGTACACAACACAAGTTTGTTAAAGTAGTCGAGTTTGCTATGTGTCATGGCTGGTTTGGAGCCAAATGTGTGGAACAATTTTATGACTGTTTCATAGCTGAAATCTGTCTGCAAAGACTGTGATGCTTCTGATCATTTCTCTATTCATAGAGGCAGAAGTGCACTCCGTGATTTCTAGCCTAGGGTGTTGGAGGAAGGATATGTGAGTGGGGATGGATGTTGTTGGTAAGAGTCATATGGGGGTTAAAAAGATTATTTCCATTTCTATAAGATCATCATAGGTGACCAGACAGCTACATAGCGTTGGATGTCTTTGATGACGCAGAGAAAGAGGGTCCAACATATATTCATACATATCATGTAATCAAAAGCATATGATGTAGTGTGATTTTAGTAAAGAAAATAATGTACGAGGGAAATTGTGCCCTCGGGGTAGTTCGCCAACATTGTAAACGAGCTTTATTAATCATGAAGTATTGAAAATGTAGTAATCCGTCATAATTGCAAATGTATGCCATGATTTCTTGTTTGAAACTGTTTTGCTTAGCTTAAATTTAGTAGAGGCTTTGGCCTAGTTGCCTGGTCTCAAATTCTAACTGCGTGGCTTTTCCTTGAACTAATGAAACATATATTCTTGCTTGAAGTTGTATTTTTCCAGCAGAGATGACCAATACACTTATCTCCAAGGTTTCGTACTAGGCCGGTTTCATCCCCTTTGATACAAGGTCAGTGTCTGCAGGTGCGGACAATGAAGGTACAGATAGTAAAATAATTGGCAAACCATGTTACAATTTGTGTTCCAAGGCTCCAAGGACAATGTATGCATAAATGAGAGCTAGTAAAAAGACAATTTCATTGGACAATTTGAAGCCAACCTATGAACCCTCCAATGGAAGACCCTGCAGAATTTGGAATGTTTCTTACTTAAACCCACTGGACAAAGAGAAGTCAGCCATTTTCCTTGATGCCAGTTTGAAGCCAGATGCCGGACTCCATTTTGGACGACACCCTGATGCCCTTTTCTCTATTCGAGAAAAAGAGACTTTAAGAATTCTCACCCTAGAGACTTTAACTTTGATTTGCCCCATCTTGCCCATGCAGTAACTTTGCCCCATTCTCCTTGACGCTGCAAGGAAACTTGCTCTTAACTTTGCCCCTTTTAAACCTGCCCCATGCTGATCGAACCGGTACCTGAGGGACGAAGACTTTTTGTTATGTTGTAGTATCTTAATCCAGGGTTTGAAGTATGTTAATTGATATGCAGTGTCTGTGGGTAGAATGTGGGGAGTAGAATGCGGGCTCGTGGGGTGGAATGTGGAAGGTTCGGGGGCTGGAAGAAAGGCGGTTGGGGAAGATGCCGGCAACACGCTGTGAGGTGGCTCTGTACATCTTTGGACTTATATGCGAATAAACCTGTTACCAGCACCTGTTCTCAGCGTCAGTGTTCTGGGAACCACAACATAATTTTGGCGACGAGGAGATGAGCCACCTCTGAATCTACGCATATTATTCATCCATTTTCGGCAAACAGACGATACGTCTTTGATGAATACATTACCCATCTTGAAGGTGAGACTGCTCGTTGTGCCGCTGTTCATCGTGGATTTGTTCCGGGAATTATTTCTTGTTTCTAGCACTCCCTGAAGACGACGGGAAACGACGGCCGGCGCGCGGTCCTCACGCGCGTCTTTCTCTTTGTGATTTCATCGTGGGCGTAGTTTCACGTCAATCAACAAACGCCGGAAAGACGTGCATGCGCACGCATTCTCTTTTCACAAATGGTACGCTAGCAACCAGCGCGTACCTTGGCAACCAACGTGTATCTTACCAACCATTTCTTTATATATAGATTTCTACGGCGAGACACGCGTTTCTGTGCTGGCGTGTTCTTGGATATTAGTTCTCATTCAGGTCACTGACTACGGTGTATCAGTCTTACTCAGACTTGTCACTGAACATTAATTTGCAAGTGCTTTACGGTGGGACACGTTTGTATTCTGAACTATGCAATCCGTTTTGGCTCCTCCTCCTTTTCTTGAAACACCTGGGGAACCACCTGTGTCGTGGTCTCAGTGGTTTGACGCCTTTGAAACTTATTTAGGGGCTATTGGTGCATCACGTTTCAGACCTGAAAGGAAAAAGTTTTTATTGTTACATTCACTGGGATTTGAGGGCCGTGAGATGTTAAAACACCTTCCTGAAATTGATGTGTTAGAAGATGAAGAATTGGATGAGTATCAGGAGACTGTAAAAAAACTCATTTTGAGATTTGATAAGCAACCTAGTCTGGTTGTACTACGCCACAAATTTTTTAAGAGAGTCCAGCTTCAAAGTGAATCTATTGATGACTTTATTAGTGCACTTCGTAAGTTGTGTGCTCAATGTCATTTTGGTGCATTTCGTGATCAACTTATCAGGGATCAACTCATTGGCAATTGCTTCGACAAACACATCCAACAGAGACTACTAACAATGGGGGATCCTTCTCTTGAGGATGTAATAAAACAGGCAAAGAGTTTTGAGCTTGCTCAAGATTCTCTTAAGGAACTTTCGTACCAACGCAAGGAGGAAGAGAAAATTAGTGTCAATGTTGTCTCTTCGCATAAAGAACTCAAGACTAACAATAATCAATTTTTCAAACGCAGTAATGTTTGTTTTAGATGTGGCAATTTACCACACTCTAAGGACTCTAAGGGTTGTCCTGCTAGGAATGTAGTGTGTCACAGGTGTGGCCGAACAGGCCACTTTGCTAGAGTGTGTCAGAGTATTAGGAATGACAAGAATGTTAATGTCAGCACTGTGGCTAATACCAGTGATATGCCTAGTCAAAGTTTAGAAAGTGAATTGCGTGACATGATTCTTGTTGTCACTGATGACAATCACGTTCAAGTGATGTTGAAGAGTGTGTGGATCCATATGTAGATATTTGTGTGGGTGGGAAAACTCTACATTTACTGGTGGATTCAGGCGCACGTATTACAATGATAACTTTAGACTTGTTCAAGAGGACGTGGGGTCCCAGAAAATTGTTTCCACCCGACAGAGCTCCGGTTTCCTATGAGGGAAAGAGGATTGAGCTAGAAGGTTTTATTGAAGATGTAATGGAGTTCAAGGGGCGCAAGATTAGAGGAAAGGTGTATGTTGCTGTCAAGGGTCTCAATATTCTAGGTTGGTTCCATCAAGGTCCTTTTGGTATGGTTCTGAGGCCAGGGACTACTGAGCAAGTGATGGTGGTTACTGACTATCGTGACGTGGATCTGCCTACTCTCCATACGATGTTCCCCAATGTGTTTGAGAAAAAGTTGGGATGTATTAAAGGTTTTAAGCATGCTATTAAAATTAAAAACAATGCTATTCCTATAAAGCACAAATTAAGAGTGATTCCATTCAGTTTGAGGGACGACCTAAAATCAGAGTTGGAGAGATTACAGGTGTCTGGTGTAATTGAACCGATTGAATCTAGCTTATGGTTATCTCCTATTGTCGTTGCTCGCAAACGTAATGGTGAAATCCGCTTATGTGTTGACTTAAGAAGTCTCAACAAAGAAATTTGGGTGGATTCTTTTCCATTACCTAGGATTAATGACTTGCTTGTGAAACTTAGTGGCGCAGTCTGGTTTTCTAAAATTGACTTGGCTTCAGCCTATCATCAGGTTGTCCTGGAGAAAGACTCTAAACATTTAACTGCCTTCAACACACCGTTTGGCACTTTCCAATTTTGTCGTATGCCTTTCGGTCTTGCTTCGGCTGCTTCGATTTTCCAACGTATTATGTCCCATTTGCTGAAAGATTTGGAAGGTGTCCTGGTGTTTCAGGATGATGTATTGATTTTTGCCAAACAGTTACTTGATCACAACACGATTCTCAAGATGGTATTACAAATTTTTCAGGAGAATGGAGTGGTAGTTAAAGAAGATAAGTGTGAATTTTGGAAAAAAGAGATAGAATTCTTGGGACATGTTGTGTCCTCGGAGGGTGTAAAACCGAGACCTGGTTTGGTGGATGCTGTTAGTCATTGTCTTCCTCCTAAAAATAAGGATGAGTTGCGCTCTTTTGTAGGATTGTGTGAGTTTTATTTGAGGTTTATCCCAAATTATGCATCTAAGATGAAATGTTTGTCTAACATGTTGAAGAAGAGTGTTGAATTCTCATGGGATGAGGATTGTCAGGACACGTTTGAGTTGATAAAATCTGAAATGACGGATGCTAAAGCTCTACGCTCCTACGATCCTGCATTAACATGCAAGATTATGGTTGATGCGAGCAAGTATGGTTTGGGTGCGGTTCTAGTCCAAGACACTCAACGAGGTGAAGCCACGATAAGCTATGCTTCTAGAGTATTGAGGGAGGCTGAAGTGAGTTATTCTGTAATAGAGAAAGAATTGTTGGCCTGTGTTTGGGCAAGTGAAAAATGTAGGAGTTATGTTTGGGGCAGAAGATTTGTAATCATCACTGATCATAAACCATTACTCTACATTCTCAGTGGGGATAAAACCAACTATACTACCCCACGTATTGCTCGTCTCACCACTAAACTATTACAATATAACATGGAAGTTAGGTTTTTTCCGGGGAAGCTCAATGTGAGAGCGGATTTTCTTTCGAGATTACCTATACATGGGTTAGATGATTTTGATGGTGAGGAGGATAGAGAGGATTGTTTTGTTGCTTCTATAGATCTCCCAAAATCCAAAGCCTACAACAAAACGGATTGGGAAGAGGCTTCTTTGAGAGATCCCATTCTGGCTCAGGTTAGAGAATTTGTGATCAATGGCTGGCCTAAGGAAAGGAATGTTTCACTACCAGTGCAACCTTTTTGTAAAATTGCAAATGAGATCACAATAGAAGATGATATATTATTGAGAGGGGACAGGTGTATACCTCCATATAGTTTACGTGTGGGCCTAATAAATTTAGCACATGATGGACATTTTGGTGCCACTATGACAAAGAGAAGGCTGAGGGAGAGTTATTGGTGGCCAACCATGGACAAAGAAGTTGATCTTGTGGTCAAAGGGTGTCTGGTTTGCAATTCGGCTGAGAAAGGATTGAAAACATGTATTCCACCTTTACATCCTATTGAGATCCCTGCAAAACCTTGGTCTAAGGTGGGGATCGATATGATTGGACCATTTAATTTCCTTCCTTATAATTTAAGATATGCGTTTGTTCTCATGGATTATCACAGTAGATGGCCTGAAGTTCGGTTTTATGCTGTTCCCTCTGCATCTAATGCTGTTAACTTCCTTAAAGAGATATTCATGAGAGAGGGTTTTTCAGAGACCATTATTTCAGATAATGGGGTGCAATTTGTTAATGCGGAAATGGAGAATTTTTTGCATCAATCTGACATTAAGCACTTGAAAAGCTCTCTATATCATCCCCAGACGAATGGGCTAGTAGAAAGAATGAATAGGGTGATTGGGGATTGCATAAAATGGGCTAGGCACAACAATTTTGACATTTTTGAGGCCGTGAGCACCATGTTGTGGGTTTATCGTTCAACACCCCATTCACTGACGAATGTGTCTCCTTTTGAAGCTCTAAAGGGTCGTAAGCCAACCACTGTTCTCTTTCCTTCATGGTTATCTAATTCTTTGAAACCCAAGGGTTTGTGTGAAAGGAAAAGGGTAGAGTGGGAAAAGGTGTGGTTGGGCCAGCAACGCATGAAAAGAAGATATGATGCTATTAAAGCTACCAAGTCGCATGTAGTTTGCCCTGGAGATTTGGTGCGTATTAAGAAAACTGTCCCTGTTAAAAAAGGTGATGAATGTTTTGGTAAACCTGTCAGGGTAAAGAAAATTTGTGGGAGTGCTGTCATGGTTGAAGATGGTCGTTGGTGGAACTTATCCAAAGTGGTAAAACTTTCAGAGGTTTCTGTGTCGGGAGCGTGTGATGACTGTGACGGAGGGAAGGATCAAAGCTCTTTAACACGTGCCCAAAATTCGGGTGATGTGATTACACAAAGGTCTGCTTCATATTGTGAGGAGAAATTTCCTCGCAGATCCTCTCGTGAAAGGTTTTTGCCATGGAAACTAAGACCTGATCGATAATGTCTTCTTGGTCCTTTGTTTTGCTTGTTTTTTTTATTTGTTCATTGTTTTATAAATGGGGGAGATGGTATGTTATGTTGTAGTATCTTAATCCAGGTTTTGAAGTATGTTAATTGATATGCAGTGTCTGTGGGTAGAATGTGGGGAGTAGAATGCGGGCTCGTGGGGTGGAATGTGGAAGGTTCGGGGGCTGGAAGAAAGGCGGTTGGGGAAGATGCCGGCAACACGCTGTCAGGTGGCTCTGTACATCTTTGGACTTATATGCGAATAAACCTGTTACCAGCACCTGTTCTCAGCGTCAGTGTTCTGGGAACCACAACACTTTTCTTGAATGCTGTTTGTATTTGGTAAATATGAAAGGATAAATGTATTATGCATTGTGTTTTTCCTTTTAGGTACCAACTGCTATTTTGATAGGGTCCTAGCTAGAAGTTTTCCAAATTTGTGTTGACTAAATTCGTTTTGCATGAAGCCCCACATGCCAGTGCTAATTAGAGGTTAGTTGAGGTATTCATTCGATGTACCATGCTAATTTGAAATCTTGTCATGCTGACCAATGTATGAAATTAGTCAAATACAGTTAGTCATATTAGTGATTTGCATTGCCATAACTGAGTGTATCATTATTCAGATTTTGCGTAGATTGCGTTTCTTTCGCCGTTATGGACAGCCAGTAATGTTCATATACATATATCATTTGGTTTTGAGACTTATATATATCGTGTTAGCTTTGTTAATATAGGGAAATAAATTCATTAACTTTTGATAAACTGGTGTGGCTATTCATGACTGAAAGGTCATGGTGCGCCGAAATACCAACTGTTATTGATTTCTGATGTAATATATTGAGCTATTAATTGTGTATTGATTACCAATTGCAATAGTTATTGATTATGGATCTGAGTGACCCGACTATTCTAGGATGAGGAGAGCCCGACTCGGTTAAAAGATTCACCGACCTCCAACGTGTCCAGGTACAGGTAATTTACAACGGCTGGACGCGTTAACATCTTTGGGCAGTATGATATTTCTTCCTGTATGAAGGTAGTGAATATGAGGAATGAGGGATATATTTTGATACCTTCTGCACAGAGATGGTAGGAAAAGCTGAAGAGAGAGATGGTTTTGCCATGAAATGAGGTATGCATGCAGAAGGTAAAATGGCTTAGGACCAAGCCTACTGCAGCGGTGGGGGAGAGGGTGGCGGTAAGCTCCAAAATACAGAGAAAGTACGATTAAAAAAGAATCACTTGAAACAGAAGCTCGAACACCCACAGCAAACGTGTCCCCAATAAGAAGCACATGCACTCAATACTACAGGAGGTCTTTTAAGGTGATTAGTTCCATGTACCACACCAAGAAGAAACTGTAAGTACGTGCACTGCTACGCACAGAATCATGCCAGCAACAATTTTTGAAACCAAAAATAAAATATATTTAAGTAATGGCGCCAGCCGACCAAAACCAATCCCGTTTACCTTCACAGTACATAAAACATTGCGAAAAGCGGATCTTGCTACATCGCCCCACATACTAACACCTTTAGAACTTAGTACATCACTCAGCACTAACTGAAATGTTTTTATTGACATCAGTGACCCAATTTTCTTGAACGTGAGGGATCAGTACATCACATATTCCTGTTTGTAACCCCACAGGGAAATTTATTGTCTTTACATTAATATACAAGAATATTTAGACACCTCCACTAGAAGAGTCTTACCTTCACACATTCTACAAGATCATCATTGATGCTGAACTAGATGAAAGCACACACGCACAGAAAGACACATACACACAAAATGAAAACTAGAAAGAGACTGCCCCCTTTTAACCCTTGATTCCAAGTGACATCAGGACACAAAATAGGAGATGCTATGCTTCACCTTTAAATTTAGGCATCTTAGAACATGTTTTGAGCACATAAAGCATTTACAGCAAGTGCTTAAATCACAAGTAAGAGCACCTCATGTTCATCCTTTCACACCCCTTAGCTTAATATCCTATGTTATGTTTCTAAGAATTAGGAAGGGTTATTGGTATGACAACAGCCACACCTGACAGTTTAAATATTAAGAAAGTGAAATAGAATGGTTTTCTCCTTTTCCTGGCTTTCCCTAAACGATGTTACTTCTAACCTAAATAAAAAGGGAAGTAAAAAGGGATTGATCTAAAAGAGGTCCTGTCGCCAAGACATGCTTTCATAATGTGAGGAAAATGTTGGTGGACTCTAACGCTTTGGAAGGAGGGTACAAAGTTAGATACCTTTCTATTAAGTTGGGGGATTTCTAAAAAAAGTTTTTAAATGCTAAGCGTTAAATAAAAGGCAGCCAGTGCAGTTTGTTCAAGATAGGCACGACAAGACTCAATCTCAGTGTCCCATCAGTTATTCTTACTTCATGATTTAGAAATGAATTGGACCTGTAGTGTAGGGCATAGGTTTAATTAACTGGGATGGTAGTGTGGTGTCCCTCCTTACTTAAAAAAAGAAAAACTATTAAGATGGTGTTTACCTTTAACTGCCCAATTGAGTCTATTCTAAATTGCTGATTCTTGAATGCCATTTCCAGGTCTAGGACACTTGCCCATCTTTGCAGGCTAGTAGAACGAAGGGCAGAGTCTGTGTTCCTGCCAAACATCAGTACCTAAGTTATCTCAACATACATTTTGTAATAAAATCCCCCATCAATTCTCTGATTTTGACAATCAATATGGGCAGAGACCTCCTCACCTTTAAGGTGGACTGTTAGCTAGATTTCATCAACATTGTTCTAAAATTGAAGATTCAGAGACTGGATGAGGAGGCTGGATGGGTCTCATATATAATGAAGAGGTTTGTTGAGAGGGCAGAACTGTTGACACCTTTGGCTAGGCAAAGTTTGCTCAGCTGCAATCCAGGGCCAGGAAACCCCACTAGACATCAGGGAATTCACTTGGGGGGTCAGCCCCTCGGGAAATGGGCCACCACCCCGGGGGCATATTTAAAAAAAAAACATTTTACCCTGGGGGACACAATCACACCCCCCCCCCCAACCAGCGGTTAAAAAATTATTATTATTATGTGGGTCCCCCAGGGAAACCATACAGCTATTAAAAAATATAGATCTATATATTTACATACATATGTATATGTATATATAGATATGTATATATATATTTATAAATATATATATACATGTATATATATTTTTATATTATATATATATAGATAGATATATATATAGCGATTACTTTTGTCAATGCATGTGTGGTTTCCCTGGGGGCTGCAATCAGACCCCAGGAAAACCGGACGCATTTACATAAATATATACATATATTATATATGTTTTGTATATATCCATATCTATTTATCTACATATATATATATATATATATATATATATATATGTAAATAAGTTCGCCACCAATTCTCTTGCAGTTGCAGCTTGTGTCTTCAAAGCAATGCACATACTTCAACTGGCGCGTTTCAACTGTAGCTTTTAGGAAGCAATTAAAAAGTCAACTAACTCTTGTGATTATGTTTCTGCTACAAAAGTATCTGACTTTTGTCTAGTGGCAGTTTTGATGCCATAAAGTTGCGCAGAATGTTAATATGCCTATTGCAAAAATCAAATCTGTATTTTAAGTAAATAGCTGAGTGGATTAGTAAGGCCACCCATTACCTTAGCTATAATACAAATGAAATGTATGTGCAAGGGGGGCTATGGAGAGATTAAGGGCACTTTTGCTGGGTGGAGGTGAGGGAATCTGAGGAGGAGGTCATGGAAGTCGGAGCACCAATAGTGATTGTTGGACTGGGCACCGGAGGCGCTAAAGACTGTGATGATTGGTATGTGACAAGGTGAAGAAATAGTATGTCTTTTTTGTTTTTTGAGTGTCTTGACAGAACGTGCTGATTGAGGGAAGAAGCAAAGGTGAGGTGAATTATCTTTAATGTTGCACGCATCTCACACACACACACCACCAATTTAATGACTGTCTATGTAGGCTAGTGTTTTAGAGCGACCGTTGAGCCAGTAGCAGAGATGCCGTGCCGTTGGATGACTGCTGCTGAAGCCTTAACTCAGGTTATAGAGGACTGCTCTGACATAGGATCAGAGACTGAGACAGCAGAAACTGAGACAACATCTGAGGGATAGGACAATGGTGCAGACTCGGGGAGTGTTTTTTCCGACAACTCTTCTTTCAGTGATTCTGAGGGAGGTGATGAGGACAGTCCTGCTGTCCCTTCGCAAGCACAGTCTGTGCAGCGGGACAATAGAGGGTTAGCCCAAGCCAGAGAGCAGGTACATGTGTCGGCAAGCACAGAGAGAGTGCTCTCTTGGGAGCTCCCCAATTTAGTTCAGCCCTAAATTCCACTGCCCAAATCATATTGTGGAGACTTCAAAATTATCTATCACAAAACAACCTGGTTTTGTAAGGCAGGCACTTGCATCTTGCTTCCGGGCGTGGTGCCATATAGGGAAACCCACCAAACCCAGACATTTCTGGAAACTAGACACCTGTGGGAGTCCACAGAGGTGTGACTTGTGTGGACTCCCTGACGTTCTGTTACCCAGAATACCCTGCAAAGGTGAAATGTTGAATAAAAACTCAATTTATTCTTGAATTTCTGTCACACAAACTACAGGAATATGCTGGGATCTACAAAATTCCTACCACCCAGTGTTTTCCCACCTGTCCTGATAAAAATGCTACCCCACTTGAGAGCCTGCACCTATTTCCTGTGTCAGGAATGGATCACCACAGGGTTAACAGTTGCCCTCATGGAAGGACTAACATTGGCCATTGTGTGATCCATTCCTGACATGGGCACTAGGCCTACCCACACAAGTGAGGTACCATTTTTATCGGGAGACTTGGGCGAATGCTGGGTGGAGGTAATTTGTGGCTCCTCTCAGATTCCACAACTTTCTATCACGAAATGTGAGGAAAATGTTTGTTTTGCTAAATTTTGAGGTTAGCAAAGGATTCTGGGTAACAGAACCTGGTGAGAGCACCACAAGTTACCCCATCCTGGGTTCCCCTAGGTGTATAGTTTAAAAAAATGCACAGGTTTGGTAGGTTTTCTTAGGTACTGACTGAGCTAGAGACCAAAATCCACAGCTAGGCACTTTGCAAAAAACAGGTAGGTTTTCTTTGGGAAAATGTGAGGTGTCCACATTGTGTTTTGGGTCATTTCCGGTCACTAGGCCTACCCACACAAGTGAGGTACCATTTTTATAGAGAGACTTGGGGGAAAGCTGGGTAGAATGAGGATTGTGGCTTCGCTCAGATTCCAGAACTTTGAAGCACCGAAATCTGAGGAAAAAGTGTTTTTTGCCAAATTGTGAGGTTTGCAAAGGATTCTGGGTAACAGAACCTGGTGAGATCCCCACAAGTCTTCCCTTCCTGGATTTCCATAAGTGTCTAGTTTTCAAAAATGCACAGGTTTGGTAGGTTTCCCTAGGTGCCGGTTGAGCTAGAGGCCAAAATCCACAGCAAGGCATTTTACAAAAAACAGGTCAGATTTCAATGAAAAAATGCGATGTTTCCATGTTGCGTTTCCTGTCGCGAGCACTAGGCTTACCCACACATGTGAGGTACCATTTTTATCAGGAGACTTAGGGAACACAGAATCAAAGAACAAGTGTTATCTCTACATTTTTTCATTCCAAATGTAAGACAGTGTGTAATAAAGAAGTCTATTTCAGAAATGCCCTGTAATTCACATGCTAGTATGGGAACCCAGGAATTTAGAGATGTGCAAATAACCACTGCTTCTCAACACCATATCTTGTGCCCATTACGGAAATGAGAAGGTTTCCTAGATAACAATTTTTGACTCTCTATATTTTAACCAAATGAATTGCTGTATACCTGGTATACAATGAAAACCCATTGCAAGGTGCAACTCATTTATTGGCTCTGGGTACCCAGGGTTTTTGATGAACCTACAAGCCCTATATATCCCCACATCCAGTAGAGTCCAGCAGACGTAACGATATATTGCTTTCAAAAATCTGCCATAGCTGGAAAAAGTTATAGAAGAAAACGTGGACAGAAATGACTTTTTTCACCTCAATTTCAATGTTTTTTCAGCTGTTATTTTATGTAGGGAACCCTTGTAGGATCTACACAGATGACTCCTTGCTGAATTCTGCCACTAACTGGAAGGAGGCTAAAAGCACAAAAAATAGTAAAAATTGAGTATTTCCCCGTGAAATGCCAAAATTGTGTTGAAAAATGTGGTTTTCTGATTCAAGTCTGCCTGCTCCTGAAATCTGGGAAGATGGTGATTTTAGCCCCGCAAACCCTTTGTTTGATGCCATTTTCAGGGAAAAAAACAAATGCTTTCTTCTACAGCCCTTTTTCCCATTTTTCTGAAAAACACAAAATTGTTGCTGTATTTTGGCTAATTTCTTGGCCTCCTCAAGGGGAATCCATAAACTCTGGGTACCTTCAGAATCCCTATGATGTTGGAAAAAAGGACACAAATTTGGCATGGATAGCTCATGTTATTCAGTTTGGAGTTTTGATTTAGTGTTGAACTTTTCATGGTGTTTCATCTTGTTATGGTTTCATGTCAGTGATTGTGAATGTATGATTCTCACTACTATCTTCGTCACCAAGTCCAAAGATTTAGTCGATCTCTGAGAATAGTGATGTTGTCTCACCTGCGCAACGGTAATTGTTGAACCGGAATCGGGGAACTAAATTCTTCCTGGACCATTGTGCTCCAGCACCTTCCTTTGCCATTGCTGCAATCTATAGCCCATTGCCCTCTGTATCCATGGATTCATAACTTGTACAACAGGCACCTGAAATAAACAAAATCAGTAATGGCTCTTGCTTCTTCATTACACAGAAAAACATTATAATTTCATCATCTGATAATCATTTATATCTCACATATTTTAATCCATGTCTATACTTTACAACTGTATTTGTGTACCATTAAGGAGAGTGGGATAATACTAGCCTCTTGTCTTTAAGAAAACCTCAATTCTCCGTTCACTAAAGCTGCGCGAATCAATATTTTATGTCAAGACAGGAGGGTAGCATTATGCATGGTCAAATCTCTAACTGCATAAATCACAGGTTTACATACTTTGTTTTGAAAGCCTCAGTGTTTGACCAATCAGCTGCCTTCAGCACATCCTCCAAGCATACTCCTGCTGTAAAGACCTTAGAAACCATAGCCCCTGTTGGAAATGGCCCTTTCTGCAGGGTCTTCACTGGCATAAAGCAGTGACAAATGTTTTCCTTTGGTGCCCACCACCAATGAGGGAGCTGCTATGTGCGGCATGCCTGAAGCCGGTGCTGTATGGAAGCCACCTTTTCCCTGCTTGAAGCAGCACCACCGTCCTGAGGGAAACCCCCCCAGCAGGGCCCTCTGAGCAAAGAAGATAATACAGACTGCAGAGGAGGAAAAGCCTTGCAATTGATCCACTCCTTCCTCACCAGAAGAAACAGAGAGTCAGGCTCCCACCCTTCATTTCCAAACCAACAGAAGTCAGCTGCGGAGTCCCTCAGGGATCCTCCCTGAGCCCAACACTCTTCAACATAAGCATGCTCCCACTGGCAGCCATCATCAGAGACCACAAAATGAACACCATGTCATACTTTGATGACACACAACTCATCATATCCCTCACTGAAGACCTGAACAAAGCTAAGAGGAGCTTTCACACTGGGATGAAAGCCATCACCTACTGGACGATGGACAGCTGCCTCAAGCTCAACTCAGACAAGACCAAGCTCATCATCTTCGGAAACTTCACCTCAGTCTGGGATGACTCCTGGTGGCCCACATCACTCAGCGCACCACCTACTCTGACTGACCACGCCCGCAACCTAGGAATCATCCTCGACTCCTCCCTATCAATGACCCAACAGGTAAACGCAGTCACCTCTTCCTGCTGGCACACCCTCCACCAACTCCATGAAATCTTCAAATGGATCCCGTCGACTGCCGCAAAATAATCACCCATGCCTTAGTCACTAGCAAGCTCGACTGTGGCAATTCACTCTACGCCGGCATCACAAAAAAGAACATCAGGAAACTACGGCTCATCCAAAATGCTGCCACAAGGCTCATCCTGAACCTCCCCCACCAAGAACACATCTCCCAAAACCTGAGGACCCTACATTGGCTCTCAGTAGACAAGTGAATCAACTTCAAACTACTCACAAACACCTACAGGGCCCGGCACAGAATCGGAATGGCCTACCTGAACCATCGCATCTCCTTCCAAAACCCCACCAGACCCCTCCGCTCCGCCCAGCAGGCACTAGCTACTGTCCCACATATCCAGAAAACCACAGCCAGAGGCAGATCTTACACACACCTCACAGCTAAGAGCTGGAACAACCTGCCCACGCACCTCAGACAAAGCCCATCTCTCACCATCTTCATGAACAACCTCAACACATGGCTCTTCGATGGAGGCCCAGACCCACCACCAGCACCTTGAGACCCTCAGGGGTGAGTAGTTGCGCTTTACAAAAACTGATTGATTGATTGAACTCTGTGAGTTCTGCCCAGCCCTAGTTTTGAGGAAGACCTTCGGGAGGATCCCCAGATTAGTGAGGACTCCAATTTGGAGGGTTCTCAAACCACTGATATTGTGCAGGATGCCTGAAGAGAATTGAGGAACTTGCCTGGAGAGCTATATTCCTGGTGATGGGAGGGATGCCCTACTGGCCCTAGAAACGAGTGACAGGCAGAGGTACAACCCCATGAAGGAAGCCCTTATTGCAAAGTAAGGAATCACCTCTGAAGAGTATACATCGAGGATCAGGGGCAGTAGGAAACTGTCTCACTAGTCTTGGAAGGAGTTTGTGGAGCATTCTTGCAAAGCACAAGATGGATGGGTGAAGGGTAGCACAGTAAATAATTTTGAACAGCTGTACAATCCGATTGTCAGAGAGCACATGTTTTGTTGTTTTTTAGGGCTACACCAACAACTGTTGGAGTGTAAGTTCTCTGACACCAGGGAACTGGTAAAGGAGGCAGACCTCTGGGTGAGTATCAGAGAGTCTGGAAAGGCACTTGAAAGTGACCCTAAAGGGAGGGGCTCAGGTTTCCCCAAACCAATGATGGGGAAGGATCATACAGGTCCTGAATTCAGCCCAGGGCCGTGGGCATCAAAAACTGCCATTTCAGTCCTTGTTTCTGCACCAGTGTGCACAAACAACAAAAAAAGAGAGGAGGACTTACCTGGGTTTTCCCGGGGCCTCCTCTCTTCGTCGTCCGATGGCGATGAGTCTCTCCCTGCAGTTGCTGCCTCTCTCTGTGCTCTGGTGCATGCTCCTGCCCAGTTATGGGTTGCACAGAGCAAGCGCATACTGTTTGCTCTTGAGCTGTGCAGCCAATATTGGGCTGCAGCGCGCACCGGGTGAGCTCTGCTCTGCTGGTGAAGTTAGCAGAGTTTTTGGACTTACTCCATGCTCCAAGCAGAGCCCGGAGTTCCAAAAACTCCATTAGCTCCAACAGCAGAGTTTAGCACACACCCCTGGAGAAATCCCTCCTACTGGTGTCGCTGGATTTTACATTACTCTTTTAAAAAAATGCCACTTTTAGAAATTGGGCATTTCTCTGTGCTTTGCAGCCTGACTCTAATCCATGTCTAGAGGTAAGTAATAGTTACACTTTGTGCATACGTTCCAGACAGCCCCAGCACAGGAAGGGCTGGGTTTGACAGGGGCACATCTGCATTCATCTGAATACTCAGAGTGGGCTGGGAAAGGGAAAGGTTGTTCATACCTTACATGTCACTAGTTTGTGTCCTGCCCTCACACAAATGACTGATTTACCCCCTACTGATGTCTGGAGCCAGGACTTGGTTGAAAGGGTTTGTTGTTAACTTGAAAGGGTTATTTTGAAGTTGCCCTCTACTTCAAAGGCATTTATGAATATAAGTCGATGGGCTATGACCCCATCTTTTCAGAGCATTTTTTGGATGTGTGACTGCACATCTGTCAGAAGGGTTGCTGCGCTTCTTAAAGGACTCATCTGGATTGCTCTTCTGCTGTTGCCCTGCTGCCTGCTACTTGCTGGATGGCCTGAAAGACTCACGGAACTGCTTATCTGCTTGTTGCCCTGCTACAACTGCTTCCTGACTCTGTTCTGCCAGGGCACTGTGGTGCTGCCAGAAGAGACTGTCATTGGAATAACTGTTTTTGTTGTGCTGGTCTGCCTGCCCACTGCTGTCTGCTTGTGTCCCCCCAGGTGTTCTCCAAGGATCCCAGTGTGTGATGAGCACTAGTTGTTGCTCCCGGCCTCTTCAATCACAGTGCATGGTGAGTACCTCTCAATGATTCTCAGATAGCTAAGCAGAGTGCTTTCATTGGCATAAGGGAGTGGCAAGTGTTTTCCTGTGGTGCATCCCCAACGAGGGAGCTGTGATGTCCAACCAGTCTATATCCAGTGCCGTATGGAAGCCCTTTTCCTTGCTTGTAGCAGCACCACCGCCCAGAAGGAAACTCCCAGGCAATGCCACTGAGCAAAGAAGATGAGATGTACCAATGTTGGGGAATCACCACACTGTGGATAGTCTTTCGCAGGCAGCCCCATTGCCAGAGAAACTGCAAAGCACTGTAGGTGAGTGCAGGAGTTGGAGTTTGGACCTTTGAGTCAGGGCAAAGCTGTCCCTTACTCCTCCCCTAACTGATCAGTGCTGGGCCACAGAACCTGAGCACAGCAGTGGGAGAAATATCCTGCGTTCTTCCAAAGAATGTGCTGGGACCACTGTGCTGTGCACTCGCGAGAAGTGGCATGTTGTTATTCTGACTGTGGGGGACTGAACAAGAGTGTGGGAAACGTAGATGTGGGACAATGGAAGTGGCTGGGAGCTACCATTTGGGACACTACTGTTGTGGTAGGAAACACCACAATGAGGCTGGAAGAAGAACAGGTGCTTCAGGCCCCATTGGTGACTTTATTTGAGTTATGTGTTTTCCCTGCAATCAAGTGACTGTCCCGACAAATACTATGTTTTTTGGGGAAGTATCTATGTGTCACATGCATAGAAAGTAATCTTTATGTAGTACTCACTCTCTGCATCTAAGGTGCTAGTCTAATACTGCACAATTTGTATAGTATTAACTGATGTACATTGCGTTCACCTTGCATTGGCCAGGATAATGAGAGCTATTTCAGTGTTTGCATAGTTTACACAATAGATCAGACCTATGTCACTTTGGCCTAGGTGTATGTGCAGTACTTATCTATGTTGTTTTAGTTCTAATGATATATAAACTATAGAAGCGTGTTTTTATACAATCCTCTGTGAAGTCTCTTTTGTAGTGTATTCATTGTGTCACTAGTGTTTATGTGCTGCGCAGACACTTTTCCTAGTTCCTCTGATGATAAGCCTACCTTCTCTGTGCCAAGCTACCAGAGGGTGAGCACCGGTTATCAGTGGTGTATGAATGACTTGCCCTGACTGGAGTGGTGGGCTCTGCCTGGCTTAGATGCATACCCTAGCTAACCAGAAACCACACTTCAAACACGCCCTCTCACTGAATGTGATTAAACCGTTTTCTATTTACATCAGACATTTTCATGACCTCTTTCATCCAACTTACAAGGTTTAACATATGATATTAACAACTGATTTACTCCGTCACACATGAACTCTCACACTTTAGATTGATATTCCTTCAAACAGTCCACCTCACAAAATGCTGATTGACTCTCACATTTTGGATAGAAAATTGATTCCAACATAGTTTTTGTTTTTCTCAAGCCTTCATGAATTATCCCTTCTGGTTGATAAAATATACTTGTGACATCTAAATCTTGAACATCAGACATTCTTCTTAAAGAAACTGAACAAAGTAAAGCTACCATTTTCCTTGTTAGCTCTCTTAAAGCTAGATACCTATTCAAAGGCTATGACTTAAACTTCTTTAAAAAACAAATTAACATCCCAAACACTCTCATAACTGGATCTAGGTGGGCTCTTCAATTATATTTCTTTAACACTCTGCAAATCAAAGGACTTTAAAAAAAAATCAGACCATGCACCAAAAATTACGTGCTACAACCAATGACATATGTCAATTTACAGTCCTGCACGAAAAACCTTTGAAATAAATCCTGCCAAAATATTTGCCACTTCTATCTCATTGGTCTCCACGGGATTCCATGTCCCTATTTAACTCTTCCTTGTCCCTTGTGCCCAAGATTCATCAAGGAATTCTGAAGAGTCTCCTGAAAGACCCTTCAATCTTCCAGATCTCCTGATATTTTCCAAATTAGAAGATTCAACAAACCCGACTCCAGCAAAAAAAAATCCTCTTTTTCTTAAAATATCACCATCCCTTTGCATGACTGAATCAACAGACGTCTTCCACAACCAACTCTAACACTGATGGGAACCAAACTTGTGTCACCCAAAACAACATCATCAGCACAATTTAACACTTCTGTCTCCTCACCTGGACTAACACTCTCTGTATTATGGCAGGAAAGTATATCCTCTCAGATCCTTCCAATTCTGAGTGAATGCATCCACCTCCAGTGTTCCTGGGTCTGGATGCCAGCTGAAATACCTCTCCTTTTGAAATGTCAAACGGGATTCAAATAAATCTAAATTCTAGTTGACCCACACACTCTATCTTCTGAAAAATCTTTCTTGGCAAAACATCCAATCACTGGAATATCTCAAATTGGGTATATTCCAAACCTCTACTACATTCTTCTTTCCTGGCAAATACTGAACTAACACATGCTTTTTATTCTCCTGAAAAAAATCCCATACCTCTTTTTCAACCACTGATACTCTCTTTCACCTGCTTCCTCCCAATATTTTTATATAAAGCACCTCTGTTACATTGTCCATCCTCAATAAAACAGAACTTCCCTGGATTCTTTCTTTGAAACTGCAAACAGACCTGCTAAAAACTTCAAAGAATTTATATGATACAACTTTTCCTTCCTACTCCACTTCCCTCCAGTATCCTGGTCTAGACACATTGCTCCCCAACCTAGAATGCCCGCATCTGATTCCACCACAAAATCGGGAGCTGTCCCAAAACTTGCTTGACCATTCCAAGCATCCAGATTCCTTAACCACCAGTACTATTCCAATTTCACTTCCAGTGGCATCCATATCTTGCACGCATACCACAGACCTCACTTTTAAGTGCTGCAGAGCTCAGTAATGCAATGGACCTGGGAAAACTGCCTGCATTGATAATGATAGAAGGCCAATTACACAAGCAACATCTCTCAATGTCACCTCTTCCCTTTGTCGTACTTCCTTTTTAATTGTACCCATTTTCCTCTCTAGCAATTGTAATTGTACTTTTACAGTATCTATTACAAATTGCAAAAATTCCATTGTTTGGGAAACCTGTAGAACTGATATCTCCTGGTTGACCAAAATACCCAGTTTCTCCAGCAAATATTTCACAATAGAAAAAAAGGACTTGCTAGATCTTCAACCTCTGATTCATGATAAGAATGCTGTCTAAATATATTGTCATCCTCACACCTAGTTCCCATAATAAAAAACCCACTACAGGTGCTAGAATCTCTGTGAAATACCATAAAGCTGATGATAAATTAAACGTAAGACATTTTAACTGATTCAACTGACCTTCCTATCTGAACTGTTGAAAACGCTAACTCTCCTTAGGTCTCGGAACTGTAAAGGAAGCATTCTTTACATCTAGCTTCACCTTCCAATCCAACTGTTAAAACATTTCCCTCAACATATGCACTACCTTAATTTTGAAATGACTGTATGTTACACAGCGATTTAATTCTCTTACATTAATCACTGGTCTCCAACCCTAGTCCTTCTACTTTTCTAAGAAAAGGGTACTTACAAACCATTTTTCCTTTTCTCCAACTTTTGCAACTGCTTTTTAGTCTGATACAAAGATCTATCTCTTACTCTACAGTATACTTTTGTATTCCATTGAATCCTAACTCCCTTGGTTCTTTAACCTGAAACGTTCTTTGTTGCGCTCTGTCATATAGCCGTGTATGGCAAAGACCACCCATGGATCTTGTGTGAATAAGTTCTGCCAGAGATGTCAATAAAAATAAAATCCATTTAATTAATAGTCTGTAAGAGTGATATATAGTCCTAACTAATTGCTTCAATTTAAATGTGCAATTTCTTTTCTAAACTTTGCATAACCTGATTTGCTTGGCTTGCTCGATTTGCTGACTTTAACAAATTCCAAATTGCTTAAGCTCAGCAGAAATGTTTTTATCATGACTTTTGCATGACCTTTTTCCTGACGCAAACTTCCTGTGATAGCAAAGAAAGTTAGCATTTCTATTCATTATTAACCACCTGACCTGCATCTAAATCACAAAGCTTGCTAAAATAATCTTAAACTTGCTTCTTTAGGAATTGGCTTCTAGTGTGAAGATGTGAAAGGGTGGAAGTAATGTAATATAAATATGCATAAAACATATATGAGTGTTCTTTCTTTCAGAGACTAAGGCGAGTGAGAAAAATTATTGGTGTTTCAATTGATTATAAGTTTCTACATCATGTAGTTTGTGTTTGGAACTCTCTTTGTTCAAACTTTCCATCTTGGCGGAAACTGTTCTTGTCTCACAATGTTCTCACCTGTTTATTGGCTGATTGTGCAAAATATCTGAAACATTTCTTATAATTGTGTGACAATGTATTTTATCATAAAAGTGTGGTATGGAAAAAAAAGAGTTAGCAAGGTTCAGAAACATTCAGGCTCAACAGGGCTACAGACTCTTTTTACTCTCGGACAGATTTGCTCTCTGATTTTGAACTTTCTTTAGCAGAGTCTGATAGTGCATTCTTTATGAGTATTGATTGCTTTACTGGCTAGATTGACTCTTAGATGCTTGTTCCTTTTGCTATTTTATATTACATTGCTTGAAACTCTCAGACTCAGATGATTTTCAATTGCTGAAATTTGAAAGCTTTTCTTTTGGAGAAACTCTTCATGAATAACTCTACTTTAATGCATTTTCCTGACAGAATTATAGAATGGGGATGAGATTATGGGACATGCTTTATGCTATGTTCTGTATTTTATGCTTGACTAAAAAGAAAGATTTAAAATGTATGATAAATATAACCTTAAAATTTTAACCACAACTCTCATTAGTGACTCCTGAGAATTCACTAAGGCTCTTATTACGAGTGTGGCTCGTTCTCCGGCTCCCTTCGCGCCACTGCATCCTTGCGGCCCGCCTCCCTTGTGCCCCCATTCGCCCGTCCCTCCCACCTCCCAGCTGCTCCTCCCTCCCACCTCCTGGAGGCTGGAGGTGCACCAGAGGCAAGCCCATCTGCGCCTGTCCACACCTGGACAGCTCCCAGCGGCACTTCCCCTGGCCCGCAAGGCCCCCACACCTCCTCACGTCATTATACTGCCAGTGACCTCCACGCCCTCAATCCAGGACACCCTTCCACCGGCTTCCAGTCCTCCCCAAAGAACACCAAGGGACCTTTCTCCTGCCAAGCTTGCTGCTTCACCTGTACCCTCAAGCACCGTGACAGACCTGCCGACAACCACCTCAGCTGCATCCTACTCAACACCCGCTCCATTCACAAACACGCAATTGAACTCTGGGACCTACTAACCTGAACCTCACCGGACATCGCCTTCTTCACCGAAACCTGGACAAACTCGGCCTCGGAACCCGACGTAGCCATAGCCATCGCTGAAGGCTACAAAATCACCAGAAGAGACCGCACCAACAAACCAGTAGGAGGAATCGCCGTAGTCCACCAAAGCACCATCAAAGTCTCAAGCAGCACCCATGACACCCTCAACCTCGCCGAGCACCTCCACTTCAACATCCACATCAACTCCAACACCACCCTCAAAGGAACTCTGATCTACAGACCCCCAGGCCCCCGTTCTCAATTCTGCGACACCATTGCCGACATCGTCAGTGCCAATGCCCTCGACTCCACAGAATACATCCTCCTCAGTGATCTGAACTTCCACCTAGAAAACAACAACGACACCAACACCACCAACCTGCTGGACAACCTCACCAACCTCGGCCTCAAACAACTCATCACTTCACCCACCCACTCTGCAGGCCACACACTCGATCCCGTCTTCTCAGCCAGCAACCACGTCTCCTTCAGTCACATCACCAAACTCAGCTGGACAGATCACCACTGCATCCACTTCTCCTACCAGAAACCAGTCACTCACCACCACCGCAAACAACCCCCCTGACGCAACTGGAGCAAAATATCAACGGATCAACTGATCTCCACCCTCGCCTGGGCCCCACCCCCTGGGACCCCGGAACCGGACACTGCCGCCACCAACCTGCATCGCTGGATAGAAGACTGCGCCAACACCCTCGCACCGCTCAAACAAACCCCAAACATGTTCCACAGAAACAAGGCCAGCTCATTTCACCCCAGACCTACAGGAATCCAAACGGCTATGTCGCAGAATGGAAAAAACCTAGCACCTTGAACCTACCGACTCCAACCACATCGCTCTCAAGGATGCCATACACAAACATCACCAAATGATGCGCACCACCAAAAGGACCCACTTCAAAAACTGCATTGACACCAACGCTCACAACAGTAAAGAGCTCTTCGGCATCATCAAAGAGCTCTCCACTCCCAGGACCTGCTCCAACGAACCCCCGCCATAACAGGAGTTCTGCAACTCACTTGCAACCCACTCCCTTCGAAAGATAGCAGAAATCAACAACAGCTTCAACCCCCAGGCCCACCAGCTGACTACAAACACCCACGAAGCCAACGCCCCAAGCAACACCCACCCCCTCCACACCTGGACCCCTGTCAACAAAGAAGACACCGCCAACACCATGGCCTCCATCCATTCCGCATCACCATCGGACCCCTGCCCAGACCATATCTTCAATAAAGCAAGCATCATCATCGCTCCCCACCTCTGCAACACCATCAACAGCTCCTTCAAGTCAGCTTCCTTCCCAGAAAGATGGAAGCACGCAGAAGTCAACGCCCTTCTGAAGAAGCCCAAGGCAGACCCAGACGACCCCAAGAACTACCGGCCAATCTCCCTGCTCCCCTTCCCAGCCAAGGTCATCGAAAAAATTGTGAACAGCCAATTATCCCGGTTCCTGGAAGACAGCAAGGTGCTCGACACCTCTCAATCCGGATTCCACAAAAATCACAGCACTGAGACCGCACTCATTGCTGCCACAGACCACATCAGGACCATGCTTGATGAAGGAGAAACAGCAGCACTCATCCTCCTGGACCTCTCCGCAGCCTTCGACACAGTATGTCATCACACTCTCCGCACACGCCTCCACAATGCTGGAATCCACGACAAGGCTCTTGACTGGATCTCGTCATTTCTTGCAGGCAGAACCCAGAGAGTCCGCCTTCCACCGTTCCTATCAGAAGCCTCCAGAATCATCTGTGGCGTCCCCCAAGGATCATCGCTCAGCCCCACGCTCTTCAACGTTTACATAGCCCCACCCGTCAACATCGCACAAACCCACCACCTCAACATAGTTTCCTACGCAGACGACACTCAGCTGATCCTCTCCATCACGAAAGACCCTACAAATGCAAAGAACAACCTCCAAAACAAACTTCACGCCATCACCAGCTGGATGGAATCAAGCCGCCTCAAGTTAAACACAGACAAGACAGAGATCCTCATCTTTGGCGCCAACTCCTCAGCAAGGAATGACTCCTGATGGCCCACCTCCCTAGGAACTGCACCCTCACCCACTACCCACGCACGCAACCTGGGATTCATCTTGGACTCCACACTCAGCATGACTCAGTAGGTCAACGCCATCTCCTCTTCCTACTGCAACACTCTCCGCATGCTCTGCAAAATCTTCAAGTGGATTCCCGTCGAAACCAGGAAAACTGTCACCCACGCCCTGGTCAGCAGCTGATTGGACTATGGAAATGCCCTTTATGCAGGAACAACAACCAAACTCCAAACAGAGCTGCAAAGAATCCAGAACGCATCTGCCCACCTCATTCTTGACGTCCCATGCCGCAACCACATCTCCCCCCCACCTCAGAGACCTACACTGGCTACCAGTATCAAAGAAGATCACCTTGAAACTCCTCACCCACACACACAAAGCCCTCCACAACACAGGTCCAGCCTACCTCAATGACAGACTCACCTTCCACACCCCCACCCACAATCTTCGCTCCGCCAGCCTGCCCTCGCCTCCGTCCCCCGCATCCGCCGCACCACCACCGGAGGAAGATCCTTCTCTCACCTAGCCGCCAACACCTGGAACTCCCTACCGCTCCACCTTCGCCAGACCCAAGACCTCTTGACATTCAGGAAACACCTCAAGACATGGCTTTACGACCATTAGCTCCCCCGCGCCTTGAGACCCTAATGGATGAATGCTTATAAATGCTTTGATTGATTGATTGATTGATAAATTCATTTTCTGATATAGTATAGGTATCTAAAATAAAAACATATTCACCCGAATCTCTGTTAGTTGTACCTGATTTGGTATGTGTCAATACCTCATCCTCAGCAGGTATATCCTGCCTTTATGTTGTGCCGCTAAGGACACCCTTTCTCTGCAAGTCACTTCATGATTCCTTTTCCCGAATCTTCAGCCTCTTCCTCCTCCACTAACATGTGTCTCTTCTTCTTGAGACACTTACCTCCTGACCCTCTATTTGCTAAATTCTCCTCCTCTGAGAGAGGCCAGCATCCTTCTTCCTCATTCTTTACATTTCTCCTTTTCCCACTCTTGAATATACGTTGTGTTGTCTTTTCCACAGACTCTTTAACTTCCTGTATCACTACCTCCCTTATCCTTCTTCTTTGTTTTAATCCTGCTCCTCAGCCACCATGTAATTTATTTTTAAATTCATAAAAATAACTGACTCCAACCAAAAAAGAAGAAATTCCTACATAAAATATATTTTTTCTTACTTGAATACACTCTCTATTAATAAAACTTTGCCCCCAGCTGTTATTTTCACTGTACCACTCAAAGCAGGGTCTTGTGCTCGTTACATCTGTTATAAACGATCATATTTTAGGTACTCTTAGTGCCTTTCCTTTAATGCACTAGCATTAAAAGGCCTATTTATTTACTCTAAAAAATAATGCTAAATGTCGTGTGTGCACTTTTCAAAAAGGGCCACCTGCTTGAGAA
Source organism: Pleurodeles waltl (assembly GCF_031143425.1). Lineage (NCBI taxonomy): Eukaryota > Metazoa > Chordata > Amphibia > Caudata > Salamandridae > Pleurodeles > Pleurodeles waltl. The sequence continues at coordinate 659,451,379 of NC_090446.1, read as the reverse complement.
ATGCCTCAGTTGAAGCCTTCACTTGCTTTTATTACACAAAGAGTTTCAGGCTGAGCGCGATACGCACTCAACTATCTGCCCATAATAGATTCTCTCCCAAAAAATCGGCAATCTCAAATGCTTAAAAATGGATAATTTTAACAATTTGCCAAGTATTTATCTTCGCCAAAAACGAATTTAATTCACATTCACACATTTGATTCCTCACCAAAGAGTCCTATTATGAACAAACAATGTCAAAATGGTGGTGTGTTAATCAAACCAAATGAAGAATTTACTTACCCTGTAACTCTCGCAAAAGATAAAACCAACATATACTCATAGTAATCCATAAATTTTATTTATACCAACATCTATACTTAAATAACACCATTCATGCCTAACACACATAGGAGATGGATATACTTATCTGCTCAGATGCAGCAAACAAAAGAGGGAGAAGTAGGACTGGTGCAATGTTTCATGGACTATGGGGGTCATTCCGACCCTGGCGGGCCGGGGACCACGGAAGCACCGCCAACAGGCTGGCGGTGCTTCCTGGGCTATTCTGACCGCAGCGGTAAAGCCGCGGTCAGAAAAGGGGAACCGGCGGTTTCCCGCCGGTTTTCTCCTGGCCCAGGGAATTCTCCATGGGGATTCCGACCCCCTTCCCGCCATCCTGTTTCTGGCGGTTTTCATCGCCAGAACCAGGATGGCGGGAACGGGTGTCGTGGGGCCCCCTCACAGGGCCCCATACAGATTTTCACTGTCTGCTTTGCAGACAGTGAAAATCGCGACGGGTGCCACTGCACCCGTCGCACCCCTGCAACTCCGCCGGCTCCATTCGGAGCCGGCTTCCTCGTTGCAGGGGCTTTCCCGCTGGGCCGGCGGGCGGCCTTTTGGCGGTCGCCAGCCGGCCCAGCGGGAAAGTTGGAATGGCCGCCGCGGTCTTTTGACCGCGGGGCGGTAATTCGGCGGTAACCGCATGGCGGGCGGCGACCGCCGCCCGCCGCGGTCAGAATGACCGCCTATGTGTTCTAGAGTTTAATTATAACTCACATAGTGTTCGACTTAGGGTCTTTGAAGTGTTTGCTGCTTGAAAGTAGAGAACAAAAGTTTATGCATAATGCTAGCTGTTTCACTGGTTTCTACCCCTGCAGTATGTCTGGATATTTTTCTTTTTTTATCATCCATTTTTTGGACTTTTTACTTTGGGCGAGTCTACCTACTGGTCTCTTACCCACTGTAATCACATAGCAAACGGACTCTGTGGGTGTACCTCCAGTGTCAGCCTTGTAAGATAATGCCTCTGTGATGCAGCAAGGTAAGGAGCATTTGGCTGGTTACACAAGAACACATGTGCACATGCATGTGCACATCTGTGTGGGTTGCACGTAGGAGGCTACAGTCATACACAGCCTGGTAGAAGTGCACAGGAGCCTGGTGTAATGGGGACTCTGCAGGATTAGGAATTCACCTGGGCTAGGCCTTATGAGGGTAATGTACACTATTAGGTTAAGTCAATGTGCTTTACTGTTTTATCTATAGTGGCACCCCATTTTACACAATGGAAGGGAACTGCCTCACAGTGTGGAAGGGAACTGCCTTACAGAGGCCATTGATGTCTTGAGTTGGGGTGTAACCTATATGAGAAAATCAAAATTTAAACTTCCAAAATGATAACTGTACATCTGATGGGTCATTCACAGTTTCCATATTTTACTGGCTCAGCTCAGGATCAGAGCCTAGGCCTTTATCACCATGTTAGGCCCAGTAATTACATTTTCTCCAGCAGCAGGAACAAAGGCCACCCCCAACACTGAAGGAGCAATGAGCACTACCTCTCCTCACTCCTGAGAAGGAAGAGGGTGGGATGATATGATCTGTATCAATCACCCAGCTGTCACACTGTACCAGAGATGGGGCTGCCGAAGCCCATTGAACAAAGGAGAGTGTCCAGACAATTGGATACAACGCACTCAGGGGCTCCATTTGGAATTCTATTATGCAAGTCCCTGGCAGTGATGTGAGCAAGTGGTGGAGCTGAGACCCCAAGAGCTGATGTGACCAGTGTCTCATGGATGACAACATTTTGGATTGTCTTAGCATGCTGTGCTAGAGGATTTGAACAGGGCTGGAGAGTTGAAGTGGCATCCTAGGATTGGTGATAGGTGTCTGTCTTCTGGAACCTTCCTCTCCTCTTTATAAACTCTTACGTAAGGCGAACATTTCCTTGCCTGCAGATTTTCTACCTACTGTGCTGATGGATCCTGGTACTGCCATGTAGAACTGAAAATAAAAAAAAATGTAACCCCTAGTCAGGACCCAAGACTCTGTCCATTTGACAGCAGAACCAGTGCCAGTGAGGCTGGCCCCTTTATTCACCCTGAGGATCAGTTGGGGGAAGACTTGGACTTTTCTGCACCTACCAACAAAGCCACAAAGGAGGACTGATGCAGGAGCTAGGAGGACCAAGTTTTGGATGACTGCACCAGTTTGGAGGTAATGAGGATTGTTGCAACTGCCCCTAGTCGAAAGAGCTCACTACCAGGAGTAAAATGGGCCCAGGATTGTCCAAATCAGCCCAACAGGGCATTCAAATGTTTGGCAACTTTTAACCTAGATTTCCTCCCTTGGACCACGTAGAGCTCTGCTGCTGTCTGGACCGGATTCCCCTGGGATGGACCAGGGCCCAAGAGATGACGCCAGGAAGCTGTGGAGTCCTTGCAGGGGGAGAGGGCATGTGTGGGGCCCCTCGCCATTTTTCTACTAATCCCCGGAACCCCATCCCGAAGTGAATTTATGCTATAGCGACCAGGACCTCATCCTTGACCCCTATGTACTTTCAGATACTGGGAAGCACATCTCCCTTCCCTCAGATTCTAAAGATGTGGGGGTGCTGTAGCACTACCCCCTCAGGTGATAGCAGGGACCCAGGACCCCATTTCTGAACCCTTTTATGTACATGGAGGACAGGGGGAGTGCCATCGCACACCCCACATGATCTTCTGTCCCTGCTCGTGCCCATATCTGTCACAGAAGCACACTTCTGCCTGCTGGAGCAGGCAGAAACGAAGGAAGGCTGATGGCTCCCGCAGGGAGCTGCAGAGGGCAACCAGGGGTGGGCCCCCTGAGCTGCCTTCAACAGAGGCAATCTCTGGGATCCCCATGTGAGACAGAGTACCCATGTCACAAAAGGAAAAACGTTGCACACTCCCACATTCTCAAGGAAACTAAAGGAAAACATCACTGGGACTCTCCAGTGCAGCAGGAGAGATGCTGCTACAATATTCAAGAATAATGGAAAAATCACCTCATAATGATTTGCAGGCCCTTTGTTTTATTTACATTTTTGCCCGTATCTTGGCCTGTGGTGCTCCCGGGACGATGGGACCACCACCAAATTTTTCAGCACAATGTGGCCTTGATTCTCATATCATCTTCCAAGTCCTCACCCTAAGTTGGGGGCGGCTACTTCATCACCTTCCCTGCTTTCCAATGTAGTTTCAAATTCCCGATGGCTAGAGTTTTTGCTCTACAGCTGGGCATGCCTTGCTCTCTAGGGGATTTGTGTATGGTAATATTTTGGAATTTTGAAAGGCACTGCTCATGTGGTTAGTGCCAAATTTCTCGATTTCTATGTTTTTTTAATTATAATAGTTTTTCATTTAATTTCTAAGGTCTTTTGTTAATTTTTTAGACTCGTCCTACCTTCCTCAGATATTACTCCTACTTCCACTTTAGTGAATACACACATACCCACAGACTCCCTTTTACAAAAGTTTTATTGTGGATCTTCTGGCCATGGTTTCATGATTAGAACGTCCAAGCTGTGCTGTTGATGACAGACATTTTTTCTGAGCTAGTCACTCTCCATGCCACCTATTTGGTAAGACCTGCCTTTGTCTTAGTTTTGCACCATGTTTGACACATAGATTCACGTCTTCATAAATTAGAAATACCACCAGCCATTATAAATGCATTCTTTGATAATATAATGAGAAATTATTTGAACGTATTTAAAGCATTGGATCAAAGCTGAATTAAAATTTGCTTCCGGCGCCGGAACATTTATGTAGCTGGTGATTTATGCTTAGAGGCAAGCTATTTTATAATGCCAATTGACAGATATGTTGTGCAACACGCAGGCTTTTTCATTCATCCGCCTGTAATAAATAATGTCTTACTTAGCCAGTTTGTTAGAGGGAAAAGCAATAGCATTTCAGTTGATAATTGTCTGAAAATGTATTAAGCAGTTTTAACCATGTGGTAGGGAAATGAAGCAGTTCTAGCTGCAGTTTATTAAGTGAAAGACATTCCTCTCATTAAGAAACATGGTAGCAAATAACAGACCGTGTAGAACCATAAATACTTATTGCTTTCTACAGCAATTCCAAAAATAATGTTGCTACCTCATTCCTGGGGTAAAGAAATGGACGGTGCATGAACAGCAGGGGCAACCCATCTATTTATCTGTTGGCAATACGGGGCAGAAACGTATCTAACAGCATGCGCTGCAAAAAAAAATCCAAACAAACCATTTACCTTCAAAGGTAACAGCAATCACCAGAAAGTGGTAACTCTACTAGCGTCACTATTAAAACGACCCAAATAGGCAGAAATACAACATTATGAATCTTCCTGTCTGCCTCCTGCTCTTCCTGCCGCGTTGGGGATACCCATTTCTCCTGTTAAATCCAGTACAACTAGAACTGGAGTGAAATGCATCACTAGTTGGCCTGGCAGGCATATGAGCTTTGGATGAGATTACCACCATCCAAAGAAAAGATCATGACAAGACGTTTTTGGCCTAACTGGAAAATAGATGTGATTTGTTATAAGTATTCCTCCCTATCCACATGCACCTTCACCCACTGTGCCCATATCACTACCACAAACCAAGTCAAGTAACTTAAACCCTGACTGCAACCTTCCCCTGCACATCCTGGCCATCATGCTCAAGTGCCAACTTGAGTCTTGGCTTTCTCAAGTGCCTACCTGATTGGGGGTGCATCTGGAATGGCCTGATTCATTCCCAATGTTGCTTTCTTTTCTAACTAACTTTGTGTGGGTACAGAGGAAGCAGTCATCCACTAGCCTGATAGAGCTAACCTTTCTCAATAAGGCTACATAATAGGTAAAGCTCTACCTCAACAAAGAGATGTCACTGTATTCATATACACAGCAGGTCTAAGGCAGTCCACTTGAATGTAGAACTCTTCCAGGAGCACTGAGCAGGAGCCTTAGACTCAAATGCCACCTCCCACGTCGGTAGTTTGTTTGATGTATCCACAGTAAACACATTTTGCCATTGACCTCTTGCCTTTTCCTGCCTATAGTCTTGTCCAATTTGGCATGGCTTCCTTCCATACAGCCCTGTTGCATATGTCCCACCCAGGCCTGGCTTCTTGCATCAGTATCTCAAAATTATAAAAAAAACATTTGTGGAAAATGTAAGCAACAAAACAGGTCAAAGTGTCCCAATTGTCTTTAGGCCCAAGCGGAGTGTTAGTTTCCTTCATTCACCGAAAAATCTAATTTGAACTACTGGGTGCTGCTGAAAGAAATGACAGGTTGAAGTTAGAGACAAACAGAATAGGGAAGGAGTTAAGTTAACAAGATGGCCTCTCTCATCAGCACCCTACTCTAGCCTAACTGAACACAATTTGGGTTTCTTACAGCTCCTCAACGGTGATGAAGCAGAAAAAGAGGGTCCAACATATATTCATACATATCATGTAACCAAAAGCAGATAATGTAGTGTGATTTTAGTAAAGAAAATAATGTACGAGGGAAATTGTGCCATGGGGGTAGTTCGTCATCATTATAAACGAGCTTTATTAATCATGAAGAATTGAAAAATGTAGTAATCCGTCATAATTGCAAATGTATGCCAAGATTTCTTATTTGAAACTGTTTTGCTTAGCTTAAATTTAGTAGAGGCTTTGGCCTAGTTGCCTGGTCTCAAATTCTAACTGCGTGGCTTTTCCTTGAACTAATGAAATATATATTCTTGCTTGAAGTTGTATTTTTCCAGCAGAGATGACTAATACACTTATCTCCAAGGTTTCGTACTAGGCTGGTTTCATTCCCTTTGATACAAGGTCAGTCTCTGCAGGTGCGGACAGTGAAGGTACAGACAGTAAAATAATTGGCAAACCATGTTACAACTTGTGTTCCAAGGCTCCAAGGACAATGTATTCATAAATGAGCGCTAGTAAAAAGACAATTTTCATTGGACAATTTGAAGCCAACCTATGAACCCTCCAATGGAAGACCCTGCAGAATTTGGAATGTTTCTTATTTAAACCCACTGGACAAAGAGAAGTCAGCCATTTTCCTTGATGCCAATTTGAAGCCAGATGCCAGACTCCATTTTGGACGACACTTTGATGCCCCTTTCTCTATTCTAGAGAAGGAGACTTTAAGAATTCTCACCCTAGAGACTTTAACTTTAATTTGCCCCGTCTTGCCCATGAAGTAACTTTGCCCCATTCTCCTTGCCGCTGCAAGGAAGCTTGCCCTTAACTTTGCCTCTTTTAAACTTGCCCCATGCTGATCGAACCGGTACCTGAGGGACGAAGACTTTTCTTGAATGCTGATTGTATTTGGTAAATATGAAAGGATAATTGTATTATGCATTGTGTTTTTCCTTTTAGGTACCAACTGCTATTTTGATAGAGCCTAAGCTAGAAGTTTTCCAAATTTGTGTTGACTAAATTCGTTTTGCATGAAGCCCCACATGCCAATGCTAATTAGAGGTTAGTCGAGGTATTCATTCGATGCACCATGATAATTTGAAATCTTGTTATGCTGACCAATGTATGAAATTAGTCAAATACAGTTAGTCATATTAGTGATTTGCATTGCCATAACTGAGTGTATCATTATCCAGATTTTGCGTAGATTGCGTTTTTTCCGCCGTTATGGACAGCCAGTAATGTTCATATACATATATCATTTGGTTTTGAGACTTATATACATCGTGCTAGCTTTGTTAATATAGGGAAATAAATTCACTAACTTTTAATAAACTGGTGTGGTTATTCATGACTGAAAGGTCATGGTGCACCAAAATATCAACTGTTATTGATTTTGATGTGCTATATTGATCCATTAATTGACTATCGATTACTGATTACAATAGTTATTGATTATTGATCTGAGTGACCCGACTATTCTAGGATGAGGAGAGCCCAACTCGGCTAAAAGATTCACCGACCTCCAACGTGTCCAGGTACAAGTAATTTTCAAGGGCTGGACGCGTTATCAGTAGATGGTAGCAGAGATTGATGGTTTAGCCCTTTGGGACCCCATCTGAGCAATAGACGGAGTTAAGTTAGAATTTTCTTTGATAAAACAAGTTGGAGAGATGATGATGCCCTAAGTCCCCAATGACTTTCCCGGGATCTCGGAGCTTGCGAATGGAGGACATGGAGGTGTGAGAATGTTTTCGGCGTTTCTAGTGACGGTATGAGAGAGGTTAGGGTCTTGCGCTTGCACAGCTTATTGCCACAGATTAATTGAGAAGTTTGTGAGGATTTTAAGGGGGTTAAAAATATATTAGAGGAGTGTTACTCCGAAGTGTGAGAGTAGGGAAGTTGTCGAACTTCACATGTGTGTAGCGCTTTGTGCAGAGAAAAAAACATTGTCCACATGGTTGTTGATGTTGAGACAGGCTCTGCGAGGTCAAGAGACTCCGGAGTATGTTGAAAAGTGTATGAGACACTTGTTTGATGTTGTGATCTGGTCGGTTTAATAGGTTGATCCGGCGTGGTCAACAAGTTGGTATGAATTCTGAGGAATGATAGAAAATTTTCAACTTTGAGATTTGACAAATTCTAAAGTGCACTAGAATAGTTCATTGATCAGTTGAGGGTAGATTTTGTGGGTCAAATTTTGCTTGCGAAAGTGGGAAACCGAGAAAGATGGAATAACTGCAGAGGCTAGTGAAAAATCCCTAAGGTTTCTGAAGCGATTGTATTACCCTTCCTGTAGTAAACCGACAGATTTGTTTTCTTCTCTTGGTTAGTGCTCGCGTTATATTGCAGAAATTAGTTTGTGAGTGAAGCTGAATGAAAGAGGACAAGCCGCAGGACTTTGTCAGCCGCAGTGTGTGAGTGTGACGTCACTAGGAGCCGCGCTGGGATAGGTCGGTTGGTGAGAAGGGTCGCGCACGGATTGGATACAGTCCGTGAAAGCGCAATTGGAAGGGGAAAGGCAAGCGAAGAGTATTCCGGGAATTAAAGTCACTTATTGATTACACATTTTAGAAAAAAAAATAAAAGACGGAAAGATGAAATTCTTCAAAGCATTTAAGAGTGCCATGAGGGGAGATGTTTATATTAAAGCAAATGTAGGAGAAGAAACACTGCCTGAGGGTACACCATCTTACATTGTGATTGAAGAAAAGGGGGTCGCACCATGTCTTTGGCTAAAGCAATGGTGCAAATTAACAGAGAAGCATGGAAGTGTAGCGTTCCCTATCCATGGGTCGTTTAACCTAAGGGTTTTGAGAATCTAAGATTTGCGTTGTACGACATGAAAGTACCTCCAAGACCAACACAGTTTGAGGCACTAGCAATTTGGGAGCTAATAGCTAGAAACCAACAACAAAAGAAATTTGAGACAAGAATAAGAAAAGTAGAAAAGACACTAGCTGATGATAGATGGGACAGTACACAAAAGGTTTGGAGATCAGATGTATTGCAGGGGATTAAATTGTTCGCAGCAATTACTGATGAAGCGGAGACGGAAGGAAGGAAAGCTACCTATAAGACAAACTGGAGTCAGTCCAGAGAGAGAGAGAATAACAGAAACTCGAAAAGATCAGACGAGTCAGACGATGAGGAGTTCATCATACAAAATGATCGCCCGCCACCATATGTGGAAAGCGAAAAGGGCTCAAGCATTAGTACTGCCCCTCCAGAACCAACACAGGGTAATGTAACACCGAACTTGAGAATATCACAAAGACAGAGCGGTCCCGACATGCCATTTTCACCACACATACCACAGGTCCAGAGAATATACCCAGACGTGCCTAAATTGAAACCTGCTGATAATTATCAGCCGCAGGTTCAAAAGCACTGCTGTGATGAGCATAACATGGGAATGACCTCTGATTCAATAGCGCAGGGAGGGCAGAATTATCAAAGACCAACATTGATTCAAGCCGAATCAACACAGTTTTTGATGCCTCAAAAGCAGGCACAAGAAGTGCCGAAGTATACTCGAGTAACAGAGAGCCAGTTAGGTATGCCAGCAATGATGAACCATAATGTGGGGATTAACATGCCACAAAATTCAGGGAACAGACAGAATCCAGATGCGATATCTCTGCCTATCACTGTAGGTCCACCAGTACCACTGTACATACAAGCAAACCCAAACGTATGCGAACAAGGGGTAGTAATGACACAAAGTGGGACAGGGAGAAGATGCATAGAAACCACTCCAGAAACAACTCCGATACCGGCACTGCCAAATGGATCTGGGTCCTTGTCGGAACTTAGTCCAATTCCAATTTGTGCTCCGTCAACCGTGGTAAGGTCACATCCACCACTATTAGTACCGTTAACCTCAGAGACTGAAACATTACAGAAACCATCAGTAGCAGTTGATGTAACTGCTACATTGATGGGACTGAACGCACAACAGTTAACACAATGGTTCAACAGCCTGAACTCGCCACAGAGTACATCCGGCGGGAAGGGAGAAGAATACCTGAATAAAATAAGATTGGGCATGGAGGCAGATGAACTGGTAGAGGGAACAATGGGTCTGAACAGATTAGAATCATACACAGAAGAAGAGCTGAGGTACATGTGCCCTAGAATTACAAAAGAAGTAAGCAGCATACATAAAAAGTTACAAGAAATTGCAGACAGGAACGAGATCGATATAGGCAAGACTAAACACTTGAGCAGAAGTTACAGGCTAGACTTTGAGACAAAAGACTTTGAACACATGAGATCTGCAGGGATGAAAACACACCTTAAAGAGATACTGCAGAGTGCACAGGTCTGGAGATGTTTAGACAAGTGGGAAAGCAGGTGGGTTAAGAAAAAGGACAAAAAGAAAGAAAATACTCCAGAGCGGAATGAGAAAGCACCACAGAATGCCGATCTGATAACCATGTTACCAATGAGAGAGACAGCAGGGGGAAAACTTGTACATGTACCATGGCACAGGTGCGATATTCAATCGTTTACGCATGATTTCCCTAAATTAAGAGAGAAACCGATCGAGTGGTATGAACAAACAGATAGATTTGTGAAACTTGCAAAATGTCTCTGGGAAGACCTAAATACCTTATTTGAAATCGTGGTTCCGGCAGATTTGTGGGAAGATTGTAAAAGGGCTGTTGGTTGGCTGACGAGTGAGCCAGAGAGAGATAGGGACACAGGTGCGCCATCACCTACGGTAATGAGTTTGTACCATAAGGTGATCGAGCACTTGAAAACCAAGGTTGCGTCGAAAAATGTGGATTGGCAGAGGATTGATAGAACAGCCCAAGATGTTAAAGAATCTATACATGCATATTATGAGAGGTTGTTGAAAGTGTTTAAAAATTATAGTGGCACAGAAACGATTGAGGCAAAGGACATGCTCCATTTTGTGTTCAGATTTGTGGAAGGGTTGAGACCCGAAATCAGCCAGATGATTAAAACGCATTTGATTTGTTGGCAGTCAAAATCGATCAATGAAGTATTGAATTATGCAAAATACTGCAGTGATGAGATTGAGACAAAGCAGAAAAGGTTGAAAGAAAAGGTGATGGTGATGCAGCTTAGAGCAGCTCAGACAGGTTTGCAAGGTTTGCAAGGTTTTCAACAACAGATGCCGCAGCAGCAGCAGCAGGGAAATGCTATGTTTTAGCCGCAGATGAGAGACAGAGGCCGAGGAGGTTTTGTGAATAATGGTCCTGATTTGAATACTGTTATGATTCCAAATGGTATACATGCAATGAAGAAAGTGATGCCATGTCACACGTGCGGAATCGTCGGGCATTGGAAACGGGAGTGCCCGATGATGGTGCAGGAAGGTGTAGGTCAGCAAAACAATGATGTCAATGCATTTCAGAATATGAGAGGACTAAAGTTGAGAGGTCCAAATCCAAATTATCAAAGTAATGTGAACCAGATGCAGGGTTTACAGCCCATGCAATCGCAACAGGTGCAAATGCCTTGTGTGCAAATGGCACAGTTGTAGCCAATGCAACAGCAGTTTCCTATGGTACCTAATCAGCAAATGCAAATACCCTTAGCACCAATGAATCAGCAGCAAGCAATACTTCCTCAACAGGTCACGGGTCAGGGAATGAATCAAAGTGACACAGTACACCAATTCCCACTACATAGTGAGAATGGAATAAACGATTCATGGGAGAGTGAAAGTTCAGATGAGGAGGGAAATTGTATGCTTGCAGCATTTTTAGAAGTTGATCAAAAGGGTCCGTATGTGGAGGGAAGAGTTATGGGTCACTGCGTTTCATTCTTGGTTGACACAGGAGCTACACGTTCCACTGTTAGGAGCATGGAAGTACCAAATTTGCCACTTTCAGGGAGAACAGTTCAAGTAGTGGGAGTAGCAAATAGATACCTGACGAACCAAATCACAGATCCAGTTCAAGTCAGAATTGGTAACTATCAAGGGTCACATAAATTTGTGGTATGTGACTCGAGCCCGATATCACTGTTAGGGAGAGACTTATTGTGCAAATTGGGGTGTTCGATTATGTGTTCAAACGATGGAATTAAAATTCAGACAAACAGTGATGGGGAAGAAGAGGACAGTGTAGGAGGGGACGAAGTGGAAACTGTCGATGAAGAGTATCCTCTGATTACTCTTTATCCAATGCTCACTGAAGCAGATCTTCCTGCTGAGTTACAGGAAACAGTCAGAAAGGAAGTGTGGGATATGACAGGGAAAGAGGTAGGATTGGTCAAAGGAGTAGAACCAGTGAAAGTGACTGTAAAACCCAATGTAACCTTTCCCCAGACCCCACAGTACCATATGGCGCAAGACACCCTCATGAAAGTCGCCCAACTCATTGATGAGTTTGTAAAGCAGGGAGTACTGAAAGAAGTGTTAAGCAGTCGATGTAATTCACCAATCATGGGACTAATAAAACCAAGTGGAAAGGTCCGAATTGTTCAGGATTTGAGGGGAATAGATGACATAATAATCAAATGTTGTCCCGTAGTACCAAATCCAGCTGTGATAATGTTTCAAGTTCCCTGTGATGCTGAATGGTTCTCAGTCATCGACTCGTCACAAGCATTCTTTTCTGTGCCTCTTCATGAGGACAGCCAATTTCTCTTTTGTTTCAAATTCCTAGACAGAGTCTACAGTTGGTGTCGAATTCCTCAAGGGTTTTCGGAGTCACCATTGATTTTCAATCAGATTCTAAAGAAAGATTTGGAATCGTTGGAGTTACCATTCGAGTCAACCCTAGTACCGTACATTGACGATTTGCTGATCGCATCCAAGACCGAAAGTGATTGCACAGCCGACACCATTGCCCTATTGTACCATTTGGGAAGGAACGGACACAAGGTGTCCCCTTCAAAATTACAGTTCTGCCAGAAGAAAGTGAAATATTTGGGTCATCAAATAGAGAGAGGGTCACGGAGAATTATGAAGGAAAGAATAACAAGTGTACTTCAAATGAGTCCCCCAAAGACGAGGAGGGAGGTGAGAAAGTTTTTGGGAATGGTGAGCTACTGTCGCCAATGGATTCCCAATTTCTCGACTCTAGCAAAACCTTTATTGAAACTGACCCAGAAGGATGCGCTGGATGAAATAGAGCTGAAAGGAGATGAGATGGATGCTTTTATTGAATTAAAGGAATGCATGTGTAGGGCTCCAGCTTTAGGTATGCCTGATTACACAAAGCCTTTCACATTGTTTTGTCATGAACGTGATGCATGTTCCTTGTCTGTCTTGACCCAAGCCCATGGTGGCGTAAACAGACCAGTAGCATATTTTTCAGCTACTTTGGATCCGGTCGCAGCAGCACTACCAGGGTGCTTGCGTGCCGTATCTGCAGTTGGTATCAGCCTAACTCAAAGTGAAGGAATAGTGATGGGACACCCTTTAACAGTCATGGTCCCTCACTCAGTCGAGATACTTTTGACACGTTCCCGAACACAGCACATGACTGGTGCTAGGCTCACAAGGTATGAAACAATAATTCTGGGATCACCTAATGTGCAGCTGAAACGGTGCACTACGTTCAATTCAGCAACCTTGTTTCCTAGTGAAAATGCCGAAATTGAGAACGCTGAAGACATCGAGCACGACTGTTTTCAGGTGACTGAATTTTGCACCAAACCAAGACCTGATATCAAAGATACCCGATTGGAAGAAAATGATCAAGTTATTTTTATTGATGGATCATGTCTAAGAGATGCACTGGGAATATTGAAAGCAGGATATGCTGTATGTACGGTAACAGGTGTTCTGGAAGCATCTTGGCTTCAACGAGTTTACTCTGCACAAGTAGCGGAATTGGTAGCCCTTACTAGAGCTTGCCAACTCTCCGCATTGATGAAAGTCACCATTTACACCGACAGTCAGTACGGATTTGGAATACTGCATGACTTTGGACAATTGTGGTCACAGAGGGGCTTCATGACCTCTTCAGGATCACCAGTGAAAAATGGTGAAAGAATAAGGGAATTGTTACATGCCATCCAATTACCAGGAGAAGTAGCAGTGGTAAAATGCAGTGCACACTCGAAGGGACGAGACTATGGCGGTCATTCTGACCGCGGCGGGCGGCGGTCGCCGCCCGCCATGCGGTTACCGCCATTTGCCCGCTCCGCGGTCAAAAGACCGCGGCAGCCATTCTGGCTTTCCCGCTGGGCCGGCGGGCGCCCGCCAAAGGAGCGCCCGCCGGCCCAGCGGGAAAGGCCCTGCAACACAGAGGCCGGCTCCAAATGGAGCCGGCGGTGTTACAGGGGTGCGACGGGTGCAGTGGCACCCGTCGCGATTTTCACTGTCTGCAAAGCAGACAGTGAAAATCTTTATGGGGCCCTGTTAGGGGGCCCCTGCACTGCCCATGCCAGTGGCATGGGCAGTGCATGGGCCCCCAGGGGCCCCACGACACCCGTTCCCGCCATCCTGTTCCTGGCGGTAAGTACAATGGATGAACTGAAGTCCTTACAGAATGATGTCAGTGAGGATGAGAAACTCTCATGGACCAAATCGCAGTGTGTAAAGAGACTAGACGAATTATGGGTTTCAAGCGAAGGGAAATTTGTTCTGCCAAACAGTCTTTTGACACAGTTAGCCAGATTTTACCACGGGCAAGCCCATCTTGGGAGGGATACCATGATTAGACTATTTAAAACTGATTGGTTTAACCCCAAATTCCGTCAAGTTGCTGAAGCAGTTTGCCATCGTTGCGTCACTTGCCAACAGATGAACGCAGGGAAGGGAACCGTAGTAAATTTGAGCCACATTGGGAGAGCAGGGGGTCCCTTCAGCAGGATGCAAATGGACTTTATTGAGATGCCTGTGTATGGAGGCTTGAAGTATGTGTTGGTGGTTGTGTGCATTTTTAGTCACTGGATTGAAGCATACCCTACACGCAGAAATGACAGTCTCACAGTTGCAAAACTGCTCTTAAGAGAGCTAATACCACGTTTTGGATTCCCGCTTTCCTTAGAATCAGATAGGGGAAGTCACTTCAATAACGAAGTAATAAAATTACTTTGTGCAGCGCTGAACATTGAGCAAAAGTTGCATTGTAGCTACCGCCCTGAAGCATCAGGATTAGTGGAACAAATGAATGGTACATTGTAATCAAGGATGGCGAAAATATGTGCATCAACAAACTTAAAATGGTCTGCCCTTGGTGCTAATGTCAATGAGAAACACCCCTGACAGAAAGACTGGATTGTCCCCGCACGAGATCCTCATGGGCAGAGCCATGAGACTTCCAGCAGTTCCTGCAAATGCTCTTTTGAATATTACAGATGATATGGTGTTAGACTACTGCAAAGGTCTAGCTGATGTGGTCCGCTCTTTCTCTCACCAGGTGGAGGCAACCACCTTGCCACAGATCCAAGGTCCAGGACACGCCCTGAAAGCAGGTGACTGGGTTGTGATAAAGAAGCACGTGAGGAAGTCGTGCTTGGAACCCCGTTGGAAAGGACCTTTCCAAGTGATTCTGACAACTACCACCGCTGTGAAGTGGGCGGGAGTTCCCAACTGGATTCACACCGGTCACACAAAGAGGGTGACGTGCCCCACGGATGAGGAAGTTGAAGCACTGAAATCACCAGTGTCTGATAACAAAGTGCCAAGCGCCGAGACAGAGCGAAGAGGAACTAGAAGCGAACAGGTAGAAATAGAGAAAGGAGAAATATTTTCTGAGGACGAAGCAACTGATTCATTTGGGGAAGACCAAGGAGGAGCTTCAGAGAGTGACGAAGGTCCTGAAGGTGACAAAGAGCCTGAAATAGCTGAAGGCGACAGAGAGCCTGAAGCAGGTAACAGTGACAAAGAGCTCGAGACAGGTGAAGGAGCAGGAGAGCCTGATCAGAGGAGGGCTTTCCCAGAAGCAGACGATACAGGTAAAGAAAAGGAAAACCTGATTGACTTCCCAGAAGGAGAAGACAAGGCAGGGCAGAACAAAGCTGTTCAAACTCCTTTGGAAGAAGTTGCAGGTCCATCAAGTGGACACAGTGCAAAAAGAAGACAAAGCATATCGCCAGTAAAATTAAGAATCAGAGAAACGTTAAACGAAAGTGAAGGGCCAAAGGTGAAAGAGAAAAGAAAGGAAGCGTCTGTCGCAATAGCAGAACCAAGTGAAGAGAAAGACTTGGCCAAGGAAGAAATTACCAGTGAGA
Source organism: Pleurodeles waltl (assembly GCF_031143425.1). Taxonomy (NCBI): domain Eukaryota; kingdom Metazoa; phylum Chordata; class Amphibia; order Caudata; family Salamandridae; genus Pleurodeles; species Pleurodeles waltl. The sequence goes on along the minus strand of NC_090446.1, from coordinate 659,435,537 downwards.
GAGAGTCGAAGAGAGATGCAAAATTGAAAAGAAAAAGAATACAGAGAAAAAGATATTCTGGTCCGGAGTGGGCATACTTGGCCACTAACGATTGGTCAGACGAATTCGTATCCCTCAGTCTCGAGAACGAAGAGGCAGAACTTCACTTTGGTACTTGAGGAGTAAAACTGCATGAACTTTACCGAATAGAGACATTGATAACCTGATTGACTTTTCAACCGGCTAAGACATTGCTAACTTGATTGACTTTGAAACCGATTTTGAGACAACGCTGCTAACCGATAAGAGACTAAGCTGCTAAAGAAAACTGTGTGAAACATTGAACTCGTTCAGCTTTGTATATATCCGCAAACTCAATTGATAAGGTGTCTTCAACTTTCTGATTCTATACAGATCATGACAGGCTACACTACAAAGGGGCAAAAAAATGAAGTGTTGTAAATACATGTGTATAGGTCTAATAACCGCGTGCGTACTAATCATTGTAGCAATAGTTCTTGGAATGCATGGGAAGAACGAGAGTGAGACGAATGATGCTTCTACTTCTAAACCTAATATTATTACTGAACTAACAGCTCTGAAGAGACTCGAACAAGACGAGAGACATTTGCATGATAAAAAGGAACTTTCGTCTAACGTTTTCTATCGCTTGCTGAGTGAGTATGTTGAGACCATGGATGCGAAAGATTGTTATGTGTGCACACAAATACCTACCTCAGTAGTGGAAGTGGTGACGTATCATAGCATGCCTCTTACGTACGGAATTACATGTAGTATAATAATGTCCAGATTTTATGGTCAACAGTACATTCATTATTTTTACTCTAATTATGATGTTACATTTGCATATGTCCGCATAATCGAGTACCTGAGTAAAGTGGCCAGAGATTATCATATAAAATTGATGAGAGACTTCCTTGAGCCGTTGTCACCTTTTCACACAGCTCACGCGCATAGAGAGAACCTTACATGCTTGCTTTCACCAGTGGAGATAAACTTCTTAGACCACACTGACGATAGGAGGAAAGAAATGAAGGAGGAATTAGAAAGGGAATTACACAAAACGACATCTGTAGATAACTATGCTTTTGCCGCAATAAAGACACAAGGGAAAATATCTTTAGATAAATTGCACGTAGGGAGATTCTGCATACATAGACATAAATCATATTATGACACAGTTTTTGTGGGAACGAGTGAATGTAAACACACGTTTTTGTTTCAACCTAAATGGACGTTCATGCTGAATGGACAAGACCCAGTTATTCCAGGGATATATTATATTTGTGGACTTAACGCCTATTATCGTCTTCCTAAAGGATGGTATGGGAGATGTTATTTGGGAATAGTGTTCCCAAAGATTTTCCAACTGGATGACTTAAAGAAATTTCCAAAGCTGTCTGAATCACATCATGTTCAGAAAAGGGAGACAGCTTCTGGTGTGGTAGGAGATATATTTGGAGCACTGATTCCTTCAGTAGGAGTCATATTGAATTCAATCAAAATACGAAAGTTGTCTACTATTGTGGATAACATGCTGACAAAATTTTCAGGAGCTATAATCCTGATGGATGCTGAACTCGCTGCAGAAAGAGCTATGACTCTTCAAAATCGGCTTGCCTTAGACATTCTTTTAGCAAAGGATGGCGGCGTTTGTAAAATGCTTGGTACACGTCACTGTTGTACATATATACCAGACAGCAGTGGAAAAATTAGAACGATGCTTACAAATTTAACTAATGAAAGTACAGATTTGAAGGAACTGAAAGAACCAGGAGTCTGGGAGAAATTTGGAAAAGGATTTGCTTCTGTGGTAAATTGGCTCAGCAACGTTTGGAACGGATTGTTACTAAAAATAGTGAAGGGAATATTGATAATATTAATTTGTTTATTAGGCTTTTGGGGAATATGGAAAGCTATCAAAATATTGAAAACAAGACGCAAAAGGAGAAGAGAAGAAAAAGAACAAACCAAAATGGTAGAAATATATAGAGAAAAGTCTAAAGGGATTAAAAGAAAAAGGGAATTGACTGAAGTGCCAAATTACTATACAGAATTTTAATGGAATAAAATTTGTGGGTAGATTTGATGTGATGACATAATTAGTCATCAGAGGAGGGATTGATGACGCAGAAAAAGAGGGTCCAACATATATTCATACATATCATGTAACCAAAAGCAGATAATGTAGTGTGATTTTAGTAAAGAAAATAATGTACGAGGGAAATTGTGCCCTGGGGGTAGTTCGTCATCATTATAAACGAGCTTTATTAATCATGAAGAATTGAAAAATTTAGTAATCCGTCTTAATTGCAAATGTATGCCATGATTTCTTATGTGAAACCTGTTTCTTATCTTAAATTTAGTTCAGGCTTTGGCCTAGTTGCCTGGTCTCAAATTCTAACTGCGTGGCTTTTCCTTGAATTAATGAAATATATATTCTTGCTTGAAGTTGTATTTTTCCAGCAGAGATGACTAATACACTTATCTCCAAGGTTTCGTACTAGGCTGGTTTCATCCCCTTTGATACAAGGTCAGTCTCTGCAGGTGCGGACAATGAAGGTACAGATAGTAAAATAATTGGCAAACCATGTTACAACTTGTGATCCAAGGCTCCAAGGACAATGTATGCATAAATGAGCGCTAGTAAAAAGACAATTTTCATTGGACAATTTGAAGCCAACATATGAACCCTCCAATGGAAGACCCTGCAGAATTTGGAATGTTTCTTATTTAAACCCACTGGACAAAGAGAAGTCAGCCATTTTCCTTGATGCCAATTTGAAGCCAGATGCCAGACTCCATTTTGGACGACACTTTGATGCCCCTTTCTCTATTCTAGAGAAGGAGACTTTAAGAATTCTCACCCTAGAGACTTTAACTTTAATTTGCCCCGTCTTGCCCATGAAGTAACTTTGCCCCATTCTCCTTGCCGCTGCAAGGAAGCTTGCCCTTAACTTTGCCTCTTTTAAACTTGCCCCACGCTGATCGAACCAGTACCTGAGGGACGAAGACTTTTCTTGAATGCTGATTGTATTTGGTAAATATGAAAGGATAATTGTATTATGCATTGTGTTTTTCCTTTTAGGTACCAACTGCTATTTTGATAGAGCCTAAGCTAGAAGTTTTCCAAATTTGTGTTGACTAAATTCGTTTTGCATGAAGCCCCACATGCCAATGCTAATTAGAGGTTAGTCGAGGTATTCATTCGATGCACCATGATAATTTGAAATCTTGTTATGCTGACCAATGTATGAAATTAGTCAAATACAGTTAGTCATATTAGTGATTTGCATTGCCATAACTGAGTGTATCATTATCCAGATTTTGCTTAGATTGCGTTTTTTCCGCCGTTATGGACAGCCAGTAATGTTCATATACATATATCATTTGGTTTTGAGACTTATATACATCGTGCTAGCTTTGTTAATATAGGGAAATAAATTCACTAACTTTTAATAAACTGGTGTAGTTATTCATGACTGAAAGGTCATGGTGCGCCGAAATATCAACTGTTATTGATTTTGATGTGCTATATTGATCCATTAATTGACTATCGATTACTCGTTACAATAGTTATTGATTATTGATCTGAGTGACCCGACTATTCTAGGATGAGGAGAGCCCAACTCGGCTAAAAGATTCACCGACCTCCAACGTGTCCAGGTACAAGTAATTTTTAAGGGCTGGACGCGTTATCAATGGTCCCTTCAAGTTGAGGGTGCTTTGCCGTGAGTGCTCATGACATTACTGACAGCCATCCAGCAGTATCTTCACATTAAGAGAGTTCACTTTTGAAAGGGTAGCTTCAGATATTTAAAACACCAAGACAATTGCACCATTTTAAAAACCATATGCCTGGCATCTCAGGTGTACTTCCTTTCACTAGCATACTGCTTTCCTTGAAGCGATGAAATTCCGGAAACCTAAGATGGCCCAGCCAATTAAGAACATTTCTTAAAAATTGTCTACTAAAGAGAGACGTTTTAAGCTGTCTGCACGCTGTGCATAGGGGTTCAACTGAGGAGTTTACGTCTCAAAGTTTGCCAGGAGGCGACAATCCACGTTAAAGGATGGTTCTGCAAACCAGCATCGTGATCCGGTGATCCACTACGAGCAGCAGGTTGTTTACAACCAAATACCTCAGCATCCAGAGCGGCCATAGACATTTTTTACCTGCTCAGTACCATAGTTTCACTAGATCATTCCAATGACTGCGTCAAACACGCTGCTTAAAAACTGAAGGTATACATAATTAATCCGCATTTCAAATATATATAAGCAATGTGAAACTAGCCAGAATTTAAAACTACAAGTATATGAACATTTAAGTAAGAAGAAAATAAAATGCAACATTACTAGAATAAAAGTTAGTTCTCAGAAAATTCATCGTCATTAAAAAAATAAAAAAAAAGCCAAATTTGTTCCATAAAAAAACTAAGGCTACATCGCTAATATTTTACACACATTCTGGTCAAATATTTGTACCCTATAAATGTGAATAGTGGTTTTACATCCACTGAAAGCAATTTATTTGTACGTTTCCTATTCTAAACTGCATATGTTAGCAAGGTTTTTGTCGGACGTACTTATACACGATATGATCCAGTAGGGCATGTTTCTCCTACTCGTGTTTTGTTGGTAGTTCTTCATCTACCTGTAATTAGCTTTCCTGTGTGCAGCCCAGCCTAACCACGTGGAGGAGGCATGTTAAATTGATAAAATTCACGTTATTGCTGGCAGCCGTGCAAGATACACTGCGGTGATCACTGCTGTTAATCTTGTGTGGTGTGGCCACCACTAACACACTAATAGTATGAGTTGCTCTGTATAATGTTCATTAAATATAAGTAGCTCTTACTAACAGAAAAGGCTGGACATTCCTGCTGTAGAGTTTAAAACAGTGTGTCATGTTTTCTGCTAAATAAAAACTGCAAAGGCCACTGCTTCGGTCGCATCCATTTTAAATGTGACCATTGGGTATTATATCTAGTCAAAACTTGGCATGCACAACATAAGGACTGAAAAGCTATATTTAAGCCAAAAGGCTCTCGCATCCAGACCCGTATCTTAAAATTAATATCTGTGAACTATTTCAGATTGCTTAAAACTGGAACTCGGCTACCCAGTCTTAATAAGCCTTGTGAATCAATTCACAAGGCTTAATTCATGGCACTGGCCACCATGGGTAATACGCAGGTGTTTATGTCGCAGAAGATGTTTCACTCAGTGCTAGTCAAAATATTAATAAGACGATTACAATCATTACTAGCTGGACTTATTTACGTAAGGGGATACTTGTGGATCGGAATCTGATTTCGGCTAGCAAACCCACACCTCAGCAGTGGCGTAGTTCTGTTGTGGACACACACTCATGCACACTCTCCTCCACATGCGCACACATAACCACAGACATCAACAGTCACACTCACTCACACATCCGTTAACAAGCACGCACCATTCACAAGCACATACACATGTACATACCCATTCACAGCAGGCATGCACAATAACACAAACGTTGATAAATACATGCACGCATCCCATAATAAAAAAAACTTACCAAGGCGGCAGTGATCTCAGTTGGCGAGAGGGAAGCCTCAGTGGTTCCTGGAGGCTTTGGGAAAGAGAAAAAATTACGATCCCTCTCCTCCTCTCATTGGCTGCCATTTTCATGGATCACCCAACGACTGGAGGACCCTTCATTACTTGTCACAGAGTAGGATGGGTTCACTAAGACTTGCTGACCCTACCTTGCCTCTATGATGGACAGTCAGCCTGGCACTTTAGGGGCTTAAAACTGAAGCACCCAGGGCAGAGTGTATCAGTGACATGTCCCATAGTCATGAGAGATAAGACCTTGTAGAGTTTTGCTGTGATGAGGAGGTCGTGGCCACAGGGCTGTGAAATCTCCAGACCACCAAAGTTCATCTCGGGCAGTCAGGCGCCTGCACATTTGGCTCATTTTACTAGACCGATCTGCCTGACCCGGAAAATGAGCAGCATCTGTCAGGCTGACCTTTGCTCAGCCTGACAGACACTCTTCATGCATTGAAAGAAGGTGAGTGCGGAGGGGCTTTTCCCTCCTTAACAATGTTCCAGCAAATATCCCCAGTGAACCTGATTGATATTGGAGAATTAATGGTAGATTAAACCTCATGGAAGCTCAAAAGATGTATGCCGAACTTCAATATGCAGATAGCTGAAAGTCAAAGCAAAATCCCACGTTCCAACAGAACAATCAAACAGGATCACCAAATTCTTCTAGGAGAATTTTATAAAACTGCTTAATGGACTTCACTGCTACCACCAATGCCTTACCCCCAACATTTCCTTCAGTGCTGATAGGGGAAATTGAGGAATCCAGAACATCCACCCACAAATGAACACCTAGACCCCAGCCAGGCTGCCAAGACATCAAGAGACCATAGCCATTTTTACAACAGGTCAAGCAGACATCATACAAAAGAAACAGAAGGCAGCTGAAAGAAGCTTCAGAGACTTGTGAAACTGCTGATGGCTTGAACTATGGAAGCAAGCTTCCATTAAAATTCATATTTTAATATAGACAACCAACAACCCTGGGGAGATCAAAGAAATTGAATATGAGTGAGCCGACAAATGGATTTCATGTTTTTTTACCATATGTTCCATCTTCATAATGAGGTACAGGCTCCTTGTCTTCTCTTGAATTTGTGGCAAAACAATGTGTTCAAAGCAATAGGATGGCATACAGTTTCGAGGAAATGCACTTTCTAGTGAATTCCTCAAAGCTTTTTCAAAAGCTTGTGATTCCAAACTGCTTGCATTTAACTGTTGTATAACAATCGCTATTGTACGAGATCAATGCTTGCATCTTGTTGCTCCAAAAGGAACTAATAATGGCTCCACTCATGGAAACTGGAGATTTGTATTCTATTGAAATGTTCGGGATACTGAGGACTGAGGTTACATTCCAAACACTGGGGAATGTTTCCATCCATTGAAGGCGTTAGGCCCTGTCTCAGTTACAGGTGCTGATCTTTCTGTGGGCAGCGGCAACCACAGATCTCCCTTATGTAATACAATAGATATCAACTAATTTTTTGCTTCACAAATTATTAGGCCTATTACCCTAAAAAGGGTATTCTGGCACAAATAAGACTGAAAGGACAAAGGAACTATGGCTCAGAATTGTTGAAATAACCATGTTTCAATTTCTTGTAGTATTAAAAAAAATATCCTCCCTACCTCCCTACTTGGGTGAGAGGGGAGGGCATTCCGCAACCTAGGGGCCAAAAACGAAAAGGCTCTGCCCCCATTTAGTATCTACTTTATTCGAGGAACAGTAAAAAAGAAAGCATTTTGTAGATCTTAGTGAACGACTGCACAGAGGGGCTTTACGTTTTCAGTTATAACGTTTGGACTCAGCTTCTAGAATGCTTTGCGGACAACAAGCATCTTTGAATTGCATTATTTTAATAACTGGCAGCCAATTTAAGCCTTTCAGTATGGGGGAGACATACTTATTGCATTTTATCTCTACGAGCTGTCTTGCAGCACAATTCTAGAATCTATAATTGGTAATCGTAGAAACAGAGCATTACAATAATAAAGTCTTGACAAGATGGTTGATTAATCCCAAAATTTATTTGTCTGTATATCCAAATTCCAGCTACTCTTGATCTTTATTCCCGGATTCTTAGCGTGTCCTACTGTAATGGATGGATCACCCAAGTCAGAAGGAACACCATTTTAAAGTTTTAGAGATTGGTCATTGCTCATTAGCCAAAACACAAGAATTCTGACTTATCACCATTTAACTTGATGAAGGGGCATGAAAAGTCTAATCTGAAATCATTCTATCATCTAGGCCTCAAAATCTTCTTTAGAACAATAACAATGCACTTGTTGTTAGGCCACTATCACTCCTGCTACAAAGACCTATCATGACCATTTTCAGGCTGGGTTTCCACCATTCCCCACATGCCCTCCCAATAAGAGGTTACAACTGTGGACATACATAACTTTCTCCCATCATTCTCACAATAGGTCAAGAGCCTTCACCTGCACTGACTGGTTGTAAAAGGACAATCAGCTTTCGGATCAACCTTGTGAGGAGGATTGAAGAAATTAGTCTCTTTTACTAGCCTCTTTTGCATTTTAACCAACCATCTTTCACAAGCCTCCATTTTGAAAGTGTCTGATGTCTGTCACAATGGCTCATGATAAGTGCTACTATAGGACATAGTGGTGTCCTGGAGGCTGGCCTAGGAGCCTGAGCACTGTGTGCTTTCTTGACAATGAAAACCAGCTGTATGTTGTCCTTCCCAAAGACAGTTACTAGTAGGGCCTCAACATATGTCACCATGGTTCCCTTGCTTGTGTATCCACCACTCCCACGATGGGTGTGCTGTTACAGATAGATGCTGCACCTAGTCCTTGTGCTTGTTCTTTATTTAGTCTAGGAGTTTTCCTTTTTTGAAATTGCTGTAATGACATTTTCATATCTAAGATTCTTCTCTTCACTTAATCTATTCTTGTGACCTGCCTGTCTACTCTCTCACTGATGCGGTCCATCATCCCTGATACTATGTCCTCGATTGATTGCAAATTACTATGTTTCATATCTTGCAGTATAGTTTTAATTATGTGTTCCTAATTTGGTTCCAGTGTTTCAGTATCAGTGTCATTGCTGGTCACCATGTCTTCACCCATGCCTTGGCACGCCTTTCTCAGGCTTGACTGTTCCTATTGGAGCATGGTCAAGCCTTATTTGCATATGGCTTGGTCCAAACTGAAGTGGCATAGTTGTATAAAAACAGCTGGAATGCTTTTACATGATGCAGATATTGTATAGTAGTGTGGGTAAGAGGTCAACAAGGGTCTGATTAGATGTTACCAGAGAGTACTAAATATGCCCCAAAGAGGATCGCTATGATGTCAACCTGGGAAATATATGTACATTAGCAAATGTCTATTTATTGGGGTTATGAGTTCAAGCCACAAATGGGTTTGGGTGCAGTCTTCAGAAAATTGAAAAGCAGCATCACTATCAGGATTGTGGTTTTAGCTCAAGGGGAGATATGGGCAGTGTCCTAGGAAAATTAGATATATTGCAGACAGTAATGGGCTATGAACTCAACCCAGTTAAAAAATGCATAGCCCTGGGAAAAATACATGTATTCCATAGGGTTCAGCTTATGGATTGAATCAGAAATACATTAGGTGGAGCTCTGGGAGTGATAAAAAGAGTACTGATCACCATCTACATGTTCCCTACTACTGAGCAATGAAGTTTGAATTCTCAGTGTGCCACACTGAAGAATTACAAGATGAATTGCATATACAGAAATTCCCAGGGAATAATTCATGGCCATGATCAAAGTGAGGGTAAATGGCAGAATCCTGAAGTTCCTGGGGACAGTGTTCCTATTGTGCAATCCTGGTTACAATTTTGAGAAGGGAAGCAGTAGATCTTCACCAATACAAAATCTGCACTCCAATGCACTTTGAGAAATGAAAAAGACAAATGGTCCTCATGGGGATCACGGATGGTGGCACACAGTCATCTGTGTAATAACGATTAACAAAATGGTCTGGGTTCATAGACATGAACAGCTGTACAGATGAACAGCTATATAGACTTTGGAAGTCAACACGTTCTGCCCGGAGCCAAAATTGGTATAGTTGAACACCGGTAAACTGGTGTTTGATGATGTAAATGTATACATACTTCTCCTAGGCAAGTAAGAAGAGGCCTATGACATATCGTAGAAACAATAGAGAAAGGCAAGGGAGTGCCACCCCCACCCACTTGGAAGATTGGCTAATTTGATGGTTCTTTGTTTGGAATCTCATTTGGGATTAATATCCAGGGTGGGTATAGTTAATTTGATAGTAGACATTTCATCTGGTGTGTGTCAGAGTGGGAATCATCAGGGTGTTGGAGAAAATTATATATGGACTTTCTGCACACATTTGAATATAGGGCTTCTCAGGTACAATGTGTTGCAACTACATTCCATGGAGAAAACATTTATGAACATAGACACTTCAGAGGCCAACACACGATTACACCAAAGGCTACAAAAGATGTAAACATGACTAAATGCATCATATTAATAGCATGGAATGTAAGAAAACCAAAACCCACAAGAAACTTAAATTGGTAGATGCATTCCTAGCCAGACATGGAGTGGGCATGGCACTACTCCACAAAACACATTTGCAGGACGAAGACCGTACTTGCTTCATAAACAAATCGGGGCCACATAGATGCTACACGTTCTCCAGTTTATTTGCATGAGGGGTAGCCACCTTGATCCATAAGAAAGTGGACTATAAACACAAGCAAGCTTTGAGGGACCCAGATGACAGGTACATACTTAAGATGGGCACCCAAAATGCCCATCTTAGCATTATCACCAATATACATGGCCCATATATTGTAGCACAAGTAGCACAAGTTATGTTCTGCATATTTAATGATATATACCAGCAATACATGATCAGTCAAATGATTTGGGGGCTCACAGTGAAGACAGACCCAGTAAGGCGGGATATCAAACACATACTGTTAGAAATAGGCTCTTTGGTTGGCAGTCAGGTTACCCCCTGTCCAAGCAAGGACCCTCACTATAGTCAGGGTAAATCACACACAATCCAAATTATCCTGTGCTCAGCCTCTGGTAGCTTGGCACTGAGCAGTCAGGTTTAACTTAGAAGACAATGTGTAAAGTATTTGTGCAATAAATCCTGCAATAAAAGAGTAGAAGTTAGCTCGGAAGATAAAGAGAAGCTTAGAGTTGTCCTTAGGGCCTATAAAGATGCAAATACTAAAGCTAAATACGATTATTTCACTCAGAAAGTTAAGGAGGCTTCAAATGCCCCTAGACAACTATTCAAAGTGGTACTCTCCCTGACGGTCCCCTCTACACCCCCTGAATTGGAGAATTTGCAAGAATTTTGCAATAAGGTGGAGACCTTCTTTGAAAATAAAGTCCTACAAATCAATGCAAGGTTTACTTATTCTGCAGGGATATCTTGCCCATATGATTATCTTAATAGCATTCTATAAAATAACTGCCCCATGTTAACTAACTTCCAGCCTCTATCTCCAGGAAGGATTAAAGAGATTATAATGGGAATTAATTCAGGTTCCCCGAGAGACCTCTGCCCCCCTCACATCTTACAGTGGATTCCTGATCTAGTATCTACAGCCCTTGCTTCGATCTTCCAGGAGGTCTTAACTTCAGGAGTTTTTTCTCCATGTTGGAAAGAAGTGACGGTGGTCCCCTTGAAAAAGAAACTAGATGGAGCAGTACATGATCTTAAAAATCTGCGGCCTATTGCCTTACTCCCTGTTCAGGCAAAGATTTTTGAGAAACACATTGATATAGAGCTAGCCAACTTTCTCCAAATTTCGGGAGACCTAGACTCTTCTAGGCATGGCTTCAGGAAAGCCCATAATACAGAATCTGCTCTTATCACCACATCAGATACTATTCGTAGATTGGTCGATGAGGAGCAAGGAGCCATATTAGTTCTATTGGACTTATCTGCTGCTTTTGATACTATCTCCCCTCATATCAGGGCATCTTGTCTCTATCAATCAGGGATTAGAGGTACAGCATTAAATATCCTGGAATCCTTTTTGGGAGAAAGATCCATCACAGTGAGCTGTGGAGACTTTAGGGCACCAACATATCAACTGCCATGCGGCATCCCTCAAGGCTCCTCACTCAGTCCTACATTATTTAATCTGTACGTAGCCCCATTGGCCAGACTTATTCGTTTGTTTGGCTTTATGTCCACTTCTTACGCTGATGATACTCAACTAATTATTCCAGTCCCATCGAACTGGGAGGAAGTTGCAGATCACTTTCACAACTGTATGCGTGAGGTTAACAGCTGGATGGGCTTGAACTGGCTAAAGATGAATGGCGACAAAACTGAGATTTTGTTTTTCGGCTCTAGCAAGGGATTTTGGAGTTCACGCTGGTTGCCATCAGAGTGTGGTGAATTGCCTGCCCCCATTACCTCCACTAGAAACTTGGGAGTTATTTTTGACAAGTAAATTCCATCACCAAATCTAGCTTTTGGACTTTGAAAATGCTGAAATAAAATTCTTCCTTATTTGCAAAAGGAGCTTAGCATCACATTGATCTTGGCATTAGTAATTTCTAGATTAGATTACTGTAATGCCCTTCTGCTCAATCTCGACAACTCCTCGCGTAGGAAGCTTCAGCTGGTTCAAAATACAGCTGCCTGCTTTATATTAGATCTTCTCCGCTCTGCATCAGCTAGCAGTAGTCTGAAACAATTGCATTGGATACCTATCATAAAGTGCATTACTTTAAAACTCTATGTTTGACTCATAAGTCTTTGCTTAGACGCGGATCTGAATACCTGTCTTCAAGGCTATGTTGGGATACGCCGAGCTGTCAACTCAGATCAACAGGAGCCCATCTGGCCCTCAAACTCACAAGGCTAGATGGGGAGATAAAGCATTCATTGTAATGGCTTCCAAGCATTGGAATTCGCTCCCCCTGATTATTAGGAAGGAACAAAATTTCATGGCCTTCAGAAGGCAAGTAAAAACTTGGCTCTTTCCCCAGTAGCTGTCTTCTCTTTTTCTTTTTTCTGACACTTGCTCTTTTCATACCTAGTGCTTCAATGCTACGGCCGGAATGTGCTTTATAAATACTAAATACAAATAAAATACAAATAGAACACCTCAAAAATACACCACACAGTGTTTAGAAAAATATATAGTATTTATCTTGATAAATGCAGGTCAAAATGATTAAGATGTAATAAGTATAATTTGAGATATCAGTGTAAAAATGATATAAAGTGTCTTTAGTCTCTTAAAAGCAACAAATGTCTCTTCCAAGCACAGAGTACCTGGTTTGCGTTCAAAATCTCCACAAGGAACTGCAGAGGAGGAGATGTGTGGAAAACAGGGAGGTGTGTGTCGATTTCTTGGGCTGCACGTGGCAATGCATTGTTCATTTTCACGCAGGAAAGGCTTTACGTCTATTTCCGGTGCTCAGTCTTGGATCCTCTTCAGGTTGCGGGGTTTTCGGACACCCCGGGGACGATGCGTTGAAATCTGGCACTGACAGGATGAAGTCACAGGGGCTGCCTCGATCCAGTGGCCATTGCGTGGAAATTTCTACCGCATGGCAGGCACTGCATCGATTCCCCTCAGGAAGTCGGGCTGCGTCGTTCCGGCTCAGCTGTGCGTCGATCTAGTGGGCCATGTGTCGAATTTCTGGGCTGTGTCATTCCGGTTCAGCGTGCAGTGAATTTTTCACTGCGATGCAGGATGTGAGTAGTTTTCTGCCAGCTATGTGTCGATTTCTGCCAGGAGTTCTTCTTGCAGGAATGAAGTCTTTTTGGTCCTGAGACTTCGGGGAACTGGAGGCAAGCTCTATCCAAGTCTTTGGAGAGCACTTCTCAGCACAGCCAGAGAGCAGCAAGGCAGCAGGGCAACAGCAAGGCAGCAGTCCTTCTCAGAAAGAAGTTAGGTGAGTCCTTTGGGCAGCCAGGCAGTTCTTCTTGGCAGGTTACAGGTTCTGGTTCAGGCTCTCTTCTCCAGTAAGTGTCTGTGACAAGGATGTCTTGTCAAGAAGTGTCTGAGTTGGTAGGGTCAGAGACCCTGCTTAAATACCCAAATGTGCCTTTGAAGTGGGGGAGACTTCAAACAGTGGCTTAGAAGGGCACAGGTCCCCTTTCAGTTCCATCCTGTCTGCCAGGGTCGCAGTAGGGGGTGTGGCAGTTTTTTGTGTGAGGGAAGGCTTCTGTGCTTTGACATGTAAGTGTCAGACCCTCCACCCTCCCAGCCCAGGAAGACCCATTCAATATGCAGATGTATGCAAGTGTGACTTAGCATCCTGTGTTTGGGGTTGTCTGAGTGAATGCACAAGGGAGCTGTCAACTAAACCTAGCCAGACATGGATTGGAAGGCACAGAAGGATTTAGGTGTAGAGAAATGCTCACTTTCTAAAAATAGCATTTCTAAAATATGAATATAAAAGCCAACTTCACCATTAAGCAGGATTTTGTATCACCATTCTGGCCACACTAAATATGACCTGGCTACTCCTTTCAGATAGGATCTACCACTCAAACAGTATATGAGGGTAGCCCTGATGCCATCCTATGAAAGGAGCAGGCCTCACAGCAGTGTAAAAACAAATTTAGGAGTTTTACACTACCAGGACGTATAGAACACACATGTTCATGTCCTGCCTTTCACCTACATAGCACCCTGCCCTATAGACTACCTAGGGCCTACCTTAGGGGTGACTTACATGTAGGAAAAGCGGAGTTTCAGGCTTGGCAAGTACTTTTAAATGCCAAGTCGAAGTGGCAGTGAAAATGCACATACAGGCACTGCAGTGACAGGCCTGAGACATGGTTAGGGGGCTACTTATGTGGGTGGCACAACCAGTGCTGCAGACCACTAGTAGCGGTTAATTTACAGGCCCTGGAAACATGTACTGCACTTGACTAGGGACTTACAAATAAATTAAATAATCTAATTGGTTATGAGCCAATGTCACCATGTTTTAAGGAGAGAGCATATGCACTTCAGCACTGATTAGCAGTGGTAAAGCGCGCAGAGTCCTAAAGCCAACAAAATTGTGGTCAGGAAAAGAGAAGGAGGAAGGCAAAAAGTTTGGGGGTGACCCTGTAGAAAGGCCATTTCGAACACATACTAGGTGACAGGAACATTCTGAAGGTGCTATACACCAGAGCTGGTCTTCAGCAGCACTATCCTCAGGTATTGTGAACTAATAAAGCCTTTTGGGAAACCTATTCCAAGAAAATGAGAATGGATACTCTGTAGTACTCAGATCTTCCCCTAAGAGTGGAATAAGATCTAGCAATATTGCCTGAAAATCATGCCACGAAAGCATGGCACCAGGCTGGGATCACCATGATGGGTGGCTTATACTCTGAAAGTCATCTTCTGCAATTCGACAAACTAGTGGGAGATAATGGCTTACATAATGGCCAATGGCCGTGGTGGAACCATTGAAGTCAGAGACTCTGACATTACTGCCACATGAGGTACAACACAGGGCAGTGACCTGTTTGCACCGATTCCTGGCCCCACATGTTATGTGACCATGAACGTCCTGAAGACCACAAAGGAACAAAAACTGGGAGAAAATATTTCTGAAAAAAATGGAGGCATATCCTGGAATAGACTCATGAGTTAACTGTAAACCCTGATTTAAATATGCACATTTCAGTTAACTACACTGCATATAGTTATCCCCATCACACCTCCCCAATATATATCTGGGGCTTTTACCAGAATTCCCCAGATGTTAGGCTGCACCAGCAGAACTTTTCCATATGGTATGAGATTGCCCCACATACATACTTCCAGGATGTCCCTATTTCGTGAGGTTACTTTAGCAATTACACAGCCACATTATTTTAACTTAGGCCTTCAGCTTGTGTTCTTTCACTCAGAACCATGCTATTTTATTTTTCCTTTTATTTTAGCAAAGCTTTATTTTAGAGGAGATGTTTTTATTATTTTATCAGCTTGTCCTTTTACACAGAATTCTGTTATTCTTTTCTCTGAAACACATTTTTATTCTGTGCTTCATTCAAGGCTATTCGTGATAAGTTATGGGCTATTGCTGGCACAAAGCATTCATCATGTTCCTAACTCTCATACACAGAAATATTCATGTTTTCACACCAGGGCAAATTTCTCAGAACACCCGACGATTTATTATAAAACACCTCACTGTCCCCTAAACTATAGAGTGGAATTCCAACCAGTTGCCATTGAACACTGTATGTCGCCTTTGCAGTTTTTGTTGAGACCTGACTCAGCTTCTCCCTCCTTGTGGGAGGATTCCCAGTACACCAAAATACCTCTTCTTTACCTGCAATCACAGGTATGGGGGCTGAGGTTCTCCCAAGGGGCCTGATGGGCAGATTTGGGCTTACATGCCATGCTTTTGTATAGAATCTTAGTAGTGCAGGAAGGGATTTTAGAACCAAAGTTGTGTCAGTATGGTGGAACATGTCCTATATTTCACTTTCTTTGTCACCAGCTTGCTTTTGTTATATTTTATCATCCTTATAATTACAATACATGTAATTTTACATAGAATGCAGTTGATTCAATAAAACCTATTGAAACTAGTTCTGCTTCTGTTTTGCCTTTGTATGAATGAGACATATGTGAGTGAGAGAAAAGGGTAAGATCTGCTCAACCGTTCTTACCTTAATACCCAGATGTCATGTGTGAGCTGACACAAATCACCTTTTACCCCAGGGTACTGGTGAGGTGCTGCTAGATGGCCGGAAGAGTTAGGCAAGCAGCTGTCACATGGCGCAGGATCAGACTCAGTCCCCTGCACCCAGTGGTGCTGCCGCCCAAATACAGCAGTCTCTCATTATTGTAACGAGAGTCCTTACAACACCTACTTGTCCTATTGACAGAGCAGACACTATGGTGGTGTGTCTACTGGGGGTTTGTTAGGTCAACAAAATCAAACATGCATCCAAACTTATGACCTAACCTTGATCCTGGGAACATGAAACATAGCAATATGCTGGAAGGCTTTTGTGCCCCACTGATATCTTGTTGGGTTTGGGGCCTTGATCTGGGGAAAATTAAACATAGCAATGTACTGAATCCTGTCAACTTCAACTATTGGCTGAATCCTGTCAACATCTGTGAAGACTGCTTTTAGTTGGACCTCTAAGGATTTGGTCACAGAATGTAATTAAATGTTCGAATTTGGTTAAAAGTCATGTAATTTTATATTATAACTTTAGGTTTATAAGGTAATTCATGTATTTTTATATGGATTTATTTTGGGGTTTAATAAATTGTTAATTTGATTTAATTTGCCATATACCCATTTTTATTTTTGTGTAAAAATATTTTATAATAAGATAACAAGTCAACATTGATATATAAATGAAAATTGACTTTGTTTTTTCTGTGAAATTTAGGAACTCCTATATACATGTGCTCCGCTAACTGTTTTTTGGTTTGTGAGTAACTGGTTTAAATGTGTTTTGTCCCAGTATACCTACTTTGGCAGCAGGTATGTGTTTAGTGTTTGAGCACCGTCTATTCAAACATTTGTACTGATAGGAATGTGCAGCTAAGAAATAGTCATTGTTGCCGTAAACCATAGCAATGTACTGGAAGGCTCTTGGGCCTCCACTGATATCTTGTTGGCTTTGCGATCTATTTAGGTGGAGCACTGTGGAAATTAACATTCTGACACATATACACAGGCAAACAGGAAGGGGACCATCTATTACCAAGTGGGAGACATTGCTGTTAACACTACAAGCTAAATCAGACAAGATGTCCCCTTGATGATAAGCTAATTACTCCATTATAATCTCCTTGTAAGGAGAAGTTAGCAGGCCACACACTACACAATGATGCCCCGGGTGTTACTGGATCTCCTGATCTTTAACTTATCTATTTTGGAGACAGGTCAACGTGAATGGGCAGTTTAATGCTGCATCCACATAATTATAGATCTTTTCTGATGTCTAGTCAGTCCAGGGTGATGGCTGCAACACTGAGATGCTGGATCCACGTGATGTATGTCATGCGAAGTATGGGGTGAAGAGCATACTCCTTCTATTTATTGGTGCACAACTCCTCTTCAGGGATAGACTACTGGCTATGCTCTAAACTGGTGCTCAGCTGGGTCATGGGACAAGCATGCCTCTCTCTCTTTGAAAATTCGTAAATTATGCTACAGATCACATTTCAATGAAATACAGGGATAATGAGAGTATGGTAGTTCCCTTCACAGGTGACAGGAGACAAGGCTTTTAGGGCTGTAATGGCTTAAGCAGAGGATGACAATATGCCATCTTAAAGTCATACCTTGCTAAGCATTTCACCTTATAAAATCGGTGTGATTCAGTTGATTAAGACTCATCAACTCTCCAGTTTCCTCATCAACTCAATCTCTTTGAACAAAAATGCAGGAATGCAATACTTGAGTATTCACTTGCTTTTCAGAATCATAGCGAGCAAAGACTCTGGAACATGCAGGCTACAAAGAGAATCATACCATTTAGAAGATCAGAGTAGGCATCACTCACATAATCTCACTGCCTTCTCTGTCTTCAAAAAACTCCCCAAAGTGTACTGCGCCTGAATGTGAATCCCTCCTTATCCAGTGCTCCTATGCCCATTCTGCATGCAAGCCACTGTACAATCCCACAATTCTGGACCTTTTCAGAGACCTTGGGCCAGATGTACAAAGCCCTTTTGCATTTTTTTAACAGTCTCTTATGCATATGTGTGCTCTATAGGTGCACTCCTATTTTTAACGTGCACCAAGGGGGGCCTTTTGCCCTTTGTCATCCCTAGTTTTGCATTTCCTAAATAGCAATTTCTTAATAAGAAATCACCATTTAGGGAATTCAAAACTGACCCATTGACTAAAATGCAATGAGATTTCTTAATACCGATTTCTCAATAGGGATTCCTACTTGTACTTTGTAGGAATCGCTATTAGGAAATCTGTATCTCTGTATGGCCCCTAGTCTCTAAAATCACTTTAAAACATCTCAATCTTTGCATACTGCAGAACTTCAGCAAAGGGCTTGATAAACGAGATCTGCCCACTTTGAAATGCGTTCTACCAAACATGGAATAACTGACTTTAGTTCAAATGGAATCAGGTTATAAGGCTGTTCACACCCTTCATGCTGTGTTCGCCAAGCAGAGCACATCACATCTTCTGGCAAGTATCTTTTGACCTGGTTCAACCATGCCACAGTTCACTTCTGCATCCACCTTCCCTATCCATCAGTCAAATATGCAGCCTTCTGCAGGCACAATGCTAAAACATACACAAAAAAATGACTTGACCCTCTCATCTTCTATTTTCAGCTCAACTCGTTAATAATGAACTTTCAAGTGTGCTTAGTTCTGCACTTTAATCTCTAAGGTATATTAGTGCTCCAGAACATCATTCTAGGAAACACTGCCACTTCCTTCCACTAACATGTGAAAGCTGGGTAGATGAAACCATGGATGAAATCACATAAACTGATCAAAAGATTGCTATAAAGACAATGGGAAAGAGCAAACAAAAAGACAAACTGACACTACAAAACCACTGTAGTATCTACAAAGTTGCAGTGGGAAAGTTTCCATTATTGCTGTCATGAAGCGATGTAACAAACCAATGGCTAGAAGTACGTAGCCTTTTTTCAGTCACAAAAGGTCCGATTCACATATTTGTGACAGCAAAAAGGTGTTTCTGTATCTACAAACCACAAATTGAGATTCTGGAACATGTTACACGATTGCAGTTTGGAATTGCATCCCAATACTGATTTGGTATTCCCTTTGTAAATGTTGACAAAAAACATTTTTAAACTGTAGGCAGAACTAATCTTCTGCTGTTCATTTGTTTTTGATGCATCCTGTTTGCCTTTGAAGAAAACAGGTTGCATTTAAAAAACATTGCTTTAATTAAAGGCAATTACAATGATGGTAGTCTACTGACCTCGGTAAGCCACCATCCATGTGATGGCTGAGATTCCTAAAGGGTCTCAATTTGTGACCTACCTCATTAACATTCATAATGTATGCCTAATTGTGACTCATTAGGAAATGTTAATTTGTGAACCAACTTATTAGTACATAACTCGGTTCCCAAATGACCACACTGGTTGCAAAAATGCTGGTCACCATTTGCAGCCAGTATTTAGCAACTAATTCTTTGTATATCAGACCCCAAGTAACTTTATAAGATAAGCCTACAGCCTTTAAAAATACCATGAACACAAACCAAACAGGACCTTCAGATCAACTCACATATTGCCTCAGTCCCTCAAGTAATTCTACGACACAAATACTCCATTATCTTTCAGCCCTTTATCTTTGGTTGACTTCACCAATCTCATAACAGCGAGTGGTGCAATAGAATCATCAGCGGAACCCTGTCCAGTCACATCTTCAAAGACATGCTCATCGACAGCTAACCTGCCAGCCCAATGACAGTCGTCATTTGGGTAATCCTTGGAGTTTAGTTTATTCTGCAGTCACTCATGATGGCCTGTATCAAACCTATCATACAGAAAAAAGTGCCCAACCCATTGCTCACATCTAACTATGATCAAAAAGCAATGGACCTTTTTTGGGTAGGTGAATTAAAAGAGCTGCCTACATACAACTATTGATTTATATAGATCACACTAACCTACTCTCTTGATACCAAATAAGATTTTGCTAAGTTAGGAAAACAGAATTTGTACTAATTGCAATGTGGGATGACAGCAGAACTTCAGTGAATTCTAAAGGGGGTAGGAGAGCTCCTACCATTAGATTCTTCTTTCTCCTTTAGCATGGGTAACTATCCCAAAAGCAATATAAGGCAGGATTGCTTCCTTTCCAAAATAAAAACAGACCTCTCATTCTAGCTGTATCACCTTTCTGCCCCCCCCCATTCCAGTCAAATGCTGGTGTCCCTGAAGGACTCTACTTCACCCTGCTCCTCTTTCAAATATTGCTCAGACCGCTTCTGAACCTGATCAACTCCTTCATACTCAATTTTTCCAACTATGTGAATGGCACTCACGTTATATATAAAACCTCAAAGCCTTTCTGAGTTGGGACTCTTGTTCCAATGGAAAATCCTCCTAGCTATAGATCACGGAATGCAGAATTAGCAACTCATACTGCATACATTAAGAACAGAGAAAATAGTCTTTAATAAGTTGACCACGGACCACCCATCCACCACCCAACCAAAAGACCACCACCAGCAACTTATTCCATTCATTCAAGTAAAGAATCCGCCTGGGTAAAAACCTCTCCCATATGCTAAAATGAACTAACTTAAGAAGAGATGAATGTACATGATGAAATGCCTACATTCAATCAATCAATCAATCAGTATTTGTAAAGTGCGGCTACTCACCCGTGAGGGTCGGAAGGCGCCGGGGGGGGGGCAGGAACAGGGCTTATCCAAAGAGCAACATTTTCAGGTTCTTCCTGAAGATGGTGAGCAACAGGCTTTGCCTGAGGTACGGGGGAGGTTGTTCCAGCTCTTCACTGCAGTGTAGGTAAAAGGTCGTCCTGTGGCAGTGGTTTTGCAGATGCGAGGGGTGGTGGCCAGAGCCATCTGGGCAGAGCGGAGGGATCGGGGGGGGTGGAATGAGACGCAGTGGTTCAGGTAGGCAGATCCTGCATTGTGTATAGCCCTGTATCTGTGGGTGAGAAGCTTGAAGGTGATTCGCTTCTCGACCGGTAGCCAGTGGAGGGTCCCCAGGTGTTGGGAGATATGTTCTCGGCGAGGGAGGTCTGGAATGAGTTTGGCAGCAGTGTTCTGGAATTATGTGAATTTTGTTGATGTTCCTAGTTGTGGTGCCGGCTTAGAGGGAGTTCCTGTAGTCGAGCTAGCTCCTGACTAAGGCGGGGGTGACTGTCCTGTGACAATCTGCTGGGATCTATCTGAAGATCTTCCAGAGTTTGCGGAGTGTGTGCCAGTGGGAGGAGGTGACAGAGTTTACCTGGCGGGTCATGGATAGGGAGGAATCGAGGATGCTTTCCTAAGTTGCGGGTGTGCTCGGTCGGTGCAGGGGGGGGCACTGAGGGATGTGTGTCACCATGAGTCGTCCCAAGCTGATGAGGCATTTCCAAAGATGATGAGCTCCATCTTGTCAGAGTTGAGCTTGAGGCATCTTTCTCTCATTCAGGAGGCGACAGCTTCCATTCCTGCATGAAAGTTCCTTTTGGCCGTATCCGTGTCTTCGGTGAGGTAAATGATGAGTTGTGTGACATCCGCATATGACACGATGTTCATACTGTGGCTTCTGATGATGGCAGCAAGAGGGGCCAACATACGTTGAACAGTGTGGGACTCAGTGAGAATCCTTGGGGGACTCAGCAGTTGACTCCTGTGGGTCTGGAGGTGTAGGGCAGCAGTCTGACCCTCTGCGTCCTCCCGGAGAGGAAGGTATGCATCCATTCCAGGGCTCTTCTGCGAATTCCTATGTCATGGAGTTTGGTGCGCAGAGTGCTGTGAGAGACCGTGTTGAAAGCTGCTGAGAGGTCGAGAATTATGAGTGCTGTGGTGTGGCTGCGGTCTAGGAGTAATCAGATGTTGTTGGTGGCTGCAAGGAGTACTTTCTCCCTGCCCTGATTGCTGCGGAAGCCGGACTGGGAGCTGTCCAGGGAGTTGTTGGCCTCTATGAAATTCCTTAGTTGTGCATTGATTGCTTTCTCTAGTACTTTGGCGGGGTAGGGTAGCAGCGAGATGCACCAGAAATTCTTTAGTTCTGATTAATTGAATCTTCCCTTACTTAGACTTTCAGCAAAAGTTACAAGCAACCATCTGCATAGTTGCCAAGTTTCCCAGGTGCATTTGGACCTGGGAAACTTGTCAGAGTTGCATTCATTTACTACTTTTTTGTCCATAATAGAGCAACTATATATATATATATATATATATACATATATATACCTGGGAACATCACACCAAGGACCATATGTTCAAAGTTTTGCTGTTTGTGAATGCAAAAGGGCTTTTCCACACGTATGAAGCCCTATTTGCAATTCAATAACCTATTACCAAATCACAAATTAGGTTTAGATTTAGTATTAGGAAGGGGCATGTTCTGGGTGTTCCTTCCTAATATTGAATCACACTTGTATGTGTGAATATTTTGAGACTGAAAGGCAATTGCCAAACATTTGCATTTTATCGCCTACTTCAAGTAGGTGGTAATCCATTCACAAAAATTCTTAAATGATTTCCCTTGTACTTGTGGCCCCAAGTGAGAAATCTACATAAAATCTGAAATGCATCTGCAAGACAACTCACGCTTAAAGTAATTTCAAGGATTTGTCTAGAAAGTTAGCCCCCACACTGGCTGCTGGTGGCCAGATGTATCACCTTCAAAATGAACTGCGTAACTCAATCTGTTGATTAAAACACACAATTTGGCTTCCTTAATACCCGCCATCAAATCAGAGCGCTATATTCCAGGCTACCTCTATTACTATGAGTCCCTCCATTCAACAGTTCTTGAAACAGAGTCAACTCCATCTCTGTCTTTGTTATTAAGCTATGCATCATTTTCCCTGCAAGACCTAAGAGTAATTTGCAGCTGTATCAAATTTTGGATATCATTAAAACCCTAGCATATTCCATATTTTCAATTACTCTGTGGCAATCAACACTAAAATCAGTGGGTATCTGCTTGCACAAATCAGCTTTTTATTAACACCTCACACTTACCCACTGTGATGTAGCTGCACCAGGTTTAGAGCATGTCTACAAACCTCAAGCACCTCACTCAAAACCTACTATGTAAGCCATTCTAAAACTAACATCTTTGTTCAAGCTTGCACTCCAAAAGATCTTCTTAGGATACTGATGCAAATTAGGCAGAGGAGAAAGTTGTGTTTATGCCACAAATTTTGTGTTGCACTTCTTAAAGAAATCTCTTAAAATTATGTCATTGTGTCACTTTGCCAGTAAATTTTATCATGGGAGCATGGGCACAAGACGAAATACCATGTGAGCAGTTGTAGTTCGTGACACTTGTGTTTTTGGTACTATATTTGTTTAGAACAATATATGTCCTCATACCGAAAATGCTGTTATTTCATTCTATGCAATTTCATTAAATTTTAATAAAATGTTGTGAATTTTACTCACTTCTACTTTTCAAATTGTAACACTTTGCGACTGCCTCAAGGATATGGATGCGCTTTAAATGCTAAAATATAATTATCTAGAACAACAGGGATGCTAGGGAATTATGCTTCTGTTAAATACAGATAAATCTACAATTCCAGTTTTTCTAGCCCCTTTTATAGTTCTTAAAGTAAGAAGAAAGGGAGGCTTCCAGCGCAAACTCATGGTGGGTTGATGGGAAGCTTCTTGGGAGAGAGGCAAAATTAATATTTTTTTTGATGTAACAATTACATTGAGTTATGTCTTTGATTACTTTTACAATGAAAATTGAAAATGGAAATTGATAATATCTTCTTGTGGTGCAAGTGCTACATTTCAGCATTAAGTGAGAAACTATAATCCATCCCTAATCAAAACCAGCTGAGTACAATTTGCAAAATAGCAGCTTGCCGGCATCACACAGCCTGATATTCACATGGGCCTTTTTTAAATCTAACCTGGAGACAGATTTAGCTTTAGCTCTTCACGCACAGTCATATACACGCATGCGCATGCACACACAGTTACATGCACACTCCCATACATATAAGGGCATTCAGTCAGTCCTCTTCACGTATTGGACTGTTCAAGTGTTATTCTCATCTGCTACACTCATCAGAGCATGGGACAATGAATCAGCCCACTTCAGTCATTGGTTCTGTTTGCAGTGAGCCACTACCTTTTGCTTATGTGCAAGCAGGGCACAAGTCTAGGGTACACACTGGTTGATGACGTCTACCTGCTCTTTTCACAGGGTGGACGCTGTCCACTCCCCCGATATGTTGAGCCCCACTAAAATATGCTGAACTTATCCCAGTGTAATTTTCAAACACAGGGACACATTCAGCAGTGCCTGCACGTTGTCTTCTTCGTTTGCAACATGCAGAGGAGGGGGCTTTTTATTTTAAATTCCAGCTGGACCCAAAACAAAGTCTGATTTTAATGGTCCATCAGGCTTTCTTTTGTTCCAGTTTCCTGCTGGGAGCTAATTGGAGTGTCATACCTATATGTGAATGCAATGGAGGGGAAACAAAGGCACGCAGTCTTGTAATCACTTCACAAGTAATGGAGAGGCATGCTTTTGACTTTGTTCAGTCCCTGTATACAAGAGATATGCATACATTGTAGGAATGTTAGCTGTGCTGGTCTGTCCCAGTATTTACACAAATAACAATCTTAATGCCACTATTTTGTTGTATGTCTTTTATACTTCTACTCATCCCAATGCAGGATGTCAGAGCACTTTGCATTACACATACACAATATACATTGAACATAAATCATATATTTGTTAATCATTGTAAATAATGTGTTACATAAGACAGTGAGAGGTTAGAAGGTGCCTTAACCCCATTAGATATTTTAAAATGCCTTTTACAACCAATTAAGCAGAACAGATTTACTCCCACATTTGTCCTAGTTGCTGATTTCTTTCTGACAGAGTTTTTAAAAAGTGGGAAATTTTTACCAGCAGGGCTGCTTCGCTCCTGTACCGTGCAATGTGGTGCAATAGCGACTCAAGCCCAAAATGAGATTTAAGGAGCCTCACAAGGCCACTTTCCTTGGCTGTGAGTGGCTTCATATATCTCAAGTAAAGCAATGCAGCTCAAATCACTGCGTTCTTTCACTCTGCACCAGGGAGGTGTTCGTTCCAGGGGTGTTCCCACACAACATGCATGGAATTTGTTACATTTCAAATTTAACAGACCTTGTAGACCTGGGGATGCACCAAAAACCTATGCCTCCCCAGGTGAGGCATAACGAGAAGATATATCTTTATTTCTCCTTGTTTTTCCCTGTGTCTTTGTGTTACTTTTGCAGCACATATAGAAAGAGGATTATTGTGCAAGGGTGCCTGCATTGGGGTTAGGCAGCCCATTGTGTGCTAGTGCTGGGGAAAGGACAGGAAGGTGCCATATTGGTATAAATACAACACACTCCTGCCCTTTCCCTGCTGTGTCACAGATCTCATAAACATGCCCCTAAATGAATAAGTTAGGGCCCACATTTTGCATCAGGGTTAAGTCACATTCTTGGCACAACCCTCACTCAAATCAAATTCATTAAGGGGGAGATTTAAAAGCCCCTAGTGCCTCCTTGTGCCATATTAGCATCATTTAATTTACGCTGCTGTGGCTCAACGAGGCCAAAATCGCCACGCCACATTTACAAAGTAGCGCAATGCATGCATTGCACCACTTTGTAACCCTTTGCACTACAATATGCTGCTCAAGGCATAACGTATGCAAAGGAAGCATTCCCCTGTTGGGGTGATATAAAAATGACGCAAAGAAATCTAAGAGATTTCTTTGCATCATTTTTTTCAGCACTTTTAATGCCTGCTCAGAGCAGGCATTAAAAGGAGGCACACCATTGATTACAATGGAACTCAATGGGCTTCACAAGATTAGCATCAATATTTTTTACGCTAATCCTGCAAAGCTCTGAACTAGCGTAAAAAATGTTGATGCTAGTTCCCCTAACTACCGCCATTGTGTGCTATATCCTAGGTGCGGCACACACATGGTAGTGTTAGGGGGGCAATAAGGGGTACAAGGAGGCCCGGGTGCAGCACCACTTTTCTTAGATCAGGCTCTAAATATTTAAAAATGCTAAACTGTACTCATGATAGACCTGCTAAACATGTGTGAGAGGTCTTAAGATACAGTGTCACTTCTCGTGATGTCACTTCTTGTGAGGTCATGGGTTGTGATGCCACTTGCGTTTTACCTAACTTAGTTAGCCCACCCCACTTCTATTTTTAGGACTTGTGCGCTGTGTACAGGTCCAGTTCAAAGCCAAGGTTCATACGCCAAGCTCTCCTATTATTTTTACTTTCACTTCTTTTTTTTCCTAATTTTTGTGATGTCGTTTTTTAAGCATTTGCACACCACATTTAGGTGGTTTGCATTGTTATTTTTTAAAGTTTTTATTCCTTATAAATGATTACTGTCTATTGCATATATTTGCAAAAAAAAAGTAAATACATTTGCAGGCTTACCTAATCTTGGTATATTTCCTTTGCTAATTACGTTACGTTTAGTGGAACACTTCAGGTATCCCTTTTATAGTCCTGTGCTTTTTAGGCAGAGAGGGACTTTTCATTATCATTACACTTGCTACTGAGACTGTAAAGTGCAGAACCTGGGTTCACGCACTAGTGAGGATCATGGGCCAACATAAAACGAGGGCTATTGAGCTGGGCAGTGTGGCCTATCATTCACGTTCTAAGTCAACCAGTTTGTGGTGTGCTCTATTTGGAGGATCGATGTTGTTACTCGTAACCAGCGGCAAAGGCCCAGGCTAGATTATATTATTTGTATTCTGAAACATTAATAGGTATCGGAAAAGCACCTTATTATCCTACCAAAGAAATCTCAGTCATGCCACAGAAGCTACATAATAATCATGTGTTTAACTAGTTTTGTTGTTTTTTTCATTGCATGGCTGACATGCTTTGTGGCTTTGTTGCTAATGTCTGTTGTTTCTAAGTAGCTGAAGTCTGGATAAGTGTTGGAGAGTAGAATTGTAACAGTTATTAATGTTCTGCTCGCCAGCACGCAGTCTGTCGCTCCAGGGGCCCTGTCAGCTCTTCACAGCTCTGAGAAAGAAGGTGGTCTCACAGCCACACCATGCCTTCTCTCCTAATGACTACCTTTGTTATAATTATTTTGGGATTACTGCATACCGTGTCTAAATTTGGGAGGTACAGTTTAAAGGTCATGTGCTTTCATATTTTCTGAGGTCATAAGCCCTTGTTAATAAGGTTGGGTATTCGGACAAGCATCTCAAAGCTAAACATTTCACTTAAAACTTAAAGAGGTGTTTTTTTTAATTTCACTCCAAGGTCTACTATCGTTTTGAAACACCTCCTCCTGACGGATGTAGTAACCTGGGAAGACACCAGAGGCCAGATGTATGACGTTTTATTTTGCGACTCGCAATTTGCAATCCGTTTGGGAATCACAAATTGAGAGCTGCAGAACAAAAAGTACAACAGTGTAAAGCACACTGTTAGCGATTCCCAATGGGGTTGCAAATTTCCTACCTCATCAATAATCATGAGGCAGGTCTCAATTTACGATCCCATTGGGAATGGCCGCACTCTCATGGATGGGTCCTGCTGGCGACAGCAGACCACCATGTCTGTGACTGCTTTTTAAATAAAGCTGTTTTTTGTTGTTGTTTTTTTTACTAATGCAGGCCGTTTCCCTTAAAGGTAAACGGGATGCATTACATTTAAAAAAAGAGAAGTTTTCTTTTCAGTGTTTCAGAGTAGTCAGTGGTCCACCGGACCACTGCCTGCTCTGAAAAAAGTTTTGTGCCCCATTCACAAAGGGGAAGGGATCACTTGGGGACCCATCCCCTTTGCAAATGGTTACCACCAACTTGAAGTTGGTGGTAACTGCGAATATTTTGTGACCGTACTCACAGTTGCAAAACATTCATACATGACAGTGCTATTCGGTTTTAGGAAGGGACAACCTTAACACACCCTTCCTAATACTGAATTGCAAACGCAAAAGCGATTCAGTAACAACCTTGCCTTTTCTACGTGGCACCATGCATTTTACCAGGCCTTTTGCGGCCAGTAAAATGTTTTGTACATCTAGCGCCAGGTGTGCTGTGTTTGACCTTTGCAGAACTTAGAAGGTGCTGTTTAGCTGCTGGTATTTATGGAAGGTTGCCCTTGGTTTGAGAAGTGGCCTTTCTTTAACACCCTTCCTAAAGATCGCCCTGCTTCTAAATTCTCTACCCCTCTGTATTCTCATTATGACTGATGAAATTTTACGATGGAGCATTAACTCCGTGTGGAACTTCGCTATTCGCAGTTACAAATGCCCTGGTCTATCTGGGCCTGCAATTATCAGGTCTGTACATTTCATACCCGATAATTTCAGCCTGGATTTACTATACCCTCTGTTCATGCTCCTGGGGCTGTGGGCAGGAGCTCAGGCCAGTGCTGCTTAACCCTTGTAGCAACATAGGAGAGCAGGCAAAGTTCCTGCGGACAGACCCAAGCCTGCTCAGACCCCACCGCCCTTATTCCACTCCTTTGTCCCTACAGGCCTTTAAAGTGACACTTTCCGCTTTTCAGAGCAGGTCATACATGTTACATTTTTTCTGGACCGAAATGAGAAAAGTACACCAAAAATGACCCACTATGACTGAATCAATTTATTTATTCTCCTTTCCGGGGAGAGTATCTACTAAAGGTTAATATTACACAAGACAGCCCTGGAAACCTCAAAACTGCATCTCCATCTAGACCCTCAGAGACCCTAACGTAGCCATAAATAAAATCCCTACAATTAAGCTGCCTCGTTCCCACGCTCACGCTGTGAACTGTGTACAGTACTTTAAAGTGGTGTTAGGACAGCTTAACATCTGCTCCATATTAGAATGGAGACTTGATGTATTATTGAGCCAATCATATGGAACAGAATCATATGGAACAGAAATTACCTAAAATGCAATCGAGGATATCAGTACTGTGTGGAGTTGGAGCATTGGTGCTGCATATAGTTATTAAGCCTGGGAAAAACAATAGATCTGGTTTTGCAAAGCTTGTGCAAAGGTTAGTTTTAAAGTACATTAATTGCAAATGTATGCCACAAAAATCATTTTAAAATCTTGCTACCACCTGAACATGGTGCCATTAAGCTTTCGGTAAAATTGTTAAATAAAAAAAATAACTTTCATATCTACATTTAATGGAACAGTGCAGTTGCCACCTTAGTAGATGTACTTAGAACATGTGCATAACCCCTTGGCATTTTTTTTTTTTATAAAGTATTTTTATTGTTTTCCAAAACTCAAACAAATAAGATGATACAGACATTTAAATATAGTGCCAACGGGCACACAACATAGGTCAGATCCCTTGTTCCAACGACACATTCTCAGTTTACAAAGAAAAAGAAAAAGGACACTTGCACGCATATCCACAAGACAGGCCCTAGTGAGTTTTGTGATGATCTATAAGGTTAGTGTAAGAGGGGGAGCTGATTTGACCCTCTGGGGAAAGGCAGCCCCCGGTGACGTAGGGAAGGCACTCGTAGCGGCTTCCCACCTTCCCCATATCCTGTGGTATTTATTCGGACAACCTCTAGCCTCGTATACCAATTTTTCCCGGCTCGCACACCAGTCCATTCCACGCCTCCACTTAGTCAGGGCCGGGGCCACTTTGGCTTTCCAATTCGCCATTATATCCCTCTTGGCTACCAGACATGCCACCCCCAAGAGGGTCCTATCTGGTCTTCTCAACCCAGTGTCTCCCATGATTCCCAGTAGCGCGGACAGAGGTGATTTCCCTATGTCTACTTGCAGGACCCCAGAGACATCGTTTAACAGCGCCCTCCAATAGGTCGCTATGACTGGACATGACCAAACCATGTGAAAGAAGTCGGCAGAGGGGCATAGGCACCGCGGGCAATCAGCTGTAGCTCGGAGGCCTGCTCTATGTAGTTTAGTAGGTGTTAGGTATGCTACGTGAAGGTAATATGTCTGTATTTGCTGGAAACGGGAGGCCATCGTAAGGGAACGGGGTGCCAACAGTGCCTCGCCCCAATCTACCTCCTCTATGGGGCCCACCCATCCCTCCCATTTCTGGCGGAGCCCTTCCAGAGAGGGCGCTGTGTTGGACACCAGGGCGCGGTATATCTGGGAGACGCCCCCTTTGCCCAGACTCCCCATTAGTGCCTTTGCCTCCATCGGGCTGTATTCTGATATTGTGGTCCCTGCTTGTACGTGTGAATGTAGGGCATGACGGAGTTGGAGATATTTATAGAATTGTGTCTTGTTTAGTGAAAATAGATTCTGGAGCTCCTCAAAGGACCGCATGTGTGTCCCGTTCCAAATGTCGCCTAGTGTGGATATGCCAATGTTGTCCCATCTTTGGAATCCCTCTAGGCCCGCGACTTCCTCTAGCTGTTTCCCGTGCCACAGCGGGGTCTGTTGGGTGAGGCGTCCCCACCATCCCGTCACCCTTTGAGCCGCCCGCCATCCCATTAGGACCACCTTGGTTATGTCTGGGGTATCTTGTGAGATCGGGCCCCCATATAGGGCATCAAAGATCTGTGGGTAACTCAGTGTGTGAAGTTCTAGGCGGTATGCCGGGTCCGACCATCCGCCCCCCATCCAATCATTAATTACATGTAGTTGCATTGTGAGGTGGTATTGCTAAATGTTGGACATGCCCAGTCCCCCATCTTGGACGTCCCTCTGGCATGTGACGAGCACCAGTCGTGGACGCACACCATTCCATAGGAACTGGCATGCTAATTTGTCCAGCTCCCTAAACCATCTCTTTGGGATGGGGTGAGGGAAGTTCTGTAATAGGTAAAGAAGTCTGGGAAGGACCATCATCTTAAATAGCGTTATTTTGCCTAGAAGGTTAAGGGGGAGCATTTTCCAACGTTGGAGGTCAGTCTTAATTCTCCTGACTGAGGGTGTAATGTTGAGTTCCCAGGTTAGTTCCGAGAGTAGCGAGATGTATATTCGTAAATATTTAAAGCTATTTCTTTTCACTGGGATAGTATGTTGCCAATCCACACAGTCTCGAGAGCGGTGGAGAGGAACCAGCAAGGATTTACTATGGTTTAGGATCAGCCCGGAAGCCTCTGCGAAGAGATTCAGTAAGTGTAGCACGTGGGGGCCACTAGTGGCTGGGTTGGAGATGTATAGCAAGACGTCGTCCGCGTAAAGTGCCACTCGATCCTCAGTGCAAGTGGGCCAGGACCAACCCTCAAACAGGGGATCCCCGCGTAACAGTATCGCCAATGGTTCAATCATTAAGGCAAAGAGCAGAGGGGATAGGGGGCATCCCTGTCGGGTACCTCGGCTGATGGGAAACAGATCAGAAACCACTCCGCTCACTTGTACTCGGGCCGTCGGGTTGGCGTAAAGCAGTTTCACCAGTCCACGGAATTTAGTCCCAAGCCCATTTCTTTGCAGAACCTGGTCCAGGTAAGACCAGTCCACTGTATCAAAGGCTTTTTCAAAGTCGAGTAGGAGTAATGCTAAGGGATTATGTGACAGGGTCCCGCGATGTGCTAGGGCCAAGTGCAGCCGTCTAATACAGTGCCTTGTGCCACGGGCGGGCATAAAGCCACACTGGTCAGGGTGGACCAATGAGGGCATGACTTCTTTTAGTCTAGCAGCCAGGATTGAAGACAGTACTTTGATCTCCATATTCAGGAGAGAAATGGGCTGATACGCCGAGCAGTATTTTGACGGTGGTTGTGTCTTAGGGATTACCACAATTGTGGCCTGGTCAATTCCATCAGGGAAGCGACCTTGTTTTTCAGCTTCTGTGTACATTTCAAGCAGGTGGGGGCTTAGGATGTCGCCACATTTGGTATACAGCTCTGCCGGAAACCCGTCCGGTCCTGGGGTTTTGCCCGATGCCAGACGTGCAATTGCGTTAGTGATCTCAGGGAGATTGAGGGCTTCATCTAATCTATTCCTTGTCTCCGGGGAGACGCTGGGAAGGGTTATTTCGTTTAGGAGAGGAGAATCTTTCTCAGGATTGGGCCGAGGGTGTTCTGCATATAGGCGAGCGTAGTATGAGGCAAAGCTGCGTGCGATTTCAGAGGGAGTCTTGGAAAGGGAGCTGGAGTCATCCATGATTTCGGGAATAATTCTATTGGCTAGAGGGCGAGTAGCCAGCCAATGTAAGAGTTTCCCATTCTTGTCTTCCCATCCGTACACTCGGGCAGCTGAGGCCCTCCACATATGTTTTGCTGATTCTAACACTAAGGGGGTCATTCCGAACCTGGCGGTCCATGACCGCCAGGGCCGGGGACCGCGGAAGCACCGCCAACAGGCTGGCGGTGCTTCCTGGGCTATTCTGACTGCGGCGGTAAAGCCGCGGTCAGAAAAGGGGAACCAGCGGTTTCCCGCCGGTTTTCCCCTGGCCCAGGGAATCCTCCATGGCGGCGCTGCTTGCAGCGCCGCCATGGGGATTCCGACCCCCTTCCCACCACCCTGTTTCTGGCGGTTCTTACCGCCAGGAACAGGATGGCGGGAACGGGTGTCGTGGGGCCCCTGGGGGCTCCTGCACTGCACATGCCACTGGCATGGGCAGTGCAGGGGCCCCCTAACAGGGCCTCACCAAGATTTTCACTGTCTGCTTAGCAGACAGTGAAAATCGCGACGGGTGCCACTGCACCCGTCGCACCCCTGCAACTCCGCCGGCTCCATTCGGAGCCGGTTTCCTCGTTGCAGGGGCTTTCCCGCTGGGCCGGCGGGCGGCCTTTTGGCGGTCGTCCGCCGGCCCAGCGGGAAAGTTGGAATGGCCGCCGCGGTCTTTTGACCGCGGGGTGGTCATTCCGCGGTGACCGCATGGCGTTTGATTTCATCTCTCACCATGGTGAGGTGCCTCAGAGTGGAGGTTGATTTAGAGTATCCATATTGTTGCTCCAGGTTTAGGGCCTTTGCCTCTAGAGCAGATAGATGCAAGTTTTGGAAGAAGAAGGTGTTTAGCATGCCCTCTCAGCGTGGCCTTACACGCAGCCCATAGTGTGCCTGGTGATCGGACTCAACCCAGGTTCATTTCAAAATAGAGAGTGAGGTGGTTCCTGACCTCAAGGGTGTAGTTGTTGTCTTGCAGGCACCATGCATTAAGACGCCACACTGGTCGTCTGGAGGGGTCTACCCCTCTCAGTCGAACCCTCACTGGAGCGTGGTCGGAGACTCCACGTGGTAGTATCTCCGCTCCTGTGACGCTGGAGACGTCAAGGGCGGGCATAAATACAAGGTCAATTCTGGATTGTGTCGGGTGGGCGGCCGATGTGTGTGTGTATTGGTGCTCCCTAGGATGCCGGATTCTCCATATGTCGCAAAGACCCAGACTTTCGGCCCAGCCCATGAGGCTCGACGCTCGGTTGGATCTACTAGTAGTAATCTCGCCTGATACGTCAAGGCTCGGATCCAGAACGGCGTTGAAATCCCCTCCTATTAATGTGGATCCTTGAGGGAGCCCAGCAATTACCTGATGGAGAGAAGTTAAGAAGGCGTCAAGCCCTGTGGGAGGGGCGTATATGCTCACCAGGTTTAGTGGTGATCCGTGGAGTACTCCTGTGACCACTACAAATCTGCCCTGTGGGTCCAATTGCGTGGCCATAATTACCATTGGTAGTGAGCGGTGGCGCAGGATGGCTACCCCTCTTGAGCCTCTGGAGAAGCCTGCATGGTAGACTCTATCGTACCCTCCACGTGTAAGCATGGGACATCTAGTTCCTAGGAGGTGGGTTTCTTGCAATAGGACCACAGTGGGGGAGTATCTGCGGAGGGTGCTGAATACAGCGGATCTCTTGATTTTATCTAACAGGCCATTTACGTTCCATGAGATGACCTGAGTCAGTAAGGGCCAGTCGTGGGCTGGTGATTGCTATCTCTTGCTGGGTGCCTGCCTATTAATCTTGGGATGACCGTTTCAATCGCAACATTGAACTATTAAAATAACAAGGTGAACTTATCAACACATTACTATCTAAACTAGACTATCTATGTCAAACTCTTTACCCCCCAACCACCCCCCACCCCATACTCCCACCCCGGAAGCATCTGTCGCCCCATTACCCAACTGGAACCAAGCAGCCAGATAGACTGCTATTGGAGTGGAGTGGTGGACCCCTCCCTTTAGTCGGATCAAATGCAATTAACGGCATTTAAGTGAATCACACGGAAGTGTGTTAAGGAGGTGTAGAACCCTCTGTGGTGTCACCTCCCCTGGGTGCATGTCTAGGGCGGGCGTCCCTGCCGTATGCTCATGTTCCATCAGAGATCGCTCGACCTGCCTCAGCCAAGTACCGGAGACTGGCTCAGATCGGTGTCGTCCGCAGCTCGGGCCGTGTCTTGAGGCCCCGGTGATCCACCAGCGGCCCCCCCCTCCTGCACACCAGAGCCCGAGAGCGTCCCACCGATCGCAGTGGCGTCCAAGTCTTTACGTCTGCCCCTTCTGGATCGAGTTCGTGGTCTGCTTCTCAGGGGCCCCCCCACCGGAGGGGGCTCCCCATGGGAGGGGTCGCCTAGCGGGCCCCGGGGGCCCCGTCGAGCCCCGGTGCCCTCTTCAGTCAGCCAGTCCCATGCTTCCTCCGGGGACTCGAAGAAGTAGGCCTTTCCGGCCATTATGACCTTGAGCCTGGCGGGGAATAATAGCATGTAAGAGAGTTGCATTGCCCTAAGTTTTTGTTTGACATGCTCATAGGAACGGCGGCGATTCTGCACTTCACAGGTGTAGTCAGGGAATATTAAGATCTTATGGTTCTCCCATTGAAGGTTCTCGGCACACCTGGCTTGCTTAAGGATATTGTCTCGGTCCTTGAAATTAAGGAGGCGCGCAATCATGGGGCGCCTGGGGCCGCCTGGCGGCGGGCGTGGCGCAAGGGCCCTGTGAGCTCGTTCAATCGCAAACCAAGATGAGAGGGTTTGATCTGGGATCCAGGTTTTGATCCATCGCTCCAGGAAGTCGGAAGGTTTATCCTCCTCCGCGCCCTCCGGGAATCCGACAAAGCGCAGGTTGTTGTGTCTCGAACGATTTTCTGCATCTTCTGCACGGCGGTGCAGTTCGTTAGTTCGAGTTTGGAGTTGGGCCACTTTGGATCTGAGATCGGATAGTTCGTCTTCTGTTTGAGAGACTCGATTTTCTACCTCAGTAATACGGCCCACGGCATTTCTGAGATCCTGTCTAATTAATCCCATGTCCTCCCGGACCTCTCCAATCTTGGTCTCCACGGCGGTCTGTGATGATTGAATCGCTTGGAGGATGGCATTCACTCCGTCAGGAGCCGGACCTTCACTGGCTGTGTCTCCCTCTCTCCGCTGTCCCGCAGGCGCTGTGAACTGGTCAATCTTTTGCTGGGAGGCAGGGGGTTGTTTGTTCGGCTTGTCCCGTCCCATCTTGTCACTCGAGGAGGGAACAGAATGTTTTGTCTAAGGCGGAGTTCCCTTTCGAATGTCAAACATTCATGAAGCTCCTCGTGCCCAGGGTCCAAGAGGGCACCTCCTCAGACCCGCCGGGCCCCAACCGGTGCGGGATGGGTCGGGCGGGTGTTGCTCTTTATATAGGGTTTGGCAGTCCAGAGTCAGTCTCCCCCATCAGCCGGGCCAACTCAAGAGGAGAGAGGGAGGGCCCAAGCGACAAACGCCCAAGCGCCGCGGGGCCATCCAATCAGGGCCCCTCTCTTCCACTCCGGCGCGATCCCCCAGGGTCCAGGGGGGACCCCAACCCTTCAGTGTCTCCGCGAAGGGCCTATTCTTTCTGCAGTTGCTGGTGTCTATCCCCGGGGCCGGTGAGTATTCGCTGCTTACTCTGCAGCCTTGTGTGTGTGCGAGGGACCGGGGAGTCACACCTCTCTTCGCCTGATCTCTGATCGATTTTAATCCTCATGGGAGTTGAGGAGATGGCCCACAATGCCTCGGGGAATTACCTGGGCCGTCTGGCTCCTCACTTCTCCCCTCCCCTCCCCTTACCGGATCTGGTGTACCTCCATTCCGCATATGAGGAGTGGGCCCGTTTCCATGCGCCACAGGTCCTCCGCCCGTTCCGCAGCGCAGTCTTGCCGTGTCCGGGCGCCCTCTCGGGATCTGCATACGCCCCCGACTCCTTCAGGGCTCTCGAGCGCTATGTCCCTGACCAGCACGCCGCGGCCCTCGTTCAGTGGGGCGTGTTCCCCTGGCTCCAAGGGGCTCCTCCGCGCACGCTGCTTCTCCACTGTTTGGCGGCCACGGTCACACCGCTTCTTCTTCTTCAGCGGGGGCGCGGCAGCGACACGCCCCAGCCGGCGATATTACAGGCACCCGTCAGCGTCCGCCCCAGGAGCACCGACTCAATTCTCCTCTCTCCACCATCCTCAGCGGGGCCCCGGTTCGGGCGGTCACGCTCGGGGCTCCGGGTCTCAGTCTCGCCGAGTCAGCTCGAGTCCGGCCGCCATTTTGTTTAGTTTAGACAGGATGCAAGGCGACTACGGGGCGGTTCTGATTCGATTTTTCACCTCTGTTTGCACCCCAAGGAGAAGGGAACCCACCGGGTCACTCGATATGATGCCATTAACCCTTCAGATCGCAGCATATTCGGGTGGATGACGGAGGGGTCCGGAGCACTCTCAGAGTGCGACCGCCATCTTGACGCCCGAAGCCACGCCCCTAACCCCTTGGCATTTTAAATACATTAGGAACTTAGGGCCAGATGTAGCAACCGAAAAACGCAGTTTGCGACATGCAAAATGGCCAACGCGATGCAGATTCACATTTTGCAAGTTGGTGCCGACTCGCAAATAGGAAGGGGTGTTCCCTTCCTATTTGCGAGCGCATCGCCATGCTGAGTTCCTTTGTGACCGCGAATGCGGTCGCAAACGAACTCACAGTTACCACCCACTTGAAGTGGGTGGTAACGCATTCGCAAACGGGAAGCGGTCCCCATGGGACCCCTTCCCCTTTGTGAATGTCGCCGAAAATAGTTTTTTCAGAGCAGGCAGTGGTCCAATGGACCACTGCCTACTCTGAAAAAATTAAACCAAATGGTTTCATTATTTTTTTGAATTGCAACTCGTTTTCCTTTAAGGAAAACGGGCTGCAATAAAAAAAAAAAAATAACTGCTTTATTAAAAAAAGCAGTCACAGACATGGAGGTCTGCTGTCTCCAGCAGGCCACCATCCCTGTGAGTGCAGGGACTCGCTATGGGGTCGCAATTTGCGACCCACCTCATTAATATTCATGAGGTGGGTCTTTGCAACCCCATAGCGAGTCGCAGAAGGTGTCTGAGACACCTTTCTGCATGCACTTTTGTGAGTTGCAATTTGCGAGTCAGTATGACTCGCAATTTGCAAGTCGCAAATTTATTTTTTGCTACATCTGGCCCTAAGGGTCAGATGTATGACATTTTGCTTTACGATTCCCAATTTGCAACTCGTTTGGGAATCGCAAATTGCGGGTCACAAAACAAAATGTACAACAGTGTAAAAGCACACTGTTTGCGATTCCAAATGGGGTCGCAAATGATTTACCTCATCAATATTCATGAGGTAGGTCGCAATTTGCGACCCCATTGGGAATGGCCACACTCACAGAGATGGCGAACTGCTGGGGACAGTAGACCACCATGTCTGTGACTGCTTTTTAAATAAAGGAGGTTTTATTTTCTCCAATGCAGGCCGTTTTCTTTAAAGGAAAACAGGATGCATTACAAAAAAAGCATTAGAAAAGTTTTCTTTCAGTGTTTCATAGTAGTCAGTTGTCCTATCTGCTCTGAAAAAGTTTTGCACCCCCATTTACAAAGGGGTAGGGGTCACTTGGGGACCCCATCCAATTTGGGAATGGTTACCACCAACTTGAAGTTAGTGGTAACTGCAAATATTTTGCTACCGCATTCACAGCTGCAAGACATTCATACATGACAGTGTTATTCAGTTTTAGGAAGGGACATCCTAAACATGCACTGTCCTAATACCGAATCGCATGCGATTTGGTAACAAGTTACCGAATTTCATTTTGCCTTTTCTACATGGCAAAATGCATTTTGCAGCCATTTGCGTGCCTGTAAAATGTTTTGTACATCTGGCCCTAAATACATACGAGGGCTTTGTCCAATATAAAGGCAGTAACCAAAGAGTGAGCAAACTTCAGTACCAGATATTCATTGTCACAACAGTTCTGCTTTCCTTGGATCCCTCTAATCAGGTATTGATCATTTTTTATTTAGAACAATTGTTATACCTACTAATACTTGTGTTACTCCTAACAACACGCTGCATGAATAATCATTTGTATCACTTTAAGTAACGCGCTATTTGAAGTTCTGATACAATTCAAATCTGTCATAATCTCCTAACAATTTAACCAACACAGCTCACTTGTGGTAAACCTTTACATCTTTTGGTACTCGTGCTCGTACTATTTATTCGCCCAATACACTATGGGGGTCATTCTGACCCCGGCCGGCGGCGGAAGCCGCCGGCCTGGCGGGGACCGCCAGAATACCGTTGCGCGGTCAAAAGACCTCCGCGGCTATTCTGGGTTTCCCGCTGGGCTGGCGGGCGACCGCCAGAAGGCCGCCCGCCAGCCCAGCGGGAAACACCCTTCCATGAGGATGCCAGCTCCGAATGGAGCCGGCGGAGTGGAAGGGGTGCGACGGGTGCAGTTGCACCCGTCGCGATTTGCCATCTTTGTGGGGCCCTGTTACGGGGGCCCCTGCAGTACCCATGCCATTGGCATGGGTACTGCAGGGGCCCCCAGGGGCCCCACAACACCCCATACCGCCATTCTGTTCCCGGCGGCCAAAACCGCCAGGAACAGGACGGCGGTATGGGGGTCGGAATCCCCATGGCGGTGCAGCAAGCTGCGCCGCCATGGAGGATTCCCCAGGGCAGCGGAAAACCGGCGGTACACCGCCGGTTTCCCGTTTCTGACCGCGGCTGTTCCGCCGCGGTCAGAATGCCCATGGGAGCACAGCCAGCCTGTTGGCGGTGCTCCCGCGGTCGTTGGCCCTGGCGGATTTTACCGCCAGGGTCAGAATGACCCCCTATGTATTTTACCTTTGAGAATCTTTTACACCTTTTGTCACTCTTGCTATTGAATCACCAAGCAGGACAATATTATAATAGGTAAATTATATTTTGGTATATCGGATGGCAGCTCTTTTGACATGGCCCTATCATTGCAAATGTATTACTTTTTTGTGGTTTGATATGAATATTAGATCGATTCTTTATAAACATATACACTGCAATATCTCTCTTTGGACCTCTCTTTGATGTATATATGTTGTATCACAACCTTGATAACACCCACTGTAGATGCAACACGTGTGGGCTGTCGTGTTGCATCATGTCACTACCTGTGCATCTCTTTATCCACTGAGGAAGAATACAAGTATTTGTGGACTTACTCATCGAATGAATACAGACTCTTCTTCAACTTGTTTCACTACTTTTATACCTACTTTGGAGTTTGCTTCAAACTTCCTTGTGCACATCATTATGGTGGGCTACGAACTTCTGTGGGCCAACACACATGTCAGGTAGCAAGGTGTTTCTTGGGTTGACAGAGAGCCATGCAGCTTTCAGAAACCAGATATTTTAATGTACTTGCTTCTCACACATTAACACACAGTCTGGGAACTTACAACTGTGTCTATTCACTGTTACCATTGTAATCGTAGTTGAAATACATCTCACAGGGAAATATGTTTCTTATTAAGGCAAAGAAAAGGCAAATTACTGAAGCAAGAAGACGTAATGTAAAGATAAGGATTAAAAATAGATAAACACAAAAAAGAAAAAACATTTGCAAAGTAAGTTATTGGCTTACTAGCCCTGGCTCTGAAGTTCCAAAGATGTTTATGGAACCTAGTGAAGCAAACCTAAAAAGCCAAATTAACTGCTACATTGGCAGCCATTCTAATTCCCCCTTTAAATTACAACTGATGGTAGTGCGATGTGGAGAGGAAAATACCATGTGTGAAAAATGAGGAGGGCTAATTTCATTGAAAAAAAATATAACATGTAATTATGGGTATTATTCAAGGAGGATTAGTACAACAGGCACAAAGGCAAAGAAAGGGGACATACATTACAGAGCATGGAACAAATAATGACGTTTTAGCACATTAAGTAATAAGGATACATGATAATCAAGCAGGATTACCAATATTATAGAGGCAGAACAATTACTGCTAATAATGAGCAGTTCAGAGATGCATAATAAAGAAGCAGGGTTAGCATTATTATAGAGGCAGAAAAATGCTGCTGATAATGAGTAGTTATATTTTGGGGATGGGGTTAGGATGATGGAACACATAGGCATAATACTGGTAGAATCATTACAACAGATAGATGATAAACTAGTTCAGTAGGCTAAGGACCTGATCAACGACCTAGAGATTAGATCTGCAAATTCCTGACATCGCTATGCTTTCAATTTCCCCTAGCCAACAACATTGTCACTGATTAGTTGTGTAATAAATGCCACCTATAATACATAGGAGCCTGCAAGCCCTGTATACAAGTGTTGGAAGGTGATTTATTAGTAGGTGCAGCACATTATCTACATCTAGTAATGACACCGCAATCACAAATAAGGATTATTCAAGTCTCAATAAATTAATCATTGCTAAATCGTTGGTGGCTTGGCTGACGAGCGGTCAGGCTTAATTTAGGAAACTAGTGTGGAAAGCATTTATTATCAGTAAATAAGTAAGGCACAACACACAATAAAAATCCCTTTATAAAAATAGAGAATATTTTTCTCTTTAAAATAGCACCAAGACTGCAAAACTCCAATGTAGGGAACCAGGAGATATGAATTTTAAAAGATTAAATGCAAAAACGTGCTTTCTAGCACCTCAAAGTGGAAAGCAACAACTATGGCTATCTGGTCACATTGGACCGGGTCCAAGTTAAAGCTTTAGTTGACCGTGATAAAGTGTAGGTCAAGTGGTTGGGGGCGGTCAAGATTTTATCTTCACATTTGGTCACTTTTTTGGAGTTTTTTCTCTCGATGTCGAGCAGACGTCCTTGACAATCTGGCTTTTAGTTCAACAATGATGGCTTTTCTCAGCACAATGCCTCAGTGAGTGCTGGAGGTCCCTGTTTTCATCATAGAGGCTGAAGAGCTCTGGGGCTTTCAGCAGAGTAACCCTGAAAGTCAGGTCTGACAGAAAGCTAGTCCTGGAAGTCAGGCCAAGTCGCAGTTCGACATTATCAGCATGACTCTCATTGTCGAGGTTGGTGAACTCACGTAGCTTTTTAGCAGTGGTTGTCCAAATGTTCTCAACCTTTGGAATCTTCTTCCAGAGGGTCTCCTTTGGGTCTTTGAGCGCCTACCACCAGCCAAGGGTCCAGAAGCTATGAGTTGCCTCTTGGAGGTTTGGGACTACAATTCCCACAATATATCTTGTCAAACCCTTCAAAGTCCAGATGAACTGGTCAGCTAGGCTTGTTCTTGCAGGAGTTGATGCAGGTGACTTCTTGTAGCTCTTTTCTGCTTGTTGTTTTAACAGAGTCCATCCCTTAGTCTTGGAAGAAAGCCAAAGTGCTCTTTGCGAAGCCCAGAGTGTGCAGAAGTTGCAATCCTTGAGAGTGCAGTCCTCTTTTGGTGCAGACCAGGGGTTCAGCAGGGCAGTCCTTCTTCCCCAGATTTCGTCAAGTACGGATTTGAGGTGCAGTGCAGCTGTCCCACATTCATTCCTGAATCTGGGCTGACAAGAGAGCGGCATCCCCAACCAATGGGTTTTTGAGATGCCACCCTCTATGATGACCACGTTTTAGGGATATGTGGCATATTTCTGTCCCAGAATGCATATCTCCACAAAAATCTAAGTCTGGCTAACCCAATCCACAGATGTGACTTACTTTCTGCTACACTCCCCTTCCAGCCCCTCTTGTATTCTAATTAGAGAGGCTCCCATCTAGATGGGAGTGCACAAAGTGGGCGTGGGCCTGGTGCCTGTAATGTCTTTTCCTTTTTCAAGACCATACTGGCCACCCAGCCCCCTTGATGTCCTGGCTTCTGCAGCAGCAGATATCCTCCCACCAGATTGGTTTCTGTTTCAGCCGAGGCCCCTTCACACCTCATCAGAGAAGATTGGTTCGACCTGTCAAAAGCTGGTCAATCAGAAGTGGCTGCTACGGGGCTCGTGTAGGTAACTAGAGGAAGGCAAGTTCTAAAACAACTTCCCTGTAATAGTTATAATAAATCCAACTTTGGCACATTGTTGGATTTATACAAACTAATATTTTGATACTTTGAATGGATGTTCTAGCTTATTCCTGTCAAAAGTTAGACTTTATTAAAGTTGAACAAAAGCCTCCCCACTGCCTAGAGAGCTAGCAGCACTACAATGGGAAACATTTAATTGCCATATTTTCCCTCATCAGGGTGTATAAAACATCTTTTATGGATTTTTTGAACAAGTCTCTCTACTCTTGGAGCTCTTAGGGCAGACATTAGGGGTGACTCAAATATAATAAAAAGGTAGTTGTAGACTTTGGAAGTACTTTTAATTCCAAAGTCGAATTATGACTTCGTTTTAGTTTAAAACCAGCCTGCAATGCAGGGGTGGCTTTAAACTGCAACAGACATCAAAGCAGTGCACCCTTAAGTGCCTTAATCCCACTGGGGCTCTAAACCTACATGCCCTCCGTATACTGGGGACTTACAGATAGGTTGTCAGAACCAGTTGCAATTACATCTAATTACCATATACCTTTTAAACAGAGCACTGGCCCTGGGCCTGGTTAGCAGAGCCCAGGCACAATCATGGGCTGTAACCACCAGTATCAGTCAAAAAATGGTGGTGATCAGGGCTAAAAGGATGACTTTCTCACAAAAAGCCTATTTCTAATTTCCATATTTAAGTCAAGTTGTGATTTGTCTAGTCACCTGTGATCACCAAAAGATGTAGCTGGGCAACTGTGTAAGAGTTCTCTATATTGCACAAAATAAACCTGATTTGTATTCCTAAACCTGGTGAGGTGTGATATTGCAGGAGGCTGGCCTGGCTTGTAATGGGTACCAAGGGGTACTTACACTCTGTACCAGGTCCAGTTATCCCTTATCAGTGTAGAAGAAGTGTTTCTAGCAGCTTAGGCTGATAGAAGGTAGCTATAGCAGAGCAGCTTAGGCTGAACTAGGAGACATGCAAAGCTCCTACTATACCACTGGTGTCATATGCACAATATCATAAGAAAATACAATACACAGATATACTAAAAATAAAGGTACTTTATTTTTATGACAATATGCCAAAAGTATCTCAGTGAGTACCCTCAGTATGAGGATGCCAAATATACACAAGATATATGTACACAATACCAAAAATATGCAGTAATAGCAAAAGGAAGTAATGCAAGCAATGTAGAATTACAGTAGATTGCAATAGGTGCACATAGGTATAGGGGCAACACAAACCATATACTCCAAAAGTGGAATGCGAACCACGAATGGACCCCAAACCTATGTGAGATTGTAGAGGGTCGCTGGGGCTATAAGAAAACAGTGAGGGTTAGAAAAATAGCCCACCCCAAGACCCTGAAAAGTAGGTGTAAATGGCACCTATGTTCCCCAGAGAGCACAGAAGTCGTGATAGGAGAATTCTGCAAGGAAGACCAACACCAGCAATGCAACCAAAGTGGATTTCCAGACGAGAGTACCTGTGGAACAAGGGAACAAAGTTCAAGAGTCGTGACAGAGTCTAGAGTGGGCAGATGCCCAGGAAATGCCAGCTGAGGGTGCAAAGAAGCTGCCACTGGATGGTTGAAGCTGTGGATTCTGCAAGAACGAAGAGGACTAGGAACTTCCCCTTTGGAGGATGGATGTCCCACGTCATGAAGAAGCTTGCAGAGGTGTTCCCACGCAGAAAGACTGCAAACAAGCCTTGCTAGCTTCAAGGGTCGCGGTTAGGAGGGACCAGGATGTCGCCACTTGGATGAGGAGACAGAGGGGGCACCCAGCAAGTCAGGGAGCCCTCACAAAATCAGACAGCACCCGCAGAAGTACCGGAGCAGGCACTTGGAAGAGGAGTGAACCGGAACTGACCCGAAGACACAAAATGGAGTCCCACGACGCCGGAGGACAACTCAGGAGGTTGTGCACTGCAGGTTAGAGTGTCGGGGACCCAGGCTTGGCTGTGCACAAAGGAAATCCTGGAAGAGTGCACAGGAGCCGGAGCAGCTGCAAATCACGCGGTACCCAGCAATGCAGTCTACCTTGGGGAGGTAAGGACTTACCTCCACCAAACTTGGACTGAAGAGTCACGGGACTGTGGGAGTCACTTGGACAGAGTTGCTGAGTTCCAGGGACCAC
Source organism: Pleurodeles waltl (assembly GCF_031143425.1). Classification (NCBI taxonomy): domain Eukaryota; kingdom Metazoa; phylum Chordata; class Amphibia; order Caudata; family Salamandridae; genus Pleurodeles; species Pleurodeles waltl. The sequence goes on along the minus strand of NC_090446.1, from coordinate 659,391,032 downwards.
GCTCGTCGTGCTGAGAGGGGACCCAGAGGGCCGGTGATGCAGTTCTTTTGTTGCCTGCGGTTGCAGGGGGAAGATTCTGTCGACCCACGGGAGATTTCTTCAGAGCTCATGGTGCAGAAAGGAGGCAGGCTACCCCCAGAGCATGCACCACCAGGAAACAGGTGAGAAAGCGGCAGGATCAGCGATACAAGGTTGCAGTAGTCGTCTTTGCTACTTTGTTGCAGTTTTGCAGGCGTCCTGAGCACTCAGCGGTCGATCCTTTGGCAGAAGGTGAAGAGAGAGATGCAGAGGAACTCTGATGAGCTCTTGCATTCGTTATCTAAAGAATTCCCCAAAGCAGAGACGCTAAATAGCCAGAAAAGGAGGTTTGGCTACCTAGGAAGGAGGATAGGCTAGCAACACAGGTAAGAGCCTATCAGAAGGAGTCTTTGACGTCACCTGCTGGCACTGGCCACTCAGAGCAGTCCAGTGTGCCAGCAGCACCTCTGTTTCCAAGATGGCAGAGGTCTGGAGCACACTGGAGGAGCTCTGGGCACCTCCTCTGGGAGGTCAGGGGAGTGGTCACTCCCCTTTCCTTTACCCAGTTTCGCGCCAGAGCAGGGCTGGGGGATTCCTGAACCGGTGTAGACTGGTTTATGCAGAGATGGGCACCATCTGTGCCCATCAAAGCATTTCCAGAGGCTGGGGGAGGCTACTCCTCCCCAGCCCTGACACCTTTTTCCAAAGGGAGAGGGTGTAACACCCTCTCTCTGAGGAAGTCCTTTGTTCTGCCTTCCTGGGCCAAGCCTGGCTGGACCCCAGGAGGGCAGAAACCTGTCTGAGGGGTTGGCAGCAGCAGCAGCTGCAGTGAAACCCCGGGAAAGGTAGTTTGGCAGTACCCGGGTCTGTGCTAGAGACTCAGGGGATCATGGAATTGTCTCCCCAATGCCAGAATGGCATTGGGGAGACAATTCCATGATGTTAGACATGTTACATGGCCATGTTCGGAGTTGCCATTGTGACGCTATACATAGATAGTGACCTATGTATAGTGCACGCGTGAAATGGTGTCCCTGCACTCACAAAGTCCGGGGAATTTACCCTGAACTATGTGGGGGCACCTTGGCTAGTGCCAGGGTGCCCACACACTAAGTAACTTAGCACCCAACCTTCACCAGGTGAAGGTTAGACATATAGGTGACTTATAAGTTACTTAAGTGCAGTGATAAATGGCTGTGAAATAATGTGGGCATTATTTCACTCAGGCTGCAGTGGCAGGCCTGTGTAAGAATTGTCAGAGCTCCCTATGGGTGGCAAAAGAAATGCTGCAGCCCATAGGGATCTCCTGGAACCCCAATACCCTGGGTACCTCAGTACCATATACTAGGGAATTATAAGGGTGTTCCAGTATGCCAATGTGAATTGGTGAAATTGGTCACTAGCCTGTTAGTGACAATTTAAAAAGCAGAGAGAGCATAACCACTGAGGTTCTGGTTAGCAGAGCCTCAGTGAGACAGTTAGTCATCACACAGGGAACACATACGGGGCACACTTATGAGCACTGGGGCCCTGGCTGGCAGGGTCCCAGTGACACATACACTAAAACAACATATATACAGTGAAATATGGGGGTAACATGCCAGGCAAGATGGTACTTTCCTACACAACCCCCCCCAAACGAAGGACAGTAAGACTAGCCATGACCTGATGATTCTTCATTGTCTAAGTGGAAATATCTGGAGAGTCCATCTGCATTGGAGTGGGTACTCCCAGGTCTATGTTCCACTGTATAATCCATTCCGTGTAGAGATATGGACCACCTCAACAATTTAGTGTTTTCACCTTTCATCTGTTTTAGCCAAAGTAGAGGTTTGTGGTCTATCTGGACAATGAAGTGAGTGCCAAACAGATATGGCCTCAACTTCTTCAGTGCCCAGACCACAGAAAAGGCCTCCCTCTCTATGGGAGAGCAACGCTTTTCTCTAGGGGTCAACCTCCTGCTGATAAAAGCAACAGGTTGATCCTGGCCCTCAGAATTGAGTTGTGATAAGACTGCCCCTACCCCTAATTCAGATGCATCAGTTTGAACAATGAATTTCTTGGAGTAACATGGGCTTTTTAGGACAGGTGCAGTGCACATGGCCTGTTTCAGCTCCTCAAAAGCTTTCTGACAGCTAGCTGTCCACAATACCTTTTTAGGCATTGGCTTAGAAGTGAGGTCATTAAGAGGGGCTGCAATGGAGCCATAGTTCTTGATGAACCTCCTGTAATACTCAGTGAGGCCTAAGAAGGCTCTCACCTGGGTCTGAGTTGTAGGGGGAACCCAATCCATGATAGTTTGGATTTTTCCCTGAAGTGGTGCAATCTGTTCTCCACCTACAAGGTGTCCCAGATAAACCACTTCCCCTGCCCTATCTGGCACTTTGAAGCCTTGATAGTGAGGCCTGCCTTTTGCAGGGCCTCCAAAACTTTCCACAGGTGGACCAGGTGATCATCCCAGGTGGGGCTAAAGACAGCTATATCGTCCAGATATGCTGCACTAAAAGCCTCCAACTCCTGCAGGACTGTATTCACCAACCTCTGAAAAGTGGCAGGTGCATTTTTCAAACCAAAGGGCATTACTGTGAATTGGTAGTGCCCTCCAATAGTCGAAAATGCAGTTTTTGCTTTAGCATCCTCTGATAACTTGATCTGCCAATACCCTGCAGTCAAATCAAAGGTGCTTAGATACTTGGCAGATGCCAGTGTATCTATTAGCTCATCTGCCCTGGGTATAGGGTGAGCATCAGTATTAGTTACCTGGTTGAGACCTCTGTAATCTACACAAAACTTAATTTCCCTTTTTCCATCTTTGGAATGAGGCTTTGGTACAAGCACCACAGGAGAGGCCCATGGGCTTTCAGAATGTTCAACCACTCCCAGTTCAAGCATTTTCTGAACTTCTTGTTTTATGCAGTCTCTGACATGGTCAGGCTGCCTATAGATCTTACTTTTGACAGGCATGCTGTCTCCAGTATCTATAGTGTGCTCACACCAAGAAGTGGTGCCTGGCACAGTAGAAAGGAGTTCAGAAAACTGACCCAGGAGATTTATGCAGTTGTCTTTCTGCTCAGCAGTAAGACAGTCTGCCAAAACTACTAGAGCATCTTGTTCTGTGGAAGATCAGAGATCAGGGAGAGGGTCACTCCCTTCTTCCTGTCCTTCATCTGTTGCCATGAGCAGGGTGAGATCAGCCCTGTCATAGTAGGGTTTTAGGCGATTGACATGGAGCACCCTAAGGGGACTCCTGGCAGTGCCCAAGTCAACCAAGTAGGTGACTTCTCCCTTCTTTTCAACAATGATGTGGGGTCCACTCCATTTGTCTTGGAGTGCTCTTGGGGCCACAGGCTCCAAGACCCACAACTTCTGTCCTAGTTGGTACTGAATCAGAACAGCCTTCTGGTCATGCCATATCTTTTGGAGCTCTTGGCTGGGCTGAAGGTTTTTACTGGCCTTTTTCATATACTCAGCCATTCTGGATCTTAGTCCGAGTACATAGTCCACTATGTCTTGCTTAGGAGCTTTTAAAGGTTGTACCTAACCCTCCTTTACAAGTGTTAGAGGACCTCTTACAGGGTGTCCAAATAGGAGTTCAAAGGGGCTGAAGCCCACTCCTTTCTGGGGTACCTCCCTGTAAGCAAAAAGGAGGCAAGGTAACAGGACATCCCATCTCCTCCTGAGTTTTTCAGGGAGTCCCATTATCATTCCTTTGAGAGTTTTATTAAACCTCTCAACCGGTCCATTTGTTTGTGGATGATAAGGTGTGGTGAATTTGTATGTTACACCACATTCCTTCCACATGGCCTTCAAGTATGGAGACATAAAGTTGCTACCCCTGTCTGATACCACCGCTTTTGGGAAACCCACCCTGGAAAATATTCCCAGGAGGGCTTTTGCCACTGCAGGACCTGTAGTGGTCCTTAGAGGAATTGCTTCAGGATATCTTGTGGCATGGTCCACTACCACAAAGATAAACCTATTGCCTGAAGCAGTAGGAGGGTCAAGGGGGCCAACTATGTCAACCCCTACCCTTTCAAAGGGAACCCCAACCACAGGCAGTGGAATAAGGGGAGCCTTTGGTGTGCCACCAGTCTTGCCACTGGCTTGGCAGGTCACAGAGGACTTACAAAAGTCTTTTATGTCCTCTGACATCCTAGGCCAATGAAACAGGGGGACAAGCCTTTCCCATGTTTTCATTTGACCCAAATGTCCAGCCAAGGGAATGTCGTGTGCCAGAGTTAGGAGGAACTCTCTGTATTGCAGGGGAATGACCAATCTCCTGGCTGCTCCAGGTTTTGGGTCCCTTGCCTCTGTATACAAGAGGTTGTCCTCCCAGTAAACTCTATGTGAGTCACTGACATCCCCATTTTGTTGTTGACAGCTTGCTGTCTTAGACCATCTAATGTGGGACAGGTTTGCTGTGCAACACTCAGCTCCTCCCTGGCAGGCCCCCCTCCACCCAAAAGCTCAGCAGTGTCTGCTTCCTGCTCCTCTGGTGAAGGTTCTGCATAGGGGGGAAATTCTTCTTCCTCAGAAGTAGAATCATCTGTAGAGGGAGGGATAGTGGGTAGGGATTTACCCTTACTAACCCTAGCTTTAGGGAGCACTTGGTTCATTCTTCCAGGATCCAAGTCACCATGTCCTTTTTGCTTTTTGGCCTGAGCCCTGGTTAAAGCAAAAATATGCCCAGGAATGCCCAGCATTGCTGCATGAGCCTCCAACTCCACTTCTGCCCAAGCTGATGTCTCTAAATCGTTCCCTAGTAGACAGTCTACATGTAAACCTGAGGCAACCACAACTTTCTTTGGACCAGTAACCCCCCCCCCCCCAGTTGAGATTCACAACAGCCATGGGGTGGCTAAGAGTGTTGTTATGAGCGTCTGTCACTTGGTACTGGTGACCAAGTAGGTGTTGTTCAGGGTGTACCAGTTTCTCTATTACCATGGTAACACTGGCACCTGTGTCCCTGTAGGCCTGAACCTCAACACCATTGATTAGGGGAAGTTGCTTGTACTTATCCATATTAAGGGGACAAGCAACCAAGGTGGCCAAATCACTGGCACCTTCAGAGACTAACACAGCCTCTGTGGTCTCCCTAACAAAACCAACCCGAACTAAACTACCAAAAGTGAGCACAGCTACTCCCTTGGATTGGCTATTAGTAGGTTTGCTCCCACCACCACTGCTATTACTAGGGGCACTAGAGGTTGCAGTAGGGGTTGTGGTAGTGGGAGGCTTGGTGCTTTTCTTTGGACAACTGGCATCAGTTGTCCAATGGCCTTTTACTTTACATAAATAGCACCATGTTTTTTTTTACTTGATTAGAAGAGGATTTGGACCCACCACCCCCACCAGAGTGTTTTAGTGGGCCTGATGAAGTCTAATTTTTAGATTTGTCCCCACTCTTGTCTGAAGACTTACCATCCTTCTTCTTGCCATCCTTGTCACCCCCTGTATGAACTTTTTCAAGGTAGTTTGGCAGTAACCGGGTCTGTGCTAGAGACTCGGGGGATCATGGAATTGTCTCCCCAATGCCAGAATGGCATTGGGGTGACAATTCCATGATCTTAGACATGTTACATGGCCATGTTCGGAGTTACCATTGTGACGCTATACATAGGTAGTTACCTATGTATAGTGCACGCGTGAAATGGTGTCCCCGCAATCACAAAGTCCGGGAAATTTACCCTGAACTATGTGGGGGCACCTCGGCTAGTGCCAGGGTGCCCACACACTAAGTAACTTAGCACCCAACCTTCACCAGGTGAAGGTAAGACATATAGGTGACTTATAAGTTACTTAAGTGCAGTGATAAATGGCTGTGAAATAATGTGGGCATTATTTCACTCAGGGTGCAGTGGCAGGCCTGTGTAAGAATTGTCAGAGCTCCCTATGGGTGGCAAAAGAAATGCTGCAGCCCATAGGGATCTCCTGGAACCCCAATACCCTGGGTACCTCAGTACCATATACTAGGGAATTATAAGGGTGTTCCAGTATGCCAATATGAATTGGTGAAATTGGTCACTAGCCTGTTAGTGACAATTTAGAAAGCAGAGAGAGCATAACCACTGAGGTTCTGGTTAGCAGAGCCTCAGTGAGACAGTTAGTCATCACACAGGGAACACATACAGGGCACACTTATGAGCACTGGGGCCCTGGCTGGCAGGGTCCCAGTGACACATACACTAAAACAACATATATACAGTGAAATATGGGGGTAACATGCCAGGCAAGATGGTACTTTCCTACAGATATATCTTTGACAGTAGGAGGGTGGGTATTGGAAGTGTACCCCTGCAGTAAGACACCATCTGAAAGAGAGGACCATATATCTGCAAGCAGAACAAAAACTAACACCAACTTTGTGGTGTCCAAGGTGAGGATAAACAGAATGAGGAAATTTTGTTAGCCGCCTCCATCCTCAAAACTGTGATTGTGTGTGTCTCCCTAGATGCTCCCCATAGGACCCTGAGCTTGCTCAGTCCCTGGCATGGAGTGTATGGTGGTTTTTCCAGTGTAGCTGTAACCTTTCAAACTCCTCTAACTGCTTTCAAAATAACCACGAGATTGCAGATGTATTCATGCTTCATGGAAGTCTTTGTATGGTTGCAACACAATGAAATTAACACCGATATGGACGACAGCAACCATAACTACACACACACATATCCTGTATTATTGATATTACAAAAAATACTTGGACCGCTAGCAACCACATCATAGGGTGGAATGCCATGGGCAGAAGCTACACCTAACATTCAACACACACACACACTCACATACTGCAACACGGACACCCACACATTCACAACACGCACACAGTCGGCACACACACATTGCATGGCAATACTACACATTTACCATGGCTACACAGCACAGTCTCAGGAACACAGAAGATCAGACAACATTCAAACACACAGTAACAACAACACAACTACCGCAAATATACAAGCCACACGTACAGGGCACATATACATCCATGTGCCATGGCACACACACAATACCACCATCAAACAACCCTGCAATCGACACACACATCACACACACATAGCACAATGGAAGCACACAGCCATGCACAATACAAACAGAGACAAATTGACAAAAGACACAAAGCACACCACAAAAACAATACCTGCACAGCTGGGACGGGAACATCAGGACCATACATGGAAAGAGGCTGCAGTTGGACACATATCACGCTGAACAGGGCCACAAACAACATGCACACAGGAATTGGCCACAATTCGATCTCAGGGGCAGGCAATACAAATACCAACAGTCATGCACAGTCACACAATGGGGAAGGGCAAGTCAACAAAGCACACACAACTGACACTCCACGGACATACCTCTATATCAACCAGCCACGAGGGACACACACCTAAATGGACAGATGAACACTCAAATGCAAAGCAAAATAGCACAACTCAACAAACTCCATGTCTGCACTGACAAAACGTAAGAACACACACACCACATATTGACAATAGCCATATCAGGGGGACAAGTCCTACGCCATACATGCCCACATGGCCAATACAAAAAGAAACATATACCACAATAAACACAACACAATGCCATGACACCAACATTCAATCTACATACACATTCCCATGACACAACACACACACTTACTTTGGGTGACAACAGCATTGCACGCAAATTCACATACTGCAAAAATCACCACATGAAGCAGCAAGCAGCTCAAACACCACAGTTACAGGCACACAAACAATGTCACTCAGGAACAACAGAAATCTAGAGAAGGAAATGCAGGACAAAGGTGTATCCAGCAAACCAACAACTGGTTGGCTTCATTAATAATTAATGTTTTGTAACTAAAGTCCAAGGCCATAGGCCAGTACGAAATATTTGGGCCAAAAGGCACAATGTTAGGCCCCTGCTTAACTCCTGACTTTCATGTAACCTCCACACGTAGGGACATCAAGGGGCAGGTAGGTGCCTCAGGGATGATTGTGGGCAGGGGAGGGGGTTTGGGGTTTGTGCTTGGGAGAGGGGGAGTCATCTTGAGAGGGGTGGGCTTCTTCTTGGTGGGGTGGGGAGAGGGGCATTGTTGCTTGCCGGGGGGTCAGGAGAAGCATTGGAGGTGGAAGGTATAGCCTTTGGGAGGGAAATGATCGTTCTGTGGGCAGTATGGGGGGCAAACAGGGGTACTGTCAAGTTCACAAAGGAAAGCTTTCTTAGACACACAGGGATAGGAATCAGAAGGGGTTGGGATTTAGAGGTAGATGGAGTGATTGTCTGACATGTAGGTGTGGATGTCTTGGGTGCGTGTTTGTGGAGGTGTGCTTGTTTGTGGTGGGTGTCTATTGGGTGGGTGAGTGAGGACGTTTATGTGTCTTGTGCTGAGGGGAGTGATGGTGCAGGGGCTGCTGTGATGGGTGGGTGTCTTTTAGGGTAATGACTGCTAGTAAGGTGGTGTCTGCTGGTGTGGTGACTGGGGTGGATGTCTGAGGGTCTTCTGGGGTGATGTCTGTGGGTAGGATGGGTGTGGGTGCTGTATGAATGACTGTTGATTTTGTGTCTGTAGGTATGCCAGATGTTGTGTATGTGATGCTGGGGTTGGGGATGATGTCAGGGCAAGTTGCGGCTGTTGCTGTGTCTGCGAGTGGATATTGTTTGTGTGCGTGCCAGAGTTTCTTGTGGTGCTTGTGTTTGTGTGTGATACCCTTGTCTGTTGTGGTGCAGGCATGCAAGTCTGTCTGTGTGCTTTTGGTGGGTCGGGAGGGGAGGGATTTGGCATGGGAAGAGGAAGGTGAACGGGGGACGGAAGACATGGGGTGACTGGCTGCCATCAGTGTAGAGACCAGAGCCTGAAAAGATCTCTGTAGGCCAGCCATTGCACTGTGAATGCCCTCCAGGAACGCATAACTCTGCTGGACTTGGCTTGCCAAGTCCCTGGACGGCATTCACAGTGGCTGATTGACCCACAGAGATAGAACTCAGGAAGTTAATAGCCTTTTCACTGAGAGCAGCAGGGTAACAGGGGCTGCAGCAGAGGTGCCTGTGGCAAAGGAGACACCCACCCTCTTGGGTGAGAAGGCACGGTCAACTGAGTGGGGAGCAACAGGGAGGGCAGTGATAGAATGAAGGGTGGCAGGCAAAGATGGTACTGGGGGTCCACGATGAGTCCACCACCACTAGGGAATGGCTGCGGGAGGAGAAATCTGAGGATGTAGATCCAGATCCGGTCTCCCTCATGGCACTCCCCTCGCAACCCGGGCCTCTGGGTCCCTCTGTGTCAGTGGTGTCTTGACCCGAGGTTCCATGGCCAGATGCATCCCCACTCGGGTCGGCCCTGTCTCCTTCGCCTGCTGGTGCTGATGCTGCCAAAATAAAGTGAAGTAGGGTCATAAAATGGACATGACAACACATCAATCACAACTCTGAGAGACTAAACATACCATCATGTCAAGTGGCCCCCTGCATGAAGTGCCTGCAAAGTGGCACCATCATGTGCCAATACAAAACCATGCAAGCCATCTGGAATTACAAAGGTAACACATAAGCAAATCTTGATCTCAGACACTTACAAAAGCATGGATGAAGTCTAGTTACCACACTAACCATATCACAACTAGGTGACCACTCCACCCCAAACCTGTGCTACATGCAGCACACCAGTAGCCAACAATTGTATCCCATTGTAAGTTAACCTACCTATTACACAGACAAAAGCCTATGCACACATCTAACTTGCACTGATGTCAGGTATCAACAATAACAGATGTTGCTAAGGAAATGCAGACAACACTGGTATAAACATGTCATACCTCGATTAGGTGACATGGAAACATTCATGTCACTATGGACACATCCCAATAATGTACAGTTCTATAAGAGACACCTGCCCAAAATGAGTCACGGAGTTAGTAGCAAGGTCACTTAGATATGCCCCATATGTGGTGTTACAAGAAACAACAATGAAGTCAGGTCCTAAACATCATGGAGAGATGTGTCCTAAATACACACAAGAATGGTCCTGTAAGGCCCAGGATAGCCCCTACCAATGTCTCACACCCATTTTTATGGTTTCTTCTAGGTGTGTTTGTAGTAGACAACCGTATCGTGCAGGAAGAAGAGACACAAACCTTGTAATCACCAACAGAAGGACACCAAATTGTTGTACATCACTACTCGCATCTCAGACATAGCAAGCAAGGCATCTGTCTGTGGATGAATCCATGACCCCAAACACATGTGATGCAAACATCCCTGCAAGTCAATCCATGATGCATCCCAACAATCAGGACACAATTCACAATCAACACACAGGTGCTGTACACCTACAACCAACATTCCATATCAAGTGTGCAAATGATCATAAAGTGGATCCACACCTTGGCCCTACCTGTCATTTCCATCATAGCTACTGCAGTTACACATGACTAATGACATTCTATGAGGCATGAATGTATCTGTCTGACAATATATGACAGTGACACAGTCCTGTCTGGGACATCACAGTAAATGAACAACCATTGCAGATGTACCATAACGACAACAGGACCGTATGGACAAATATGTGAGAGATTCCAGACATCATCCCAGCTGCATGGCCAGCACATGCCTACATCTAATGCATAGACATGTATACTAGTGGGAATGGGGCACATGCAGACATGTAGGCACAAGGAAAGTTGGCTACACCGAAGACACATCACTCATAACAATGCACATTCTCCACTTACCAATGGAAAGTAGTTTGCTACAGCTGCCAAAATTTTGACATGTAAGTCATGTCACATGTATGATGGACACCCATGCATCACAGACTACTGTGAGGCACCAGCACCCAACATACAATAGAGAACACTTACCCATGGGTTGCAGATGTCAAACTCCATACATCCACAGACACATGGCAGAGGACAGCGAGCAACATCCTACCTACCTTTGTATTGTGACATTTGGGAGGTGTGATCTGTTGGTGGAAACGAATACCCACCAGAGTGGATAAAACTGAATATTTGTACACTAAACACAGTCATATGGCTACCTGTTGTGCAACTGGACTGAGGGTTTCCCTAAGTATAGTCATAGGTCCCAGCTCCAAAAGGATGAGCACACCAGATGGAAACTCATGGCCAATCTACACCAATTTGATCCCAGGTGATCCGTGACACATGACACATCCCACATTGTCAGGGGGAACAGTCTGTCCCTCACTTACTCACCCCCTTGTGGCTGCTGTGCTGCCCTCAAATGCCCATCCAAGGCCCGGTAGGTCACCTCCAAAATGCAGGCCATTAGGAGGGTCTTGGTTCGACGGGCACCCCGTCCTCGTTGGGAGGACAGCCCCAGCTGGACCTCTGCGATCTTCTGGGCCCAGTGTCTTAGGTCCTACCACCTCTTCTGACACTGGGTGCTCTGCCAACTGTGGACCCCTAGGGTCCACACCTTCTTGGCGATGGCTTTCTAGAGCCCCATCTTCTGATGGGCATTGACTGGCATGGATGCAAATAACAAGACAGCATATTATGTCCGCAAGCCCCACACAAAATGACTGAGCCACATACATGTCAGTGCACCAATCTAATAGTATCCTGTCTTGACCATCCTGTCCACTTGTGGCACATACCAGTCATTGGACAGAGGAACATGACAACAAAACACTTCCCAATAGGGTGCCCTACATCCCCCCAGCTCAGGCACTGCACTGACAAGTTAGGCCTACTGTGACTTTTGTGGGACATGAGCTAGCCACATGACAATGACCAGGAACACAATGGAACACATCACACAAAGTGGCAAGTGACAGGTAAACCGCCCAGCAAACAATGCACACAAACATTCACTACCTATGAATGTCACCCGCTGCATACAGTCTCTACAGGTCACAACCAGCCTACAGACTGACCCATTGCGCTTGGGCCACAATGAAGGGAGTGACAAGTTGAGCACACAAACAGTCAAGCCTGTCCATGTGTGGATATGTGCAGATACAGATGCAGGCACCTGCTACTTCAGGAGATGTCACAACATTACAATACACACTTCCACACATGTGTGTTCACTAAACCTAGAGAGAAACCTGGCCATGTATTGTAAATGTCCCAATTTACACCCAAACCACAGAGTCCAATATCATGGCACATCAGTTAACAACCCACTGTTTGCAGATGTGCAATTTACAAAATGCAAGGAGCCTGCAAAGGACACATCAGAGCTGGATGAAAGAGACAACAGGGCTGTGGGATCAAGGGACCTGTCAAGGCTATGTGACACACATTGTCTGAGTTGATAAGATCACATCAGTCACAGACCACCTCCCTGCCCCCAAAGCAATTCCCCTAGTAATCATTAGACAGAGGCTCAGGAAGATGCATATTGGCAGTGAGGCATGATTTGGCAACATCACATGCTGTGCAGGAAAACAGGGTGTGGGCACAGTGTCACACTTGCATTGCAAAAGGGAATTGATACCAGCCCAGATTTCGACTTTTGCTGTGAATAACGATAGACGGGCCCGGTCTCTGCATGCTGAGCAGACAGACCTACACAAAACACCATATCCAACAAATTATATGCATCACAGTAAATCATGTAGCCTACAGCCAATTGCCATTGGATGTCTATGTACAGAGCTGAGGGGCATAGTGAGTCATCACCTGGCTTCAGAACAACAGTCCAACAAGGCCTGATGTGGCCAGAAATCCCTGTGCAAACACAGAAAGACCTCAACCAACACATACAACAAGCATTCACCCTTCTTGCTGTCATGCACTCACATTTGACCACACATTAAAAACATCATCTGGCAAGAGTTGCCTCAGGATGGCTGTCATGACACCTCATCTATTCATGTGCATTCAACTCAATTTGGGTCAGGGAACACTCAATGCACACTCATCACATTGTCTCAGGACATCAAACCTGTCACTTGACATAGATACATGCCCATTGACTCAATCATAAATGCATACTGACAGCACCTACAGGGCTTTGAGGACACACTGTGACAAACTGGGTCTGAGCCTAGTCTAACCAAAGCTAAGATAAGTAAAGGTAGAGAGAAAAGTGTGCACATGGGACACTTACCTGCTCCTCTGGTGCACCATAGAGCTGTTCATACAGGGTAGGACCTCCCCCACAAGCTTCTCCAGCTCTTCTGGTGAGAAGGCATGTTCCCTATCACCTGTCGGACGAGGCATGATTGCTCCCAGAGGTGGTACACCGCAGCTCAGGTAGTGAAGGTCTTGCTGGCAGCAGTGTCAGGAGTAATGTGAGGGCTTTAGAAGAAGATAGCGATCACATCCACCTCATATGCGACTGTTACCGCCGTCAAACACTGCCGTTGGCCCAAGAGTGCCACAGGCAGCATTGTTATCCTATGGAAAAGTCCGCTGCAGTAATGTCCGCCTACTGCCATGATGACTTCTGCCGGCAGTCGCATGTGGATCCCAATGTCCAGTGGAGTAGGTCAGGCAGCCACCATTTTAGAGGCATACAATGTAATTACATGTTATTTTTGAGGCTTCACAATTTGGAAAATGTTGTCCTGGCGAATCTTGGGTGCTGGCCTTGTCCTATCATGTAGGTCAATCATTTTAGTAATCATATTGGTATGTGGTCCAGCAAATATGACAAAATAATTGGGGGCACAGCCACCACCCTCTCCCCCATGGGCAATCCAGGACTTGGGGCATTGAATTACAGTCAGAGTTGCAAATTGGATGCACATATTGTTGCTGTCCAGATGGATGATGTGTACACATATGTTGAAAAACAAGGGGGTAAAGTATTACAAATGTGTAATTGTCAGTTTTGATGTGTGCTGTATATCATGTTTGTAGTGGCTCAAAAGACAGTTCGTATTTGACATGTACTATGTAAATTGTAAGGGACACAATGAATGACAGCCATATCTTCCTTTTGTCCCACATAGTAACCCTGGCAGGAGAAGGATCAGACAACCTCCTTTGTACCATTCACCAACAGACTTGCAGGCCATGATGGAGGACAGACATATCGCCTGGATAGGCAGACAATCATGGATCTTTGTCATCAGCTGGAGCCAGATCGGATGCCAGCCACCCGTCATCCAAATAGCATACCACCTAAAGGGCCTGGCTGGTTGGTAAGTAACATATTTCATGTGAGTTTATATGCTATGTTTGTGCTAGTGACACAATGCTTTTAGTCTCATGGTTTCACACATGTCGCATTCCCTTACAGGGTACTCTGCATGCCCAAACCATCTATCGTTGTTGACACTGGTGAAGAATGCAACTACGCCAGGCGAAGTACCCTTCAACGATGTACATGGAAGGACATGGCATGTTGTAGAGCGGGATTTGTGCTCCTGAGGGCATGATTCTGCAACATTCACAAGACAGGTGGATCCGTTCTCTACTCACCCGCAAAAGTGTGTAAGAACATTGTGGCCAGCTGTATGCTCCACAATCTTGCCCTGAGGAGCAACATACCATACATCCCTGATGTATGGGAGCTGGCAGTGTCCACAGGGTGAGCCTCTGGAAATGCCATGTGAGGATGACTGTGATGAGGATGAAGGTGGAGGCATGCAGGCAGATCTCATCAATCAGTACTTCACTTGTGTGTAAGTATGTGATGTTCTGTGATTACTGTGACTGCATGGGGTACTGTAGAGGTCAGGATTTGTTGAGAATGTTATCTCTGTTACCATGAGACAGGGCATCTCGTGCTATGCATCATACAGCCAAGGTTTTCTGGCTACATCAGACTTGAAGATGTGACTCTCTTGAGGATCTCCTTTGTTTGGGGCAGTCACATTGCGCTATCAGTAAAAAAAAGTTTGAAATGAGTTGTGTGTCTTATGTATGCCTTCACCTGTCTAAAATCCTTGTATGTCACTTATTCATTCCAGGTCTCCTCGCCATGCAATCCTCATGTGGGCATTTCAGAGTTGGGACATTGGTAGGTAGCTGTTGCTGGTCTGGCACGTGAAGTGGACATGGATTGATTCAGGTACTGTTTGTCACAGATTAGGAGTGAATGAGTCTTCTGCCCAGGCTGCCTGGACAATGGGAGGGCAGGGATTTGAGCTACACAATAGACCTGTGTGCCGTGGTGTGTTGGTCCAATGGTCTTGTGTGTGTGATCATGTAGCCTTGTAACATGTCATCAAAGGTAATCCATCCCTTCTACCTTCACATTGTGTTGACACTGATCCTGTATGACGTGTTTATGGCTGTCATTGTGTTCTCTAATTGCAGGCCAGTGTGCCTGTGCCACACCACTGAAACAGGTTTTTGACATTCCACAGGGTGCTTGCTCATTGTTATGAGAAGAGCCTGAGCTCAGGCTCTGTAGACCGCCATCTGTCTGTGCCATGGTGTATGTTAAGCTAGCAAGCCTGGTTTTTGTATGTCATAAGGGTCAAACTGGAGACAACAACATGCCGTCTTTGCCTTATCTATGGGACAAGTTCATACAGGCCCTTTCTGGTGTGGTCTGGAGCACTGTGGTGATAGGATATCTGGCCTGGATCCATATGGCTAGGATGTTTCTTGGCTATAATTGTGCAGACATTCTTAACACATGTACAATACAGTACAATAAAATGTTTGATGTGACCAGACGCTTGTGACATTGTGTTGCTAGTCATCCTCAGCATGACACTGCCTGAGACATTTCCTTCCATTCATTGTCTTATTATGTTTTAAGCATGTACATTACATGTGATTATCATTCAGTATTCCAAACAGATAAAAAAGAGAGGTGGTAGGCAGTGTTTTAGTGATGGGGCATTTATTTACATTACAACAAAAATCAATAGTTATACTGGATAAAAAATACATAAGGTGAAGGGATCAGTCATGGCAGATGTAATCAGTAGAGTAGAGGCCACAGTCCAGTGTCCGACTACCTTGGAAAATGGAAAGAGGTTAAGGAACAGCCTACAGAGTGAGTACGTGGCAGACAAAGGAATGACATCAGGAAGTGGTCACTTGCTGGCAGTGGTTGGTGTCTTGCCACCCGTACCTCCTGGATGCTTGGCTTGATGTCCACACATGTGGGGGGGGTCAGTAACTGTAGAGGCAGAGGTGTCCGAGGTGTGTTCTTCCCCTCCCAGGGCCTCCCTTCCAGTGGCTGGCACTGATGAAGGGTGTGGTGTGGATGTGCCAAAGGAAGGGGTGTGATGTTGTTGCCTATCCCTGCTAAGGCTACTGTTAATGTCCCTCAGCACCCCTATTAGGGAGGACATGTTGGAAATGTGGGTATCCCTCTGTTCCCAGATCTCACAATGGAAATCCCTCTGTAGCTCCTTGATTTCCCTGAGTTCAGTCAGTACCTGGCCCATCACGCCTTTATACTGTCCGAAGGAGGCACCGAAGACCTGGCTGATGGTATCCTAGCCAGGAGCATTACCAGCATCCTCTTGCCTCTGGGCACACCATCGCTCCCACACTCCCTCCATCCACGTGCCTGCACCCTTGGTGCTGCCTGCCCCTTTCCACTGGTTCCAGGCCCATCATTGTCAGGGTTGGCAGGTTGTGACTCAGGAACCCAGACTGGTGGGCACAAGATGTTGGAGACTCTTGTAGGGATGCAGCTCTGAGGGTGACTGGCTGCCTGCGATGTAGAGGCCACAGGGCTGGGAGGAGTCGATATGGTCAGGCTGAGGCTGACCGGTGTCTTCAGGTCAGGTTGCCTAGATGGGCCAGAACTGTCCTCAATGTCCAGGGTTCCACGAGTGTTTATTTCACTGAGGGCTTCGTCCATGTGGGTAGTGGCAGTCGCCTCTTTGGTGTCAGTATTTGCAGTACCAATTGCAGTGGCAGCACAATATGTTGGTGTCGAGAGACAATGTTAGTGGTTGTGTTGTGGCATCTACCTCCAATAGTTGACAGTGACATTGGGCTAAGGCCATGTTCCCATTGTATTTGCTGATTTCCCTTATGTGACAGGTTCCCTTATGTGATCATTTGCAGTGATCTGACATTGTAGCCACATACCATTTCCTGTTCAGTGACCTAGCCTCAGACTGTATGGAATCTTTAGCTGTTGGATGGATGGCAATAGACTCATGTCTTGCCACCAGTGCAGACAGGACATTGGCTAGGCAGGATGTTGTTTGAGTCATCTTGAAAGCTTTGTTTTGTCATGCAGGTATTGTCATAACCTTGTATGAAGTGTGATAGTTGTCATCCTGTGGTCCGTGTGTTGTGGATGTGACTGCTGACAATGCCACACAACAAACACATTTTAGGGGCTTTGATTTGTGTAGGAAGCTCTTTTCAGACAATTTGAGCTGTCCTTCCTGTCAACACTATTTTCATCTTGGTATGTCAGCTCTAGATGGATCTGGGTGTGTTGTCACATCACAGATTGTACCATGACCAGTATCCTTGTCCCTCCCAGGTGTTTTGGACAGTGGCCTGGTGTTTGCGGTCATATGGTCTGGTCCTTGGTGAATGTATGCAGACATTACTCTTATCACAACTCACAGTTCACATTGTCTATCCTCTGAGGTGAGTGGACATTCATAACAAGTATAGCAACAGGGATATTTGACCTTATGCAGAGTGTACTGAGTAATTATATTGGGTAGACAGAGATTCATGGCCTCAGCAGTCATGTGACTCCCTGTACTGCATGCAGTTTTTCAATTTGACAATTTGAGTGTGTTTCCAGGTAAAGGTTTTTTTGGCAGATGTACAGTGTAATGTTGCTTGGAGTGTGAGTAAGGGATCCTCCTATAAGTACTAACCATTTCACTGCCTGTATTCCACACACTGTAGAGTCATCCTCCTGTCAGGTGAGTACAGGTAAAAGGCTGAGTAGAGGGAGAATGGCCATAGTATCAGAGAACACAGTTTTGGCTGAGTGTAGTGAGAGTCTCAGTGTCTCCCGGCCTTAGCATTCCTGTTATTGCCTGATCTACCCACACACTGCACAGATGAGATCCCGTCAAGTGGGTACACTCCAATTGGGAGTTGACAAACAAGGTAATTATGATTATGCTACACTGTTATAGTTTTATTCATAGTAGTACAGTGCCTGCTGGGACTTACAGTGCAGTTAATCCCTGTACTACACCCACTGTACAAAGATGTTGTTCCCCAGGGTGAGTTTACTTGATATGTTGGAGGCCAGACAGGGGGTCTATGGACAGGTTGACACTAGACTGTTGAGTGAGGTGATATTGTAGGTGGCAAGAGGTGACCAGTGAGCATGCATCCCAATACATTTTGGTGTCACTTTTGTTGCCATGACTTACCCGATTCCACTACCCCAGGTATTCCTGTCAAGCCCTCAGGATGCACGATAGCCAAGGCCTTCTGCTCACATGATGTTAGCTGTAGAGGAGGAGGTGGGGGACCGCCGCCAGTCTTCAGGACCGCAAGCTGGTACCTGGACGCCATGGAATGAACCTTCCCTCTGAGGCCCTTCCACCTCTTCCTGATGTTTTCCCTTGTGAGCGGGTAGCTCCCTCCAGAATTCACTCTGTCGACCATCCTTTGCCATATTTCCATTTTCCAAGTGATAATAGTTTGCTGGACCTGGGCTCCAAATAGTTGTGGCTCTTCTCTAATAAGTTCATCCACCATAACTCTTAACTCATCATCTGTGAAACAGGGATTTTTCTATGGTGACATGGTGGTGGAAAACAAGAAAAATATATATAATGGTTATATGCTGTGTAATGAGGAGGTGACAGGAGTAAATGGAGTGTAGAGGTGCAAATATGTGTGGTGGGAGTGCGTTGAGGGTGTGGGATATGTGCTTAGTGCAAGTTAGAGCAGTGCCTAATCTATGTTTGGTACTCTGGCTTGTGTTCGGCCTGGAAATGCAAAGGATTGTGGCGTGTGAAGGGGTGCGTTTTACAGTGTGATTTGTAGGTGTGTCACGTGTATGAATGTGAGTCAGCTGGGTTGTTTTCAAATGCATCCAGTATGGTGTTGTGTATTACCGTGGTGACCGTCATCCGCTGCGGTTCGCACTGCCATTGGAAGACTGCCATGGCAAAACTGCCAACTGCCATCGTGATTTTCGACCTGTAATAGGTTTGGTGGTTGTTTAATGGACTGGTGGTGCCAGTGGTCGGACCGCCTATTTCTCACCCTCCAGGATCCTGGCAGGGTAAGATTTTTGGCTGGCTTTTGGCAGGCCTGCCTGTGAAACTCGCAATACGGCGGTCTGAAAGACCACCAACATGGCTGTCTTTTGGCTACTGCCACCATAATGAGACCCTAGATATCCACCTATCTGGTGTGTCACATAGGCCATGGTGTCATAGATGATAAAAAACTGGGTGATTTATGTTAGAGTACTGTTTGATAAAGTCAGTAGCCAGTAGATTATGGCTTGTGAAAAATCCTCTGGGAAAAGTCTGTAAGTAGGAGATGTTTAGCCTGTATTTGAAACTTATCAATAGCAGCCTGTTGATTGTGACAAAGTAATGTCAAAGCTTATTGATAGTGTCTTAATGATTAGGAGAGGCGTGTTTTTTGTGAACTTTTTTATGTGAGGAATTAATTATGTATAATTCTGTCATTGTACATCAGTGAACAATGAATGAAATGCCATCTTAAATTTAAAGGATTTAGAAGTGTTAGATACAAAAGTATAAGGCCATACATTAAATAATAAGTTTAAAAAACTGCAAGAAAAAGAAAGGTGAAAGGAAGAGTATCTGAAGCATAGGCAGAAAATATTGTAGTGCATCTATTATAGACAGTGTTGGGTGTGTCTATCAGCTGCAGGGTTCTGTCCAAAGACTGTTTATGTACATTTCAGACCACAAGACGTTGTGCTACCCATGAACTTCACAGGATCTAAAAACATTTCTTGCAATTTACATCATATGCAAATGATGAACTGTACAACATACTTAACTTGCGGTCAAAAGTGATACATGTACCATTTGGTTCTCTCAGGTATTAATTGGTGAGTTTATGGTCAAAGGAATTAATTCAACCAGAAGACCCTGCTTGGACTGTTGATATTCCAGCACCTGGTATGATTTCTGTTGAAACAGGAATGTATATATGCATGTATGCATGCATACTTGTATATATGTATGTTTTCATGTGGATATTGGTACAGTGGAAATCTAGTCAAAGTATGGAAGAGCTGTACCTGTTCAACAACATGGACATAGTCATCAAGTGATTTGAGATGTAGTTGGTTTGTGGATTGTTAATATAACATGATGTAGTGTTCTTTAAAGATTTGTGTCTTCAGTCCTTTCCTGAATTCGAGTAGGATTGGGTGCAGTCCTGATGGGTATGGATGTTGTTCCAGGCCCTGGGTGTGTAGATAAAAATGGCCTGTTGCCCTGTTTTACATTTTTACACTTTTTTGTCTTCAGTCTGATAGTATTCTGGCTGCATTGGTCCCGAGAGCCACAGGAGACGAGAACTTGTCAGCCAGATAGGCGGTGTTGAAGGTTATGATTACTTTATAAATAATGCAGCTGATTTTAAAGTTTGTACAGGATAGTGAAGGGTGCCAGTGCACTTCTTTTAGGATGGGGTAATGTGCTCTTCATGACTCTGAGAGTGTGCATTCCTGCTAAGATCTGCCCAAGCGGTGAGCATCTGGCATTTTCTACCTTTCTACTGTTGCCTTAGTGAACATAACAATCATACATATATGCTGAAGATCCTGGTGGCCGCACCATGCCCACCCTTTTGCTTGAGCATGACTACCATCTGTTCACTGTGTGCAGTGGACTGACAGTGATGGCAGCTATGGCAGCACGAGCCTTTTTACCTGCAACCTGCACAGGGAGCTATATCTACGGCCTCCCCACTAAATTGGTCTGTCAGTTCTCTGGCACCATGTCCTTAGCTACATCAAGTTGCATGGGGATGTGGCATTTGCATAACCATTTTTTGCATGTGGCAGAACGAGTAAGCATGATTGACTGTGGTCAGAGCAGAGTCTACTTTGTATTTCCTCTGTGGTGATGGTGTACAGAATGAAGGGGGGAATGTATCCTGTACAACAAACAGTTTACGCTGCTGGACTCTCTCAATGCATTCCTGAAGCCTTTGTGACAACTCAGACTCTAGAGTGTCAGAAAAGAGGATACAGCATTAACCTCTCAAGTGCAGACAAAGACTTTTTAGTGTCCTGCCCTTTAATTCCCTTATAAGTTGTACTCCCCTAAGGCTGATAACATTAAAGTATGAAGACGTAATACTCTTTTGTGCCCGTATTTTTGAGTTTTTCTGAGCAGAGACTCCAGCCCCACCTGTCCTTTTTGCTGGCACTCAAATACAAATACTGATTCTGGACTCTGTTTTTTATAAATTGAACATAACATCAAGTACTATGTAGCATCTTGGTAACCTATCAGTCCTGAATACAAACACTATAAACTAAGATTAGTCATCATGATTTACCATACCCCAAGTACTTTCAGTATGAAATACAATTGTTCTGTTCTTATCTTATGTAAGAGCATACCTACCTAGACATTTGAACAAGGAGTATTGACAGTCACACTACATACACTATAGATAAACGCCTATCCACAAGTTCCAAAAAGCATGAGGTACTCATGCACACACCTCATTAGTCATTCCAGAATCTACACATTTCATAAAAGGTTTCAACAGCACTTATGCCAAAATGGAAAAATATATATTTTAAGAAAACTCCATTTAAGACCAATAAGTTGCGAACCAATACACAGGGAAGTAACCAGATTTACACCTTCTAAATAACAAATTCTTCAATCAGAATGGTTTTCTTGACATTTTTCCATGATGAAATGGGTGAATAGAGCATCATTATTTGCAGCTTAAATCTCATAAAACATCCAACCACCATAGAGGCCAGTGGAGAGGTCAAATAGTACTGTGGTGAAAGGGCAAGATGTACACATAGGCAAGTTGCAAATTTCAGGTGCAAACTTTTTGCATCTTTTGAGATCTGGCTGTCATTTTGCAATGCAACCTATACCCTAATAGGTTGCATTGTAAAATGATAATTCTCAAAGGGTTGTAAAACATCCTGTCAAAATAATATTTATTAAGAAGTTTACTATTTATGATCCCCTTCTATTGATTCTGAAAGCCAATATGGAGGCCTGCAAGGGACAGCAGATGTTCATACCTGTTTTCACATTCTCAAATAGGAAAGATTTTGCCTGGAAACAACCTGTTTCTTTTAAAAGACAGGTTCTGGTTAGACAAATAAAAACGCTTTGTCATTTAAGAATATATTGTGCAAAGTACACAGTGGTCCTACAGTTTGCTTTGGTCCCCCCAGGCTGCCTGACACAGTTCTCATGATGAAGGTTTCCCATGGAGAAAATTCTCTTTGTGAATGAGATACCACCCCCCCCTGCTTGGGTGTAGATGATCAGTAGTTTGTGACTGCGACTGCAGCCACAAACCATTGATTCATTTAGGGTCTCATTTTGAGTTTGATCAAAACTCCTGACAAGGTGGCCGCTGCCTTCATGGCTATCCCCTCCCCCCTGGAGTTATTAAGAGTTTCCCACTAGGTCAGTGGGCGGAAACTGAGGTTTCCGCGCTCCGGCCTAGCAGGAAACAGGCTACAACATTGTCTCCGGCTCGATATCGAGCCAGCGGCAATGCTGTAGACCGCAGGGTTCACCACCACCCTAGCAATGTTCAATGTCTGCAAAGCTGACAGTGAACATTGCGACAGTGCTGGGCAGGTGGGCCCTTGCATGGCCCATGGCAAGTGCATAGGTCTCCTGCACCTGCTCTCCACCAGTCTTTTGGCAGAGAACAAAGTCAAAAACTGCAGCGCTTCCCTGGCGGATTACTATCTCCGCCACTGCCAGGCCACCAGGATCATGGATCCTGGCAACGGCGATGGTCCTGACCACCACCATGACTCCTGACCGCCACCACAAGTGTGGCAGTCTGAAGATCGCCACATTCTTAATGAGGCCCTTAATCTGCTAATTATAATTTGGAGTGTGTTGCACAACTTTTGTGAGCGAAGAAGACTTTTCCAGCTCTCAAAATGTTTTTTTTACATCACAAACAGGACTTTTGCATTTCTAAGTATTGTGCATTTGCAAATCGCAAGCTTTGTCACTGCAAACTGCTTTTATAATTGAGTCTTTGATTTCTCACGTTTCAATATCAGATATGTTTTCAGTCCTGTTCTTGAAAGCTTGGACAAATTTTCATGCATAATTGGTAACATTGCTTGTGATGCAGCAAAAATGTTTTGCCTACTTTGACGTCACAGTTATCATCTATACAGGGCAATCTTTGCATTTTGTTCTTTAAAGTACTAATAGATTTATTGTAAAAAGGTGCACTGAAAGCCTACCTTAGAGAACATTCACTATGGAGTTTTAACTGTGATTGGTGTGGTATAGCCCAAAACCTTCATGCATACCTCATTAATTCAATTCCATGTGATCCTTTCTCATGTTAATTAATAGTTTGCACTAAATGGATATTGATTTTCTGAAAATAAATGTTTTAAGTGTTACATGCAAAAGTTGAAAAATGCAGTTCTGCATTATTCTTAAGGAAATGTATTAACAGAGTTATTTAGTTTTAATTCTGCATGTAGACATGAACACTGACAGAGCTTATTAAGGATGAAATAATTATTTTGAATGCTATATGTGTTTGGTGTGGTACAAAAGAATGAGCCATTTTATTTTATTTTACTTAGCCTAATGAGGCCTTCAAAACCCTGCTTTCTGATGTGTAGAAAAATGTTTAGTCATTTGTGTTAACATGAACCTTTCTTTCAGATTTCCTTCCAATTAAATACTAGCTTGAAAATAGATATCCTATTGTTCCACACAATTGTGAGCCTGAGAAATTAGTCTTGAGCCCAGTACATTGAGGAACTGTGGAATTGGATGCAGTAGATAATTGTTCCAACTTGTACAGAAGATAGATGCCTTTCACATGCTGGGAATCTTTCCTGATGTTGCTGTGCTATATTGCATGAAGGACAATTACACCTTCTGAGTCATGAGGAGAGATGGATGAGCAAATCATCTTACACTTTGGACTTTAACATACAGTTTCCCTATTGGATTTGCTGCAGTATTCTTGTCTTTTACTCTAGGATCCTTCTTTTTTAGAGTCTGAGAGGTACAAACTTATCTACCATTATCCTTCATTTTACAATGCTTTACTGAGACTTAGACATGTTTCCACTGACCCCAAGAAGAAGACTCTTGATCAGTCTTCTGAAATGCTGAAGCCTTCCCTTTTACCTGCTTTTTGCCAACTTTGGTTAGTCACCTTTTTCCCCAGATGTAATTTTTCCAAATTCTTTTCGTCCCTTTTTTCTAACTTTTGTCCACGTGTTTTAGCCCAGCACAAAATAACTTTTGGCTTACCAATCCATAGGATTTTCCCTTACCCTAGCTAGCTAAGCTTAGATGACTTTTCAATTGTATTTATGTTTAAGAGAACTGAACAGCGCTTGTTTTCTACCCATCAGATTATCATGTCAGTGTTTTGTATTGCCTTTGTCCAATGTTTAGTTTTTTGGATGTTAGTTCACTTTAATCTTTTTGTCACCTGGGTCAAACCATGATGATTCTGTCTCTTTATAACTTTGTTTTGAAAATCGTCTACATAACTTTGAGTCTGAGCTTGTAATAAAACCCCTTAACTTTATTTCAGACTTGAGTTTTCCTTGTGTGGCCGACAGTGGTGGCCTGCAGTACTAATATATAGTGGGGCATGATAGCGCTAAACTCAACATATTTGCGGCTCCCCCAAGTGTGGCACTTCCTCTCCTGGATCCACGAGCAGGAATTAAAGGCTTTCTTTTTGCTTAGTAGAATGCAAATCCAACTATTCCTGGGGCTGCTCTCATGCTGTTTTTAGGATATGAGCAGCTCCATGATTGAAGGAAGCATGATAACCCAGCACTCATGTGAGGCTGTGTTGGCTTGTGCCAGCAATCCCCCAGCTGTTCAACAGCCCTGGGATTTCTGGGTCTACAATGTGCATGTCAGGCTGGCTAGATAGACAGCCAACCCAACATCCACACTGAAAAGGACAGCAGTCATCTTGCAAATGCAGGATTCATCCCCGCCCCATGCCCTAAAGCTCGGCTGCACACAGAGCGAGCTGGTGGCAAAATAAAATGGCATTATTATGCCATTTTATTTATTTATGTTTGCCTGCTGCAGCAGGTGGGCAACACTCCTCCGCTCTTAAGGAGGAACCGCCCCTGCTGGCCACCTGGGTCATACTGCCTTTTTAAATTGCATTGTTTAAAGAGATTTTGATTTAACTATTTTTCCTCCCCTTCATGCTGGGATAAAAGATTTATTGACCTTGTTTAAAGTATAACCTGAGAAATGCTTTAACACTTGCTTAGTCATTGCAGCTGTTCTGCCCAATTCGACTGGCAGGAGGGCCTGTGGAATGTTTTCTTTTGGGGGGCAAAGCGAATAGCACTTAAATGAGTCGAAACTTTTATTCATAACATTCACAAATTAAGCATTCAGTTCTCATACATTTTTTGGTCGCATGGCAAGTCTACTGTTTGTAACATGTCATCACAAGGCATCTTCTCCACCGCAATTCCATCAAGGACTGTGCTAGGGTGATGTTAGATTTAGTGGCAACAGTCTGACAAAAGTCAGTTTCTGCATTCAAAATCTCTGGCTGCTACACAGACCCCACCCTATACAACATCCACAGGGGGACAAGATTCATGAATTACTGGCACAATCGTCCATGTTTCAAGGCATTAAGAGGGGCGCAATGATGTCCGGTCGTATTCATTACAGCGCCACCCAAAACCAAACTTGTTGAAAAGACGGCCTTTTGACGATAATGACGGGTTTGGTTGTGACGGTGACGGCACTTGCCGTGTGGTATATTTGGCTGTCGGCCCAAGCAAAGTCTGCGGGAAACCACTCCGACTATATGTACTAGAATTTTATTATCATACAATGAGGTACGCATTCAGACAAGATAAATAGAGACAGTAATTTAATGCTTGGCTGAAGAACGAGGCTACTGTCTTCAAATGCGACTGAACATGACGCAGCACCGCCCAGAACGAATTCTAGTGTCTCTAAATAAAGCCTTTTCCTTCTCAAACCTTACATCAAGTCATATGCTCTAATTTGAGTTGGCAAAGCCTCAAACAGTCTGAGCCGGTATCGGTGACAGACAGCAGTTGATGATGTATAAACAGAATTTTCGACTCTGCGTGGAACCATAGGTCGAATAATAAACCATTTTGCCTTTCTAATATGTGGCAAAAACTGGAGCACGTGGCTCACTGACTGGAAAATCCTCTGCTGCTCTGAAACTATCAAGAGACGCATTAATTTCCGAAGGAACTGGTCTCATGTTTGTTATTTTTTGTTTTGAGAACTGCATCATAATACATGCTAAATTAGTGCCTGATTGAAGAATTAAATCAAACTAGGTTGTATAGAACTATTGACATTTTCCCACAGAATGCCGATGCTATTTTTCAGAATGAATATTCGTGCCACCTGTATTCCATGACCCCCATTACCTACCAACCTGGCAGCACCACACCCTCATGATACTTTAGTCATCAACTAAAAATGTTCTAAAATGTTCAAACCGTGTTCTACATCAAGGCAGGCTTGACTGTCTGACTGGGCCATCTGTAATGTGCACACTCTCAATAGGTCTCTTGACACAGGTCTTATTTGGAGCAGCCTCGAATAACTCTGGTGAGTTTTCAGGTATTAAAGAAGGTAGTTAATTATGTAATGTGTCACAGGTGTGTATATAAAGCAAATTTCAGGAGATGAGTCCCTAGTAAAAGAAGGCTTTTCATCTTAAGAAAGTAACTGGACTAGAGTTCTCATTATTAGATGAAGATGAGCACAGGACACCATTGCATAATTTGTAAATAAAACAAGTGCCTGCACCCAAAGTTTCACTCAGAAGACTGCAGGCGGCACTATCGAAGTTAGGGGTGCCAAATATCACGGCAGGCTAGGCTTGATTCCACCTCAAGGCTTTTTTCATCCATCAGCAGACACTCCCAGCTCCTCATTCTTTCAGATTCTTTTCCATCCTTGCTTTCTTTATTTGTCACTGGATATCCATCTTTCTCTTCTTCCTTCTTTCTCTGTTTGTATTTTTCTCTCTCTTGCTCTGGATCTGTCTGATGAGGAAAAGTAAGTGTTAGTCCCATAACGTGAGTGTTGATAGGCCTCACCTGCAACCACCAGCTCAAATTAAGTACTGCATTCCACACTCATTACATGCACATACATGTGAAAAAGCTGCATGAGGTAAGGTGGCTCAAGACCATGTAGACATTTAAGGACCAGACAACAGGGCTGGTATATAAAATTGTTTATGCTCACCAAAAGTAGTACTGCAGAAGTACTCTTTTTTGTATTCTTCTGTGTTTGAGAATCGCACCAAAACGTCCAACCTCCTATTTGTAAAACTAGATAGAAGGCAAAGACCTTTCTATTTCTACAAACTACATTGGGATATTTTCATGCTTTGGGTCCTGTAGGAAATCTGTCTTTTGTGCTTGTCACCCCAGATTTTTCACCTTGAGTTGGACCCTATTTTTGGTGACTTAAGCATTTTGTGTATTTTACCCCTGCTAACCAGGATTAAAGTGCCTGTGCCCTCTTTAATTTAAAACAAGGTTAAATTGCCCTATTCCCTCTGGAGTGAGTTCCACATGACATTATCAAAACCCTCACACAATGCAAATTAGATTTCAAAGTTCCAGAATATGAATGAATACAGTTACTGTTCACACTTATCAGAGCAAGTGGTATGAATAACTGGGCAGAGAAGTCTTTGCTGGAGACTGGGAGAGATTATGGTCAGACATCCACTGGAGTGTCACCACCATGAAAATAAAAGAAATACATTGTAAGGTGCTTTATGAAGGGCATTTTACTCCACCAAAGTTCACAAGATGTTCCAGACATCCAGCCACTTGTGCTGGAGACAGTGCAGGCAAAAGGGGTTTCTTCACTCATATTTGGTGCAGATGCATACATATACATTCCTTGGTGAGAGCAGTGGCTAAGGCTCTCAAGATATCTTGGGATATCCTCCTTTGACCACAACTCTGTTTCTGCGGGCATGCAACATCAAGAATTGTCCTATTCGTGATTGGCACATTTACTTTGCCTGTAAGTCCCAAGGATATGGTGTAGAAAGAGCACCCAAGACTTGGAAGTTAACTGTAAATATTGGATAGCAGCACCTATTGTTCCATTTACTACAGTGACAGTGTAAACGTGGCTACAGACATTCTCAGCGGAGCCTGACTGCAGCAGTACAAAATCTGCAGTAACCATTTTTACCCGGTACATATCTCTCTTTTAAATATTTGTGAGTCATCCATCTGTAGGCCTTGTAGCCTGCAATTCTGGGTGTATGATATCTTAAGTGGGACAGGTGGAAAATTAATGCTACTATGTGCCTGCAGTCGCAAGGCTATTAAAGCTATTTTAATTGTGAAAGACCTAGTACTCCTTCGCAGAAATTCAGAGCACAGAATAAAATAATAATACTGTATCTCAGGTATGGAACCAACTAAAAAAATAAATAAACAACTATTTATAATAGTTAAAACAATGCAATTCAATTCTAAAGTCAGATTTTTAATAAACAGTAAGGAAAAATAACTTTTAAAATGTTACTTTTTGAGAATCGCCCCAAAACGTCCAACCTCCTATTTGTAAAACTGGATAGAATGCATAGTCCTTTCTATTTTTACAAACTACATTGGAATATTTTCATGCTTTGGGTCCTGTAGGAAATCTGTCTTTTGTGCTTGTCACCGCAGATTTTTCACCTTTAGTTGGACCCTATTTTTGGTGACTTAAGCATTTTGTGTACTTTACCCCTGCTAACCACCCCTATTTTTCCATACCTAAAGATACTGGAGGGTAATTTGCATTAACTCTCCAGCAGCTCCTAGCCTGTGCTCAGAAAGAGGTGTGAAATTCCTCCCATAAGCACGCAGTAGGAAGCCCTTTACGGGAAAAAGATGACTTCTCTAAGCTCAACAGATTATGCAGGGTAGGGCTGTGAGCATTCTGTAGACACCACAGTGTCAAATAATGATTGGCAAGCATGTAAAGCCACATGTAAGACTTCGGTCACTTGAAAGGGACCAAACAGGATGAAAGGACAGTTCTTGTGTATTCACTGCCTGTTTATTGAAGGATGATACTTTTGTCCTATCAGACTTATGTCTCTCTCTAGGTTTGGTAGGGGTAGAGTTCCTGATTCAAGTTGGGTCTTACTTTTAGATGTAGGATGACACTAGTGATTAGTGTGTCCCCAGGCACACCCACAACCCTCGGAGCCCATGTTTAGTGTGGCAAAAGACTTTAACCATCTTAAAAATGTTCTGACACATGACATTATCGGCTTGTTTGCAGTAAGGCAACCCAAAACTACTGAAAAAGGGGGTAGAGTTGTTCCCCCAGAACTTTCACCCTAATGGTTTAGGGTGTGCCCAGGACACCCCGCCCCACTAGTTGGCACAAGGCATAAATGTAGCAACTCAAGGCACCTGGGCAGAACACTTTCTGGTCCTGCGGAAGAGCAGAAGAGCACTTTGCTTTATTACTGTTTTGGTACTGCATAAATTACAGATGGTCTAAGGTTAAGATTGTCTATTCTGTGGCATACCTTCCAGGGGAATGAGCTCAGTTTTATTTAGTGACTTTGAAGGTTCAACCTGACAAGATTCCTTAAAATGAGAGGTCACCCACCCCAAATAATCCAATTACGTACACTGCTTATTCACAAAAGCATATAAGATTATGTAAAAAAGTACAACAGAAGTACTACTTTATGTACTCCAAATACTTATCTGAGTAGGTCGCCCTGTATCTTAAACTGGATCCTTTTTCTAACCAGTAGCCAGTATGGAGATTGACCACAGAAATTCAATCTATTTTTATCAACCCCAAAATGAGCCAAACATCTAGATTCTGTGCCTTTAGAAAGCCGTCAAACCAGCAAATAAGGCATTAATATAGTCCAAGCATGCATTAAGAAAAACTCATGAGGCCTTGTAGGAATGGAGAGTGGTGGGCTGTTCTGTCATAGTTTAATTAAGTGAAAGCAGCAGCTAGTCGTTTATCTGAAGCACAGATACTCTCACAAAGGGTGCAATACATAATTATAAATTAACTTACTTTAAAATACACAAGAAGGTTGAAATACATTATATTTGACAAAGATATGCAATAAGTGGAAATAGCAAATATTCAGCTCCTTTTGCAAAACGATGTGCAAGTGGGAGTGAACATTGAGTAAAGCACCAAGCAGTAATATTTTCAATCAGTCCAATACATTTGATATGCACACGGACAGTTGTAACATATCAATATTTCAACTCTGGTGCATAAATCTAGAAAACCAAAAATTAGGTGCAATTTGTGTATACATATTTAAAACATGTCTTAAAACTGTGCTAAAAATACAATACATGTGATAGGCACAAGTACAAATCATAAACCATTTTGGGGTAAGTGTTGAAACTAAAAGGGGCAAGATTTACTATTCCAATTCCAATCTAAACCATTATGTGGATGGTGTTGCACACTAAATGGGTAACATTTGTTATTCACATTCCAATTTACACAATTTTGGAGAAGGTGTTGGACACTAAAAAGGTCAAATTTACTATCCCCACTCCAAACTAAATCCTTTTGGGGAAGATGTTGGACTCTAAAGTGGTGATATTTATTATTCCCACTCCATTGTAAACCATGTTTAAGGTTAACAAAATCATATTTACTATTCCCACTCCAATCTAAACTGTTTCGGAGAAGTTGTTTGACACTAAAGGGGTACAATTTACTATTTCTACTCCAATGTAGTTCATTTAGTGGAAGGTATTGGACATCAAGGGCCTTATTACGAGGCTGGTGGTCAAAAACCTCCAGCGATTAAACCGCCTTGGCTGTGGTGGTCCGACTGCCATATTATGAGCTTAGAGGACAGACCCACTGACCTACCACCGCCCTCTCCAGGATCAGTGTTGTAATCAGCCAGGATGACGCTGAACTCAGCACCATCCTGCTGATTACAACCTTGTTCTCCGCCAGCCTTTTCATGAAGGTTCCAGCACCATGAAAAGGCTGGTGGGGAACAAGTGCAGGAGGCCACAGAGGGGCCCCTGAACTGTCCATGCTTATGGCATGGGCAGTGGAGGGGTCCCCCTGCCTAGCACCCATGAAATGTGCACTGTCTGCTTTTAAAAACAGTGTGCATTTTAAGGGTTCTGGTGCACCCTGCATGCAGCAGCATTGCCGCCAGTTCAATTATGAGCTGGGAACAATGCTGCCACACATTTCACACTGGGCTGATGGGTGGGGGCCTTGCTTCCCGCCCATCAGCCCAGTGGTAAAATTGTAATAGGGCTGGTGGGGAGACTGCCACCTTGCTGGCAATCTCCTCACCACATGTCTAGCGGTAAGGTTTCTCGACCGCCAAACTTGTAATCAGGCCCTAAGTGTTTCAAATTTACTGTTCACACTACAATCTAAACGATTTTGGGGAAGTTGCTAAATACCAAAAAGAGTCATATTTATTATTCCTGCTCCAATTTAAACTAGTTGAGGGAAGCAGTTTCAACCCTAAAATGGTCAGATTTACTATTCCTACAACACTGTACATTAGTTTACAAAATAAAAAATAACTGTAGAAAACATTAATGTTATTTACAATAAATATTTACAGTTTAAATAAATACTCAAGTATAGCAGAAGGCAATAAAAAATAGAACACAAACTATATTCACAACTTTTAAAAATTAATTAATTCAAACTTTTGCAAAATGAAATATAATTTAAAATAAGAAAACTTAATAATATAATAAGTGAAATATTTCTAAAACATAACATTTTAATTACCTCAGACTATGTTACTAATAATACAATATTATAAAAATTCGAAGGTAATAATTAACGTTTATAGAAAAAATTAAGTTAAATATTATTTATAGAAATACAAAAATATATTAATAATATAATTTACAGACAATGTATATATAGAAAAACTGCAAGAGCACACACAGTTAAGTTACAAACAATTGTACTTCGATTTATATACTTATAATTATTTATTCATATATTTAAAATTAAAATTAGACAATTACAAATATCAAACAAAAGAATGTTTTTAATATTTAATCCTATTTCAAAATGTAGCATTTTTTAAATAAACATTTACAAGTACATTACTTATAATCTACAATATGAAGTACAATATAAAAATAAAAACAAATACTTCAAAAATCTCCTCACCCAATTCGCCTATAAACAGTGGATTCCACTAATAAAAATATTGTTAAACATTTTTTTCAAGGAAAGCAATCAAAAAATTAAATCAAATAAGAAAATATCTTAAATATTTAATACATACACAGTTTTACTTAACAAGAAACATTTCTAAAAAACATTTATGTTTATAAAAAGTAGAATGAAAAAAACAAATACTTGAAACTGATTTAGATGTTAAATAAAATTAAATACATTTTTGATTCCTGACATGGGCTTCTTTACTCTGGATGAGATTTCACCCCCTCCTCTTTGATAGATCAAATGCTATGTTTGCTTATCCTGAAACCATTGTCCTTCCCCTGCCTGTTCCTTCCCTTTATAGAGCTGAAGATACCTGTCCACTATGTATACAAAGTTACTGTAAGTTTTATTCGAACTCTTGAGATGCCAAATAATGCCAACACATGTTATTTGCACTCTTGAATAGTTGTCTAAAATGTTAAGAAGGACATACAAATTAAAAAAATATGTATATGAAAAATTAAATCAAAAAGTTCAAATTCATAAATACATTGATAAAATGTTTAAATGTTATTGAACATTAACAAAACAGTACAAATTAAATACATACAAATGAAATAAATAGAAACTACATTTAAAGAGCTATAAAAATTTCAAAATTAAACACATTCATTTGTAAGTTAAAGTTTACATAACTAAAATAAAAAATCCTAGTTAAAAATGTACAATGAAATTTTAAAAAATCATCACACTCATGAAAATACTTAAAAAATCTTTCCATCCTTTTCCCTAAAGCCCCAACATCTTCCTACTACAAATTATATTGAACATATATTTTTATTAAAAACCTTTTAAATAAATACAATTTAAGATTAAATGCAATAAACATTACAGTTTCTTTCTAAAAATAAATATACATAATATTAATCTTCTTTTCAAAGTAAGAGAGCAATTTAACAAAGATATCATACAAAAACACCACTATATACAATGATATTTTAGTAAAGATATGTTTTACAAAAGTGTCAAAAACAAGACAAAAAATTGTTTACTTATCTTAGATGTTTATGCCCACAAAAGTTTTGACATCTCAATATTTCTATAGCGATATTTATGTATCAAAATATAGATTTTTTAATATTCTGTCCAAATCCCCTTAGTTACAGCTGGACAAATTTTCCAACTTTTAAAGTGAGCTCTTGAGTTGCAGTGGTAATCTTTCCTGTGGTATGATAAAGAAAAAACTCTCTCCTTGCCTCTCTCTTGAGTTTCATCCAAAATTGTTACTGTTAACAGATCAACCCTCAACAAGAACTTGTCTCCCATCCTTAATGGAGTGTAGAGCGATTTCAACTGTTTGCATTGTGTCAGTAGCTTCTTTTAATCTACAATTTCTATGTCTTAATAGCTGCTGTTGGGTCAGTTTATTATAGCAATGAAACACAAACTGACCCCTGGTGTATAGATCAAGTGCTGTAAGGCTAAACTTCTAAGCGTAGGCATAGGATTCAGTGAGTTCACTGGGCAAATGTACATGTGTCTAGAATGCATGCCTTTCTATCACAAAGTGGAACTGTTTCTGAAAAAGTTTTTTTTAAGCAATCAATGGCTCCTACATATTCATTACAGCCATCAGAAGCCAGCCCTCGAGGGAAAAAGTAGTGGACGATGTTCAAACATCTTTTGAGGTTATCTGCCTGGTAAATTAAATTAGGACTTTCTTGCAAAAATGGTGAACAATAAACCATCAATGGCAGTAAAATTATTATTAAAGATCTTGAACCATTTGTCACAGGCCATTGAGAATTATCCTTGAGTATTTAAAAACAATTTGGGTTGATTACAAGCTTAACTGGTAAAAAGTTGCATATAAGGTGGTTAGGAATGAATGCACAATGGACAATCTGATAAATAACTGAATGCTAGATACTGAGAGAGATTCCAAATAATCAAGAATTAGGAGAGTTCAGAAAACAAGCTGGATATGTGCAGAAAACAGTTACCAGTGGCTCTTCTTTTTTTGGAAACTAAAATCTGGACTGACAGAAAATAAGTTGGAGGATCCCAAAAAGCAGACTTTAGCTGATTCTGCTGCTTAATTTTAATGTTGGGAGAGGCCGTGGTAAATAGAATCAAGATCTCACCAGACTGTCTTTGTGTGACGTGGTGAGCTGGAGATGGATGCTCTGTGGGCAATGAACTGCTTCTACCAGTTACAGTGAATCTCCACCTTCTGTCTCCACCTTGAAAGTCTAACTGATACTGGCTCTCTAGCAAGGCATAGATACAACAAGCTGCCACTTTGTATTCACTGCCCTCTCGCCCAGTGGAGGCTATTGGATATGGATGTCATGCAGGCCGGCGAAGGAGGCAATCCCAAACTGAACATAGAACATTAAACACACTTTAGGTAATATGTAGCACATGCAAAGTAAGACAGAGGCATGCGATGAACAAAACCAGCATCAGGAAGTCAGTACAACACAGTATCACTCTAGATAGAAATAGCAGTATGGGAATTGGCCTGGGTCCTGCTCGAAAAGGAACAGTCCAGCCTGAACGACCAGTCCAAGCTGCATTTGGAAAGTTTTGTCAGATGTGGATCACATGCTCACTGAAGAGCCCAATTAGCCTGCAGCCAGTCTGTGATTGCGTGTGCTCTTACTCAGAGGGAATGTGGACTGGAAGTTCAGGCTGAACTGTTTCCATAGGTTTCTGGCTGGGACTGAATGATGGGCAAAAAAGTACGCACTGGAATGGTGCCTGAGTAATTATCATTGACTGAGAGTAATTTAACCTGCACTCACTCCTTTTATTAATTTCCTCATTGATACACCTTAAGTGAAACAGGTATGTTGAGATGTGGCTCTTCTGTGCTCTTGGTACCATGGGACTCATTCTGCACCTCACTGATGAGGTCCAAATAGGCCAAAGCCGGCCTAGGGTTACTTTTGTTTCTGATCTAGGGTAACCTGATCTGCCAGTTCAGGCTTGATTGTTTCTACTGGAGCTTAACCAAGACTCATTTGCATCTGTTTGGTTCATGTCTGAGGTGGTATATTGGAGAAAAAATTATGGAATGGATGGCAGCTTAAGTAATTACTAGTGACCTACATTAATTCAGGCATTTTCACATCACTTTTTTGTTTTCCTTAGTGTGATGCCGTAAGTGCTGGGTCTATGCCCAGATGTGGGTGCCATACTAATTATTCAATAGGACTCAAGCTGCTCTTCAGTGATGAGGCCAGAGCCAGTCTAGCATTGCTTGTGTTCCAATTCAGAGGGAAACTGGTGCATTCAGAGTGTGCTGAGAATGATGGGCAATGCAGGCCCCCCAGTGGCCCCCAGCACTGTGTTTCTACCAGCCTTTCCATGGTGGAGTCTGCACCATGGAAAGGCTGGCAGAAACAGGAGTCGTGATCAGCACAGTGGCACTGAGTTCAGTGCTACCGTGGCTAACCACAGGTCCAAACACCATCAGCCTGTCTGGAACCTTGCTCCTGGTGGTCCCATGGTGGTCTGACCAATAGGGTTGTAATGTAGTGGTCGGACCACC
This sequence comes from Pleurodeles waltl, assembly GCF_031143425.1. Classification (NCBI taxonomy): domain Eukaryota; kingdom Metazoa; phylum Chordata; class Amphibia; order Caudata; family Salamandridae; genus Pleurodeles; species Pleurodeles waltl. The sequence goes on along the minus strand of NC_090446.1, from coordinate 659,355,231 downwards.
TGCAGTGTGGCGGTCAGACCGTCATTGCAGGGCTGACAGTCTCAAGACTGCCAGCCTCGTAATAAGACCCTTAGTCCAGGATGATGATCAAAAGACACATTTCAAAAGGGATACATTAGCTACAACTTGTGCCCAAATGTTACTATGCTAATCAAGGAAGAGTTTCTAAGGATTTCAGATGGGCAAAGGATTTACCTTTGCAGATGCAATCCCAAAAGTTTAGGACCTTAAAATTGACAGGACTAGCAGGGGTTTTACAAGTTCGTCCAACTTCTCTAATGCATAGGTTTCCCGACCCTGCGGCCTACACAACGGGGTGTTTCCTGAAAACACATTTTACTGCCCTTAAAATGCAGACCACTATGTAGCTGAGAAACACCTGGGCTTATACGGCTGACAGAACAGAGGGCGTGGCAGGAGATAGTGCCAAGGTGGGCTTGGGAATTGGTCTGAAGCTCCAGGATCATCTCAGTTGGTATAGTGGACTAGGCAACTGGGACCTTTTTCAAGTGAGAGGCTGCACAATCAGACAAGGAATGATTTGAAGGTTGGAAATAGGAAATTAAGTATATTACAAAGCATGAGAACTGGATTTCAGGACTGTGATTGAAGGAGACAGAAAAATATAGTAAATATGGACCTTGACAAAGAGGGTTGAGAAACAGTGTTGTAAGGGACATGGTGAGGGGTGGGAGTTAGAGCAGAGGACATATGATGGTGGGAGCTCTGATAGTGGACTGCTCCTGAGCAGCAGTTTAATCCACTGGCCTTACATTAGCAGGAACTCTTTCCTGCTGTTGTGAAGAGCCACTAGAGTAACCCTTCTATTGCTTTGGCTCAATTTAACAACACTTCAAAAAACTTTACAAAATAAAGAGGTATTTTTGCCTCAGCAATTTCCTGGAAAGATAGGACCATGTTTCCACAGGAAATTGTTTTCTTGGTTTGCTAGTAATTTTGTCACTATTCTAAAAGTCTTCAAAAATGTTTCCAGAAAGGTGCCTTTTTTACCTCAGGTCCTTTTTGTAAAGTTCCAGGGTTATCTGTCAAGCAGGGGCTTCATTGCCTGTGATGTTTGACAGTAGAATTTATGGATGATTGGAACTCCTCCTCTCTTCTTATGTAGCCTGTTGGAAGAAGGATGCCTAGGTTGTTTGAGGATGTGTCAGTGATAACGCGTCCAGCCCTTATAAATTACCTGTACCTGGACACGTTGGAGGTCGGTGAATCTTTTAACCGAGTCGGGCTCTCCTCATCCTAGAATAGTCGAGTCACTCGGATCAATAATCAATAACTATTGTAATCGGTAATCAATACTCAATTAATAGATCAATATATCACATCAGAAATCAATAACAGTTTGTAATTCGGCGCACCATGTCCTTTCAGTCATGAATAACCACACCAGTTTATTAAAAGTTAGTGAATTTATTTCCCTATATTAACAAAGCTAGCACGATGTATATAAGTCTCAAAACCAAATGATATATGTATATGAACATTGCTAGTTGTCCATAACGGCGGAAGAAACGCAATCTACGCAAAATCTGGATAATGATACACTCAGTTATCGCTATGCAAATCACTAATATAACTAACTGTATTTGACTAATTTCATACATTGGTCAGCATAACAAGATTTCAAATCAACCTGGTGCATCGAATGAATCCCTCGACTAACCTCTAATTAGCATTGGCATGTGGGACTTCATGCAAAACGAATTTAGTCAACACAAATTTGGAAAACTTCTAGCCAGGATCCTATCAAAATAGCAGTTGGTACCTAAAAGGGAAAACACAATACATAATACATTTGTCCTTTCATATTTACCAAATACAATCAGCATTCAAGAAAGTCTTCGTCCTTCAGGTACTGGTTCGGTCAGCATGGGGCAGATTTCAAAGGGGCAAAGTTGAGGGCAAGCTTCCTTGTAATGGCAAGGAAAATGGGGCAAAGTTACTTCATGGGCAAGACGGGGCAAATCAAAGTTAAAGTCTCTAGGGTGAGAATTCTTAAAGTCTCTTTCTCTCCGATAGAGAGAAGAACATCAGGGTATCGTCCAAAATGGAGTCTGGCATCTGGCTTCAAATTGGCAACAAGGAAAATGGCTGACTTCTCTTTGTCCAGTGGGTTTAAGTAAGAAACATTCCAAATTCCGCAGGGTCTTCCATTGGAGGGTTCATAGGTTGGCTTCAAATTGTCCAATGAAAATTGTCTTTTACTAGCACTCATTTATGCATACACTGTCCTTGGAGCCTTGGAACACAAGTTGTAACATGGTTTGCCAATTATTTTACTATCTGTACCTTCATTGTCCGCACCTGCAGACTGGCCTTGTATCAACGGGGATGAAACCGGCCTAGTACGAAACCTTGGAGATAAGCGTATTAGTCATCTCTGCTGGAAAAATACAACTTCAAGCAAGAATATATGTTTCATTAGTTCAAGGAAAAAGCCACGCAGTTAGAATTTGAGACCAGGCAACAAGGCCAAAGCCTCTACTAAATTTAAGCTAAGCGAAACAGTTTCAAACGAGAAATCATGGCATACATTTGCAATTATGACGGATTACTACATTTTCAATACTTCATGATTAGTAAAGCTCGTTTACAATGATGGCGAACTACCCCGAGGGCACAATTTCCCTCGGACATTTTTTTTCTTTACTAAAATCACACTACATTATATGCTTTTGATTACATGATATCTATGAATATATGTTGGACCCTCTTTTCTGCGTCATCAATCCCTCCTCTGATGACTAAATAAATGTTATTCCATTAAAGTTCTGTATAGTAATTTGGCACTTTAGTCAATTCCCTTTTTCTTTTAATCCCTTTTGATTTTTCTCTATATATTTCCACCATTTTGGCTTGTTCTTTTTCTTCTCTTTTCCTTTCACGCCTTATTTTCCATATTTTGATAGCTTTCCATATTCCCCAAGAGCCTAATACACAAATTAATATGATCAATATTCCCTTCACTATTTTTAGTAACAATCCGTTCCAAACGTTGCTGAGCCAATTTCCCACAGAAGCAAATCCTTTTCCAACTTTCTCCCAGACTCCGGGTTCCTTCAATTCCTTCAAATCTACACTTTCTTTAGTCAAATTTGTAAGCATTGTTCTAATTTTTCCACTGCTGTCTGGTATATATGTACAACAGTGACGTGTACCAAGCATTTTGCAAATGCCGCCATCCTTTGCTAAAAGAATGTCTAAGGCAAGCCGATTTTGAAGAGTCATAGCTCTTTCTGCAGCAAGTTCAGCATCCATCAGGATTATAGCTCCTGAAAACTTTGTCAGCATGTTATCCACGATAGTAGACAACTTTCGTATTTTAATTGAATTCAATATGACTCCCACTGAAGGAATCAATGCTCCAAATATATCTCCTACCACACCAGAAGCTGTCTCCCTTTTCTGAACATGATGTGATTCAGACAGCTTTGGAAATTTTGTCAAGTCGTCTAGCTGGTAAATCTTTGGGAACACTATTCCCAAATAACATCTCCCATACCATCCTTTAGGAAGACGGTAATAGGCGTTAAGTCCACAAATATAATATATTCCAGGAATAACTGGGTCTGGTCCATTCAGCATGAACGTCCACTTAGGTTGAAACAAAAACGTATGTTTGCATTCACTCATTCCCACAAAAACTGTGTCATAGTATGATTTATGTTTATGTATACAAAATCTCCCTACGTGCAATGTATCTAAAGCTATTTTCCCTTGTGTCTTTATTGCGGCAAAAGCATAGTTATCTACAGATGTCCTTTTGTGTAATTCCCTTTCTAATTCTTCCTTCATTTCTTTCCTCCTATCATCAGTGCGGTCTAAGAAGTTTATCTCTACCTGTGAAAGCAAGCATGTAAGGTTCTCTCTATGTGCGTGTGCTGTGTGAAAAGGTGACAACGGCTCAAAGAATTCTCTCATTAATTTGAAATAATAATCTCTAGCTATTTTACTCAGGTACTCGATTATGGGGACATATGCAAATGTAACATCATAGTTAGAGTAAAAATAATGAATGTACGTCTGACCATAAAATCTGGACGTTATTATACTACATGTAATTCCATACGTAAGAGGCATGCTGTGATATGTCACCCCTTCCACTACTGAGGTAGGTATTTGTGTACACACATAACAATCTTTCGCATCCATGGTCTCAACATACTCACTCAGCAAGCGATAGAAAACGTTAGATCAAAGTTCCTTCTTATCATGCAAATGTCTCTCGTCTTGTTCGAGTCTCTTTAGAGCTGTTAGTTCAGTAACAATAGTAGGTTTAGAAGTAGAAGCATCATTCGTCTCACTCTCATCCTTACCATGCATTCCAAGAACTATTGCTACAATGATTAGTACGCATGCGGCTATTAAACCTATACACATATATTTACAACACTTCATTTTACGCCCCTGTGTAGAGAAGCTAGTCATGATCTGTATAGAATCAGAAAGTTGAAGACACTTTATCAAAGCGGATTTGCAGATATATACAAGCTGAACGAGTTCAATGTTCACACGGTTTTCTTTAGCAGCACTAGTAGTCTCTTATCGGTTAGCAGGGTTGTCTCAAAATCGGGTTTAAAGTCAATCAAGTTAGCAATGTCTTAGCCGGTTGGAAAGTCAATCAGGTGATCAATGTCTTTAATCGGTGGAGTTCACAAAGTTTTATTTCTCATGTGCCAAAATGAAGTTCTGCCTCTTCGATCTCGAGACTGAGGGACACGAATTCGTCTGACCAATCGTTATTAGCTAAGTATGCCCACTCCGGACCAGAATACCTTCTGCTCGGTATCCTTTTTCTTTTCAATTTTGCATCTCTCTTTGATTCTTTCTCGCTGGTACTTTCTTCCTTGGCCAAGTCCTTTTCTTCACTTGGTGCTGGTATTACGACAGACACTTCCTTTCTTTTCTCTTTCACTTTTGGCCCTTCACTGTCGTTCAACGTTTCTCTGATTCTTAATTTTACTGGCGATATGCTTTGTCTCCTTTTCGCACTGTTTCCACTTGAGGGACCTGCAATCTCTTCTGAAGAGGTTTGAGCAGTTTCGTTCTGTTCTGTCTTGTCCCCGCCTTCTGGGGAGTCAATCAGGGTTTTCCTTTTCTTTTCCTGTGTCGTCTGCTTCTGGGAAAGCCCTCCTCTGATCAGGCTCTCCTGCTTCTTCACCTGTTTCGAGCTCTTTGTCACCGTTACTTTCTTCAGGCTCTTTGTCACTGTCAGCTGTTTCAGGCTCTTTGTCACCTTCCGGACCTTCGTCACTCTCTGAGGCTCCTCCTTGGTCTTCCCCAAATGAATCAGTTGCTTCGTCCTCAGAGAATATTTCTCCCTCCTCTATTTCTACCTGTTCGCTTCTAGCTCCTTTTTGCTCTGTCTCGGCGCTTGGCACTTTGTTATCAGGTACTGGTGACCTCAGCGCTTCAATTTCTTCGTCTGTGGGACACAATACCCTCTTTGTGTGACTGGCGTGAATCCAGTTGGGAATTCCTGCACACTTCACAGCGGTGGTAGTCGTCAGAATCACTTGAAAGGGTCCTTTCCAACGGGGTTCCAAACACGACTTCCTCACGTGCTTCTTTATCACGACCCAATCACCTGCTTTTAGGGCGTGTCCTGGACCTTGGATCGGTGGCAAGGTGGTTGCCTCCACCTGGTGAGAGAAAGAGCGGACCACGTCAGCTAGACCTTTGCAGTAGTCTAACACCATATCATCTGTAATATTCAAAAGAGCATTTGCAGGAACTGCGTGAAGTCTCATGGCTCTGCCCATGAGAATCTCGTGCGGGGACAGTCCAGTCTTTCTGTCCGGGGTGTTTCTCATTGACATTAGCACCAAGGGCAATGCGTCAGGCCATTTCAAGTTTGTTGATGCACATATTTTCGCCATCCTTGATTTCAATGTGCCATTCATTTGCTCCACTAGACCTGATGCTTCAGGGCGGTAGCTACAATGCAACTTTTGCTCAATGTTCAGCGCTGCACAAAGTAATTTTATTACTTCGTTATTGAAGTGACTTCCCCTATCTGATTCTAAGGAGATCGGAAATCCTAAACGTGGTATTAGCTCTCTCAAGAGTAGTTTTGCAACTGTGAGACTGTCATTTCTGCGTGTAGGGTATGCTTCAATCCAGTGACTAAAAATGCACACAACCACCAACACATACTTCAAGCCTCCATGCACAGGCATCTTAATAAAATCCATTTGCATCCTGCTGAAGGGACCCCCTGCTCTTCCAATGTGGCTCAAATTTACTACGGTTCCCTTCCCTGTGTTCATCTTTTGGCAAATGACGCAACAATGGCAAACTGCTTCAGCAACTTGACGGAATTTGGGGTTAAACCAATCAGTTTTAAACAATCTAATCATGGCATCCCTCCCAAGATGAGCTTGTCCATGGTAAAATCTGGCTATCTGTGTCAAAAGGCTGTTTGGCAGAACAAATTTCCCTTCACTTGAAACCCATAATTCATCTAGTCTCTTTACACATTGTGATTTGGTCCATGAGAGTTTCTCATCCTCACTGACATCATTCTGTAAGGATTTCAATTCGTCCATTGTATCTACAACCTTTAGAGCAAAGATTTCGCTTGGTTCGAGTTCTGGTTCATTTATCAAATTCCATTCATCCCTGAGCAATATACAGTTCAATGCGCAAAACCTTGCGACTTGATCCGCATATCCATTTCCCAGAGAAACATAGTTTTGCCCCTTCGAGTGTGCACTGCATTTTACCACTGCTACCTCTCCTGGTAATTGGATGGCATGTAACAATTCTCTTATTCTTTCACCATTTTTCACTGGTGATCCTGAAGAGGTCATGAAGCCTCTCTGTTACCACAATTGCCCAAAGTCATGCACTATTCCAAATCCGTACTGGCTGTCAGTGTAAATGGTAACTTTCATTAATGCAGAGAGTTGGCAAGCTCTAGTAAGGGCTACCAATTCTGCTACTTGTGCAGAGTAAACTCCTTGAAGCCAAGATGCTTCCAGAACACCTGTTACCGTACATACAGCGTATCCTGCCTTCAATATTCCCAGTGCATCTCTTAAACATGAACCATCAACAAAAATAACTTGATCGTTTTCTTCCAATCGGGTATCTTTGATATCAGGTCTTGGTTTGGTGCAAAATTCAGTCACCTGAAGACAGTCGTGCTCGATGTCTTCAGCGTTCTCAATTTCGGCATTTTCACTGGGAAACAAGATTGCTGGGTTCAACGTAGTGCACCGTTTCAGCTGCACATTAGGTGATCCCAGGATTATTGTTTCATACCTTGTGAGTCTAGCACCAGTCATGTGCTGTGTTCGGGAACGTGTCAAAAGTATCTCGACTGAGTGAGGGACCATGACTGTTAAAGGGTGTCCCATCACTATTCCTTCACTCTGAGTGAGGCTGATACCAACTGCGGCTACGGCACGCAAGCACCCTGGCAGTGCTGCTGCGACCGGATCCAAAGTAGCTGAAAAATATGCTACTGGTCTGTTTACGCCACCATGGGCTTGGGTCAAAACAGACAGGGAACATGCATCACGTTCATGACAAAACAATGTGAAAGGCTTTGTGTAGTCAGGCATACCTAAAGCTGGAGCCCTGCACATGCACTCTTTCAATTCAATAAAAGCATCCATCTCATCTCCTTTCAGCTCTATTTCATCCAGCGCATCCTTCTGGGTCAGTTTCAGTAAAGGTTTTGCTAGGGTTGAGAAATTGGGAATCCATTGGCGACAGTAGCTCACCATTCCCAAAAACTTTCTCACCTCCCTCCTCGTCTTTGGGGGACTCATTTGAAGTACACTCGTTATCCTTTCCTTCATAATTCTTCGTGACCCTTTCTCTATTTGGTGACCCAAATATTTCACTTTCTTCTGGCAGAATTGTAATTTTGAAGGGGACACCTTGTGTCCATTCCTTGCCAAATGGTTCAATAGGGCAATGGTGTCGGCTGTGCAGTCACTTTCTGTCTTGGATGCGATCAGTAAATCGTCAATGTACTGTACTAGGGTTGACTCGAATGGCAACTCCAACGCTTCCAAATCTTTCTTTAGAATCTGATTGAAAATTGACGGTGACTCCGAAAACCCTTGAGGAATTCGACACCAACTGTAAACTCTGTGTAAGAATTTGAAACAAAAGAGAAACTAGCTGTCCTCATGTAGGGGCACAGAAAAGAATGCTTGTGATAAGTCGATAACTGAGAACCACTCAGCATCACAGGGAACTTGAAACATTATCACAGCTGGATTCGGTACTACGGGACAACATTTAATTATTATGTCATTTATTTTCCTCAAATCCTGAACAATTCGGACCTTTCCACTCGGCTTTATTAGTCCCATTATTGGTGAATTACATGAACTGCTTAACACCTCTTTCAGTACTCCCTGTTTTACAAACTCATCAATGAGTTGTGTGACTTTCATGAGGGTGTCTTGTGCCATATGGTACTGTGGGGTCAGGGGAAAGGTTACATTGTGTTTTACAGTCACTTTCACTGGTTCCACTCCTTTCACCAATCCCACCTCTTTCCCTGTCATATCCCACACTTATTTTCCGACTGTTTCCTGCAACTCAGCAGGAATATCTGCTTCAGTGATCATCGGATAAAGGGTATTCAAGGGATACTCTTCATCGACAGTTTCCACCTCATCCCCTCCTACACTGTCCTCTTCTTCCCCATCACTGCTCGTCTGAATTTGAATTCCATCGTTTGAGCACATAATTGAACATCCCAATTTGCACAATAGGTCTTTCCATAACAGTGATATCGGGCTTGAGTCACACACCACAAATTTATGTGACCCTTGGTAGTTACCAATTCTGGCTTAAACTGGATCTGTGATTGGGTTCGTCAGGTACCTGTTTGCTACTCCCACTACTTGAACTGTTCTCCCTGAAAGTGGCAAATTCGGTACTTCAATGCTCCTGACAGTGGAACGTGTAGCGCCTGTGTCAACCAAGAATGAAACGCGATGACCCATAACTCTTCCCTCCACATACGGACCCTTTTGATCAACTTCCAAAGATGCTGCAAGCATACAATTTCCTTCCTCGTCTGAACTTTCACTCTCCCATGCATCGTTTATTCCATTCTCACTGTGTAATGGGAACTGGTGTACTGTGTCGTTTTGATTCATTCCTTGACCCGTGACCTGTTGAGGAAGCATTGCTTGCTGCTGATTCATTGGTGCTAAGGGTATTTGCATTTGCTGGTTAGGTACCATAGGAAACTGCTGTTGCATTGGCTGCAATTGTGCCATTTGCACACGGGGCATTTGCACCGGTTGCATGGGTTGTAAACCCTGCAGCTGGTTTATATTGTTTTGGAAATTTGGATTTGGACCTCTCAGTTTTGGTCCTCTCATAGTCTGGAATGTATTGACATCATTGTTTTGCTGACCTACACCTTCCTGCACCATCATTGGGCACTCCCGTTTCCGCACGTGTGACATGGCATCACCTTCTTCATCGCCTGTATACCATTTGGAATCATAACGGTATTCAAATCAGGACCGTTATTCACAAAACCTCCTCGGCCTCTGCCTCTCATCTGCGGCTGAAACATAGCGTTTCCCTGTTGCTGTTGCTGCGGCATCTGTTGTTGGAAACCTTGTAAACCTTGCAAACCTGTCTGAGCTGCTCTAAGCTGCATCACCATCACCTTTTCCTTCAATCTTTTCTACTTTGTCTCAATCTCATCACTGCAGTATTTCGCATAATTCAACACTTCATCGATCGACTTCGGCTGCCAACAAATCAAATGCGTTTTAATCATCTGGCTGATTTCGGTCTCAACCCTTCCACAAACCTGAACACAAAATGGAGCATGTCCTTTGCCTCAATCGTTTCCGTACCGCTGTAATTTTTAAACGCTTTCAACAACCTCTCATAATACGCATGTATAGATTCTTTTACCTCTTGGGCGGTCCTGTCAATCCTCTGCCAATCCACATTTTTCGACGCAACCTTGGTTTTCAAGTGCTCAATCACCTTGTGGTGCAAACTCATTACCGTAGGTGATGGCGCACCTGTGTCCCTATCTCTCTCCGGTTCACTCGTCGGCCAACCTACAGCCCTTTTACAATCTTCCCACAAATCTGCCGGAACCAAAATTTCAAATAAAGTATTCAGGTCTTCCCAGAGACATTTTGCGAGTTTCACAAATCTATCTGTTTGTTGATACCACTCAATCGGCTTCTCTCTCAATTTGGGAAAGTCATCCGTAAAGGATTGAATATCGCACCTGTGCCATGGTACATGTACAAGTTTCCCCCCTGCTGTCTCTCTCATTGGTAACATAGTTATCAGATCGTCATTCTGTTGTTTTTTCTCATTCCGCTCTGGAGTATTTTCTTTCCTTTTGTCCTTTTTCTTAACCCACCTACTTTCCCACTTGTCTAAACATCTCCAGACCTGTGCACTCTGCAGTATCTCTTTAAGGTGTGTTTTCATCCCTGCGGATCTCATGTGTTCAAAGTCTTTTGTCTCAAAGTCTAACCTGTAACTTCTGCTCAGGTGTTTAGTCTTACTTATATCGATCTCGTTTCTGTCTGCAATTTCTTGTAACTTCTTATGTATGCTGCTTACTTCTCTTGTAATCCTAGGGCACATGTATCTTAGTTCTTCCTCTGTGTATGATTCTAATCTGTTCAAACCCATTGTTCCCTCTACCAGTTCATCTGCCTCCAGACCCAACCTTATTTTATTCAGGTATTCTTCTCCCTTCCCGCTGGATGTACTCTGTGGGGAGTTCAGGCTGTTGAACCATTGTGTTAACTGTTGCGCTTTCAGTCCCATCGGTGTAGCAGTTACATCAACTGCTACTGATGGTTTCTGTAATGTTTCAGTCTCTGAGGTTAACGGTACTAATAGTGGTGGATGTGACCTTACCACGGTCGACGGAGCACAAATTGGGATTGGACTAAATTCCGACAAGGACCCAGATCCATTTGGCAGTGCCGCTATCGGAGTTGTTTCTGGAGTGGTTTCTATGCATCTTCTCCCTGTCCCATTCTGTACCAGTAACCCTTGGTCGCTTGTGCTTGAATTTGCCTGTATGTACAGTGGTACTGGTGGACCTACAGTGATAGGCAGAGATATCGCGTCTGGATTCTGTCTGTTCCCCGAATTCTGTGGCATGTTAACCCCCACATTGTGGTTCATCATTGCTGGCATACCTAACTGGCTTTCTATTACTCGCACTTCTTGTGTCTGCTTTTGGGGCATCGAGAACTGTGTTGATTCAGCTTGAATCAATGTTGGTCTTTGATAACTCTGTCCTCCCTGCGCCATTGAATCAGAAGTCATTCCCATGTTATGCTCATCACAGCAGTGCCTTTGAACCTGGGGCTGATAATTATCAGCAGGTTTCAACGTAGGCACGTCTGGGTATATTCTCCGAACCTGTGGTATTTGTGGTGAGAAAGGCATCTCGGAAATGCTCGGCCTCTGAGATATTCTCAAATTTGGTGTTACATTACCCTGTATTGGTTCTGGAGGGGCAGTACTAATGCTTGAGTCTTTTTCGCTTTCCACATATGGTGGTGGGCGATCATTCAGCAATTGTATAATGAACTCCTCATCATCTGACTCATCTCCCCTTTTGGAGTTTCTATTGTTCTCTCTATCTCTGGACTGACTCCTGTTTGTCTTATAGGTAGCTTTCCTTCCTTCCGTCTCCGCTTCATCGGTAATTGCTGGAAACAATTTAATCCCCTGCAATACGTCTGATCTCCAAACCTTTTGTGTGCTGTCCCATCTACCATCCGCTAGTGTCTTTTCTACTTTCCTTATTCTGGTCTCGAACTTATTTTGTTGTTGGTTTCTAGCTATTAGCTCCCAAATTGCTAGTGCCTCAAACTGTGCTGGTCTTGGAGGTACTTTCATGTCATATAGCGCAAATCTCAGATTTTCTAAAACCCTTAGATTAAACGACCCGTGGATAGGGAACGCTACACTTCCATGCTTCTCTGTTAATTTGCACCATTGTTTTAACCAAAGACATGGTGCTACACCCTTTTCTTCAATGACAATGTAAGCTGGTATACCCTCAGGCGGTGTTTCTTCTCCTACATTTGCTTTAATATAAACATCTCCCCTCATGGCACTCTTAAATGCTTTGAAAAATTTCATCTTCCCGTCTCTTATTTTTCTTAAATGTGTAATCAATAAGTGACTTTAATTCCCGGAATACTCTTCGCTTGCCTTTCCCCTACCAGTTGCGCTTCGCGGACTGTGTCCAATCCGTGCGCGACCCTTCTCTCCAATCGACCTATCCCAGTGCGGCTCCTAGTGATGTCACACTCACACACTGCGGCTGACAAAGTCCTGCGGCTTGTTCTCTTTCGTTCGTCTTCACTCACAAACTAATTTCTGCAATATAACGCGAGCTCTAACCAAAGGAATAAAACGAATCTGTTGGTTTACTACAGGAAGGGTAACACAATCGCTTCAGAAACCTTAGGGATTTTTCACTAGCCTCGGCAGTTATTCCATCTTTCTCGGTTCCCCGCTTTCGCAAGCAAAATTTGACCCGCAAATTTTACTCTCATCTGATCAATGAACTATTCCAGTGTACTTTAGAATTCGTCAAATCTCAAAGTCGAAGTTTTCTTTCACTCCGCAGCATTCATACCGACTTGTTGACCACGCCCGATCAACCTATTAAAACCGACCAGGTCACAACATCAAACAAGTGTCTCATACACTTTTCAACATACTCCGGAGTCTCTTGACCTCGCAGGGCCCGTCTCAACATCAACAACCACGTGGACAATCTTTCTGCACAAAGCGCTACATACACGTGAAGTTCGACGACTTCCCTACTCTCACACTTTTAGAGTAACACTCTTCTAATATCTTTTAACCCCCTAAAATCCTCACAAACTTCTCAATTAATCTGCGGCAATAAGCTGTGCAAGCGCAAAACCCTAACTTCACTCATACCGTCACTAGAAACGCCAAAAACATTCTCACACCTCCATGTCCTCCATTCACAAGCTCCGAGATCCCGGGAAAGTCATTGGGGACTTAGAGCATCATCATCCCTTCAACTTGTTTTATCAAAGAAAATTCTAACTTGACTCTGTCTATTGTTTGGATGGGGTCCCAAAGGGCTAAACCATCAATCTCTGCTACCATCTACTGATAACGCGTCCAGCCCTTATAAATTACCTGTACCTGGACACGTTGGAGGTCGGTGAATCTTTTAACCGAGTCGGGCTCTCCTCATCCTAGAATAGTCGGGTCACTCGGATCAATAATCAATAACTATTGTAATCGGTAATCAATACTCAATTAATAGATCAATATATCACATCAGAAATCAATAACAGTTTGTAATTCGGCGCACCATGACCTTTCAGTCATGAATAACCACACCAGTTTATTAAAAGTTAGTGAATTTATTTCCCTATATTAACAAAGCTAGCACGATGTATATAAGTCTCAAAACCAAATGATATATGTATATGAACATTGCTAGTTGTCCATAACGGCGGAAGAAACACAATCTACGCAAAATCTGGATAATGATACACTCAGTTATCGCTATGCAAATCACTAATATAACTAACTGTATTTGACTAATTTCATACATTGGTCAGCATAACAAGATTTCAAATCAACCTGGTGCATCGAATGAATCCCTCGACTAACCTCTAATTAGCATTGGCATGTGGGACTTCATGCAAAATGAATTTAGTCAACACAAATTTGGAAAACTTCTAGCTAGGATCCTATCAAAATAGCAGTTGGTACCTAAAAGGGAAAACACAATGCATAATACATTTGTCCTTTCATATTTACCAAATACAATCAGCATTCAAGAAAGTCTTCGTCCTTCAGGTACTGGTTCGGTCAGCATGGGGCAGATTTCAAAGGGGCAAAGTTGAGGGCAAGCTTCCTTGCAACGGCAAGAAAAATGGGGCAAAGTTACTTCATGGGCAAGACGGGGCAAATCAAAGTTAAAGTCTCTAGGGTGAGAATTCTTAAAGTCTCTTTCTCTCCGATAGAGAGAAGAACATCAGGGTGTCGTCCAAAATGGAGTCTGGCATCTGGCTTCAAATTGGCATCAAGGAAAATGGCTGACTTCTCTTTGTCCAGTGGGTTTAAGTAAGAAACATTCCAAATTCCGCAGGGTCTTCCATTGGAGGGTTCATAGGTTGGCTTCAAATTGTCCAATGAAAATTGTCTTTTACTAGCACTCATTTCTGCATACACTGTCCTTGGAGCCTTGGAACACAAGTTGTAACATGGTTTGCCAATTATTTTACTATCTGTACCTTCATTGTCCGCACCTGCAGACTGGCCTTGTATCAAAGGGGATGAAACCGGCCTAGTACAAAACCTTGGAGATAAGTGTATTAGTCATCTCTGCTGGAAAAATACAACTTCAAGCAGGAATATATGTTTCATTAGTTCAAGGAAAAAGCCACGCAGTTAGAATTTGAGACCAGGCAACTAGGCCAAAGCCTCTACTAAATGTAAGCTAAGCAAAACAGTTTCAAACGAGAAATCATGGCATACATTTGCAATTATGATGGATTACTACATTTTCAATACTTCATGATTAGTAAAGCTCGTTTACAATGATGGCGAACTACCCCGAGGGCACAATTTCCCTCGTACATTTTTTTTCTTTACTAAAATCACACTACATTATATGCTTTCGATTACATGATATGTATGAATATATGTTGGACCCTCTTTTCTGCGTCATCATCAGTGAGCAATGTTTCTGTTATGAAGAGTACATCAAGGTTGCAATAGTTGATAAGGTCTGCAATGTTTGGAGCCTGGAGTGCTGTAGACTGTGCATTAAAGAGAATGAGATGGAGTGGTTTTCAGTCATTTGAGGATATGAGGTGGCTAGTGTGATGTACATGAGGTTGGGACTATGTGCTGCAACAATGCTTTGTGAGTCTTGGTGTGGTGTAAATGTGAGTGTGATTTTCGGGATTGGCAGTGTTTCTGCACTGCATGAGGCACATATTGAGCTTGTACTTTGTAGGTTGTAGTGGTACAAGGGCTATGGCCCAAGGTCCTTCTTTGACCTAACAGGTCTAAACAAGAGGCATCCATGACATGTGTTTGTCTTTTGCTGAGGGCAGTAGGACACTCTGACGCTTGGGTTAACATAGGAAAGAAATGATGTTCCTTTCTGTGTGGATGGATGCTAGGGAATAAAGATTGTTTTTGTGATGTCTTCTTTTAAAGATTCTTTTGGTTGAAAAAGAATGATGTCACTTCCTGTGGAGGTGGATGCTGGGAAATGCAGTGATGGCATGTTTTGTGAATATGGAGGCTGGGGAATTAAGTTCACTTTTCTGGCAAGTTCTTCTTGTGTTGCACACAACTGTGCGTTTGTTACTTCTTATATCCGCTTACAAATTGGAAAAGCTTGTTTTTCACTGTCTGGATCCCAATCCATTTTAGGGTCATGTTTATTCCATGTTTTTACCAAATTTGTGTCATTTTTTTACGCAAATTCAGTGCAAACTTAACTCCATATTTATATTTTGACGCTTAAACTATCGTAAAATTATTGGAGTTTGCACCATTTTTTTGATGCATGAACCCACCTTGCATCAATGAGATGCAAGGTTGGTGTTCCTATCCAAAAAATGATGCCAATCCACATAGTGCCATATTTATCCTCCCGTGCGTACGACACACGGGTAGGAGGCCGACGCTTGCTTAGCGCCATTATTTAATGCCTGGGTCAGACCAGGCATTAGGGGATCTGTGAACCAATTTCCATGATCAACCACCATGGAATAAGTCCAAAGCTGCACACCTCAAGCCCCAGGAACACTCCCACACACACCAGAGGGACACCAGAGGATGGAGACCCCATCCCAGGTAAGTAGGGAAAGTATAAGTAAGTATTTTTGTTATTTTCTTTAAAGTGCCATTGGGCGGCAAACAAGGGGCCCCCTGCATTGCACTGGATGCAGTGGCCATGCCCAGGGGACATTGGTCCCCTGTGCTGGCAATTGGGGTGGTGGGCATGGCCCCTGTCTTTTCTAAGACAGGCATCATGTTTTGGGATAGTTGTGCGCCTGGAAATTGCACAAGGCTAGTTAGAGGTATTTTTTGTTGCTAACCAGCCTTACATCATTTTTTGAGGCACAACCTCCTATTCCCATACCGCCACCCCCACCTGGCTAGCATATTTTGATTGGTGCTAGCCGAAGCTTAGCGCCGGTTTGTGCCATTCCATAAATATGGCACACGGCTTTCGCTCAGAAATGACGCAAGCCGGCGGTAAACTTTTCGGTTCAAAAGTGCATTAGTGAAGTTTTGAACCAAAAAGTTTAAATATGCCCCTTAGTTCCTTACTATCCACTGTTCAATTAAGAATGTTTTGCCTAATTCGATTGCTGCGTTTGTTACAATTCCTGCTCACTCAAAAGTAATATTGAAGCCAAATAGCCACTCCTCTGGAAAAAAGCACATTAAGGCATGGAACAATATGTCTTCCCTACGAATATGAAAATATAATTTGACTTATTAATTTGCTGGATGAAGTCATGCCTTCTGGCATTTCAGCCATGGCTGAATGGTGCCAGAATAAATTAAAAGCTGTTCACGTTCTCATGAAGTTGGTGCCAACGCCACTGGCATTTGCCCACGCTCGCACTTACTCCTGGGTACATCTTGATTATTACATCAATTTAATAAATATAAATAACGATGGACAGCTTCACTAAAACCCTGCAGGACGACTGCTTAGACCCTACTTTTTGTTCATGAAGTTAGTCAAATGTTCAGATTTGTCAATGTAATTTTTCAAAGAACGTTTTGATCATTTTCATTTCTGGGTGTTGTTTCCCGGAATCAACATAACTTTTCGCAAATCCCGATAAATAAAAAATGAGACCCACTGCAAGGTTTCAAACCTTTGGTGGATTTTTCAGTTAATAATTTTAGTTTGCTTATGTGAGCTCCACTTACTAACTGGAACACATGTGGAATGTGATTACATTGTTGACTAAATGCCGCGGTGAAGCATGTGGTATTTGGGTTCTAGTAAAATGTCCTTTTTGGGCAGTGATGACAATTTAACCCCCAAGTCTTTACTCAGAGCCCTTGAGTGCAGTAGGCTGGGCATGCCCAATGGTGCTGCATTGTGTGCCCCCTTCCGTCTCTTTTTTGGTCCCCCTAGAACACCTCCTCCCTTTCTGCTGAGCAATGAGGATTCCCCTTTACGACTATTATGCAGCCCGAATTGTAAGATTTCTAAGGTTATTTCTTGGCTAACTGTAAATTACTAGAACTAAACAGGAGTATGTTTCTCATGTAATAGTAGAGAAGTAAAGACAAGGATTTGATGACAGGTAAAAACTGGTCTACCCATCCAGTCTGTCCATGTCACTACTTGGTCCTGACACTCCGGCCCAGATTTATGGTGGCCTAGCGCCATTCCAACACCAATTAGCGTCATTTTTTAAAATTCTAATGTGGCGTTGGAAGGCCAAAAACGCCATGCCATATTTACAAAGTGGCTTAATGCTTGCATTGCGCCACTTTGGAACCCTTTGCACGGCATAATGTTCGCAAGGGGGGTGTTCCGGTGCTAGGGGGCCATACAAATGGCAAAAAGGAATCTATGAGATTTCTTTGCCCCATTTTTACCATCATTTATGAAGCCTACTAAGTGCAGGCATTAAAAAGAGGTGTTCAATGGGCCTCTGGGTGCGTTTCACGATTAGAGTCATAATTTTGAAGCTAGTCCTGCTATGATGTGCGGCATTTTAAATACAGTGCACACATGGTGGCATTAGGGGGGCGCAAAGTGGTGCCAGAAAAGTGGGGCTGCACTAGGTGCAGCCCCACTTTTCATAAATCTGGGCCTCCATGTCACTTATTTCCATCACTCATGTGCTTTCCTTTGACCTCTACTGTTTTTCACTACACCAGTGATGCTGGGAGGTCGTTCTGCGCATTGTTCATTGTTTCTATCCCATGTTCGTCATTCAAGCCATGCGTCCTTTTGATACCCGTTTATGATTCGTATTTGATCTGCCGTAGCCCTCTAGAAATGTATATCTGACGCGCACTAGTAATGAGTGTATCTAGCTATAAAAAGCTGTGTAAGATGAGAGGAGGAATACAAATATTCACTAGCTACAGCAGGGAAGTTGCTCTTCAAGTGGTGTTGAGTGGTGAAGTTTCAGAGGTACTAGTTCTTTCCTGCAAAGTATTTTTTGTGGTGGTGGGGCTTTAATACCTTCCTAAACTGAAGGCGTGATGCCGCACTTTTTGATCTCTAACTTGGTGATGTCAAGACGGTTCTTATTGTGTCGGCCACTTGAGCGCTTGATTGCCTGTCAGGAAGAGCAGCGTGTTGATTGAATCTGCCTTCAATACAATGGAACAGCCCTTGAAGGAGATGTTGCCTAGTATCAGGTGCCAGAGAAGTTATTGAAGGGTGGCAGTAATCTGGTAATAAACCCCCAATCTTCTAATGACCGGCTGGCATGATTCTTTATTGATTGCCACCTACTAGATCAGTCTAAAAGTATTTTAAATTAATTTCTTTCCTTTCCACTTTCTCTGGAAAATCAAACGTGGCATATCTTTGTGTCATCAACCGAGAGTACTTCCTCATGTATTTTCTGCGACCTCAATAAAATCACCTTGGAGCCCATCAACGGTCGTTGCCAAAATGTCATTTTTACATGGCACGATATCAGTGGAATTATAGGGAATATTTCCTACTGGCAAAATTGTGTGTGGTTCATAAAGGTGCCCGAATTCACATGCCCGTCTGTATCTTCAGCAGTAAGGAAAACGAAAACAGACCAATTGAAATTATTATCGCACAAACACATGCATCTATAAAATCGTACTTCTTTCTAATGAAACACGTGGATTACATTCAGCTTCTTCGATTAGACCTCTCCGCTTCTCGAAACTGTGTTGGCAGCTAATTGTAAAAGTGCAAGGCTTTGGCATAACGGCTTCTTCTGGTTGAATGTGATGCACTCTCACCCAAGTCACAAATGCATATGAAACCAAGAAGATTGAGTCTCATCATGGGAACTAAGACTAAAATATTATTTCTTTGCTCACTAATTATTGCCATCTTCTCAGCAAATTATTATATAATTTCGCAGTGTGTTGTATGATACACGTTAATAAGCAGGAATTATAATTTTAAATGTTTGCAATCCATGGCCGCCAGTGTAGCGACCAAGGAATTTCGATGATGTGACCCCAAGAACAAGAAGTGATTATTAATCATCGAGGGCTAGGGTGCCAGAGTTAGCTGCAACAGACCCCTATATATTTTGCACCTGCAGATTATTCAGAACAGGATTGAAGCCTGGACCACAGTTCTAAACTCTAGTTGGTGAGATGGCACTTGGTTTTCCAAGCCCTGTTAGTCTACGCTGAAGACGGCTTTAAAAAGGATTTGCTAAAGACACTGTTCGCAAATAATGATAATTTGAGAATGCAAAATGCAGTTTTTGTGAATATTCAAAATGTGATTTGTCAGTACATATAATAATTTGCCAGTTGCTATTTGATAATCGCAATAAGTACAGGTTGCAAAATTGTAATTCAGTATTTGATTGATTCACAATAAAATGTAGAGGTTTCAGCATTTTTAGAGTTTAGTACATTCCAATAAATTATTTGGTGGACACAAATCAGTTTGCACCTGATTTGCGAATCGCAAAACTTTAATTATAAAGGGCCAGATGTAGCAAAATAACATTTTGCGACTTGCAAATAGCGAGTCATTGCGACTCGCTGTTTGCAAGTCGCAAAATGTTATGCAGAACGGTGTCTCAGACACCGTCTGCAAGTCGGTATGGGGTCGCAATGACCCACCTCATGAATATTCATGAGGTGGGTCGCAAATTGCGGCCCCATACAGACTATGGGCACTCGCAAACATGGAGGCCTGCTGTAGTCAGCAGACCTCCGTGTTCGTGACTGCTTTAAATAAACCAGTTTTTTTTTTTTTAAGTGTAGCCCGTTTTCCTTAAAGGAAAACGAGCTGCACTTAAAAAGAAAACCGAAACCTTTAGTTTCGGTATTTTTTCAGGGCAGGGAGTGGTCCCTTGGACCACTCCCTGCCCTGAAAAAATGTTTTTGGGTCCAGTCACAAAGTGGAAGGGGTCCCATGGGGACCCCTTCCAATTTGCGAGTGGGTTACCATCCACTTGAAGTGGATGGTAACTGCAACACCATTTGCGACCGCATATGCGGTCGCAAATGGTATTGCATACCACTAGGAACCGCAAATAGGAAGGGAACACCCCTTCCTATTTGCGATTCTGAAATGCATTTTGCGAGTCGGTCCGACTCGCAGAATGCATTTCTGCATAGGAAAATGTGATTTGCAACTCGCAAACGGCAGTTTTTGCCGTTTGTGAGTTGCAATTCCTTTCCTACATCTGGCCCTTAGAATGCTGTAACCCAATGGTATTCTTTCGTCAACAAACCCCAGATTCATCCACTCTATTTAGAATTGTGTGAAATGCTGAATTACTGTTGACAAAGCCTCTGCTGTTTATGCAAGAGTAACCCCTCTCGAACGAACATGCCTGCCACAGGACAAGCGGGTAACAATGATAGTCATCCCACCCTATTATAGTACCATGAATCATTTTCCCTGCCTGTGTCTGCATTGCATTGTGGGAAGGAAGACAGCCGTCCACGTGCCGGGCCATTCACTTTTCGTTCAGGGAAATGCTTTTGTCATTTGTTTGATCTGAACAAAAAAACATTTGCGCTACAGCTTTAAACATAGCTCATTGTCGGGAAACCTCACTGCCATAAGGGTGCTTCCTTGTTGGCAGTAGTGCTTCACATCAGAGAGATCTCAGTCCATCTCTAAATACGATACTGTCCTCCTACCAAAGCCTAATTAAAGCCCCTGGGCCTCAATTACAAGGCCTTAGCGGCACACTGTCCCACTGGAGCGTCATTTTTTAATGCTCCGGTGGTGCAGTGTGCCAGCCCATATTTACAAGGCCACATAAAGCCACCTTGCGTGGCTTTTCATGGCCTTGTAAATATGGACCACTTTCACAAATAACACAGTGTGAAAGAAGCATTCTATAGGTGTTGCTAGGTGTGCTCTAAAGCAATACCAATGAAACTCCAAGAATTTTGATGGATTTCCAGATTTACAGGTCAGGGAATACATCAGATTCCCACGGTAAACATCCTCAACAACGACTCCGGAAGAACGATGCCGTGAACAATAACAATCGTTTTTTGCTATGCCTTAACCCCGCATGTGCTGAACCACGCACATGTGTGGTTAAGGCAGAGAAAAAGGCAGAGTGGATCTGGAGAGGACGCAGTCAGGTAAGTGGGATTGGGGCAGGCTTGGGGTCGTTTTTAGGGATGGAGGTGGAGTAAAGGCTTTTGGTGGGGGGTTTGGGTAGATTTGGTTTTAGGGATGGGATGGAGTGTTTGGGTAGTTTTGTTTTTAGGGGTGGGGTCGGGGATCGGGGTAGTTTTGTTTTTAGGGGTGGGGGTGAGGGTGGAGGGTCTGTGTATTTCTGCTTTTAGGTGCAGGGGTGAGGGATATGGGTAGTTCTATTTTTAGTGACTAAGTGGGGGTTTGGGCACTTTAGTTTTTGGGGGTCGGGGGTCAATCTACTTTTGTTTTTAGGGGCATAGTTTGGGGAATCAGGGTAGTTTGGTTTTTAGGGGCTGGGTTAGGGGATCAGGGTATTTTTGTTTTTAGGTGCGGGGGTGGGAGAATCAGGGTAGTTTGTTTTTTAGGGGTGGGGTGAGGGTTGTGGTAGTTTGGTTTTTAGGGGTCGTGAAACCCGGGTAGTTCTGTTTTTAGGGGCTGCGGTGGGGGATCAGGGTATTTCTGTTTTTAGGGGCGGGGGTAGGAGAATCAGGGTAGTTTGGTTTTTAGGGGTGGGGTGGGGGTTGTGGTAGTTTGTTTTTTAGGGATCAGGAAATCCGAGTAGTTCAGTTTTTGGGGGTTGGGGTTGGGGGATGGAGTAGTTTTGTTGTTAGGGGCAGGATGGGGGGATCGGGGTACTTTGGTTTTTAGGGGTAGGGTGGGGGTGGGGGGGATGGGGTAGTTTGGTTTTTAGTGGTAGGGGATCAGGGTAGTTTGGTTTTTAGGGCTGGGGATGGGGGGTCAGAGTAGTTTGGTTTTTAGGAGCGGGTGGGGAGATTGGGGTAGTTCTGTTTTTAGTGGAGGGGTGCGTGACAGGGTAGTTTTGTTTTTGGGGGTGGGGTAATAGGGTGGGGTAATTTTGCTTTCAAGGGGCAGAGGTGGGGGATGCAGTAGTTTGATTTTTAGGGGGTGAGGGGATCAGGGTAGTTCTGGGGTGCCCCGTAAAGTCCGAGCGCAGTTTCCAGACAAGAAGCAGAGACTGAATTATTTGTTAAGAAAGCGCAGCGTGCGATTTCAAGCGTCACTTGAGAGCTAGATAAAAGCAATGCTTGGATTTTTGAATTAGCTGTGGAACCCACATCTTGATTATACTATCACAACCTAACATATCCAACTGGGAACATTTTGACTAGAGACAATTGAACACAGATGCACAGTTTTTCGGCATTCAATTGGGTAACCATTACTGGAATAGTATATATTGAGCACAGGAAGATAAGCCTTGATAAAGTCCTTCACAGGACGAAACACGTGTCGGCTGAATGTGATCGGAAATTTGCAAATCACTCTGCTTACACTGGGGGACAAGAACTCTCACTGCCCAAAGTCAATTGATTGGACATTGTACACCACTTCCTATGAACTGATTGGGATTTTTGGTGTCTGGACTTTAAGCTCCTTTTGGAAGAACTTCTGTCTCTAATTGGATAAGATTGTTTATGTTAAATGTGTGGCATGTATGTTTTTATTTGATGTGTTTGTGATATTTTTGTGATATTTATGTACCTTTTTTTGTTTGTTTTATAGTTATTGCTTCATATTTTGGTAACGTTTGTATTAAAATCAATAACTGACACAGCCTAGTCTTGGAACCATCACACATTTATGTTATCCTCATCTATCACTTTATGAGCATTTATGACATTCTGTGACACTATGTTTTGATTCCATATATACAGTTAGGATTTCAAATTAATTACTTAAGGAGTGCTCCGTTCATTTTTTTGTTATAGTTCTGTTTTTAGGGCCAGGAGTGGGGAGTAGTTTTGATGTGGGTGGGGTAGTTTTGTTTTTGGGGGTGGGGTGGGGTAATTTTGTTTTTGGGAGTGGGAGTGGGAGTGGGGGTGGGTTTGTTTTGTTTTTGGGGGTGGGGTAGTTTTGTTTTTAGGGGTGAGGTGGCGGGATCCAGGTAGTTTGGTTTTTAGGGGTGGGGGGCCAGGGTAGTTTGGGTCTTAGGAGTGGGGGGATCGGGGTAGTTCTGTTCTTAGGGGAGGGGGAGGGGGTCAGGGTGGTTTGGTTTTTAGGGGCAGGGTGGGAGAATCGGAGTAGTTCTGTTTATAGGGGCGGAGTAGTTTTGTTGTGGGAGTCAGGGGTGGGGTAGTTTTGTTTTTGGGGTGATGTTGTTTTATTTTTAGGGGCAGGGTGGGGTAGTTTTGTTTTTGGTGGTGGGGGCATTGGTAGTTGTGTTTTTAGGAGGGGGTGGGGGCTCTGGGTAGTTTTTTTTAGGGGTGGGGGATGGGTGGTTTTGTTTTTAGGGGTGGGGTCGGGTAGTTTTGTTTTTAGGGGTGATGGGTGGGGTCGGGTAGTTTTGTTTTTAGGGGTGGAGGGGGGTTCAGGGTACTTTTGTAGTTAGGAGCAGTGTTTGAGGTCGGAGCAGTTTTGTTTTTAGGGGCGGGGGCAGTCAGGGTAGTTTGGTTTTTAGGGGCAGAGTGGGGGGATCCGGTAGTTTGGTTTTTATGGGCGGGGTAGAGGGGGTCAGGGTAGTTTTGTTTTTGGGTTTGGGGCCATGAGGGTAGTTTTGTTTTTGGGTTGGAGGTCGGAGTAGTTCTGTTTTTAGGGGCGGGTCGTTGTTTTTAGGGTCGGGTGGGGGGGTCGGGGAAGGTTTTAGAGCTCAGGGTGGGTGAGGGGTGTTGGGTTACTTTTATTTTTAGGGGCAGGGGTTGGAGGGTCGAGGTAGTTTTAGTATTAGGGATGGGCTACTTCTGGGCCTAAGGGTAGGTGGGGGTGGCATGCTTGAACCACACATGCCATTCCCACACATGCCTTTACTAGGCATGCTTTTACAATGAAAATTCGTTGTAAAGGCATGCGTGGAAATGCATTTGTGGTAACAACCCGGTTGTTGTTCCGACCGCGTTGTTCAGGCATGCATGGTTATCACATTCATTGTTCCATCATACATTTGTTTCCTACGCCACTTCAATAAATACCTTTATTTCTCACCATTTTGTTCCTCTTTCTATGTGTGCTTCACACATAGAAAGAGAAAAACACCTCTTAAGTTTTTTTTGTGGAGGAAGATGTCCCTTCCTGCACAAAAACAATCATCTCTGCAACGGTGGCATCCTTGCTCCATAAAGCGAGGATGACTGCATTGGCGCAAGGCAGACATTTGTGCACCAGAGCAGGGGGAGGGGACAGAAATGTTCTGTATCTTGTAGATATGGCGCATTTCTGCCCTTTCCTGGTGGGGCAGGGCAGCGCAGCATGTCACTTGCTGCACCACCCTGCATCACTGGCCTCGTAAATGAGGCACTTAGTTTGCAAAAGTGAAAGTCACTCTTTGGCAGTCATTATGAACACGGCGGGAAAGACCGCCGACCGCCGTGTCGGCGGTGAACATAATCCCGTCATTGGCGGTGAATGGAAACCCGCCATATAATGAACGAAAAACCCAACCCCGCCAAAAATCACCAGTCCATCACTCACAGCCATTACTCTGTCGGCGGGAATCCCGGACATCCCCACCCTGCCACCACCAAGCACACCCACATCCCGCCCTCCAAATAATGATGCACAAATCACCTTGGCGGACAGTGGAGGCCGGACAACCATTGGCGGCTGCGACAGCCACGGGCGGCAAGTGGACTCAACAGCAAGAAGTGCACACATTGGATAGGCGTATCACCCACACACCTGACACACATCCAGAACCCCATAAGACACCCCCAGACACACCCCACAATCCCTTGCAATGAAAGCAGGATGAAAGAAGTCAGAGAGCACCAGGCCCAGACAGCGAACACCAGCATACAGGACGCGCACACCAACCCACAGAACAGCACACCTACATCCGTCCCAGGGCCGACACCATTACCCACACTCACCATGTCCCACCCAAACATCCACGCTTCACTGAAAGGGAGTTAAGGACCATGGTGGATGAGATCTTGAAGGTGGAGCCACAAATATCCGGGGCCGAGGTGCAGCACACAGTCATCAGAATAAAAATGGAGCTGTGGCAGACCATTGTGAACAAGGTCAATGCAATGGGACACCATCCACGCACCAGGGACGACATCCGGAAGAGATGGAACGACCTGCAGGGGAAGGTCCGGAGCATGGCATCAAGGCACCACATTGCAGTGCAGAAGACTGGGGGAGGACCGCCACCAACTCCACCCGACTACACTGACTGGGAGGAAAAGGCACTGGCCATCCTGCACCCAGAGGGACTCACTGGACTCACTGAAGGAATGGACTTGGGTAAGTGATCTACAATTACTCCTTATCCACCACACCTGTAATGCATGTACCACCCCACCCCACCCCACCCACACCCACCAGGACCTACACCCCACCCAGGCATTAGCCACTACATCTAGCGCCCTGCATGACCACAAACCCACTAACAGGCCCACATCCCTCCCCCTGTGCACAGTCACCCACCCCTGCATGTACCCACAATGGCATTACACCCCCCCACCACAATGCAACCCCACACTGGTGCAAAATGCAATGTCAACCTCACAAAGGCACCCTGGCAGGCCACTGAGAGTAACACCAGCACAAAATAGCCCAGTCCCTCACGGACGGGACAAGGAGTGCCAGTGCCCCCCTGGAGACAGAAGCACCTCACAGGACACAGGTGAAGGATCCCTGGACAGAGATGAGCAGGCAGGCCCCTCACAAAGTCCTGGACTCTCACCATGCAGCAGCCCCACCGAGGAAACCACTGTCACCCCTACCACGTAGTCAAGACCAGCAGCCTAGGGCAGGCGCAACCACACCAGTTTAACCAGGACACAGACTGGTGGAACACAGGTACAGAGGCCACAGTCTCCCACTCCCAACATGCAGGAAGGCGAGGGTCAAGTGGTACTGCCAGTCTTTGCAGGGGACACAGGCACAGGGGGCTAGGGCAAGTGCAAGGGTCGCAGTGGGCCAGGGGGGAGGCCACAGGATGGATGCAACTGCCCAGGACGTGATGTCTGAGGTAATGGGGGCCTACCAACATACCCATGACAGGTTGGCACAGATTGTGTCCACTCTGGAGCATAGTCAGAGGATGTAGCAGTAACAACACCAACAGGCCATGGAGCAATGGAAAGAGCACAATGCCACAATGGCCACCATACCAGGAGCACTGCTGCAGCTGGTCAAACACCAGTCTGACACCCACACAGGACAGGAGGCCCCACAACAGCACCAGACAACCAGCAGCAGATCACTCCAGCAGCAGGAGAAACATCCCAGGAACTTCCCACACAGGAAACACAAGGTCCTACCATGTCATCTCATGAAGCCCAACAGCAGGCGCCCAAATGGACCCTCAGGCCATGTAACGGCATTGGAACACCAGCTAAGAACAAGGCCCCCCTCCAACAATTAACTCTGCAACAACTGCAATGCAACCATCCCACCCAATCACCAACCACACATTGCTGAGAGGCAAGACGAAATACTGTTAGACAAGATGGACCTATCAATACTACCAACAAGGCTGTCACCATGTTGGTCTTGAGGACACACCACCCTTACGACTTCCCATCACTGTAAATTGCACAATTCACTCACTTCAACCAATAAAAAAAATTCACACCAGAAACACTGTTGCCTGTGTTAAACTGTGAAACAAGTGGGGTATGGATGCAACTGGCAGAGAACAACTTTATTGTCGATGCTGTGCATGATGGGAGTCCTGTGTGCCCCTATGGTGGCAAGGAGGAAATGCGTGTATTTTCAGTCAGTACCATGCAGAAGTGGGCCATGTTTCGCCTATCATTACCAACCCCCCCTATATGGCTGATCACACTGACAGTAGTTGTCACTAACCCCAATGATAGGCCGTAATCCCACACAGTTACTGGAAGTAGAGTTGAATCAGTTGGTTCCTGGAATTGACATCTTCCCCTTCCTCATCATCACTATCAATCTCCTCACCTCTCTGAGGTAGCTGATCAGGACCTATAGCAGCCTCCACCTCCAGGAGGGGGATAGAATGTCTCACTACTACGTTGTGCAGCAGGCAGCAGGCCACCACTATTCTACACACCTTATCAGGCCCATAGGCCAGGGAACCCCCAGAGATATGTAGACACCTGAATCTAGCCTTCAGGAGACCTATAGTTCACTCTATTATCCTCCTAGTACGTCCATGGGCCTCATTGTAATTCCTCTATCCATCCGTCCTGGGCTTCCTCACTGGTGTCAGGAGCCAACACAAGTTTGGATAGCCAGAATCACCTAGAAAATGGTGCATTACAGAGTAGTCATTGGTATGACCCTTAGTCAGACAGGCTGTTTTCTACAATGTGTCAGTTACTGACAGGCACACACACCTATGATCTATCCTCTGTCTTTTTGGAGTTGCTCCATCTTCTGTGGCACACTACTGTTTCTTAACACAAATGAATCATGGACTGAACCTGGGAACATGGCATTCACATGTGAGATGTACTGGTCTGCAGTACATACCAATCGGATGTTCATGGTGTGAAAGTTCTTCCTGTTTCTGTACACCTGTTCACTCACTCTTGGGGGGATGATCGGTATGTGGGTGCCATCTTTGGCACCTATCATATGGGGTATGTTGGCAAAGGCATAGAATTCAGACTTGATGGCAGGTAGGTCAGTACTTTGGGGAAACCTCACATAGGACTGCAGATGTCAGACAAATGCATTCAGAAATCTTGTCAGTACCATGCTGAACATTGGCTGTGAAAAACTAGCACCCATGCCCACTGTCACTTGAAATGAGCCTGGAGTGCGGAGAGCAGCTGCTCTTCAGTTGGAATGGCATGCTGATTACGATTTCCAGGAGTTAGTGCAGGATCCAGTAATGCACAAAGGTCCTGCATAGTTGCACGTGTGAATCTGTAAGTTATTATTATCTGACGCTCCACCATGGTCCTCATATCCACAAGTGGTCTGTACACCGATGGTGCCCTTTCTCACCACAAAGGTCGGTACCTATGAGGGGTTACAAAGAGGAGTGATGAAGACACATACATAGGCACACTTGTCATCATTTGTGCACTGCATTGTTCATTGTAGTGTCTCAAAAATAACTGCTACCCGACAGATATACATGTACATCACAAGGAGAGAACAGAGTCATGTGTGCTACTGTACTGAATGGACAGAGTCCTAGGTGCTTCATGTGGCTAGTAGGGCCTGCATTGTGAGTAGTAATAAATACTAGGGGCCGTATTTATACTTTTTGGCGCACAACTGCGCCAACGCAGTTGGGCGTCAAAAAATTTAACGCCATTCCAAAGCACCATGCGGGTGCCTTATTTATGGAATGACGTTAGCCGGCGGAGCTGCCTGGTGTGCGTAAAAAAAAATGACTTACACCAGGCAGCGCCGGCGTAGGGGAAAATAGAGCTTGGGCGCCAAAAAATGGGGCAAGTCAAGCTGAGGCAATATTTTCGCCTCAACCCGATTTGCGCCATTTTTTTTTACTCCCAACCCCCATTGAAATGACTCCTGTCTTAGCAAAGACAGGAGTCATGCCCCCTTGCCCAATGGCCATGCCCAGGGGACTTATGTCCCCTGGGCATGGTCATTGGGCATAGTGGCATGTAGGGGGGCACAAATCAGGCCCCCCTATGCCACAAAAAAATAAAAATAAAATACTTACCTGAACTTACCTTAAGTTCCCTGGGATGGGTCCCTCCATCCTTGGGCGTCCTCCTGGGGTGGGCAAGGGTGGCAGGGGGTGTCCCTGGGGGCATGGGAGGGCACCTCTGGGCTCCTTCCGAGCCCACAGGTCCCTTAACGCCTGCCCTGACCAGGCGTTAAAAAATGACGCTAAAACGGCTGGACGTCATTTTTTTTTACCCGCCCACTCCCGGGCGTCATTTTTGCCCGGTAGTGTAAATACGGCGCACATGCCTCGGAGTCATTTTTTAGACGGGAACGCCTACCTTGCATATCATTAACGCAAGGTAGGTGTCCACGCTAAAAAATGACGCAAACTCCAAGATCTTTGGCGCTAGACGGGTCTAACGCCAAAGTATAAATATGGAGTTAGTTTTGCATCGGAATTGCGTAAAAAAAAACGACGCAAATCCGGCGCAAACAGAGTATAAATATGCCCCTAGATGCGTAGGTGATGGCAAAATGTCTGCCCACTGTAGATCTCCCCCTTCGTTGTAGAAGTGACCTCATACTGCTAGTGGTTGATGTCACAGCGTAAGGCGGTGTTTACCGCTGTTCGCACCCTCATTGGCTAACATGGATGCCAATGGGGAATCCTGGTGTATCATGATCGCCACCGGCGGTGACGGTGCATACCGGCGTTGAACGTACGTTTGTTTGTCATTGTTTGATCACTTGACTCCCTGATCTCGTGTGGACAGGTACTCCACTCTGTGTACTGCTGTGGCCTGCCTCTGGCTATGGATGTGCCTCGTGTTGCAGGGGAAAGGGCTCCGGCCTTCACCCAGGAGGAACTGGAGAAGCTAGTTGATGGGGTCCTGCCCCTGTATGCAAAACTGTAAGGACGGCCAGAGGTACAGGTGAGTCTGGGTTTGGAGGGCACTGTGTGTGTGTAATGGATGGTGTTGATTGGACATATGTGTGCACCTCTGAGCCTGCATGGGCCATGGTGCATGGCATGCTGTGTGCGACTGTCCTGTAAGTCTGAGAGTACTGTCCATTCCATAGTGGACGATTAGCCAGCTGTTCCTATCGTGCAAGTGCCTGACCTCTGTGTTCCATTTCTGTCAGCGCCCACCAGAAGAGGGCACATTGGCATGCCATCGCCAAGGAGGTGCGGACATTGGGGGTCTACAATCAGCGGAGCACCCACTTGTAGAAAGAGGTGGGAGAACCTGCGGTGCTGGGCGCGAAAGATCACTGAAGCCCAGCTGGGGATGTCCTCCCAATGTGGAAGGGGTGCCCGTCGGGCACTGACCCCCCTCATGCGACGGATCCTGGCGGTGGCGTACCCAGATCTGGATGGGCGCTTGAAGGCTGCACAGCAGCCACAAGGGGGTGACTACTTATTTCACATACTTCAGTCTGGGTGTGCATTAGGGTTTATGCTGCTTAGAGACAGGGACTTTGACTGGTGTCCATCTACTTTATGCTCCCCAAGGGGTGCTGGGGTGTCTTTATCAGGTCTCCCACACATTGCCTCCTTAGGTAGTCCAGGGTATGGGTGTCGGGCAGTATTCAGGTCAGTAATGAGGGGCATGGCCATGGGCATAGTGAACGGTGCTGCCTGTTGGGTGTGTCTTCTGGGTGGGTGTAAGTCTGGCCATAATGTACCTGCATTCAGCAATTTACAAGTGTCTCTTCTGTTTTGTTTCCCCATCCCTGTTCTCTTGTGTTGGTTTGATACAGCATCAACATCAGGCGAGGGGGCTGAGGCACTGGCAAGTGGGGAGGCACCGGCCTACGGATCCTCTGAGGCAGAGACAACGGACACCCAGGGGACCAGTGGGTGGGAGGGCGAGGGGAGTTCCACGGGAGAGGCTACTACCACCGGAGGTAGTGACTCCGATACCTCCTCCGATGGGGGCTCCCCAGCCACACCACTACAGTGACATCTTCCGCCACCCCCATTCCATCACTGCCCTCCTTTCTGTTCCCCACCGGGTTGCCTGTGCCCGCCCACCCAGAAAGGTGGGCATCTCCTTCGCCCCAGGCACCTCCTCCCCTGCCCCAGTCAGCCCTGCTGCCCTCACAGAGGAGGCTATTGAACTCCTGAGAACCATCTCTGTAGAGCAGACAACCATCGTCAATGCCATTCAGGGGCTAGCATCAGAGGTGCAGCAGACTAATACCTATCTGGATGGCATTCACGGTGCCGTGTCAGCCCTATAGAGATCTTTTCAGGCTCTGGCCTCCTCTTGGACGGCAGCCAGTTTCCCTGGCCATTCCATCCCCCCTCCAACCTCCTCTACCCCTTCAAGCACCCCACTCCTTCCACCCATCCAAGGCACACATTCAGACACCCAGTCAAGCACATCAACACACAAGAAACACACCTCAAAACACAAGCACCACACCTCCCACCACAAACATTCACACAGCCAACAGACACCTGCACACACAACAACATCCACTTCCCCCAGTGTGCCCACCTCTTCCGCCTCCCTGTCTGTCCCCTCTACATGCACACCTTCATGTACTGCATCTTCACTCACTGTTGCTGCTCATCTTCCTGCACTAACCACAATAGCAGACAGCCATACATGCATTCCATACACCACACCTGCACTCACCACCACGACTGTAGTCAACACATGCAGCACACTCTCCAGACTTGCAGACACACACACAACATACATCCACACTAGCTGTCTGTCTTCTACTGTGTTCACCCCCTCCTCCAAAAACACACAAACACACCAAGACACCCACCCATCTGACATCCACCACATGACAGCATACTGAGCAGTCACCTGCACCCACTACATGCACACCTACACCACATACATTCACTCCCTCTACCTCCACGCCCACATCCACGCCCACCTCAATTGCTCCAAAGAAACAATTCCTCTCCCGTGCTGACCTCTTTCAACCCACTGGCCCACCCCGTCTTGTCCCCAAACGTGCCCACCTCCTTGCCCTTTCTGCTCCTTCCACATCCCAGCCCACCCCTGTCCGCCCTTCACATTCCCGTGCCCCTTCCCCAGATAGGAAAAAGGCCCGGATTGATCCTAGGCCATCTAGCTCCACCTGTTCCAAACAGCCCCACCCCCTTCAAAGGACAAGCCCACCCCCCTCCACCTTCCAAACGAAAGTCAAAGGCCCACCCCCATTGAAAATCCCCCCCACCACCCCCTGCCCCCCTTCCGTGAGGTGCCTGAATGTCCATATGGTGCCCCATGAGGTGGAGTACCATGCACTTGTGGGAGTCAGGTTAGAGCCGTTGTGGCCCATTGCAATAGTCGAGACATGGACTGGCCATTGGCCCTGTTTAGACTGTTGAATTGGCCTTGTGTCGGGTAAGTACCTCTTGCTGTGGGGTGTATGACTTGTGGTGCTGTGAAGGGTTGGGGGGCGTTGTAGGGTGGGTTGTGTAGGTGTGTATGTAACTGTGCCCTTTCCTCCCTTGTTTCGTAGGTTGCAGTACTTACCGTCGTCGTCTTCGTTGGCGGTCTCGGCTGTGGAGGTATATGGCAAGGAGCAGGCTGGCATGATCTGCAGCTCTCTATCCATGGCTGTCGCAGAGCGTTCTGTGGGACTCCGGTGCATGGTTCCTTATATTTGGTTCATTTCCGCCTGGCTTTGTGTGGCGGTGGTTCCCGCCCGGGAACTGGCGGCGGGATTGTGGTTCATTATTTGATGGGGGATTTGGGCCTTTCCGACTGCCTGTGGGCAGACTCTGCCGTCGTCGGCGGGACTTCTCTCCTGGCAGTGGGTGGTCCGTGGAATGCCTGTATTTCGTTTGTTTCTTTATTTGGCGGTCCGGCCCGCTCCTCTGTTGGCGGTTTCTACCGCCACCGCCGGCAGAGTGGAATGGACCGCCATGTACATAATGAGGGCCTTTCTTCTTTGTGTTGTCTGCTTTAGTTCAAATCAATCAAACAATCTTATTCAATGCGATTTGCAACAAAGATGCATTTGCTTCAACTTCTTTTATTAAAAAATTTAAACAAAGCTAGCATGTGAAATTTGATCCCTTATCTCTCCTCTATCTTAATCTCTACTCAGAACTGCATTTTGAAACTGAGAATATTTAGGCGCTCAATGCAGTGGCCCCTTGACTTGCGATCTCTGCATTCAAACACCATTTGCCCAGGGATCTTAATTATGATTGCTGTGATTTTTATCACAGTTGGTAATTACCTGGTGTAATAAAGTTTACATCCCTGTTAAAATTCGACAGTTCTTGTTGACTGGAATTTAAAGGGGAGAATGCCTAGTAAATAAAGAGAGGTGGATGTTTGTGTCACAAGCATTAAAGCATGCATTTTATGCTGCGTTTCAAGGGCAAAACATGAATGGTGATAATTATCATGCTTGATAAAATCTGAGCACGTCATTGTTGTATTTCAACAGGTGCATTAATAGTCACATACCAGGGCAGTCGTAATGAGGGCCATGGAGGTGATTGTCCACTTTTCGGAATGCTTTGGGTTTGTATCATGAAAAGGTATGTAATCTCATCACTGATCTGAATGCCTCTTTTTATGCATTTACATCAGTGGCAGCTCTTCTGTTTGGACGAAGGAGCATCGGCCCCCACCCCCGCCTGCCTGCAGCAGAAGGTGCAAACCTTTCACAGTTAACTTATTTTATTGTCCCTTCTTTGTGAAACGGGCGGGCCAAGGGGTGACGAGCAGTGAGGGCAGTGCAATGTGCACTCCCCTCACTCTGCATGTATATCTGGCCGGCAGTCCACAAAAGGTTGTCCCCAGCCCGGCAACACAGTTGCCGGGCTGGAGAGAGCCTGCACAGGCTCCCAGTCTGCCTGGGAGCACCTGGCTGGGCACTCCCAGCCAATCCTGACGCTGCTCTGAGCAGCATCAGGATTGGCGCAGGGCAGGCTTGGAGCCTGTGCCTGCCTACAGGATGGAAGAGGAGTGGTGTGGAGGTAAGTTTTTATTATTATTATTATTATTTTAATTAAAATGTCTTTACCCCCTCAACCCCTGAGGGTGCCGCCCGCCCCCTGTACCTCCAGCGAGCCGCTGCTGATTTACAGTGGAGAAAGTTGATACATATACTTCTAGATTTCTCTGTGTTTTAATGCATGAACTGCAGAAAAACAAGTCGGAAATAGAGAGACAATCATTGATAATTGCTTCTGACTTGTTCAGTCAAGAGTTCATGCATTAACTCAGAGAAAGTCTGAATTATATTTATGAGGTTCAGACACAGCAAATGCATGAAATACCTACTCAACTTTGTGCTGGGCCAGTGCAGCTATAGGATTCGTTGACAGTAAATTATTGAGTTATCTACATTCCTGATTTGCTCCAACTATTGTATTTACATGACGACTGTTCAACCTTGTTAACCCCTACGGTGCCTTGGACGAGGTTATCTCGTCCAAGGCACCGGTTCCCGGGTGCCTTGGACGAGATCACCTCGTCCTGCACCCGGGAACTGGGGGGAGCGCTAGCGCTCCCCCCATGTGCTCCCCACCCATCCCCCCCAAGGCAGGGATGGAAGGGGAAGCCCTTTCCCTTCCACCCCCACACCCCCTGTGACGAATTTATTTTAGGCCATTTCTGCCCCCCGGGGGCAGATCAGCCTGTTATTAGGCCGATCTGCCCCCGGGGAGGCAGAAACCTCTAGGCACCAGGGCAATTTTTTTTTGTGTGTATATTTTTTTGGTTTGTTTGTTTTTTTAGAGATGGGGAGCGACCCATTAGGCAAGGGTCGCTCCCCAGGGGGTCCAATTGTATTTAGACCATTTCTGCCCCCTTTGGGGGCAGATCGGACGATTTGAGGTCAATCTGCCCGTAAGAGGGCAGAAACCACTGGGCACCCGGGATATTTTTTTTGTGCCAATGTCACTCAAGGGTTGCTCCCGGGGGAGGGGTTGGTGGGGAACGGGGGCAAATTTATTTTAGGCCATTTCTGCCCCCCCTGGGGCCGGCTGAGCTAGAGGCCAAAATCCACAGGTAGGCACTTTGCAAAAAACACCTCTGTTTTCTGTGAAGAAATGTGATGTGTTCACGTTGTGTTTTGGGCCATTTCCTTTCGTGGGCGCTAGGCATACCCACACAAGAGAGGTACCATTTTTATCGGGAGACTTGGGGGAATGCTGGGTGGAAGGACATTTATGGCTCCTCTCAGATTCCAGAACTTTCTGTCACTGAAATGAGAGGAAAAAGTGTTTTTTTGGCCAAATTTTGAGGTTTGCAAAGGATTCCGGGAAACAGAACCTGGTCAGAGCCCCAAAAGTCACCCCATATTGGATTCCCCTAGGTCTCTACTTTTCAAAAATGCACAGGTTTGATAGGTTTCCCTAGGTGCTGGCTGAGCTAGAGGTCCAAAACCTACAGGTAGGCATTGTTTTCTGTGAAGAAATGTGATGTGTCCACGTTGTGTTTTGGGCCATTTCCTTTCGTGGGTGCTAGGCCTACCCACACAAGTGAGGTACTATTTTTATCTGGAGACTTGGGGGAAGGCTGGATGGAAGGAAACTTGTGGCTACTCTCAGATTCCAGAATTTCTGTCACCGAAATGTGAGAAAACATGTTTTTTTAACCACATTTTGAGGTTTGCAAAGGATTCTGGGTAACAGAACCTGGTCAGAGCCCCACAAGTCACCCCATCTTGGATTCCTATACGTCTCTAGTTTTAAAAAATGCACAGGTTTGGTAGGTTTCCCTAGGTGCCGGCTGAGCTAGAGCCAAAATCTACAGGTAGGCACTTTGCAAAAAACACCTCTGTTTTCTTTAAAAAAATGTGATGTGTCCACGTTGTGTTTTGGGGCATTTCCTGTCACGGGCACTAGGCCTACCCACACAAGTGAGGTATCATTTTTATCGGGAGACTTGGGGGAACGCTGGGTGGAAGGAAATTTGTGGTTCCTCTCAGATTCCAGTACTTTCTGTCACCGAAATTTGAGGAAAGCGTGTTTTTTTAGCCAAATTTTGAGGTTTGCAAAGGATTCTGGGTAAAAGAACGTGGTCGGAGCCCCACAAGTCACCCCATCTTGGATTCCCCTAGCTCTCTAGTTTTCAAAAATGCACAGGTTTGGTAGGTTTCCCTAGGTGCCGGCTGAGCTAGGGGCCAAAATCTACAGGTAGGCACTTTGCAAAAATCACCTCTGTGTTCTGTAAATAAATGGGATGTGTCCACGTTGTGTTTTGGGGCATTTCCTGTCGCGGGCGCTAGGCCTACCCAAACAAGTGAGGCATCATTTTTATCGGGAGACTTAAGGGAATGCTGGGCGGAAGGAAATCTGTGGCTCCTCTCAGATGCCAGAACTTTCTGTCACCGAAATTTTAGGAAAACGTGTTTTTTTATCCAAATTTTGAGGTTTGCAAAGGATTCTGGGTAACAGAACCTGATCAGAGCCCCACAAGTCACCCCATATTGGATTCCCCTAGCTCTCTAGTTTTAAAAAATGCACAGGTTTGGTAGGTTTCTGAGGTGCCGGCTGAGCTAGAGGCCAAAACCTACAGGTAGGCACTTTGCAAAAAACACCTCTGTTTTCTGTCCAAAAAATGTGATGTGTCCACGTTGTGTTTTGGGGCATTTCCGGTCGCGGGCGCTACGCCTACCCACACAAGTGAGGTATCATTTTTATCGGGAGACTTGGGGGAACATAGAATAGCAAAACAAGTGTTATTGCCCCTTGTCTTTCTCTTCATTTTTTCCTTCCAAATATAAGAGAGTGTGTAAAAAAGACGTCTATTTGAGAAATGCCCTGTAATTCACATGCTAGTATGGTCACCCCGGAATTCAGAGATGTGCTCCACTGCTGCTCAACACCTTATCTTGTGCCCATTTTGGAAATACAAAGGTTTTCTTGATAGCTATTTTTCAGTCTTTATATTTCAGCAAATGAATTGCTGTATTCCCGGTATAGAATGAAAACCCACTGCAGGGTGCAGCTCATTTATTGGCTCTGGGCACCTAGGGTTCTTGATGAACCTACAAGCCCTATATATCCCCACAACCAGAAGAGTCGAGCAGACATAACAGTATATTGCTTTCAAAAAGCTGACATTGCAGGAAAAAGTTACAGAGTAAAACGTAGAGAAAAATTGCTGTTTTTTTCACCTCAATTTCAATATTTTTCTTTTTCAGTTGTTATTTTCTGTAGGAAACCCTTGTAGGATCTACCCCTTGCTCAATTCCGAATTTTGTCTACTTTTCAGAAATGTTTAGGTTTCTGGGATCCAGCATTGGTTTCATGCCCATTTCTGTCACTGACTGGAAGGAGGCTGAAAGCACAAAACATTTTAAAAATGGGGTATGTCCCAGTAAAATGCCAAATTTGTGTTGAAAAATTGGGTTTTCTGATTCAAGTCTGCCTGTTCCTGAAAGCTGGGAAGCTGGTGATTTTAGCACCGCAAACCCTTTGTTGATGCAATTTTCAGGGAAAAAAACACAAGCCTTCTTCTGCAGCCACTTTTTCCCATTTTTTTGAAAAAAAAACACATTTTCACTGTATTTTGGCTAATTTCTTGGCCTCCTTCAGGGGAACCCACAAAGTCTGGGTACCTCTAGAATGCCTAGGATGTTGGAAAAAAAAGGACGCAAATTTGGCTTGGCTAGCTTATGTGGACAACAAGCTGTGAGGGCCTAAGCGCAAACTGCCCCAAATAGCCAAAAAAAGGCCTGGCACAGGAGGGGGAAAAGGCCTGGCAGAGAAGGGGTTAATGGAACTATAAGTTGACATCACTGAAAGTAAGGGTCATTGCACCGTCAGTGATAGAATGTAAATTAGTTATGCAAAAGTCCTAAAGTTAGATAAACATTGAAAATTAATACATCAACATTACATCAAATATAATCAATAGCATACGAAACTAAGCTATTTGAATATTTGAAAAAGGTGTTCTAAACCAGTGGCTGGAAGGGTAAAAGGAGGTCAGCTGAAGACGGGGTATTTTGATAGAGGATATCAGAAAAGAGAGAAGGATGTGGCAAAAGATCTATCTTTGAATAAGAAATAGTAGGAAAGAAAAATAATTTTTATTTAGACCCTTTTTGCATGATGAGGACATGGGCGGAGATTAGGGTGGATAGTTCATCTAGTCAAATGTTGTTCTTCATTGCATAGTTCCAAAATTGTTATTGGAGAAGGAGATTTTCAGACCTTGTCTATGCTGTTAAATAAATCAGCCTTTATTGTTTCCTGCCATTTCTATTTGTGGCTAGAACGTATTAATTTTGGGGCACTGCTGGGCAAATCTTTCCTTTCCAGGATTAGAGGACTTGACGGGATAATATCTAAAATAGAGCTGTAGTCTGTATTCTTGATAACATCTAAAAGAAACGAGGAGGGTTGTTTTGGTGCATTGATGTTGATACATGTGTTTTAAAAGAAGTATATGTAAGTATCCAAGTATCTACAAAATGTTCTGTGTCGCACAATCATATAATTCCAGAATTGTTTTAGTGTTTAGGCAGGCTAGCAGAAGGTATTCGAAATGCACTTGCTGAAAATGTTAAGGCTCATTTTCAGAAAGTGAATGCAAACTATTTAGCCATCCATTCTTCTGATTTGAGTAAATTAAGTACCACTAAGTTCAGAAATAGTAAATCTCGATTCTCATAGCTTTTTGAAATGGCAGAAGAGAAGTATGAAGTACTGTGAAAAACAAGTAATAATATAAAAAATGTTATTATACCAAAGAGAAGCCTTGAAATGTGTATCTGTATGCCACATTAGTCAATAGGCAATAAAGAAGAAGGATTGGATGGCCGCAACAGCTTCAGAATACTTGACATAGCCTTCCTCATGCTGTTTTCCTTTGGTGGATTAATGTCAGACATTGACTCCCATTAAACGTGCTTTAGCTTTATTGTTCACAAAATGTATTTAAGTCTATGGCTTGGTGTTTAGAAACTGGGTCTCTGGTTGGCAGTGATTAGCACCCTTCCTAAGCGGGGACCCTCACTCTAGTTAGGGCCAGGGAGCCACACAGCTAAGATAACCACTGCTCACCTCCTTGGTAGCTTGGCTCAAGCAGTCAGGCTAATCTCAGAGGCAATGTATAAAGTATTTCTACACACACACACATGCAGTAACAAAGTTAAAACACACAAAAGTACTCCACACTAGTTTAGAAAAATTGCTAATATTTATCAGAGTACAACAAGACCAAAACAACATAAACCTAACATACACAAGTAAAGGTACACATTTTCAAATATGAAATCTTAGTATAGCACTTAGAAATTCAATAGCTCCAACTGGGGCTATCAAACTTCTTGACGGTGTTGCTTCCAACAGTCTGACACCACTCATGAGGGAGTTATTGAGTCACATCCACCCTGGGTACAGTACCTTGGAAAAGGATGAGGAAACAAAGATATTGCAAGGAGTCTGGGAGGTGAGGCATCACTGGAACTGATGCGGCGTCGGTTCCTTAAAGCTACTGGCAAGGTGAGGCATTGGTTCCTTACTGATAGGCAGGGGAGGTGAGGCGTCGGTTCCTTACAGTTGCAGGGGAGGTGTTGCGGCATCAGTGGTGAGGTGTCAGTTCCTTTGCACAAGGCTGGGTTGATGAATCCATCAGGTCAAGATGCGAGGTGTCGACTTTGCGGTGTTGCAATCACACCATGGGGCCTCACGTGCTGCAACAGAGTAATTGACGTCAGTGACACTGTATTTGGGGATCACAGAGGCGCTGCGGCAGGATTGGGCATGAGTTGCAGGTAGAGGCCTTTGCAAAGTGACCACAGCTTCAGAGCAGGAAGAGACGTGGAGTTGGAGAGTGGCGCTGGTTCGAAGGTCGCTCTGGAGTCGATATGCCTAGATTCTTCTTGGTTGCACCAGTGCTCACTTCCAACGGCCCTGGAACTGGATTTGGCATCACTTGACAAGCAGGACTTTCAGCTAGAGAGCTCAGGCGCTGGTAGGTGAACTCTTTGATGGCCCTGAGACTTCTTAATAGGAGTCAAGCTCAGTTCATACCCTTGGAGAACCTTGGAAAGCAGGGATGTAGAAAGAAAAGTCCAGCCCTTTCACTCCCTGGACAGAAGCAGCAGGACAGCACAATAAAGCAACAGGCAGAGTGGCAGTCCCTCCTACAGCAACTTTTCTTTCTGGCAAAATGTCCTCAGCCCAGAAGTGTTCTACCTTTGTGGTGTCAGAGGTCCAGTAGTTATACCCATTTCTGTCATTGAAGTAGGCAATTATCAAAGAGAAGTCTTTGTGGTACACAAGACTCTGCCTTTCCCTGCCTTGGTCACAGACACACTCCAGTGTGTTGGAGACTTCTTTGTGTGAGCACAGGGACAGCCCTATTCAGGTGCAGGTGTCAGTTCTTCTCACCACTTTTGATCAAGAAGACCCATCAGGATATGCAGGGCACACCTCAGCTCCATTTGTGTGACTGCCTATAGTAAATGCACAAACAGCCCAACTGTCATCCTGACCCAGACGTGTATTCTGAGACAGGCAGAGCCATAAAATGGTTAATCAAGAAAATGCACATTTTCTAGAAGTGGCATTTTCAAACTTACAATTCAAAAACCAACTTCACCAAAAGTTGTAGTTTTAAATTGTGAGTTCAAAGACCCCAAACTCCACATCTTTATCCGCTCCCAATGGGAAACTACACTTAAAGATATTTCAAGGCAATCCCCATCTTACCCTATGGGAGAGATAGTCCTTGCAATAGTGAAAAATGAATTTAGCAGTATTTCACTATCAGGACATGTAAAGCACACCAGTACACGTGCTACCTTTTAAATACACTGCACCCTGCCGAGGGTGCTGCCTTGGGCCTACTGTAACAGTGACTTGCATGTAGTAAAAGAGGAGGTTTGGGGCTGGCAAGTGGGTGCACTTGCCAGGTCGAAATGGCAGTATTAAACTGCCCACACAGGCACTGCAGTGGCAGGTCTGAGACATGTTTACAGGGCTACCGACTAATAGCAATTTATTTACGGGCCCTGGGCACACATGGTACACTAGGCTAGTGACTTAGGCAGTCATTACAACATTGGCGGTAAAAGCCTCGTACCGCTGTGCAGAAGACTGCCAACACACCGCCGCAGCCGCAGAATTCCGCCACAGCTATTATGACCCACATCTCGGAATCCGCCAAAATTCAGACACCCACACAAGTCCGCCACACCAAAGGTCAGTGATAGACTGGCGAAAACAAAACCGACACCGTCACACCAACAGAAATACGCCCACACTATCACGACACACGAATCCACGCGGCGGTCTTTCACTGCAGTATTCCATTGGCGTTACATACCGCCGCGCTCAAAATACACACACTTCTACAAAACATCCCCACATTGGACAATTCAAAATACACACACCTGAGACACATACACACACCACTCCCACACACCCATTACAATATAAAACACACACCCACATCACCCACAAACCCCCACGACAAAAAAATCAGAAAGTAGGCCAGAGAGAGACACCACCAGCAAGTACAAGAGCATCCACAGGCACATAACACCATCACCCACACAACTTCCACGCACCTCACACAACACACTACCACATATCACCACACTTATCACCACACACTCCACCCCACACATCACCTACACCACCCCATGGCACAGCAAAGACAACCCAGGTTCTCGGAGGAGGAGCTCAGGGTCATGGTGGAGGAAATCGTCCGGGTAGAGCCACAGCTATTCGGAGCACAGGTGCAGCACACCTCAATGGCAAGGAAGATGTAACTATGGCGAAGAATAGTGGACAGGGTCAACGCAGTGGGACAGCACCCAAGAAATCGTGAGGAATCAGGAAGAGGTGGAACAACCTACGGGGGAAGGTGCGTTCCGTGGTCTCAAGACACCACCAGGCGGTTCAGCGTACTGGCGGCGGACCCCCACCTCCTCCCCCACAACTAACAACATGGGAGGAGCAGGTCTTGGCAATTCTGCATCCTGAGGGCCTCGCAGGAGTAGGTGGAGGAATGGACTCTGGTAATTCAAAGCTATACTATTACATCCCCCACCCTACCTGCATGCTATCACATACCCCCAGCCTCACCCCCAGCACCCCAACTCCTCACAAATGTCCCAAATTCCCAAACCACACATCCCAACACCAAGGCCTGCATGCAACACCAAAGCATGGACACCCATCACCAAAGCATGCCCACTGCACATACCCATACACCCCCCTAAACCACCATCACACAAGCTCCCAAACAGGAATGCTAGCACTGGGGTACACGGTCACCCACCCATTGCACACCATTACACACACAGATTTAACAAATATCCCTTTATACCCCTGCAGGACCCCTACCCAACGTCACCGGACAGGGGGGTCCACACATGTCCACACCACCAACAGAAGAGGCCCACAGTGATGACAGCACCTCTGTCCAACTGGACCTAGATGACCAGCCCGGACCATCAGGGACCCCGGGACAGTCGGTACCCCTCACACAGGCACAGGCCACCACAGACCTTCCCCCCTCTGGAAACACCAGCACAGCACCCACCCAGCGGGCCCATACCTCCATCCCCAGGACACGTCAATCTGCTGTGTGTCCACCACTACAGGGAACCCAGGATAACCCACCACCCCAACAACAAAAGGGACCTGGGGGCAGTGGCAGTGGGTACACGGTCCAGGGGACTTAGGCCCAGGAACACATGGGGAACTGGGAGGGCTGCCGTGCGACAGGGGGAGGACAGGCCAAGGGAACCCACTCTCCAAGAGGCCCTCTCCTCCATCATGGGAGCATACCACCACTCCCAGGAGACGATGGCAACGGTACTGGCCAGGTTTCAGGAGACCCAGCGCATGCAGGAGGAACAGTATATGGGCTTCAGGGAGGAACTCAGAACCATCAGCTCAACCCAGGGCACCATCGTAGGGGTGCTGAAGGAAGTACTCAACACCAGGAGGGACACTGTGGCACTACAAGGGGCCCCTGACACTAGCATGGACGATGAACTGCCCACCACCTCCGCCGGCGCTAGTGGACAGGACGGCCCGCCAAAGGTCCCCCATACCAGCACCCCACCCCCTGCAGACGGAGAACCACCCCGCAAATGGTCCCTGAGATCCAGGACAAAGACAGAGAACGATGCCAGAACCGCTGCCAAGAAATGAGACCACCGTGATTGTCATCCTACTGTCCCACTTTGTCACCCTGTCCATACTTAAACTGCCCCAGCTCCACTTCCTATGCCCATATGGGCAATGGACCTGTGAGACTAATAGACTGGACTCTGCCATGGACACTCCTCCGCCATCACCCCTCACCATTTAACTTCCCCCTCCAATATTTTGCAATTAAATAAACACACCTAAAGCACAAAATGATCTGGAGCCTGTCTGTGATTTCGAAATAGTGTATTTGCAATTACAGTGACAAAATGTTATTGAAATAGTGATGTCAACATACCTATGTCACACAGCTCTAGTCCATGAGGAATTTAAGCAGATGTCACACAGTAGGACCACATCTGTGAAACGGTAAGGGAAAGTGACAACTCAGTGACCATACACTGGGTGAAAACGAAAAGACAGGAGACAGGTAGTAGTGTAAAAGTACATGTA
Source organism: Pleurodeles waltl (assembly GCF_031143425.1). NCBI lineage: Eukaryota > Metazoa > Chordata > Amphibia > Caudata > Salamandridae > Pleurodeles > Pleurodeles waltl. Next base: position 659,311,735 of record NC_090446.1, on the reverse strand, counting down.
GTATTCAGGATTGTATTCTTACCTGTGTTTCACTGGAAATATTGCTGGATCACTGAGTCCCTGTTCTGCATGTCTTCTTCCTCTGCTTCATCCTCATCACTGTCCACAGGCTCCACAGCTGCCACAACACCGCTATCTGGGCCATCCTCCTGCAGAAAAGGCACCTGTCGTCACAAAGCCAAGTTGTGAAGCATACAGCAGGCCACGATGATCTGGCACACCTTCTTTGGTGAGTAGAATAGGGATCCACCTGTCATATGGAGGCACCGGAACCTGGCCTTCAGGAGGCCGAAGGTCCGCTCGATCACCCTCCTAGTTCGCCCATGGGCCTCATTTTAGCGTTCCTCTGCCCTTGTCCTGGGATTCCTCACTGGGGTCAGTAGCCATGACAGGTTGGGGTAACCAGAGTCACCTGTAAATGGCGAGGGGCAACTGTAAGACACACACTAACCTGTAGGGATATACCCAGACAACCATTCCCACTGTCTTGCTTCCAGGTGCTCACTTAATAGCCACACACGGTGCCTCTGTAGTTGCCCCATCACATAAGGGATGCTGCTATTCCACAGGATGTAGGCATCATGCACTGAGCCAGGGAAGATGGCATTCACATGGGAGATGTACTGGTCTGCCAAACATACCATCTGTACATTCATAGAATGATAACTCTTCCGGATTCTGTAGACCTGTTCACTCCTGTGGGGGGGGGGGGGACCAAAGCCACATGGGTCCCATCAATGACACCTATGATGTTGGGGATATGTCCCAGGGCATAGAAATCACCTTCCACTGTAGGCAAATCCTCCACCTGAGGGAAAACGATGTAGCTCCACATGTGTTTCAGTACGGTAGCGGTAATCCATGCACTCAACATGTCTTTCTTCTGTCGCCCCCCCCCTTTTTGTGTTCTCCCTGTTCTTGTGTGCATTAGCATCATCAGGCGGAGGAGCAGTGGCACCGGAGCAGGAGGGAGCTGCATCCCACATGGCCCTGGAGGGCGAGACTACGGACTCGGAATTCACCAGTGGGGCGGAGGGTGAGGGGAGCTTCACGGCGGGGACAGGAGCTGACACCAGCGACTCGGACACGTCCTCTGATGGGAGCTCCCTCGTGGTGGTGGCAACATCTGTGCCCCCGCATCTACAGGTACAGCTGACACCCCCCCTACCAGCACCGCCCTCCCAGCAGCCCCTCTGCCTTCGCCCCGTGCCCACTCACCCAGGAGGGTGGGCATCACCTTCGCCCCAGGCACCTCAGCCCCTGCCCCAGTCACCCTTGCTGCCCTCAGTGAGGAGGCCATTGACCTCCTCAGTTCCCTCACTGTTGGGCAGTCTACCATTTTGAATGCCATCCAGGGTGTAGAAAGGCAGTTGCAACAAACTAATGCATTCCTGGAGGGCATTCATTCTGGTCAGGCGGCCCTTCACCGAGCTTTTCAAACTCTGGCCTCAGCACTGATGGCAGCCATTGTCCCCGTCTCTAGCCTCCCCCCTCCAACTTCCTCCACCCAGACCCAATCCCCTGTGCCTCTGCCTATCCCAAGCATACCATCAGACCAGCCTGTACACACATCACCACACAAGGGAAGCTCAGGCAAACATAAGCACCACACATCCCACAGGCACTCACGCAAGCAACACACACATGCAGACACACCAACATCCACTGCCTCCACTGTGTCCCCCTCGTCGTCGTCTCCCTCCTCCCTTCCAGTCTTGTCTACACACACACCTGCATGCACTACCTCTACAGCCACTACGTCCCACACCAGCACACCCACCAGCACACCCCGCTCACGTGCAGTCACCACCCCCACTACCATTCACACGTCCCCTGTGTCCTCTCCCAGTGTGTCTGTGCCGCCCCCTCCCAAGGTACACAAACGCAGCTACACACCCACCCAACAGCCATCCACCTCACAACAGCCTCCAGTGCATGCACCTGCACCCAAAGTCAACAAACGTACACCTCCTACTACCACCACCTCTTCCTCCACTCCCAAACCCCATCCAGCTACCCGTCCCAGTGTGTCCAAAAAGCTTTTCCTGTCCACCCTTGACCTCTTTCCCACACCTCACCCACCCCGTCCATCTCATAGGTCCCGAAGTAGCACCTCAGCCACAACTGATGGTGCCTGTATTCACCGGTATGTGGAGTGCACCCGGCACCAGGACAGCCAGTGTGGCACGGAGCCACAGCACAGCCAGTCCCCCACCTGCGAAGCATCAGAAGTTGGCCAGTGCCCGGCAGGAGTGGGGGAAGACTCTAGCCACCAAAGCCGCTCCCAGGGGTCCCGGTGGGAGTGTGAAGTCAGCTGTGACACCTCCCAAGGTGGGGAAGGGCCACAAGAAACCCGGCAAGTCTGGGAAGAGCTGCATGGTGGAAAAGACCGCCATCATCCCCGCTGTCCAGGAGGCCACCGCCAGCCTCAGCCCAGCTGTCCAGGAGGCCACCGCCAGCCTCAGCCCAGCTGCCCAGGAGCCCACCGCCAGCCCCAGCCCAGCTGCCCAGGAGACCACCGCCAGCCCCAGCTACCCAGGAGGCCACCGCCAGCCCCAGCCCAGCTGCCCAGGAGGACACCGCCAGCACCAGCCCAGATGCCCAGGAGGACACCACCAGCACCAGCCCAGCTGATTCATGAAGGACCGCCAACTCAAGCACCGCTGGGCCATGAAGGACCGCCAGCAGAAGCCCCGCTGAACAGGGCACCGCCAGAACAAGCACTGCTGGGCCCTGAAGGACCACCAGCACAAGCACTGCTGGGCCATGAAGGACCGCCAACGCAAGCCTCGCTGAACAGGGCACCGCCAGCACAGGCACAGCTGGGCCATGAAGGACCGCCAGCACAAGCACCGCTAGCCCATGAGCGGCAGGGGCACTGACGCTACTGGGTCCGTCACGGGGTGAGTGATGTACTCTGGGCACCAGTCCCCCTCCAGAACCAGTGGAGAGATCCATCCACTACCTCTGTCCTTCACAGGATGAAACACTCTGGGCACCAGTCCCCCTCCAGAACCAGTGGAGAGATACATCCACTACCTCTGTCCTTCACAGGATAAAGCACTCTGGGCACCAGTCCCCCTCCAGAACCAGTGGAGACATGCATCCACTACCTCTATCCTTCACAGGATGAAGCACTCTGGGCACCAGTCCCCCTCCAGAACCAGTGGAGACATGCATCCACTACCTCTGTCCTTCACAGGATGAAGTACTCTGGGCACCAGTCCCCCTCCAGAACCAGTGGAGACATGCATCCACTACCTCTGTCCTTCACAGGATGAAGTCCCCCTCCAGAACCAGTGGAGACATGCATCCACTACCTCTGTCCTTCACAGGATGAAGCACTCTGGGCACCAGTCCCCCTCCAGAACCAGTGGAGACTGTTATCCACTTGTGAGACTGTGGCTTTGCACTCCCCAGGATTGAACAGTCGGCAACCAACCCACTGTAGAGACTTGAGAGACTGTGGCTTTGCACTCCCCAGGATATGACAGTGGGCAACCCACCCACTGTAGAGACTTGAGAGACTGTGGCTTTGCACTCCCCAGGATTGAACAGCGGGCAACCCACCCACTGTAGAGACTTGAGAGACTGTGGCTTTGCACTCCCCAGGATTGAACAGTGGGCAAACCACCCACTGTAGAGACTTGAGAGACTGTGGCTTTGCACTCCCCAGGTCTGAACAGTGGGCAAACCAACCACTGTAGAGACTTGAGAGACTGTGCCTTTGCACTCCCCAGGATTGAACAGTGGGCATGGAGCCCCCTTGTGGATCTGGCATTGTACACTCATCTGGCTGAGGTGCCCCACCTTCCCTTCCCCCTGTGGTGCCTGTTGTATTTCTATCTGATGCCCCTGCAGTGTTCTCTCTGTTTTGATCGGGTATCGAGTGTGGGCCTCGCCCATGCATTTTGGGCCCAGTGGTCCACAGACTATAAATGGTGCATACCTGGAATTGTATTATTAGTGTAAATATTTGTTTATGGTGTATATATATTTTGGAGTACTGGATTTTAATAGATTACAATCATTACAAACATTTCCTTTTGTCTTTGCATTCTTCTGGGGGGCTTGGGGGGTGTAACTGTGATGTAGTGATATGCATTAGTGTGTGTGTTGTAGTGGGTGAGCGTGGGGGTGGGGGTGTTGCGTGTGTGTGTCCCTGTTTTTTGCCTCCCCTGTGTCATAGGTGCAGTACTCACCGTGGTCTTCGCCACCGGCATTCGTGCTCCTGGTAGAGGAGCAGGAAGACTATCGCAGGTAGAATTTGGAGTTCCGGTTCCATGGTGTCCTCGTTCCTCGTGGGGTATGTAGAGGTGAGCGTTTTTCCTTCGGGATTCCTGTTTCCGCCGTGTTTTTATCCGCGGTGATTTCGCCCCAGAAAAGGTGGCGGATTGGCCTGTCATAATAGTGTGGGCGGCACATTGTCTCCCGCCTGTCTGTTGGCGGTGACCGCAGAGCTGTTTGTTTGCACCGCCGTGGCGGTCTGAGTGTTAAAGAGGCTGCCTTTGTTGGCAGTTTCCGCCACGGTTGTAATTGCAATTTTTTTACCGGCGGCCTGTTGGCGGTCTTACCGCCGCTTTAACACCGTCCGCCAGGCTTGTAATGAGGGCCTTAGTAGTTAATCACATATGCGAATTATGGATATGCCAATCACCAACATAATTTAAACAGAGAGCACTTGCACTCTAGCACTGGTCAGCAGTGGTATCATGCATGAGTCCTAGAACCAGCATAACGAAATTCAGCATAGGTTAAAAAATTCAAGGTCAGAAGAAAAAAGACAAGGTAAATCACGCCAAGAGCTGACAGGTCTAACACTTGGTAAAACACAAATATTTCTATCTCTTTAGGAGTACTCATAAAGGCATACTCCAAGGTATCAGAGGATCCATGCCAGACCCTCTTCATAGTAGCCACAGCACATCCATGGCCTGCAGAAATATGACCAAGACATGCACATCTTGATGGAATTCCACTACATCTACTTGCCAACCCACACCATCTTCAAAATTAACTAAATTATTTACAAAGCAGTCACAACCAGCACCTTGGCATATCTGCCAGACAAGCTAACCATCTCCATTGGCTCTCAACAAATGAGCAGCCAAAACAGGAGGTCAAGAAGACCAAATATTTAAGAAATGTGACAGGCTTTCTCGATTTATACATCCAGGTTATGGCAAAAAACATCTCTATGCCAATCAGGACCCCCACTCCTCATCCAATTGAGGAAACAGCTGAATACACACCTCTTTAAAGCACACTACATCCTAATAACCGAACAGCCCATAGGGCCCAGCTACCTCTTTGTTGACTCTGCCTTTAACTCTGATCCTGTACAGTTTTCAATGCCTTTTGGCTAGATTAACACTAAACCAATACGGATTCCATACATATGTTCAGACATACAAACATTAGAACGTATTTAGCTATCCTATAAGGTATAAGTATCGAGGATACCTTTAAACTCAATGGTCACTCCATTTTTTAAAGGTTCAAGCCACCAATGACAAATATTCCCATCAAGATCTTGCATAATTTTATTATATCCACCCTCATGTATGCTACAAAACCTGAAACGTTCAGTGGCTAATAGAGCAGTTCATTTAATGGTTTCTAGAGGTTCCACACCAACCTTTAGAGAAAAGCAGCAACTACACTGGCACACCACACTTATAAAACAAAATATATTGTCCTGGACACCAAACAAATCCAAATCAAATTCAATCAAATCCTATCCAAAACAACACAATAAGAACATCAGTTCCAATCCAATCCAGACCAATAAAACACAATGGGGCATATTTATACTCTGTTTGCGCCGAATGTGCGTCAACAAATTTGGAGCACATTCGGTGCAAACCTTGCACCATATTTATACTATGACGCCCGACCCCGCGAACGTCAAAATTCGTCCGCGTGCGTCATTTTCTGGATGCGGGAAACCACCTTGCGTTAATGACATGCATGGTAGGCGTTCCCATCCAAAAAATGACTTTAAGGCCTGTGCGCCTTATTTATACTCCTGCGTCATTTTGATGCACAGGAGGGGGCAGGCCTTAAAAAACGGCGCCCAGCCTGCTGTGCTCTGTTTTTTAACACCTGGGTGAGGGCAGGCGTTAAGGGACCTGTGGGCTCATGTCTATGGTCTCTAACCATGGAAGCAGTCCACAGGTGCCCTTCCCTGCCCCCAGGGACACCCCTTGCCACCCCCATCCACTCCTGGAGGACATCCATGGATGGGGTACCCATCCCAGGTAAGTACAGGTAAGTTGAGGTAAAAAAAAATTAAACATTTTTTAGTGGCATGGGGGGGCCTACCTTGGGCCCCTCTACATGCCACTGTGCCCAATGGCCATTCCCAGGGGACAGTTGTCCCCTGGGCATGGCCATTGGGCAGGGGGGCATGACTCCTGTCTTTGCTAAGACAGGAGTCAATTCCATAGGGTTTGTGCGTCAAAAAATGGCACAAGTCCGGCTGGAGCTATGATTTGTGACTCTAACCTGACTTGCACCATTCTTTGATGCACTACCCCCATTTTCCCCTATAAAGCCGCTGCCTGGTTTGAGTCATTTTTTTTTTACTCTGACCAGCCCGCAGCTAATGTTGAGCCTTAAACAAGGCACCCGCCTGGCCCGTTGGAATGGCGTTAGCCGGCGGTAAATATTTTTTTTGCGCAAACCAGCGCCGGTGCTGGTTTGCGTCAACAAGTAGAAATAAGGGCCTGAGTTTATACTGGACACAATGGGTCTCCCTGGTGGTGATTCCAGGTTTTTGTGGATTTTGGGTACAGTGTAAAAGTATGGAGTCACTGGGTTCTTGTTTATCAGGAAATCACCCTCTTTCTGGGAAATCCAGTCGTGTGCCAGTGCTTACTCAACCATACTACTAATCTTTTTTTGCAGGAAACTCGTGGGATCCTGCTGTAGTTTTTCATAATTCCGTGCATCGCCCAGCAGTCTTAAGCATTAATTCCTATAGTTGTCCGTGGTCTGGATGACGAGGGTGCCCCCTTTGTCTGCTGGCTTAATAACTATGCTTGTATTGTTGGCCAGGTCTTGAAGCTCTTTCTTTTCTTCCCTTGTGGTATTATGGAAAACCTTTAGAGAGGTAGGATCAATGTCATTTATATCCTTCATAACTGCTTGTTTGAATGTCAAGATCTCTATTGGAATAGAAGTACTAAGTGGTATAAAGAAGGATTTGTTGTGTAGACCAGTGTCACCCATACTGGGGCCTTCACTAGATGAGCGGTCCCCGAAGTAGGATCTCAGTTTAACCTTCCTTATAAATTTGTTGACCTCCATACACAAGTTGAATTTGTCTAACGTGGCAGTAGGGACAAAGCCTAAACCTTTCTCCAGGACACCTGTTTGTGCAGGGGTAAGTGTCAGACTACTTAGGTTTACAATTAGGCTGTGTGGTTGCTTGGGCCCGCATGTTAGCCTGACTCACTGGGTCCAGTTCCTACACCTTAGTCTAAAGCAAGGAACATGGGTATTTGTTTTGACTTACAACTTTCATTTGAGCACCAAATTTCAAGCCTAGCAGGTGCTTTAAGATTCTGAGAGCCTTAAAAAAGATCCTAGACCTCCTCCCACAGGCAACTAGAAAGACAGTGATCCAGTCATTAATAATCTCGAGACTGGATTATTGCAACATAATATATCTAGGGGCCTCACAAACCCGCCTGAATAGGTTGCATCAGGTACAAAATACAGCCGTCTGATTATTATTAAAACTTCCAAAAAGCACTAAGATGGCTCTGGCATTAGCACAACTGCTTTGGCTTCCTCTAAAGGAAAGAATTGCTTTCAAGGTGATGTGCTACTGTCACAAAATGTTCAAAAAAAGGCCTGAAATTCCTTTGTATGCTGATTCAGCCCTATGCCTGCAAGTATGGCCAGCAGAAGCTTGTGTGGCTTCTATTCCTATTTTTAAAAAGGAGTGTACCGGTGGTACCTCCTTTGGTGTTTTGGTGTCAAAAGGGTGGAATTCCCTCCCTCTATTTCTCAGGAAAGAGCCCTCTGAATCAATCTTTAAAAAAAATTTAAAACATGATTATTCAGCTGCAAGCAGTAATTTAGCAAAGGTGGATTGGCAAGGCTTAGCTGAACTGTATCCTATAGCACTGGGACACCGCCTATGAGGTAACTACATGCTTTATAAAGCTTTATTATTGTTAATATTATTATTATTATCATCTCTCACTACCCCATAAACAGGACTTGGACACAGCCTACAATAAAAATCAATCCTCAAGTCACAATAAAATCCTGTTGAGCTCAAACAAAACGTTTCTGAGGGTCTGATCAAGGGAAACTGCTATATCTATATCATTACAGGAAAAAAAGTTGTTGTGAGAAAATGTAACCCCTTGGGTGTGGGCGTCGGCCAGTGGCCGACGCCCGCACTATCTCCCTGGTGCGGGTCACGACCAGTGGCCGACACCAGGGAGGGTGTTAATAAATCCTCGGTGATTTTTTATTTTTTTTAAACCCCAGGATACACGGAAGTTTTTCCGTGTCTGCCCCTGCCCCCACCCGCCCCTTTGTGATGTCAGCTCGCCACGAGGCGCGTTGACGTCACTTTGTTGATTTCCCCATCGGAGCAGGAAGCGGCCTTGCGGCCCAAACAACCTTCCCCACGTTTGGGAAGGCCTCGTAAGAAAGGGGAGACTCTCCCCTTTCTTACGAGGCCTTCCTGAAAGTGTTTCCTGTCCCCCGATTGCAGCACAGCTGTGATCGGGGGGCCAGGAAACACCACTAGACACCAGGGATTTCACTATGGGGCATATTTAAAAAACAAAAAGGTAGGTGTCCCCTGGGGGGGCGCGATCGCTCGCTATCGCGCCCCCCAGGGGCTACATTTTTTTTTTTTTTTAAAGAAATGGACAGGGGGTCACCCGTGGGCAGGGCGACCCCCTGTGGGGGGCAATATATATATTTTTTTTTTGTAGGGTTTCCCTGGGGGCCATTTTGGCCCCCAAGGAAACCATACAACTACTAAAAAAAATATAGATCTCTCTCTATATATATATATATATATAGAGAGAGAGAGAGAGAGAGATCTATATATATAGATATATCTATGTAGATATATCTAGCTACATGGATATATCTATAGGTAGATCTATATATATATATAAATCACTTTTGTCAATACATGTGTGGTTTCCCTGGGGGCTGCGATCGGCCCCCAGGAAAACCAGACCCACATATAAAAGTGATCTATATATATATATATCTATCTATATATATATATATATATATAGATAGATATATATATATATAAAAGTGATCTCTCTATATATATATATATATCTATTTGCCACCAGTTGTCTTGCAGTTGCAGCTTGCGTCTTCAAAGCAGTGCACATACTTCAACTGACGCATTTCAACTGTAGCTTTTAGGCAGCAATAAAAAAGTCAAGTAAGTATTGTGATTATGTTTCTGCTACAAAAGGATCAGACTTTTGTCTAGTGGCAGTTTTAGTACCATAAAGAAACGCAGAAGGTTTATATGCCTACTGCAAAGAGCAAATCTGTATTTTATGTAAATAGCTGAGTACATTAGTAAAGTCAGCCATTACCTGCACTATAATACGAATGAAATGTATGTGCGGGGTGGAGGGTGGCTATGGAGAGATGAGGGGCACTTTTGCTGGGTGGTAATGAGGGAATCCGAGGAGGAGGGAGTGGGAGCACCAATAATGATTGTTGGACTGGGCGCAGGAAGTGCTAAAGACTGTGACGAATGGTATGTGACAAGGGGTTTTTTGAGTGTCTTGAAAGAACATGCTGATTGAGGGAAGAAGCGCAGGTAAGGTGGCCTCTACTGTTGCACGTAACTTACACACACCATCGATTTTGTGACTGTCTACGCAGGCTAGTGTTTTAGAGCAACAGTTTAGCCAATAGCAGAGATGGCATCTTAATGGATGACTGCTGCCGTCACTCGGGTTATAGAGGACAGCTCTGACATAGGATCAGAAACTGAGACATCAGATACTGAGACAGCATCTGAGGGATAGAACAATGTCGCAGACTCTGGGAGTGATTTTTCAGTCGGAGTCCCATTCGATAACTCTTCTTCCAGTAAATTATGAGGGAGGTGATGAGGACAGTCCTGCTCTTCCTTCGCAAGCACAGTCTGTGCAACGGGGTAATAGTGGGTTAGCCCAACCCAGAGAGCAGGTGAATGCAGCGGCAAGCAGAGAGAGAGAGTGGTCTCTTGGGAGCTCCCCAATTTAGTTCAGCCCCAAATTCCACCGCCCAAATCGTATTGTGGAGACATCAAAATTATCTATCACAAAACACCTGTGTTTTTGGTCCTGGGTTCAGCGGCCATATAAAGAAACATACTAAACCCAAACCTTTCTGGAAACTAGACATTTGGGGGAGTCCACAGAGGTGTGACTTGTGTGGATTCCCCAACGTTTTCTTACCCAGAATACCCTGCAAAGCTGAAATGTTGAATACAAACTCTATTTTTCTTGCATTTCTGTCACACAAACTACAGGAATATGCTGGGATCCACAAAATTCCTACCACACAGTGATTCCTCACCTGTCCTGATAAAAACACTACCCCACTTGAGTGCCTATACCTAGTGCCTGCGTCAGGAATGGATCACCCCAGGGTCAACAGCTGCCTCATGTAAGGACCAACATTGACCGTTGTGTGATCTATTCCTGTCGCGGGCACCAGGCCTACCCAAACAAGTGAGGTACCATTTTTATCAGGAGACTTGGGGGAACGCTGGGTGGAAGGAAATTTGTGGCTCGTCTCAGATTCCAGAACTTTTTGTCACCGAAATGTGAGGAAAATGTGTTTTTTTTAGCCAAATTTGGAGGTTTGCAAAGGATTCTGGGTAACAGAACCTGGTCAGAGCCCCACAAGTCACCCCATCTTGGATTCCCCTAGGTCTCTAGTTTTCAAAAATGCACAGGTTTGGTAGGTTTCCCTAGGTGCCGGCTGAGCTAGAGGCCAAAATCTACAAGTAGGCACTTTGCAAAAAACACCTCTGATTTCTGTCAAAAAATGGGATGTGTCCATGTTGTGTTTTGGGGCATTTCCTGTCGCGGGCGCTAGGCCTACCCACATAAGTGAGGTATCAATTTTATCGGAGACTTGGGGAAACGCTGGGTGGAAGGAAATTTGTGGCTCCTCTCAGATTCCAGAACTTTCTGTCACCGAAATGTGAGGAAAATTTATTTATTTAGCCAACGTTTGAGGTTTGCAAAGGATTCTGAGTAACAGAACCTGGTCAGAGCCCCACAAGTCACCCCATCTTTGATTCCCCTAGGTGTGTAGTTTTCAAAAATGACAATGTTTGCTAGGTTTCCCTAGGTGCCGGCTGCGCCAGAGGCCAAAATCTGCAGCTAGGCACTTTGCAAAAAACACGTCAGATTTTCATGTAAAAATGTGATGTGTACATGTTGCATTTCCTGTCGCGAGCATTAGGCCTACCCACACAAGTGAGGTACCATTTTTATCGGGAGACTTGGGGGGAACACAGAATAGCAAAACAAGTGTTATTGCCCCTTGTCTTTCTCTACATTTTTTCCTTCCAAATGTTAGACAGTGTGTAAAAAAGACGTCTATTTGAGAAATGGCATGTAATTGACATGCTAGTATGGGCACCCCGAATTCAGAGAAATAACCACTGCTTCTCAACACCTTATCTTATTCCCATTTTGAAAACACAAAGGTTTTCTTGATACCTATTTTTCACTCTTTATATTTCAGCAAATGAATTGCTGTATACCCGGCATAGAATGAAAACCCATTGCAAGGTGCACCTCATTTATTGGCTCTGGGTACCTAGGGATCTTGAGGAACCTACAAGCCCTATATATCCTCACAACCGTAAGAGTCCAACACACGTAACGGTATATTGCTTTAAAAAATCTGACATTGCAGGAAAAAGTTACAGAGTAAAACGTGGAGAAAAATGGCTGTTTGTTTCAGCTCACTTTAAATATTTTTTTATTTCAGCTGTTATTTTCTGTAGGAAAACCTTGTAGGATCTACACAAATGACCTCTTGCTGAATTCAGAATTTTGTCTACATTTTACAAATGTTTAGCTTTCTGGGAGTCAGCATTGGTTTCACACCCATTCCTGTCACTAACTGGAAGGAGGCTGAAAGCACCAAAAATAGTAAAAATGGGGTATGTCCCAGTAAAATGCCAAAATTGTGTTGAAAAATGTGGTTTTCTGATTCAAGTCTGCCTGTTCCTGAAAGGTGGGAAGATGGTGATTTTAGCACTAGAAACCCTTTGTTGATGCCATTTTCAGGGAATAAACCACAAGCCTTCTTCGGCAGCCCTTTTTTCCAATTTTTTCGAGAAAAAAAAAACATTTTCACTGTATTTTGGCTAATTTCTTGGTCTCCTCTAGGGGAAACCACAAACTCTGGGTACCATTAGAATCCCTAGGATGTTGGATGCAAATTTGGCGTGGATAGTTTATGTGGACAAAAGTTATGAAGGCCTAAGTGCTAACTACCCCAAATAGCCAAACAAGGGCTCAGCACGGGGGGGAGGGAAGGACCAGAAGCTAAGAGGTGAACAATGATGAGTACTTTCCCAGTCTTATGAAGACGGCTAATGATTTGAAAATGGGGAAATCACTGTGGGTTTTATGTATCCTCCTGTCTAAGGTGGTGGAGATCAAAGTTAACAGGCCCGTCTTTGATAACCCCCCTCTTGTGTAGGTGGCTTGGGTATGGATAGAAATAAACCCATGTATACGGAATACTTTGCAGGCCCAGGTCTCTTGTAAGCAGACAATGTGAGACTCCTTATCAAGACTGTTCCAGTCTAAATCCTCCTCCTTGTTCAAAGGGTCAGCCACATTCCAGAACAGACATTTAAAATTATATTTAGGTGCAGCATGTTTCAGATAACATCTGAGGTTAGCCCAGAACATATAACCAAGTTTGATACACTGAAATAATTATTATTATTAACAATCGGCTCCTCAACTACCAGAAGGGCCGAATCCAACATCTATTACGTTAGGGGTCTCCCATTTTCCAATATGGATATAAGAGCTTATAAAGTAGGTGTGGGTAAAAAACTAAGCACCACTCACAGAGTTTTCAGTTTTTGTTTGGATTTTCTTCTCCAGTGGACTGTTCAAGTTGTTTTTTAGTGGGAAAAGTATTTTTTTACTCTTTATTCCAATTGGAATCAAGTGCCCCAGATGCTCCAATTTTCTGTTCCTGTCCAGCAGTCCCCTCCGAGTGCTTTCTCCATCTCCTGATCATTTATTCACTAGGATTTCAAGGTGGAAAGATCACTATCTTTGTCTCTTGGATATTTACCTTTGGTTTTAAGAACTTTGCTTTTGAGATATCACACAAGTAAGCTAACAAAAGAGTGTATAAGGGTGTTGTTTGTTTGACAGGGCATGCACCAGTATTTCTTTGTACTTTTATTAGATTTTTGATAGTGTTTTGTTAATTTAATTTTTGGTGGGTGGGCTGTGGTTTAAGTAGGGGCCTTGTCATTTTTTTGCATTTAATAGATTTTTCATCTTTTGTACAGGAAAATTGTTGCACACCGAGTACCTTTTCTCCAATTTTTTTACACTATATTCACTTATTTTACTATGTGGCCTAGACATCCAATGGGCCATCTAGCAAGTAGGCCCAGTACTAGCCATTAGTGCAGTGCATAAAATAAATGTTTCTGTGGTACAAACTTTTAAAACTTCATTTAGGACAGGGGTGATATTGAATAAAAGTAAAAATGTTGGCCATTGTCTGTATAACATTTTTTGTCTTGCAAAAAGTTTGTATATGGGTGATATTTGATGGCTTAGGAGGATGTGTGATGTAAAATTTTTATAGCTCAGTTAATTTATGTGTTTTGTATTGCTGATGTTCCGTGCCACTCACCTGAACTCCAGGTGGTTCTGATGGGGTGGCGATAATTACCGAATCCCAATGACAACTGACAGGGCAGCAGTGGAGGACATACTGCATACTAGGAGTTTCGAAGGTGAAGTTGGTTGGGATAAGAAAGAGAGAAATACCAGGACTTCTGCATATACAGATTTCTCTACTCTGGGCACTGCTGGACTCAAGGGTATCTGAATTCTGGTTCTGGATTCAGGATACTAGCAATCAGGATTGTTGAGATACAAGGGTCCAGACTTGGATTTCTCTCTCTGTAATGAAGCCACACTTCAAAACAGGAAAAATTTAACAGATAGCTAACATCAAATCAACATACCAAAAATTCACACTAGAAACATTCCCCGGTGTGATTCAAGAATTATCCAGGAAATATCATGAACTGGAATTATCGGCTCTCATTATGACATTGGCGGTAAATCCCACGCTGACTGCCGCCAACATCCCGCCTCGGCGGCGAACTTCCGTTCACCATATTGTGACACTCACACACCAATCTGCCACTATTCAGCCACAGACACAAGTCCGCCACACCAAAGGTCAGTGATAAACTGGCGGTATTAAATCACACACCGTTACGCCAACAGAACTACACCCACCACATTATGACTGACGAATCACAACAGTGGACATTCAATAGGGGTGAACCATTGGCGGTACATACTGCTGCACTCAAAATACACAGACACACACAAAACAACACCACATTGGACAAATCAAACTATAGACACCTGACATCCATACACACACCACACCCACACACCCACACCACTATAAAACACACACACACACATTACCCACAACCCTTTATGACTACAAACCATTGGCACGAGGCAGACCCCACGATCACAGACAAGACCAGAGCCACACACTACCATCACCTATATACCACCCACGCACCCCACATCACACACACCAACACATCGCCCTACACACCCTCACCTACACAACCCATACAATACCGATGGCACCACAAAGACAACCCTGATTCTCAGAGGAGGAGCTAAGGGTCATGGTGGAGGAAATCATCAGGGTAGAGCCACAGTTATTTTGAGCACAGGTGCAGCAGATATCCATTCCAAGGAAGATGGAGCTATGGTGGAGGATTGTGGACAGGGTCAACACCGTGGGACAGCACCCAAGAACCAAGGATGACATCAGGAAGAGGTGGAACAACCTACGGGGAAGGTACTTTCCATTGCAGCAAGACACCAACCTGCTGTACAGAGGACTGGCGGTGGACCTCCACTTCCTCCCCCACAATTAACAACATGGGAGGCTTAAGTCTTGACAATCATGCATCCTGTGGGCCTGGCCGGAGTAGCAGGAGGACTGGACTCTGGTAAGTCAACTCTTTACTACTATCACCCCCCTACCTGCATGCTATCAAATACCCTAACCCTCACGCTGACTTCCATCACTCCATCACTCCACCACCTCCCATACACCCCACCATCACATCCCACTCATCACAATGCCAAGCCCTGCATGCCATACCAATGCATGGAGACCACTCAAAGCCCTGCATGGACACTATCACCAAAGCATGCACACTAGAGAGAATCAGCCAGCCCACCACATACCAACTTACACAAGTTAAAGCTGCCTGGGCAAATACAACAAAAAAGGGCAAGCCACCGATGCACAATAAGTCACACACAGAAACAATAACACTGCATTTACATCCCCACAGGTACCCCAGCCAATATCAGTGGCAAAGAGGTGCCAGCACTATCCAGTCCCCTAACAGAAGTGGCCCACAGTGATGACAGCAACTCTGGTTGCCTGGATCTGGATGACCAACCTGGCCCATCAGGGACCTCGGGACAGTCGGTTACCCAGCCACAGGCACACACCACCACAGAGCCTACCCACACAGGAAACTTTGTGACTGGGGGTGAATGTTTGATTTGCTCTGCATTCCATCCATCAACTGTTCTTTTTGCATTTGTCGCCCCAAGTGGGAAGGGTATGCCCAGACGTGGGTCCTGTGCTCACCATGCCACCATATTCAAGCTAGCCTGGCTGAAGAGGGGTGATACCCAGAAACCGGTCCCAGGATGCTTGTTTCTGGACCAGGGAGGACCTGGTCTGGCAGTTCGGGTTGGACTGTTCCCATGGGGAACAGGGTCAATACTGATTTGCATATGGCTGGGTCCAAACTGGAATGGCATGGTGAGCAAAAAAACTGATGGATTAAACCCAGATCTGTGACTGGGGGTGAACGTTTGATTGTTCTACGTTCCATCCATCAACTGTTCTTTTTGTATTTTATGTACTCAGCCAGTGTGGTTTTGTCATAGGCTTGGAGGTGTTCTTTGTTCCCCATGTCTCCTTGGTGACTGTTGTTGTTTGGCCATATGGTCGTGGCCAAATTGTTCACTCAGTCAGTGTGATTTTTCCATAGGCTTTCATGAGTTCTTTGTTCCCCATTCCTCCTTTCTTGCTGTTGATGTCTGGCCATGCGGCTGTCGGTCATTTTGTTCATCCAGCCAGTGTGTTTTTGCCATAATCTTGTATCTGTTCTTTGTTGTCCATGCCTCCTTCCTCACAGTTGTTTTTTGACCATGTGCATTGAGCCAATGTGGTTTTTCCATGGGCTTGCATGTGTTCTTTTTTCCCCAATACCTCCTTGCTCCCTGTTTTTGTTTGACCATGTGCCTGGCAGCCATTCTGTGCATCTAGCCAGTGTGCCATTGCCATGGGCTTGCATGTGATACCTGAACAATATACTTGAGGATCATTGTAGTATATGTATATTAAGACCGTATATTTGATAAACAGTGCTTGTATTATTACATGTTTCTTTTGCATTTTTTATTTTGCATCTCCTTGATTCACAATAGGTTTCTTTCTTCTCTTCCTCCCATAGAAACATTGGCAATTATTGATTGTTTTTTAAATTTATTTTTTATTTGCATTTTCTATTTAATTTTTGTATTTTTATGTTATTATTTTAGATTTTTTATTGTAATGTTTTTATTTTGATGTTTTTAATTTTCATATCTTAGTTTTTCATTTTGATTTTAAAATTTAAAATTTAGATTTTATCAATGTAATTTATTTTTTTATTTTTTATTTCTTTATTGATTTTTTTGCCTGTTGCCTTAATCCATCCATCCATCCATCAATCACCCACCATAGGTGCACAGCCACATAACAGCATTCAGTTTCTTTAGGTCTAATTCCATTTCCTCCTGGATACCCTGGCTGCGATTCACTGCAGACACATCAGCATCATTCATTTTTTTAATGATTATTCCATTTCCCCCTGGACCACCTTGCCTGCCACAGGTGTTTTAATGAGTATTCCATTTACCCATACACATCTCTTCAGCCGCAGCCAGCAATAGTACATCTTCCTAAAACAGGAGCAGAGCAAGAGGTTGTGCTTCCTGCCAATCGAGAACCTCCTCTTATAGAAATATTGGCTCCCAGATCTCCAGCAAGATAAAGGAAGGGTACTACTCCATCATGTTCTACGAGCCCCACTTCTGATGACGATGATAGGGACATGGAGTCGACCCTGGCAAAGTCTGGGAGAAGTCAGGAGAGCAAAGGGAAAAGAAATGTTTCTGAAACCCTTAGAATTATGGAAGGAATGATGAGGAGGATGACGATGACAAGCCAATCATCGTGGAACATGTCACAGAGGAGTCTTACATTACTTTTCAACTTGCTCCAAGGGATGTGGCATGGATAGCATTGCCAGCTCCCAGCTGAGATCTGCAAACAACCCCTAACTCAGTAGAAGTATGTTCTGCAGAGAGGCAATCGATGACACATTCGCCTACCTCTTGTTCTTCTTCAGGCATTGGTGGCGGCCCTCTAAGAAAGTACCTCTCCCCAGCTTGGGACTTTTTTACAGTTAACAAACAGGAGGAGAGCATTGCAATATGCTCTATTTGCCGCATGAGTGTTTCTTGAGGTAAACCTGGTTCACATTATAGTACTGGAAGTCAAATGATCCATTCGAAAAATATCACGCAACCTGCTGGGAGGAGCACTTTAAAAAAAGTGCTGATCAATTGCGGTGTGAAGGTGAGGAGACCCGGGAAACAGCAGCTGCAAGTCCAATCACAGTGGGAAGTGATGGTGAGGAAGAAGAGGGTGACATCCTCATGAAAATCAGTCCTGTTACCAGCAGTGCACCAGAATAACTCTAATCAGCAACCTCACAATGACACAAGGGGACTCGGAGTCAGATGGAGACACCATGGCATACAGTGACTGCCCTACGGTGCACATTGAGTCTACCACCACCTATTACTCAAAAATCACCTGAATAAGTGGCCCCAGAAAAGAAGAAATTCCAGACTATTATTACGGGCATGTTTAGGCAGGAGGAGTCCTACGACCACACACCCAATGACACAATGGTAGAATGGAAAGCTGACAAAGGTATTAGAGCTATACCGCCTCTCTTTTTCTTTTGTGGAAGGAGTGGGATTCTTAGAATTTGTGGCAGCCATCTGCATGAAATGCAAGGTTCCAAGTTAAACCTATTTTGCTAGAGTTGCTGTTCCAGCATTGCATCATGATGTGCTGCAATTTGTTGGGCAGGCTTTGCAGCAAAGTGTTGTCCACACTATCCACCTGATGACAGACATGTACACCACTTGTCAGGCGACTGAATTTATGTGCAGCACTGCAATCTGGATCTCTTTTGCAGGGGTAAAACAAACGCTATCTACAAGTCTTGGCACTCAAGTAAGTTTTTAGAGGATTCCGCTGGATGTAACAGTAGCCATTTTCACTATGGAGAAATCACATACAGCTGCAAACATCATGGACAAATTTAACAGCAAAGTGTCTAAATGGCAGCAACCCAGAGGTCTCACATAGGCAAAGACAAACAGAGGCAGAATGTAGTTCAATAAGGATTTATTGTAGTAACTGCATCTTAGATAAAATGGCATGTATTACAATAACTAGGATGATAAAACACAATAGAAGCAGGATTGTGAGAAGGAGAGTGAAACACAAAAACAGTCACACGATACTGTCACTAAGAGTGATATATATATGATTCCTACCTAAGCTATTTTAGAGCACGACATAATAAGCCGTGATCCGCCCTTCAGGTTTCCCCCCTGAGCAAGGAAGCCTGTAGTATAAAGAGTCACCGTCTCCATAGAGGCCAGTGATTCGGTAGTCTAAGCCAGCAGCTGTAGCAAGGCAATTAGCAATGAGCATGCAGTCATGGTCATCTGGCTGGATTCTCCCTCTAACATGTATGGGACAAAGGAGTGTTTTTATAATGAAAAAGTTGACATTCTAAGACAGGGTCCCCACGTAGGAGTATGTGTGTTTCTGTTAATGTTGGAGACAGATCATACCACTTTGACGGCAACCATATCTGTAGTAAGTCCTGCAAGACAGTGACATGTTCATTTATGTCGAAAGGTGTATCTGCCGCCTTCACGTCAGGACCATCAAGATCTGGAACATACATTTGAGTTTCGAACAGGCATTCGTATGACGTACGCTCCCCCACAGGGACCTTATGGGCAGATTGTTAAGTGTTCTCTTGACTCCATACAGGTGTATAAGCCAACTACGTCCCGTGCTTAGAACTCTTGCTGTTAAGGAGTGCTTTAAATCTTGGTTTCATCACTCCATGACACTATTTCCCTCTAGATGAAATGGAGACGAGTAATGCAGTTGGACCCCTAATGAAGCCATGGTGTCCCTGAAAGACATTGAGGCAAAAGCAGTGCCCTGGTCCGAGAGGAAATGCACAAAACCCGATGTGCTGATAAAGACTTGCAAATCTTTGATAACAGTTTGAGCGTCAGCCAAGTGTTGTTGCCAAACCCATAGAAATTTGGAGCATGAATCAACAGTGACTAAGATGTATTTGTATACACTGTCAGGTGTCAGGGGACCACAGTCGTCCAAGTACACACATTGAAATGGCTTGTTGGATATTAGGAGGAGTGTCTGCAGTGGCCATTTGACAGTGAATCCTTTTATTTGCTGGCAGATGCCACAAAAACATACTGCTTGGTCTGCTTATAGAGACCTGGCCACCAATACTGTGCTTGTAACAATGATATTGTAGCCACCACACCAGCATGGGCCAAAGAAACTCCCTCATGTGCTGTTTTGATCAATTCTTGCCTTTAGTCTTTATTGGGAATCAAAAGATTACCCTCCCTGGTATTACTGCGAGGGCTGTATTGAGGCATGATATGTGGTAGGAATATTTAGCAGGATGTGCTTTTAGTAAGGGCATGCTGCCAGCTGAAGCTTTCACAGCTTCCAGTGTTTCATCATCCAATTGTGTTCTAGAACGAGTTACTGCAGCAACAGAAGCCGTAGCTACCCCTGATTTGGCTGCTTCATCAGCCAAGATGCCTGCAATGTGTATTCCAACACACTGATGTCCTTGTGTATGTACATCATGGACATTGGGTAGCGTTTCCTTCATATCCATTACTTTCCCCCCACAGAAATCTGTGTTTAATGGTGTTTCCTTTTGAATCTCGGAACCCATTCTGGCACCAGTTATAAAGATATTCATTGAAGGACTGGAGATAATAGTACGTATCACAGAGAATCAGCGTCATCTGCTCAGGATCCATATGTTCCAGTGCCATCACCAGAGCCTTGAGCTCTGCAAGTTGTGCAGTGCAGTCCCCTAGGGTCTGTGTGTAAGTATGTTGTGCATGGAACTTGCCATCTTTCATGTTTCCACTCACGACTGCACAAGCTGCATATTATTGATGTTTAGTGCCTATTGCTGGTTCGGCTGAACCATCAGTATATAAAATTGTTTGCTATTGTTCAATGGGCAATGTATTTTCTGGAACTGGGTATTCAAGTTCATATTGCAAAAACTCTTGGGTTTGTAATTTTCAGTCAAAAATATAGTCAGCATCAGTGGTCGTCAGAGATGTTGCCCATTGGATCCAATGTGGATGTAATGCTATAGTGTTAAGAATGATAGCTTTGGTAACAGCCTCGGGGGCTGGAATGGGGGATACAACAATGATACGTTTCCCCTGGGCCAGTGGTCTCTCTTCTGCCATCTGAACAGCAGTGAGAATTTTCTCAGTTGGAGCAAAGCGTTGTTCTGTTGTAGAATACAAATGTGAATTGTAATGCTATTGGGAAGGTCTCACCTTCATTGAACGTTACATAGGTGAAGCCAGTGCCACCAGCAATTACTCTGAAGACAAAGTGTTTTTTGTTGTCCCTTGTATTTAGGTGTTTGCTTCAAACATGTCTTTTTGTAATGCTCTGAGAAAGTGTGTGTGTTCAACTGTTGAGTATTTGCTGGCAAAGTCAGGATGTATAAAGTCATGTAATGGTTTAATGCATTGTGCATAGTCTGGAATGTATGTTCTGTCAAATTTTAAAAAGCCTAATAAAGAGTGGAGCATTCTGATGGTGTTTGGAGGTTGTAGTTGTACACATTTTTCCAAAAGTTGGGGTGCAAGGCTCTTGCCTTCATCTGATAATTTGTGTCCCAGAAACAGGACACTAAAGAAGGCTATTTTTGTTTATTTAAATTACATTTGTAGCCGAATTTGGCAAATCCTACAACAATTTGGGCTACCCATCTTATATGTTTCAGGAGGTTGTCGTTTGTAAGATAGATATCATCCACGTATGACAACACCTCAGGATCAATGTTGTGTAAATTGATGTAACACGAGCTGAGAACAGTCCTGAACTCTTCTTGTATCCTTGTGGGAGTTGGCAGAATTTTCTGAGAGCCTAAAGCGCTGAAAGTTGATAAATCCCTACTTTGAGGAGTCATGTTTTGATAGAAGAACCCGTTGGAACTATCCAGGGTCGTTTTGTATTTTTTGCGTACTATATTTTTCATAAATGCTGTGCTGTGTGCATTTTGTATAGCAAGTGTGCATGTATAACTGTTTAAATGTCTACAGTCTAAGACTATTCTCTAACAGTGGTCGGGTTGAGCAACAGGAAACAATGGATTGTTCATTGGTGAAACAAAGGCTTCAGGTGCTTTAGCTTCATGCTTTATTGAATATTGGGGCTGAAGTTGAGGTTGGAATTAATTGGTATTACATGATGGGGGAATCTTTATCCCACCCTACATGGTTGCAGTTTAACGCAGGTGCTTACGCAACTGCCCAATCAATGGCGTGTATTTCCACAAGCTTTCTGGGAACAAGGGGCGAGAAGGATTTTTCAATAATCTTTTCTCCATATGGGAGTTCACGGACAAATTCTGGTGGCCAATCTTTTTCAGCTAGTAAACTAACTGTATAGCTACTTTATACACCCTGTTGGGTGTGGAGACAGCCATGTCCGCAGTCTCAACTTGTAATAAGTCATCAGTTGCTTTCACTTCCAGATGCACTTGAAGATCCCGGCAAACATTTGTGACCTCTGCTGCACTGTCTAGCAGTGCCAGTGCCCACTTCCTGTTCTTCAGTAAAGCTCCCTTCCTGAGTGGCTTGTCATATTGTAACTGCTGCCACTTTTCTTCTTTTGAACTGGGGATTTTGTTTGGGGAAGTTTATCTTCTTTCTACACAGAAACTTTGGACGAGCATTGTGAGTCCTTTCTCGGTTTCAAGTACTCTGTTCGCTGCTCTAACCGCCCACCTCTCTCACTGCATTTTTCTGGTGAGTCCTGAAAGGAACAAGATTGGCGTGTATCAGTATATTGATATCTGTCAGGCATTTTTATATTATCTCTATTTCTAAGATTATATCTATTTTGAAGGGTCTCCAAAAGCAGAGATCCTCCCCTTTCTGTTTTAGGTGTTTGTTGGTTCTTATCCCAGCGCTTTTTGGAACCTTCATGTGCATGCTTAGTAGAATCTTTGTTAGATCTACCTTGTAATTGCAGTTTAATTGGTCTGGCCCCCAGACTATCTCAACCAATACTAGAGTAGGTCTCAGCGATAATCTTTGGCAGCTCACGTTCTTGATCCTGTACAGGAATATCCACGAGACGCAAGTGCACTGCTAGTGCAACTCCTTCCCCTTTAAGGTTACTTAATGTAATTGATGACACAGTGGCAAAATTGCCCATAAATTACATCCCCAAATCCAGGGCCAGGGCAGCCCTTTATTTATCTTGAATTTGTTTTAACACTTCTGGAAGATTGGCAAGTGTTGGTGTGCCATGTGGGGATATATAAAGTGTGGCAAATGCTGTGCCCATGTGTTGCAGTTATCTAAAGTGGGAACCATCCCAAATGGCAGGCACATATTGAGGATTCTATGGCCCATATTTATACTTTTTGACGCACAACTGCGCCAACGCAGTTGTGCGTCAAAAATGTTAACGCCGGCTAACGCCATTCCAAAGCACCATGCGGGCGCCTTATTTATGGAATGACGTTAGCCGGCGGAGCTGACTGGTGTGCGTCCAAAAAAATGACCCACACCAGGCAGCGCCGGCGTAGGGGAAAATGGAGGTTGGGCGTCAAAAAATGGGGCAAGTCGGTCTGAGACAAAAAATCTGCCTCAACCCGATTAGCGCCATTTTTTTTTACTCCCACCCTCCATTGACATGACTCCTGTCTTAGCAAAGACAGGAGTCATGCCCCCTTGCCCAATGGCCATGCCCAGGGGACCTTTGTCCCCTGGGCATGGTCATTGGGCATAGTGGCATGTAGGGGGGCACAAATCAGGCCCCCCTATGCCACATAAAAATAAAAAATAAATTACTTACCTGAACTTACCTTAAGTTCCCTGGGATGGGTCCCTCCATTCTTGGGTGTCCTCCTGGGGTGGGCAAGGGTGGCAGGGGGTGTCCCTGGGGGCATGGGAGGGCACCTCTGGGCTCCTTCCGAGCCCACAGGTCCCTTAACGCCTGCCCTGACCAGGCGCTAAAAAATGACGCAAAAGCGGCTGGATGTCTTTTTTTTGGACCCGCCCACTCCCGTGCGCCATTTTTGCACGGGAGTTTAAATAAGGCACACATGCCTTGGAGTAATTTTTTAGACGGGAACGCCTACCTTGCATATCATTAACGCAAGGTAGGTGTCCACGCTAAAAAATGGCGCAAACTCCAAGATCTTTGGCGCTAGACGGGTCTAACGCCAAAGTATAAATATGGAGTTAGCTTTGCGTCGGATTTGCGTAAAAAAAAACGAGGCAATTCCGGCGGAAACAGAGTATAAATATGCGCCTATGTTTATCCTCAGGACCGGTATGGGGGAAGACTGCTCCAGCGCATTTATTTTTTGAGCTAAGCAAAACAGAATTTCCTCCCGCTTGCCGAGTGCTTTACCCATGATCAAATGTACGATTGCAGGGTTAATGCTTGGTGTAACTGCATGTGGTTTCACTGGGGCAGCACATGCTGGGTTTAGTATTTAATGTT
This sequence comes from Pleurodeles waltl, assembly GCF_031143425.1. Lineage (NCBI taxonomy): Eukaryota > Metazoa > Chordata > Amphibia > Caudata > Salamandridae > Pleurodeles > Pleurodeles waltl. The sequence goes on along the minus strand of NC_090446.1, from coordinate 659,287,486 downwards.
TGCATTGCAAACTGTACCAACAGTTTGCACATTCCAGTAAGCTCTGTATATAAGTGGCAAACCTCAGCTATCAAGAAGGTTGTTGCATCAGGGTGTGGTGTATAAGTGGCCAGCAAAGGCCAGGTCGGACCATCATTACTCAGAGGACCTAACCTAACGTGGAATATTGTATGTGGTAGGGCGCCATCCAGCCAATTATTATGGTCTTGCTAAGATAAAGGTATTTCTAAAAATGTATTAGTTCCGTATTGTGCTCTGTATTGTGCAGGTATGTTTGCAGGTGTGTAGTGATGAAATGTATTTGTGTTCCCATCAACTGCTGGAAAGGTTCAAGCTTGAACATCCTACAGCGTTAGATAGGTACTATCTACATAGCTGAGAGTGAAACACAAAAACAGTCCGACAATACTGTCACTAAGACTGATATATTTCTGTTTCCTACCTAAGCTATGTTAGAGCACAGCATAATAAGCCCTAATTCCCCCCTCATATTTCCCCCCGGGAAGACATCATCCCTCATACCTGAGCAAGGAAGCCTGTAGTCTAAAGAAACACTCTCCCCTTAGAGGCCAGGGATTCGGTAGTCTAAGCCAACAGCTGTAGCAAGGCAATCAGCAATCAGCATGCAGTCATTGTCATCTGGCTGGAATCTTCCTCTAATGTGTATGGGACAAAGGAATGTTTTCATAATAAAACAATTGACATTTGAGAAAGGGTCCCCACGTAGGAGTATGTGTGTTTCTGTGAATGTTGGAGACACAGCGTACCACTTTCCTGGCAACCCTATTTGACTGCAGCCTTGAGGAAAGCACAAAGTGAAATGAATGCCCTGCTAGGAACATAATGCTTTCGTAGGCAAAAGAACAATTAGACAGAGAAAATAAAACAACACTGCAAATTTGACAATTGCTAGAAAAATAAAGCAATGCTGAATAAAAATGTAACTGGGCTAAAGTGTGCAACGGTGGGCCTATTTTGCTAAAATAACATTTCTAAAATATGGCTATAATAGATGCACCACACTGCTACAGGACCAGCTAAAGGAGGCGTCTAAAAGGTTCACACTTGGAGGTGTGAATGAAAACACAGAAGCTCATGCCTTGATTCGGGGCTCAATCATTCGTTTGACTTGTAATGCAAAGCTGCAAAATGACATCATCATCTTGCCCTAAGAGTACATCTGTGCCACACTACTTGATCCACAGTACAAAAAAAGTCTGCCAACTTTCATTCCTTTTTCTGAAGGTGATGTTTCATAATACTGACTTTGCTCAACGTACATTGTTGAGCAAGTCAGAGACCTGGAAGAATGGCTGGAACTTAGAGTCCCACTCGGCAGTTCTGGGATGCTGGCTTCAACTTTCAGAGAGGGCATTCTTGTCTCACAGCAGCCAACACCAGCAACAAGAACACTGGTAACAACAGCAACAGAAGAGTTGGACCAAACCTCTACATTGGCTTAGTTGCAAGTGGCAGGTCTTAAGTCCAGTGCAGAGGCAAAAGAGCAAGTGGTAGCACTAATGACCATTTAGGGGGTGTTCCAGGAGTATCTGGATGACCCAAAAAGAGATCTATGTGGATCAAATCCCATTGGTGTATTGGTATGGGAATATCCACCAATGGCCAGAGCTCAGCAGGCTGGAAATAAAGTATCTAACTTGTCCTGTAGCCAGTGTGTCTGCTGAGTATGTGCTCAATTCAGCTGGTGCAGTTGTTACAGTGAGAACAACCAGTCTCTCACCTCAAAACGTGGAGAGATTGACCATGATCACTATGAACCAACACTTCATACCACCTAATTATACCATTCCTGAACCAAATGAGTTTTGAGGATGAACTCTACTTCCTGGACTGAGTATGTCAGTGCCACCATAGAACCTTTAAATTATTTCTCATCTAACTTCTCTCTTTGCAAATATAGAAAAAAAGGAACTATTGGAACACTATGGCCCTTATTACGACTTTGGTGGTCTTGAAAAAAGACCACCGAAGCCATGGGAGCCAATATACCGCCCGTGCTGGGTGGTATGCTTGGCCCCCTATTATGACATTTCCGCTGGGCTGGCGGATGAAAACAGCATTTCTGTACACTGGCCCAGCAGAAAAGTCACATCAACATTGAAGCCGGCTCGTAATAGAGCCACCGGCAATGTTGATGTGCAGCAGGTGCAGCAGCACCCGTCGTGCATTTCACTGCCCGTAATTTGGGCAGTGAAATGTACGATGGGGCTGTGCCCGGGGGCCCCTGCACTGCCCATGCCAAGTGCATGGGCAGTGCGGGGGCCCTCAGGGGCACGCTGAGTCCCCCTTACCGCTTGCCTTTCCATGGCAGTGTCGACCGCCATGGACAAGCTGGCAATTGGGAACTCATAATCCACAGAGTAGCGCTGAAGCCTGGCAGTATACTGGAGGGTCAGGCAGTATGACCGTGGCGAATGCGCCTCGGTCATAATATGCTGGCGGAACACCGCCAGCCTGTTGGCGGCATTACCGCCAGTGTTCCGCCGACCGCCGGGGTCGTAATGAGGGCCTATGGTTGTGTTGGATTTATGCTGACCCACCATCTTTTAGTCACATACATGGCCAAACTGGAGTTGGACCAGTGTGCATTGAAGAAACTTCCATAGTACCTTCATGGTATAGGAGGTAATGTCTGCCTCCCTCGTATGCCTATCCTTTTTGCATTCCTTAGCAGGGCTGTCCCACAAGATCTTTTTTTTTGCAAGAGTGCCAATACGAAATTCCAATGTTTTGCCTGCGTCAAAGATACAAATGTGTACCTAACCTACCATTGCTTGGATTAGAAGAGGTAACTATAACTAACTACAACTATTGCAACAACGATAGAGTGATTGTGAGTCATGATTGATGATTTATGTGGTGGCAGACAGTGGGGGAGGGTGTTCAATTAATAGTAAACTTTGTTCAGTCTTTGGTGCCTGATGGATGATTATTTTTCCTGAAGGTGATTTGCCTTTACAAACTTACTTAGCAAAAATGTACCTGTACGGTCTACTCCTTCTTTCAGGCTCTTCAGAGACCACATCAGTCACTTTGGTTAACAAATACAAATCTGTACAACATGCAGTGATTCTGTTTCTCTACTTGTTCTTCAACAGCAGTGCACTACACATCTCTCTTGCTCTGGTTGGGACAGGGGTGAAGTTACAAGGACTCAGAAGGAGGATACAAGGTCTCACGGTGGGACTACCTCATCAACAACTAGAAGAAGGGAGTTAACAACTTCAAATGGAAACCATGGCTTTGAGGCCTGGTACTCAGCTTTGCATAATGGAGAAAGGTGCATTGATTTGGGAAATGCTGATGAGTGTGTATTGCACTGGTGGCAAAAGTGACACTCTGAGTCCTCTTGTTTTTTGCTCTGCCTCGTTTTGGTACACTCCTCATATAGCTGACCTTCCCACTGTCCTTCTCCTTGACTCTACAATACAGTTTCTGTTTTACAATCCACAGGCCTTCTCCTCTCCTGCAGGAACAAAGGTAGAAAAATCAACTCAACACTTCTGCTTACCTACCGGATCAGTTGAAATAATCACCCATTGGTGACGGACATTTCAAGGAGAATGCAAGTGCACCAACCAATTTGGCAATACAATATCATTTTCTTTTACCAATCATATTTTCCAGAAATGGGTGGGTTCAATGAATACTGTTGTTATATTGAGATTGTCCTTGTCACTCCTTTCCGCAAATCTCCTTTCCCATCCATTCATCAAACCCCTAACCCTGTGTGATTTATTGAGGTGTGATTTAATTTACACCAAATAAATTCCACAGTTGGTGGGGCAGATGTGGTTAAATGCAATACCAACTACTCACTGCAGGATCTTCTATTACCTGAGCCCACACCAACCCCATTGACCCAATCACACCTAAAGAAAAAGAAAGAGTGTTATTCCTCAACATCAACATTATCATTAAGATGTTTGTTATGCATAAATAAACTGCTATACCTTATCAACTACAGGGTATAGACTTTGAGAACATTTTTACCGACTTGAGGATTTTATAACTTTGGTTTTCTAATTCCATGCTCACCAATTCTCAGAATAATTCACTATTGCTAGTTTTTGTTATGTGATATTCTTTGATGGCATTTTATGTCCTGAATCTTTCTAAAGCTATAATATAAATGTATATGTATAACCTACTAACTCAGTTTTTCTTTCAATTTAGTTGCATGTAATTCTTTGGATTATTCCTACAGTTAGAGATCAACTAGTTGAATAAGGGCCCTCAGAGTAATGCCTTCCCTGTTAGCGCAGTACCAGTACCATAAAGAAGGCACCTTGGGAAACCTCCCAGTAAGATGATGGAACTTGGAAGATTGACAGAGGGAGCACCTACCAGCCATCACTTAATCTATTTAGGTAAGAGAACTATAGAGTGAAGTGAACTAGCTTACTTAGTATGTAACTAACTTCTACTGCAGATGAGATAAATGCTTGCTTATCTACATTTCTGCAGGCAATTTAGGAAATGGCAGCATACCCTCCTAACTGCATTCACTTAGAGACATAGATTAAAATGACAGGCTGTGCGAAAAGACGTCAGTGCAAAGTAAAAGCAAAATACAGAAAAATCTTAAAATAAAGTGGATTATAAGCATCTCCCTTTCACTAACATATAAAATATAATTAATAAAATGAAAAACCCACCCTCCCCACCCACAACAGGCCCACCCCTCTCCCACATCTTTTCCCATCCCCAACCAATGTCCAAAATAAGTATGTCTATTCCCAAATTCAAAGTGTCTATAATGTAGAAAAATGCCCTTCCCAAATTACCATCCTCTCCACTCACAACAACTCCCTCCCACCAATTTGTTTTTTTAAAAGAGCTAATAGAGGGCATTTTTATGAGGGTCTCCAGGTGTTGAATATGGGTCTCGAGGCGTGCCATCCGATGGACCAATTGCCCCAGGTTGAGCAGCAGGCAATGATGTTAGAGTGGTATGAAAGCGGGGAGGCAGAGGGAACCGGCAGCTACAAGCTGCTGGTGGCACTCGTGAGGCCAGGAGGTGCAGGAGGTTAGCTGGTGAAACAGGGCCCAAGTCCAGGGGCATGTGCTGGGCCCTCCTAATCCACTAGGTGCTGGTAATGTGCTCTGCTACCAGAGCCGGGCGATCTCCTGCCAGGTGGTGGTGGTGGTGGACCAGCAGGAGTAGCTATATCATAAAATAAAAATAAAAAGAAGACATATTGTAAAAAATGCTCTGTGCAAACACTTGTTTTTTAAATTATATAGTGGCACATATACGTACATTGCTGATGGTCCCCTAGGGCCATTGGAATTTTTGATGTGATGATTTGGAAAGTCAGTCAAGGGGGTCAAGATTTTAACACCACATGCCTCACATAAAACCACTGACTGGCTGAAAGGGGGCAGCATACAATTAAGAAAACAGAGCGTTTTTTTCTGGAAAAGGATTCCAATGACCCTGCTTTTCTCCAAATGGCTTTCAATGCTACCCTGACTCCAAGAAGGCAAATTATGATTATGTCACACACATCATGTATAACATGTGGATAACAGATATCCTATCTGGCTTAAGTAGACAGTTGGAAAAATGATGCACTGCAGTACAGGGAAAGTAATGGGAATTTATAAATTTTATTGGACATTTTCCTCACAGAGTACCCCACCTGGAAAACATGAAATCACCCATCCTTAATCCCACTTTACTTCCTGGCCTACACTTTCACTTGGCATTAAGTAAAGAAAAGGAAATTTAGCTAGGAACTGATTTAAATTTTAGACTAGAGTTTGGTAGAGGGATTACTCCATCACAAACATTACAGCTGTCCCGTCTCCTGTATTAAAATTTGTAATATGGCAGAAGGGAGATCAGTCACATTTATGACAGAGTAGCTCCCTCTTCCAAACTCTAAATCAGCCCCTTGCTCTGCTGCAGCAGGGTAAGTTAGAAGGAAAAGTCGAGGTAGGCATGGTAGACTTTTTGCTATGGAATACTGCAGGATAGGGTGGTTCACTGATGATGTAGCTTAGGCTTAGTCAGTCACTGTAGTTGAAACTGAAAGGTGATGAATATCAAATTTGAACAGGTGTAAATCCATTATGGAAGTCATATGAAGTATTAACCACTTGTCCAGGCTGTAACATTTGGCACATGCCAAAAATGTTTTTTTTCCAATGTGGAGAGAACTTAGAAATGAATAAAGGAATGTAGTGCTAGGTGAGGTGAATGAGTGGGCACTGGGAGGAAGAGAAAGACACCTTGTTTTTGTTTCAGCTTGCCATCCATTGGAAGATTTGTAAATGCTACATAAACAGAAGCAAACACACATTGCACAGCCAACACTGCAGTTCCGGATTGAACCATGCTGCAGTTGGGTGGGGCCCATAGGTCTTGACTTGCAAAGTGACATGCAGACAAAAGTTGTGGATGATGATGGATTGGTGGGATCTGCTGACTTAACCAATACAGTGGGTATACTAGAAATTGTCAATAACAAAGCAATGTGACTTGCTATCACCCATAATTGCCAAAGCAGAGACTCCTCCTTCAGGTGCTGCATCGGCACACTAGTGCTGGCCCCAGCACTGATGGTCTGTGCCACTAGAAAAATCATTACACATTTTAGATGCGAGATACACCACCTTCTTTTTTTTTTCAACAAAATACAACTGCAACACATGACTACAGTGGAGTTCGCAGTATCTCCTCTGGCATCTAAAATATCTCTTTGAGGATTTTGCTGGAGGCCAATGTTAGGAAGGCCAGTGGACAAGCCAACCGTAATGGAGTGGAAGAGATAAGATGATGACCGTGAGTCATTTGAAGCGCAATGAAGGGATAGAATAAACTGGTAAATGAAGGACATATGGTTTGGTTTTGGTTGGCAATTTTGGGAAATGCAATGGGACCGTCCTCATACTACTTTACTACAATGTTGCACTGTCATCAAAACTTCTGGGATAATACAACACAGCATTGGTGGGGATGTTGGGTTCACCATAATCTTGGCCACTCTCTCATCATTTGTGCATGAGCAAGAAATAGAAAGCCTTCTCAACAAACAAGCATAGAACTTGCTTGGATATGCAAACTCTGAAATATTCACAGTAAACTACCTGATCTAGTGTCTTTGGGCCTCATTATAACTTTGGAGGTCCTTAAAATAGACTGCCAAAGTTGTGGGGAGGATGCCACCATCATATCTGTGGTGTCCCCCCAAAGTTTATTTCAATGTTCTTGCCGAGCTGACCGGCTGGAGCATTGCAATATGTGTTACCGCTGGGCTGACCGGCAGGAACAGTGCTACGATATTGGACTCAGCACTATTAAGGGAGCCAAGGCCTCTACTGCAGCACTCCAGCACCCTTGGAATGCACACTGCCGTGCACTGCCCATGCCATGGACATGGGCAGTGCAGGGGCCCCCTTTTTGCCCCCGGCACTGGCTTTCTGACGGCCTTTTCATGGCGGGGTGCTTGCCATGAAATTACTGGAGGAAAGTGGGGTTGTAATCAGCCAGGCAGCTCTGAGTTCAGCGCCGCCCTGGCTGGTTCCAACTCTGACCACCCTCACCATGTCAGGAACCATGTTCCCATGTGGGTCCGTCCACCAGGATTGTAATCTGGTGGTAGGACTGCCACGGTTGGGATGGTCCAACCTTCACTGTGAGGCTGGTAGTCCTAGGACCGCCAGCCTCGTAATGAGGCCCTTAGTCTTACAGTACTAGTCCATAGGGTAAAAGTTAGGGGAAAGGGACAGCAAAAACAAGCAGAAGGAAAACATAAGCTACAGATTAATAGGAGAAATAGGAGGAAGTTAGCTACAGAAACAAAAAACATAGAAAGAAGAATAATGTAGGGGGGATCACAATAATAAACATTGATTAGAATGAAGAGCTTTTGAAAAAAGTCACAGCATAAGAGAAAGGAGGAAAAATTAATCTAATGGGGAGTGGTAAAAGTTAGAGAAATAAATATTAACAAGAACTTACTGGAGCCAGCAGATCCATCTACTGCATCGATTGTAGTGGCGGTGAAACTTCCACCCTCCAAGGCACTGGTGGTGGCACCCTCCTCAGCTTTACCTTCAAATGCCATCTTCTTGCCCTGGGGTGCTGATGTAAGACATAAAGAAGCTAAGAAAAATAGATGAATAGTACAGTTAATCTCCTAGAAAAAATGTTGACCGGCACAGGCAAACGTGGTAACATATTAACATTGTAATTTTCTAAATCAGATTGCCTAATACCTATTCAATAGAGTTTACCTATTCCTAATTTGCAACACCATACCTAAATCCTATTTCAAATTACATTTGGAAATACTAACGCATTGCCACAAATGATTTTGCTTCACAAATCGCACGGATATATAGTACTTACTACTACTACCACAGTCTCACTACCTTAGTGACAGGAGGACAGAGGAGTCAGCATAACTTCTTAAAAAATCAGCCCAAGCAAGCGCCTACAGCAGTGAGCAGAACTAGGTAGTAGTGATCCCCTGGCTCGCTCAAATAGGATCATATAATATTTGTAATATTACGTTATGTGAACTTAATTTATCTTTGAGTCTGGGCAGCATGCTATTTGAAAAATAAATTCACATTATAGGATAGGACACAACAAAATTAGTAATAATTAATTACTAGTACTCACTAATCCCTGCAACCTGGACGCCCAGCAGGCCGAGCAGGTCCCTCTCCCAGAAAAAGATATCGGCCCAGTGGTGCATCAGCTGCTGCTAGGTGCACCGAACCCCAGCGCACCGGTAGATGCAACAGTGCACCCTCCCCCACCGCAGCCGATACTTCTGCAGGCCCTACTCACACCCGAGCCTGCTGCCAGCATGGAGGGGAGGTGGTGCTACACAGAAAAAACAAGTGTGTCCACCTTCTCCTTGCTAAAAATGGCATGAGGTTGTACCCTTTGGTGGTGCCGGTGCCCGCAGGCTGTGCAGTTCACTGCATCCCCCGCACTGGTGCTGCCTCGTCCCCCGTGTCTTGCAATGGCGACGGGTAGAATATAAAAAAAAGGACCAGGTAAAAAAAGGATGGAGAGGGAGAAATTAATTTAGGAGACGTTAGGGGAAAGCGAATAAAGGGACAAAAAAGTCACCGAAAATAAAAAAGAGGCAAAAACACGCTGCAGCACGGAGCGCAATCAGCGTGGAGTTAGTCAGAATTTGCTGAGTTTTTTCTTCACTCCGTGGAATTCCAGGTAGTGGAACTCCACAAAGTACACCCAGGCCTACTATAGACCCCATGTCAAGGCACACCTTACCAGGTGATAACCACCTTGAGTATTGGATTTAAAATCTATGCTCTAATGTGGCTGGTTCTCAAAACAGGATCCTGTGGTGGCATTGAGTCCAACAGTCAGACTTACTGCTCAAGTGGTGTAAAGCAGTTGTACATTGGTATAACAAATGGTCTGAATGCAGGTGCCTGATAAGGATGTGACTTAAGGGGTACCTATACTGGTCTATAGAAAGAACCCAAGAGCACCGCCACAGTACACCTGAGAGATGAATGAACAAGGGACAGCCTGGCCAACAGGGACCCTGAAATATGTGCATTCCTGTAGTTTATTATTAAACAATCTTTCATTTCCTCTTTTTTGATATTTCCTACCCAAAGACTCATTGCACATTGATTATGGTACTAAATAAAGCCTCACAGCTATATAAGTCTGTTGACTTTGCTAGCCAGTGTACAATTTTCTTTTTTATTTGAAAATTGTTCTCGGCCTGGCCATGATTTAAAACAGGGACATTCACAAATGGGGTGGCAGCAGGCAGCAATTGTAGAGCCTTGTTGGTTATTCTGGGGTCGGCGCTCTTTCTCAGATGGCCATCAGAACATGTCACACTTTGGCCTGTGACTGAGGGATGGCAGATGTTTCCCAGCTGACCAACTACAGAGACAGTGTTCTGGGAATAGGCAATGTTACACAATGGGCAGAGAGTTATGGAGTTAGTGAGCACCTTTTCAAACAAAAGGTCAGTACCTGGCTCATCATTGGTCCCAACATGGTAGATTCCAGCAAGAGTGTGACTGTGTATATATGAGGGACCAACAGGTCCAGGGTCTTAATCTGCCACTTTGATTGCACTCTGGTCTATTAGGATTTTCAAAACACAACCTATATTCTTGAAGGTGGCACGTACTGGATCTAAAAATGTGGCCATGACTTTCTTGAGGGCATTGATGAACATAGCATGCTTTGTCTCCTGTCTGTGAGCTTCCTTCCCACGGCGGCTCGCATGGAGACATTATGGCCCTCATTACGACCCTAGCGGTCGGTGAAAAAGTGGCAGTAATACCGCCAACAGGCTGGCGGTAACAACCGCCAAATTATGACCATGGCGATGATTTCTCTGAAAGATAGCCAATGTACCACACCGACTGCCAGGGTGGAAACAACAGACACCATGGCGGTAGCCGCCTACAGCCAGACGGAAGACAAAGTTCCGCCCACCATATTATGATATGCCAAACCTCCACCTTTTCCGGGGTGGTACCAACGCCATCAAAAGCCTGACGGAAACAGAGCTCAGAAGTGAAAAGACTCACCATTGGAGACACAAAGAAGACCCACGCCGCCATGGAACCAGAACTGCAAGTCTTTCTGATGATCTTCTACGTCATGCTCCACCTGGAACACCAACGCCGGCAAAGACGACGACGGTGAGTATAGCCACCTAGCACACAAGGGAGGGTGGGAGGAAAACGAGAGTGACACACACACGCACCACCCACACCCCATACACACACACCATACATAAAACCAGCTGCACCAAAAAAATGATTTATCCCCGTAACTCAGCTGAATACTGCAAGGACAACAGGAATTGACTAAAGTGATTGTAATAAGATCAACATCAAAAATATTAAGTCGATCTGGCAATGCAACAGATATGTACAAATGTACAAAAAAGGGACACTGCCCAGTCCACAGTTCACAGGGGCCACATGGCAACAGGGCAAAGTCCAAGGCACCACTTGATCCCTGTACCAATAGGGAGAGAACACTGCAGGGGCATCAGTTTGCAAATAGGCAGGCACCTCAGGGAGGGAGGTATCTCAGCCGGATGCAGAAACAAGACCACTGGTTCTGGAGGGGGCAACAAGCTCTGTGCTTGGTCCTGGGGAGTGCAAAGTCACAGTCTTTCAGGTGGGTGACTTGCCCACTGGTTCTGGAGGGGGCAACATGCTCTGTGCTTGGTCCTGGGGAGTGAAGGCCACAGTCTCTCAGGTGGGTGTCTCTCCCACTGGTTCTGGAGGGGGCAACATGCCCTGTGCTTTGTCCTGGTGAGTGATGGGCCACAGTTTCTGGAGTGGGTGACTTGCCCACTGGTTCTGGAGGGGACAACAAGCCCTGTGCTTTGTCCTGGGGAGTGATGGGCCACAGTTTCTGGAGTGGGTGACTTGCCCACTGGTTCTGGAGGGGGCAACATGCCCTGTGCTTTGTCCTGGGGAGTGATGGGCCACAGTTTCTGGAGTGGGTGACTTGCCCACTGGTTCTGGAGGGGACAACATGCCTTGTGCTTCATCCTAGGGAGTGATGGCCCTCAGTTTCTGGATTGGGTGACTTGCCCACTGGTTCTGGTGGGGGCAGGCCGCGGAGCAGCCCATGGAGGCTGGATCATATGGCATCCGCCGACAGTGACGGCTGCACTGTGGTGGTGGTTTTGGGAGGCTCCTACTCAGCCCCTGCATCCTGCAATGGCTGCACTGTGGTGGTGGTGGTTGTGGGAGGCTCCTGCTCAGTCCCTGCACCCTCCGATGTCTGCACTGTGATGGTGGTGGTTGTGTGAGACTCCTGCTCAGCCCTTGCACCCTCCGAAGGCTGCACTGTGGTGGTGGTTGTGGGAGGCTTATGCTCAGCCCCTTTTTGCTGGCCGGTGCAGGCTCCATCCTCTTCTTGCTGGCTGGTGCAGGTACCTTCCTCTTCAGTATTTGTATCCTTTCCACCATGAGTAGATGCTAATGAAACTGGGCCTGTGGACTGTTTGGCTGAGGTGCTTGGCTGGGTTCTTGATACCCTGGCCATACGTGCAGGACAGGGGGAGGGGTAGGGAAGAGGTCAATAGTAGAAAGGAAACGCTTTTTAGGGTCATTGGGGTGGGAAGAGGGAGACAAAATGGGAGTAGAGGATGAGGGAGTGGTTGTTAGAGGTATTTGATGGATTTGGGTGCAGGTACATGGGTTGTATGCTGTTGTGAGGTGGATGGCTGCTGGGTGTCTGAGTGATTGTGTTTGTGTACTTTAGGAGGGGAGACAGACATGGTCGGAGAGGACACAGGGGACGTGTGCATGGATGTTGTGGAGGTGTCTGCCAGTGAGGTGTGTGTTCTGCTTGGAGTGGTGATGATGCAGGTAGTGGATGATGATGTAGTGCATGTAGGTGTGAGTGTGGACGTAACTCGGTGGGAGGTGGAGGAGGAGGGGGAGACAGTGGAAATAGTGGATGTTGTTGTGTCTGCAAATTAATGGTGTTTGTGTGAGTGCCTGTGGGATGAAGTGTGGTGCTTGTGTTTGCCTGTGACATTCTTGGGTGTTGTCCTGTGTGCATGCTCGGCTCGCCGTGTGCTTGTGATGGGTTAGGGTTGAGGTGAATGGGACTGGGAAGTGGTAGTTGGAGGGGGGACGGTTGAAACAGGGACAATGGCTGCCATCAGAGAGGAGGCCAGAGCCTGGATCAATCTCTGTTGGGCCGCCAATCCACTGTGAATGCCCTCCAGGAATGCATTAGATTGCTGCATCTGGGCTGCCAGCTTCTGGATGGCATTCACAATGGTTGATTGCCCTACAGAGATGGATCTCAGGAAGTAAATAGTCTTCTCACTCAGGGCAGCAGTGCTCACTGGGGCAGGGCGTGAGGTGTTGGGGCAAAGGAGATGTCCACCTTCCTGGGTGACCAGGCACGAGCAACTCGCTGAGGGGCTGCTGGAAGGACGGTGCTGGTACAGGGGGTGGCGGCTGTAACTGGGCTGGTCACAGATGTGTCTGGCACCACCAGGGAGCTCCCATCAGAGGAGGTATCAGAGTCTGTATTGTGCCCTCCAGTCCCCGCCGTGGTGCCCCCCTCGACCTCTGTCCCGCTGGTTCCCTCAGCGTCAGTGAAATCTGTTTCCAGGGTCCTGTGGGATGCAGATTACTCTGTTGCCAGTGCCTCTGCTGTTCCACCAGATGATGCTAATGCACATAAGGATGGGATGACAAAACAAGAAAGGGGGAGAGAGACAAAGGATACACTGGGTCAATGACTGCACCAACACCACTGTTGATGTACACAGCATCCTCACACACAGGTAACAGGCCTACACATTATGCATTGCACTACTAGTGATATTGCTAGCCACCAAGGCATGAGGAGGAGCACACACCGCCAACTGTAGTACACCTGGGACCCACGCAGCCTTGACCAGTAGTGAATGCTAACAAGCTAGGTAGGCAGTATTTCCCCTTCAGCCCCTTAGCCACCAGAGGACCTATGCTGCTATGTCTGGCCTGGCCTAGGGGCACCCACTGACACACACCCACCACCCAGATACCACCCATCCAGCCATTTCCTTCAATGATGGCCACTGTAATCACCCCCTTGTGGCTGCTGTGATGCCCTCAAGCATCCATCCAGCTCTGGATAGGCCACCGCCAGTATGCGGCCCATCAGGGGCATCAGAGTTCGACGGTCACCCCTTCCTCGTTGGGAGGCCATCCCCAGCTTGGCCTTGCCTGTCTTCCGTGCCCAGCATCTCAGGCCCTCCCACTGTTTCCGACAGTGGGTGCTCTACCTGCCATAGACCACCTGGGTACATACCTCCTTGGCAATGGCACGCTATATATCCTTCTTTTGATGGGTGCTGACCTGCAGAGGCAATACAGACAGGATAACACCATTAGCCAAACAGTCCAGCCTGTAGCACAAACGACTCACCATACCCATTTCCATCACTATTGGCACACACATGGCCCATCACTCAATGTGTACCCAGCCAAGAGGACATCCCTCCCCCTTACACAATGCCTTCACACACCTCCATACATTCATGCCACATGCATGGTGCCCACAGTGTACTCACCTGTTGGTCTGGAGGCCCATATAGTAGTCTGTACTGGGGTAGGACCCCATCCACCAGTCTCTCCAATTCCTCCAAATTGAAGGCTGGGGCCCTTTTTCCGGTCACATGGGCCATGGTAGGTTCCAGACACAGGTCACAGCAGCACATGCAGTGTAGGTCCTCTCCTATGGAAGGTCAGGAAACAAGTGAGGAATCAGATAGAAAATGGCGGTCACGTCCACGGCGGTGCATACCTTCACCGCCGGCGTAGATCACCATTGGCCACTGTACCCCATAGAGCCCAATATTAACCAATGAGGAATTGCACTGCGGTTCCCGACCGCCTCCCGCCATGGTGCACAACGTCAGAGGCATTACCTCACTTCCACCTGCCCCTCCACATACCACAGACAGACGCTATTTCAGGGGGGGCAGGCCTATGGAATAATGATGTGTCACAGGCTAAATAGGCACAAACCTGCCAAATCACACTGTTCCATAACATGTTTACAGATTGCAGACTACAGTTGTGGCTCCCTTGTTCAGTTTGTGACAGCCTCCTCACTCTTTTTTCCCTTAGATTCCTACCGCTGCAGATGAATAGGAGATGGAGACATACCCCTGTGTACAGACCCCCTGGTGGGCATGGCTACACTGGAGGACAGGCACATAATACTCACCTATACACTGGACAGGGCCGCAATGACAGAGTTGTGTGCCCAATTGGAGCCTGACCTGATACCCGCTATCAGTCATCCCACTGGGATCTCCTCTCTTGTGAAATTGCTCTCGGTTCTCCATTTCCTGGCAACTGGTTCTTTCCAAGTGACAGTGGACTTGGCAGCAGGAATGTCACAGCCAATGTTCTCAATAGTGCTGACTAGAGTGTTGTGTGCCCTGATAAAACATATGTGCAGCTGCATTGCATTCCCCCAGGTTGAGGATTTGGCCACTGTGAAGGCCGAGTTTTATGCAATGGGACATATCCCCAATATAATTGGGACAATTGATGGAACACATATTGCATTTGTTCTCCCTCTCACCAGAATGAACCGGTGTTCAGGAATCGGAAGAGTTTCAACTCTATGAATGTGCCAATGGTGTGCTTGGTGGACCAGTATGTCTCCAACGTCAATGCTAAGTATCCTGGGTTGGTACATGATGCCTTTGTCCTAAGGAATAGCAGCATCCCAAATGTGATGGCCCAACTACAGAGGCACAGGGTGTGGCTAATAGGTGAGCCTTGGTTCCCACCCAGTATATGTTGCTGCATGGCTATGGTGTTGGCCATATGGGATAGTGCCTGGCAAAATGTTGTCCCTGTGAGAAAGTAGCCTCTTTCTAGCCTTGTTAACCCCACTTTTGGGCTGTTTGTGAGTGTATGTCAGGGTGTTTTCACTGTCTCACTGGGATCCTGCTAGCCAGGGCCCAGTGCTCATAGTGAAAACCCTATGTTTTCAGTATGTTTGTTATGTGTCACTGGGACCCTGCTAGCCAGGACCCCAGTGCTCATAAGTTTGTGACCTATATGTATGTGTTCCCTGTGTGGTGCCTAACTGTCTCACTGAGGCTCTGCTATCCAGAACCTCAGTGGTTATGCTCTCTCATTTCTTTCCAAATTGTCACTAACAGGCTAGTGACCCATTTCACCAATTCACATTGGCATACTGGAACACCTATATGTCTAACCTTTACCTGGTAAAGGTTGGGTGCTAAGTTACTTAGTGTGTGGGCACCCTGGCACTAGCCAAGGTGCCCCCACATTGTTCAGGGCAAATTCCCCGGACCTTGTGAGTGCGGGGACACCATTACACGCGTGCACTACACATAGGTCACTACCTATGTGTAGCTTCACAATGGTAACTCCGAATATGGCCATGTAACATGTCTATGATCATGGAATTGCCCCCTCTATGCCATCCTGGCATTGTTGGCACAATCCCATGATCCCACGGGTCTCTAGCACAGACCCGGGTACTGCCAAACTGCCTTTTCAGGGGTTTCACTGCAGCTGCTGCTGCTGCTGCTGCCAACCCCTCAGACAGGTTTCTGCCCTCCTGGGGTCCAGCCAGGCTTGGCCCAGGAAGGCAGAACAAAGGACTTCCTCAGAGAGAGGGTGTTACACCCTCTCCCTTTGGAATAAGGTGTTAAGGCAGGGGAGGAGTAGCCTCCCCCAGCCTCTGGAAATGCTTTCATGGGCACAGATGGTGCCCATTTCTGCTAAGCCAGTCTACACCGGTTCAGGGACCCCTCAGCCCTGCTCTGGCGCGAAACTGGACAAAGGAAAGGGGAGTGACCACTCCCCTGACCTGCACCTCCCCTGGGAGGTGCCCAGAGCTCCTCCAGTGTGCTCCAGACCTCTGCCATCTTGGAAACAGAGGTGCTGCTGGCACACTGGACTGCTCTGAGTGGTCAGGGCCAGCAGGTGACGTCAGAGACTCCTTCTGATAGGCTCCTTCAGGTGTTGCTAGCCTATCCTCTCTCCTAAGTAGCCAAACCCTCTTTTCTGGCTATTTAGGGTTTCTGCTTTGGGGAATTCCTTAGATAACGAATGCAAGAGCTCATCAGAGTTCCTCTGCATCTCTCTCTTCACCTTCTGCCAAGGAATCGACTGCTGACCTCGCTGGAAGCCTGCAAAACTGCAACAAAGTAGCAACGACGACTACTGCGACACTGTAACGCTGATCCAGCTGCCTTCTCGACTGTTTTCCTGGTGGTGCATGCTGTGGGGGTAGTCTGCCTCCTCTCTGCACTAGAAGCTCCGAAGAAATCTCCTGTGGGTCGACGGAATCGTCCCCCTGCAACTGCAGGCACCAAAGAACTGCATCACCGGTCCTCTGGGTCTCCTCTCAGCACGACGAGCGAGGTCCCTTGAACTCAGCAACTCTGTCCAAGTGACTCCCACAGTCCAGTGACTCTTCAGTCCAAGTTTGGTGGAGGTAAGTCCTTGCCTCCCCACGCCAGACTGCATTGCTGGGAACTGCGTGTTTTGCAGCTACTCCGACTCCTGTGCACTTTCCGAGGGAATCCTTTGTGCACAGCCAAGCCTGGGTCCACGGCACTCTAACCTGCATTGCACGACCTCCTGAGTTGTCCTCCGGCGGCGTGGGACTCTCTTGTGCAACTTCGGGTGAGCACTGTTTCACTCCACTTTGTAGTGCCTGTCCCAGCACTTCTGCGGGTGCTGCCTGCTTCTGAGAGGGCTCCTTGTCTTGCTGGGCGGCCTCTCTGTCCCCTGATGCAATTGGAGACATCCTGGTCCCTCCTGGGCCACAGCAGCACCCAAAAACCCCAACCGCAAGCATTGCAGCTAGCAAGGCTTGCTTACAGTCTTTCTGCAGGAAAACACTTCTGCACGACTCTCCACGGCGTGGGACATCTATCCTCCAAAGGGGAAGTTTCTAGCTCTTGCCGTTCTTGCAGAATCCTCAGCTTCTACTGTCCAGTAGCAGCTTCTTTGCACCCACAGCTGGCATTTCCTGGGCATCTGCCCACTCTCGACTTGATCGTGACTTTTGGACTTGGTCCCCTTGTTCCACAGGTACCCTCGTCTGGAAATCCATCATTGTTGCATTGCTGGTTTTGGTCTTTCCTGCAGAATTCCCCTATCACGACTTCTGTGCTCTTTGGGGAACTTTAGTGCACTTTGCACTCACTTTTCAGGGTCTTGGGATGGGCTATTTTTCTAACTCTCACTGTTTTCTTACAGTCCCAGCGACCCTCTACAAGGTCACATAGGTTTGGGGTCCATTCGTGGTTCGCATTCCACTTTTGGAGTATATGGTTTGTGTTGCCCCTATCCCTATGTGTCCCCATTGCATCCTATTGTAACTATACATTGTTTGCACTGTTTTCTAATACTATACTGCATATTTTTGGTATTGTGTACATATATCTTGTGTATATTTGCTATCCTCATACTGAGGGTACTCACTGACATACTTTTGGCATATTGTCATAAAAATAAAGCACCTTTATTTTTAGTATATCTGTGTATTGTGTTTTCTTATGATATTGTGCATATGACACTAGTGGTACTGTAGGAGCTTCACTCGTCTCCTAGTTCACCTAAGCTGCTCTGCTAAGCTACCATTATCTATCATCCTAAGCTGCTAGACACCCTATACACTAATAAGGGATACCTGGGCCTGGTGCAAGGTGTAAGTACCCCTTGGTACTCACTACAAGCCAGTTCAGCCTCCTACAGTCCCTCAATATTTGCAGGTGACTCTGGTTACCCAAATATATCATGGCTACTGACCCTTGTGAGGAATGCCAGGACAAGGGCAGAAGAACGTTACAATGAGGTACATGGGTGAACCACAAGGATAATTGAAAGGACCTTTGGCCTCCTGAAGGCCAGGTCCTGGTGCCTCCATCCAACAGGGATCCCTGTGCTACTCACCCAAGAAGGTCTGCCAGATAGTGGCGGCATGCTGCATGTTGTACAACCTGGCCCTCAGACGCCATGTCCTTTTTCTGCAGGAGGTGGAGACTGGAGATGCCCCTGTGGCAGCAGTGGACCCTGTGGACAGTGAGGATGAGGAGGCAAAGGATGAGGATGTGGACAACAGAACATCTGTAATCCGTCGGTACTTCCAATGACACACAGGTAAGCCAGTGCAACTTTACATTTCAATGACTTTGGTCGTATTCTGTGTGGCATTGGCATGCTTTTATTTCCCACTTCAATGCCCACTTACTGTTCCCTCTGGCTATTCATTTTGCAGATGTTGATGATTTGACAAATACTCCTGGTGTGATCACAACAGCTAGCTACAGGTCATTAATTCTATGCTCATTCTATGTACAGTTAATTTGCAATGGCTGTACCTGTTTCAATCAATACATATTTGAAATGCATGACATACTCGAAATCGATTTTTATCAAAGTGTGTTGATTATAGTGCTAATATATAGACGGGAAAGTGCAATGGGATGGGGTGATGATGGAGGAAAGTCCAGGGTATTTTTCCAGTCTGTTTGTAGCACAAGTGCTTTGCCCATGGGGACATCGGAAGGGGAGCAATGGCAGTTCAAGGTGGACAGGGGGACGGAGTGGGACACAAGGGGGACAATCGGGAGAGTCTCATTTCCTGGCAGGGGTCTTGGCATGTGTCTCTGGCTTCAGTCTGGATTGCACAGAACGTTTGCGGGGTGGTTCACCTTCAGCAGGGGGGGGGGTGCTGCTGGCCTATGAGTCCTGTGGCGGGGCCTCCTGGCCACTAGCGGCAGCAGAAGTGGAAGGCTGTTCAGATGACTGGCCTAGTGGCAGGGGCCCACTGGTGTGACCCTGCCTCCCTCATAATGTTGGAGTAGTCTACCAACACCCATGCTGTGGAGATCAGGGTGTTGTTGATGGCCTGCAAGTCCTCCCTGATCCCCTGGCACTGTCCCTCCTGCAGCCAGCTTTTCTCCAGCACGTTGTCTGGGATCTGGCCCATCGTGTCCTGGGAATGTTGAAAGGCTCCGAGGATCTCGAAGAGTGCCTCCTGGAGAGCTGGTTCCCTGATCCTGCCCTCCCCCTGGTGCACAGCAGTCCTCCCAGTGTCCCTGTTGGCCTGTGCCTCTGTCCCCTAAACGGTGTGCCCACTGCCACTTACTCCAGGTCCCTGATTGTCTTGTGTGCGAGGTGTGGCCTGGGGTCCCTGTACAGGTGAGCACACTGCTGATTGACGTGTCTTGGGACAGGGGTTTGGGGACGCTGGGTGGGTGCTGTGATGTTGGTTCCTGATGGGGAGGCCCTGTGGTGGTCTGTGACTGGGCTTGGGTAACCGGCTGTCCAGTGGTCCCTGATGGGCCAGGTAGATCGTCCAGATCCTGAAATCCAGAGTTACTGTCATCACTGTGGGTCTCCTCATTTGGGGGACTGGATAGTGCTGGCACCTCCTCTCCGATGACATAGGCTGAGGCACCTGTGGGGATGTAAATGGTGTGCTATGGTTAATGTGTATGACATATTTTACATCCCTGGCTGCCCCTCTATGGTTGGTGTTGCCCATCCAGTTTTTACTTGTGTATGTTGGTGTATGGTGGGATTGTTAGTTCTCTATGCTGTGCATGCTTTAGTGATGAGTGTCCATGCAGGGCTGTGAGGGGTGTCCATGCAATGGTACAGCATGCAGGGATTGGCATTGGGCTTGAAGAGATGTGATGGTGGAGTGTGTGGGATGTAGTGAGTGATGAGAGTGAGGGTGAGGGTATGTGATGGCATGCAGGTAGGGGGGGTGATAATAGTAGAGAGTTGACTTACCAAAGTCCAGGCCTCCTCTGACTCCGGCCAGGCTCTCAGGATGCAGTATTGCCAAGAAATGCTGCTCCCATGCTGTGAGTTGTGGGGGAGGAGGTGATGGTCCACCGCCAGTCCTCTGGATAGCGACCTGGTTTCTTGCTGCAATGGAATGTGCCTTCCCACGTCTTCCTGATGTCGTCCCTTATTCTGGGGTGCTGTCCTACGGCGTTGACCCTGTCCAAGATTCTCCGCCATGGCTCAATCTTCTTGGCTATTGATATCTGCTGCACCTGTACTCCAAATAGATGTGGCTCAGCCCTGACGATTTCCTCCACCATGACCCCTAACTCCTCCTCAGTGAAACGGGGGTGCCTTTGTGGTGCCAAAGGTGTTATGTGATGTGTGTTGATGAGGGTGTGTTGGGTAATGTGTTGGGGTGTGTGAAGTGGGGTGCGTGAGGGATGTATAGGTGTATGTGGTGTGTGTATGTAGTTATGTCAGTGGTCTTGGTGTCAGTCTTGTGCCAATGATTTGTATTCGTAAGGGGTTGTGGGTAATGTGGGTGTGTGTTTTATAGTGGTGTAGATGTGTTGGTGTGGTGTGTGTATGTCTGTCAGGTGTGTGTTGTTTGAATTATCCAATGTGGTGTTGTTTTGTCTGTGGGTGTCCACTGTGAGCACTGCGCTATGCACAGCCAATGGTTTACCGCCATTGAATGTCCACCATGGTGATTTGTGGGTCATAATGTGGTGGGCATTGTTCTATTGGTGTAACGATGTGGGTTTTGATACCGGCAGTTTATCATTGACCTTTGGTCTGGCGGATTTGTGTCTGTGGGTGAATTATGTCGGATTGGTGATTGTGTTTCATGATATGGTGAACGGATATCCGCCGCCACGACGGTAAGTTGGTGGCCGTCAGCGTGGCGGTAAACGGGATTTATCGTCAGGGTCATAATGAGGGTCGATGTTTTTCCCTGGGACGGCCATTCGTTTAATAGTTTTTGGGGACCTTTTCACATGTATTTGTCAAACAAGTGCTACCTTTTCACTTTTTTAGGGGGGGCTCATATTTTTCATACTGTCAGTCTGAATAAAACTGGTGTCAAGTGTGAGATTGCCATTAAAAAACATGGGTTAGGATCTTCTCTAGTAGGTTCATTGTTCACGTTGTGGCCTGAGGTGGAGTGACCCACCAGGCCACCAAAGACAGGGTTCATTAAAGTGCTTTTTTAGTATCCCCATCTTCTCACTGTTGAGCATATCCATGGCATTTGTATGAAACTTCTTAATTGTTGCAGATATCGACCGCTTCTTGAAGGACAATGCTGTAGATTTCCTCTTCCCCATTAGGCCTTACCGTCAGAGAATGAGTGTCTCTCCAAGCATCACAAAGTAGAGAGTAAAGCTGAGCAGAAGGCCAAGGGGGGTGGCTCAGCCCAGCCCTTACTGGCTGGGGAGGGCGCAGAAGTGTCTGCTTTTGCCTGGTCTTTGCCCGGGCACTAACCCGGCTCATCCCGTTCTGTGGGCAGGGAAGGCATGTGAACAAACACCTAATCGGCACAAAAGTACTGCCCCTCCTCCTGTTCATGAGCTTGTGGGTGATGCAGTCCTGTCCCGGCCCACTTCCAAACAAAACAGCACCCACACTGGGGTCAGTGAAGGTGAGTAAAGGAGCGCCCAACCAGCGCGAAAGTACAGCCTCCTCTTCTTCCTCACAGACTTGTGGGCAATGCATTCCAGCTCCGGCCTGCTCGCGCAGAAAACAGCATCCTGCGGGCAGCGAAGGCAAGTGAATTAGCGCCCACCAATGCAAAAGTACAGCTCCTCCTCCTTCTGCTCATGGGCTTATGGAGAATGCAGTCCCGCCCCTGTCATGTGTGCTGCACCATTTAGGTGGCGGGCCATGTGCCAGTCCGATTAAGGTTGGAGTGCGTAGCCTTTCTAGGCTACACGTTGCAGTGACAACTGCTCGTCACCTGTGTTCCCACCCCCTCCCCATACTCGCCTGTTGTTTTGGCGTCTCTCTGTCATCTATCATCCTCTAGCTTTCCTTTTGACTCTCTGCCTGAGCGCTCAGTATTTTTTCCTTCTGGGACTGCGCAGGCTTCTCGCCATTTTCTGTGGATTTTCCGATCACCAAAATCTTTTTTGGTAATATTTAAGACTAATACAAAAGGCGTTAAGAGAATTACTATCTGATAGATTCTTCTGGTAAGGACTAGTGAAGTTAACCATTTTTTGTTGTTTATACAAGAGAGAAAGAAGTATATTATTTGTTGTTCATGTGGGACTAATTTAAAAACAGTGACTCTTAAGAATTGCATGATATACATTTTGTATCGTGCAAGTGAAACTGAATTGGACTCAAAGACTATTAAGAAGTTCTCCATATAACGTTATCATATTAGTATTATTTCATTGATTATTAAATAGTGATTCATATTAATTTCATTTATAACCTAATGAATATTTATCAATCCAGGAGATGAACGCTATTTAAGCTTATGAACTATTATGAGCATGTGTTTCATTGCCATTGCTACCTAAGAACGTTAGAACTTATACACCTTAGTACTGGTTACACATCTCTCTTGTTAATACTCTTGAGTTCTGTAATCTAGAGTCAGTGTCTAACGACTTCAAATCTACCAAGAGTCGCCTTCTGTATTTGGGAGAAGGGACATTAGGTATGGTAGAAGTTGGGCACATATTATAGAAATATCACCTTCTGTATGTTCTCAGTTCTAAAGTCTTGTATTTACCTTTTTGGAGTTGAGAAAATACAACTGATGTTGCAAGGGGAAATCTGGTTTTGGCCGCGCTTTGTCCCTTCATCCCAGTGAGTCAAGTGTAACCAATAATTGTCCATTTGATTCGCGTGAAGTGTGGGAATTACATTGTCTCCTTTCACTCCTGCGAAATGTAACAGGCTTGACAGCCGCGGCCCGCTCCCACACAAAACAGCATCCTGTGCCACAGGTAGTGAAGGCATGTGAAGTAGTGCCTGACCAGTGCAAAAGTACAACCCCCTCTCCTCCTCCTGTTCACAGGCTTGTGGGCAATGCAGTCTGGCCCCGGCCCACTCCCACACAAAACAGAGTGGGCAGTGGAGGAGTGTGAAGTAGCGCCCGACTGGCATGAAAGTACAGCTCATCCTCATGGGCTTGGGGTCAGGGCAGTCCGACCCTGGCCAACACAAAAAAGTGATTATGCCATTTTTGTCCCTGTCACACCATACCTCAATGCTCAAACACCAAGTGAAAGAACCTATGATAATGCACACATACAAACATACCCTAGTTGTACAGCTCACATTTGGTCTATTTAAAAGTAGGTTCTTGGGCACTGCAGTTGACTCCAGAGACATCATGTAAAATCATAATATGCTGTACACTGTTGCATGACGCT
This sequence comes from Pleurodeles waltl, assembly GCF_031143425.1. Classification (NCBI taxonomy): domain Eukaryota; kingdom Metazoa; phylum Chordata; class Amphibia; order Caudata; family Salamandridae; genus Pleurodeles; species Pleurodeles waltl. The sequence goes on along the minus strand of NC_090446.1, from coordinate 659,263,781 downwards.
GCAACATGAAAAGGTGTACCTTCAAAGCCGTTTGATGAAAACTTAAATGATGAGGAAATACTTCCACTTCTACCCCTGACAGCAGCATGCCGTCAGTAATGCAGAGGGTACACCACGTCATCTGAGCATCACAGCAAACAGTTTCTGAGGTACTTGCTATATATTTATGATTTCAATTTGAACGATTCTTGAACACAGGTTTTTAAAAAAAAAAAATTTTAACCAAAATGTTCCCGGCATGTACTCCATAATGAAGGAAATTGAGATCAACTTAAACTTAAAATGTAATCCCTTCTATCTACAAACCTTGCAGTCTCCTAACTCATCTCTTATCTCTCCCTCTCTTCTCTGCCCTTCTCTTTCCCCCTTCAAGCATCTGTTGACGGTCTAATTGGAACAATTAATAGGTTTGAGATGTAGGATCGGGATGTTGAGTCTTCATAAGACTAAGTCCAATGATAATAAATAAAACCTTCACAAGACAGTAGTTCAAGTGAAAACCATATTCAAAATTATGATCATCACAGAATGCAAAAACCTGTTAGTTAAATCATGGGGAATAAGCAATCATAATAAGTTAACATCAAATAATGCAAGATAATTAGCAAACAGCAGTCAGAATTAAAGTATAGTTCAGCAACAGGACAGACATAGGGTCTGTCTCAAAGAGCGTGCCACAAAAGGCAGGTACATATCCCAAAACCATCATATTTTATACGGTTTCAGGCAGATGAACCACATACTCAATATTGTGTGACATGACAAAATAGGCACTTAGTTCACCAAGCTTCCTTCCATTCTGCTCTTTCCTCATGTAGTGATGGAGCATATGTAGGAAAATGCAATGCCTCTTAGCTTTTTTCAGTAACATACCTAATGCAACAGAACATGTTTTAAAATTACACTCTCTGGATAGTAAGCGGGATGGTATTATTCACTTACATTGTTATCAAATAAACACAAAACTAATTTTGAGACTAGTTTAATACACCATGATGTTTAAGTTTTTTTTTTTTACTTTTACCCTCACAATGTATTTCCTCCATCAGGACAAATTCAGGGATTGACTTTCATGTATGGTATTACCGCTGTATTAAAATACATTTTTACATGTCATATCAGTTTAGTGAGCCACTATTTATAGGATGCACATTTTTGGAGGACTTATCGTTGGATACTGGTGGTGTAGCACAAAGTTCTATAACGCATTATAATAACAGCCTCAGATTGAAAAGTCAACTAAATAGGAGCAGGAAGTTACTTGGTTGAAGGGCCTCCTCCAGTCACACTAGCCTCTAGGGTGACCACCTGTCCGTAAATTTCACGGACTGTCCGTAATTTCGCCCTGCTGTCCGTTGTCCGTGATGAAAGCTTTAACAGACGTCATTTGTCCGTAATTTTAGCCTTTCACCTACAGGGCAATGGAGGCAGGGCGAAATTACGGCCAGAGGAGTTTCCCTAGCTGGGCTGGAAGGCAGGTGGTCTCCTGTGCTCTGAGGGAAGGAGGGGCAGACAGATAAGAAAAGGCCTTCTTGCCAGGGAGTCTCCTTCCCTAAAGACATGCAAATGTGGGCAACTGGTAAATCTGCAAATACAAAGGGGCTTGAAAACCTGCATTGACTTTACTAAAAGGAGTCACTTTAAGTTTTCTGGTGGCAAAGATATTTCTTTCAGAGAGGTATTGTAATGGTGTTCCAAGGTGAGCTGTGGAGTGTGTGGTTTTAATGGAGTGTTATACATTTTTTTTTATCACTAGGTATAAACTGTATATTATTCAAATCTGTATTTGAGAAGCACTTTTTTTTTATTTAACCGAAATGTATTTGCGCATTTTGTAGCAGCCTTTATTATGATGTAATTGTATTTTTCACAGTTCTTTCAGGTACCTCGGTACCTCATAGTACTAACAAACATTGGCAAAGCCAATAGGTCTCATCTACGAAAGAGTTATTGGCTTTGCTAATGTGTTTTTAGCCATTAGCCATGTTATACACCAGAGTAGCTGCTGTTCAGCATGGCTTAAAGCTAGTGGCATAGTGGTGTGGAGTGGGGTAGAGTAGCATAGGAGCAGTGGCGTAGAGCCCAGTGGTGCAAAGTACAGTGCAGTGGAGTACAGTGCAGTTGTTTAGAGTGTGTTAGCGTAGGGTGCAGTGGTTTAGAGTGCAGTGGCATGGGACAGAGTAGAGTGGCATAGAGTGCAGTGGAGTAGAGTGGCATACAATAGAGTAGCAGAGAGAGCAGTAGTGTAGAGTGGTGCAGTGGCATAGATTGCAGAGTAGACTCACATTGCAGGGAGTGCAGTGGTGTAGTGTAGAGTAGTGCAGAGTAGGGCAAAGTACTGTAGAGTGGAGTGATGCAGAGTAGAGTGGCTTAGAATGCAGTAGTACATAGTACATTGGTGTATAGTACGGTGGTGGAGAGTGCAACACTGCAGAGTAGAGTGTCAGTGCAGTGACGTAGAGTGGAGTAGAGTGGCACAGAGCAGTGGCGTAGAGTACAGTGGTACAGAGTAGAGGGCAGTGGCGTACAGTGCAGTTGTTTAGAGTGCATTGGCGCAGAGTGCAGTGGCATAGAGTGGCATGGGGTAGAGTTACATAGAGTGCAGTGGAGTAGAGTGGCATACAATAGAGTAGCAGAGAGTGCAGTAATGCAGAGTGGTGCAGTGTCAGAGTGCAGAGTAGACTCATGTGGCATAGAGTGTAGTGGTGTAGAGTGGTGCAGAGTGGAGTATTGTAGAGTGGTGTAGAGTAGAGCATAGTGCCTAGAGTGCAGTGGCATAGAGTAGAGTGGTGTAGAGTGCAGAGTTGCAGAGTAGAGTGTCAGTGCAGTGGTGTAGAGTGGTACAGAGAACAGTAGCATAGAGTACAGTGGTACAGAGTAAAGGGCAGTGCAGTTGTTTAGAGTGCACTGGTGTAGAGTGCAGTTGCATAGAATGGCATTGGGCAGAGTACAGTGGCATAGAATGCAGTGGAATAGAGTATATTGGTGCAAAATGCAGTAGTACAGGGCAGAGTGGTGTAGAGTTTAGTGTCGGCCAGAGCAGTGTTGCAGAGTGTCAGCTTGCAGTGGTGTAGAGTGCATTGAACTAGAGTGCAGTGGTCAGAGTGGTATAGAGTACAGTGGCGTAGAATAGATTGTTTCAGAGTAGAGTGCAGTTGCATAGAGTGGAGAGGTGCAGGGTAGAGTGCAGTGGCATAGAATGCAGTGGCACAGATTGCATTGGCATAAAGTAGATTATTTCACAGTAGAGTGAGGTGGCTTAGAGTGGAGAAGTGCAGGTTAGAGTGGAGTTGCATAAAGTGGCATAGAGTGTGATGGCATAGAGTAAAGTAGTGTAGAGTGAAGTGGCATAGAGTGCAGAGGTGCAGAGTAGATTAGAATGATGTACAGTGTATTGATGTAGAGTGCAGGGTCATAGAGTTGAGTGTTACAGAGTAAAGTGCATTAGCATAGAGTGTATTAGCTTAGAGTACAGTGGCGTACAGTGCAGCGTTGCAGAGTGGCAGAGAGTGGAGTTGTGTGGATTAGATTGGTGTTGCCTAGACTGGAGTGGTATGGCGTGCAGACGAGCAGAGCGCAGTGGTGTAGAGAGGCGCAAAGTGCGGTGGCTTAGAGTAGAGTAGTACAGAGTAGAGTAGAGAGGCATAGTGTGAAGTAGCATAGAGAGCAGTGGCATAATGTGGAGTGGTTCCGAATGGAGAAGAGAACAGTGGCATGGAGTGGCGTAAAGTGGAGTGAAACAGAGTAGGGTGCAATTCTGATATATTCTGAAGTCTATTTAAATGTTGTCATGTGATAGAAAAAACTCTTTCCTAACCCCAGTATCCAGCAAGATTGTTGCATAAATCCTCTCACTTTGAAGTCAGAGAAAGGAAAGTAAACACTAAGGGCCAGATGTAGCAAGGGTTTTGCGAGTCGCAAACGGCGAAAAACGCCGTTTGCGACTCGCAAAAGCCAGTTTGCTATGTTGAAATGCATTTTGCGAGTCGGATCCGACTCGCAAAATGCATTTCCGAATCGCAAATAGGAAGGGGTGTTCCCTTCCTATTTGCGATTCGCAATGGTATGCAATTCCATTTGTGACCGCGTATGCGGTCGCAAATGGAGTCGCAGTTACCATCCACTTGAAGTGGATGGTAACCCATTCGCAAACGGGAAGGGGTCCCCATGGGACCCCTTCCCCTTTGTGAATGGACCCCAAAACATTTTTTCAGGGCAGGGAGTGGTCCAAGGGACCACTCCCTGCCCTGAAAAAAATGAAACAAAAGGTTTCGGATTTTTTGAAATGCAGCTCGTTTTCCCTTAGGGAAAACGGGCTACATTTAAAAAAAAAAAAACTGCTTTATTTAAAAGCAGGTCGCTAACATGGAGGCCTGCTGACTACAGCAGGCCTCCATGTTAGCGAGTGCCTATACTCGCTATGGGGCCGCAATTTGCGACCCACCTCATGAATATTCATGAGGTGGGTCATTGCGACCCCATAGCGAGTTGCAGTCGGTGTCTGAGACACCGTACTGCATACCAAATTGCGAGTTGCAATTTGCGAGTCGGAAGGACTCGCAAATTGCAACTCGCAATTTGTTTTTTTCGTACATCTGGCCCTAAGTTCCCACCGAAGACAGAGCCTGACATTTGACTTTGTTCTTTGAATGCACAGCAAATATGATAAGATAAGAACAAGATTTACAGGCCTGTTTACAGAAAGGGAGCACTCGGCAGGATACTGTAAATAAGGTTTTGGCAAGGGAAGGGACGAATTCAAGCTGCATAGCCTAAAACAAAGCCAGCAAATTGAAAGCAACAAATTGTGAGCTACAAACCACAAGGCCAATGGCAAGCAACGGGCAGAATGCATTCACAAGGAAGCACTATGAATTTACTTAAAGTGACAGCTGTGGGATACTTTGTGGGAAAAGTCCAGTATTTTAGTCCATATCTTGCAGAGATTTGGCTACATCAATCACCCAGGTAGTATGACAAGAAGACCTGGAGTGGTTTCCATGTTGCAGGATAGGTCTGTACACCCATTCTATCAGTTTGCCACCATTTCCTATGGTACAGAGCTTCTGGCACACCTCTTTTAGGGTTAGTGCTAGGTAGCAGACATGAAATAGGGCATTTAATGATTATTTAAGGTGGTTGTAAGTAAGGAGTTGACCGGGGTGAAGATGGTAGTCTGCCACAAGGGTATGGAAATTTAGTAGCTCACTGTTCAGAAACAAATTCCCCAATTTTAAGACACCTGCAACATGCCACTGATGGAGTTGCTCTGAGCACAGCCATCCTGTGCGAGTGGGAAGGCTTAGCAAAGGTAGTGCAGGAGCATAGGTTTTCTTTGTGTCAGTGAGTTTACAGGTTTTGGCAAGGCAAGAGAAAGCCATACATGATAACCCCGGATGGTGAGCCATAGAATGGTCAGTAGGAAACGATGAGCAGTGCATTAAGCCTTCCTTAAAAGTCTTTACTGGTAAACCCCATCTCATGCAGGGAGGTGGGCAGAAAGCCAGTGAGCCACCCATTGGACATCTGCAGCTGAATAAAAGCATTCTAAGTCCAGAAGATCTAATCCACCCACAGTCACAGTTAGCTTTAGAGTGGAAAGAGCTCCCGATGGCGCCGCGGCGACCAAATCAGATGTGTGACATGTCTGAAGAAGGAATGAAGGACGAGCAGGGGAAGGTTTTCAAAATAGTACTATCATTGGGGTAGCACACCATCTTCGCTAGTGCCACATGGCCTCTACAGAAAGCAGAAGAAAAGACCAAAGAGCAAACTGGGCTTGGATGGACCGTTCGCTCTGTCGAGATTTTCATCCTGGAAATCAGTGTAAGAATGGTAGATATTAATCACTAGGTATCAAAAGGTAACTGGTTCCCAGTTCAATCTGAGATCTAATTGTGTATGAAGGCGAAAACAGTGCCATATGTTAAAGAAACACTAATTAAATTGAAAAATTTGTAAAATTTGTTTGTGCAATTTACATCCCAAATATTTTGAAGATTCTATGTGTACTTGACACTCAGGGATAACCCAGATCTCTAGTTTGGCTTTTGCTCAATTTCAAAACCATATAAAGACATGGACTAAGCGGGCAATTGCCTTGCACAACCTTGCAAGGGGTCTGGCCCCTGCTCATCCTTCACAAGCACTAACAGCGAACCATTGCACTAGAAGAGTTTGCCAAGGTGGATGGGTGTTGATTGTTCAACCACTTGACAGTGCGCCTTCTGTTCGCTCCTGTGTGCAGACAACTTCCCAGGTACCCAATACTTTCAAATAGTCTTGGTGGACCCATCTTGTCTGATTTTAGGAATTGTCCCACCTTGTTCTTCTCTTCTTTATTTATCCAGTTGTTAGCAACAACCCTTTGAATTACTTGCCGTGGATCTCCCATTTGATCTCGAGTTCATCTTACTCTTTTATTATCTTTGATTGGTAGTCCGGGCTCCCATTTCTGAGATAAATGTAGAGTCCCAAACATACACTCTAGTGCAGTGAGACTACAGACAAGTTATGGGTACATCATATCCTGTCATTAGGTATGAGACTGTCACCCACACCATCTGCCCTGCCTCTTTAAAAAAAATTAGGTTGAAAGTCCATGGGTGGTTGGGGTAAGCCAGATGTTTTTGTTCAATTTGTTTAAACTAGCATAAGGTTAATTACCTTAATGTTTCCCAAACTGTTTGCCAGGGGTTTTGAAATGTTCAGAAACATAATCAAAATGTTGCTGTTACTTTCTCTTCAGGAAAGATCGGGTAGATTTAGGTAGGGGTGATAGCCTTGCCGTGAAGGGCATTAATTTACTACTGAACAAGGACGTATTGTGACACCTGAATGTAGCACACCAGGAGGCAATCACAAAAGGTCCACAGTGAATAAATAGTGCTATGTTAAAAAAGAGTAAATAAATGCACTGACAACATAGTGAGGCATTAATTTTTGTCCTGAATTTTGACCCTTTGTCCTGAATTTTTTAGAGTCCTGTCCAGAATTTGCCTCAATGCCAGGTGGTCACCCTAAATTTACTTGCTTTTTCTTTGTTCTATGGGGTGGGCAAACGTAGGGATTTTATGCAAAATTTCGAAAAAAATAAACAAGATTATGCATAACTACATGAAATGCAAAATCGTAACTTGCCTCTCTATATTACAGTGAAATGTATCCTTCCATTCATTCTATCCATTTTAGACATGAGGATTCGTCTTGCATTAAAAAAGAGAGAAAAAACCACAAGCACAACAAAAAACAGCCACTGCTTGCATTCTTGTCATTCACGACATTCCTGTCAGCTCAAACACATTTTTTTGCCGTGAGTTGCATTTAATTACGTGTCATGGCTAAATAGTTTAATTTCTTGAATTTTGCATGAAATGAAATTGCTATCATTATACAGATTATTCCTTCATAATGGAAATTTCTCTTGAAAATTTGTTCAGGAGTGCAAGTCATACCATTGTTTCATTAATTCATAGATGGTAGGAAGAGCAATTGATGCAGGACCATACTTTCTTTTGTTTAAGTTCAGGCGCTGTCAATGATGACATTTCCAAAAAATCATCATTATGTACAACACAATCCTTTACTAGGATCTTCAACTCCTTTTTGCTGAACTTTTGCTTTCTTTCTCTCCTTCCTTCCTCTCTCTGGACTTGGCTTGCCATGATGTTTATGATTCCGTTACATTATGTGGCTTTTCTGCAGGTCCCCTATATTATCTACTGGCGTGCACTGAGTATGGTGGTCTGCTTCCAAGCTGTAATGCCATTAGTTGAAACCACAGCGGCATTTGCAATTTGCATCTGACTCTGCATTTAGTGATTCAGTAATTTTCTAAGACAAATCTTTCCAATTTGAAGAGGACCAATATTTGTTGGAGTAACAAGAATACACTCTGGCTGTTAGATGTAACATGCACATGTGAGGCAATACCCACCGTTGATACTTCTATAGGGGCTATAACTTAAAACCCCTCATTATCTGATATGGGGGAAGGACAGCTAACCAGAGCTTCCGACTAATCACTAACGCAGTCACCCTGTGGGCTGATTCTGCTAACCCAAATATAGTGGAGTTTGTTGCATTCTTTACCACGGATAACATCTGCTTCTAGTAAAGGAATGACAGAGAGATCATACTGCAAAAAACTCAAAAAGACAGCATTTCTCTTGCATCTGTGTTTTAGCCCATTTACGTGATAACAAACTATTGTGAATTCCTGTCAGGAATAAGGCTGTGCGCGGTCCAGGACCCGCCCTGACCTCCACTTCGCGCATTTGCAGCGCTTCATGCGTATCGCTAATCATCCCCTCTTGCTCCAGGAATAGCCATCTGCATCGCCTGCCCTGTGGTAAAGCTAATGTAGCTGCAGGGTCAGGGCATTGGTGGACACGATGCACCTATCAGTGGCACTCCATGAAGGGACTACTACTCCCAAGATTTTAGGGGCAGCGGCCATCTTCGGGTGTGGCAGTCCTATAAAGCCCAGCCACACCCAAGCACAGTGCTCACTATTTTGGAGAATTCGGTTTCAGCCTGACCTTGTGGAGTTTAATTTTCAGGAAAAGAGCTGAGTTGCAGCAAGGCAGAGTTTCTTGTTTTCCATTGGGATTCAATAACGAGTAGGTCGTACTCGTAGCGGTAAGGTCAATCGGAGGGGCATTTCTATTTACAAGTAGAGAAGCGTTTCAGGCACGAAGAGAAAAGTGCTTCATGCACGAAGAGAAAAGCACTTCAGGCACAAAGAGAAAAGCGTTTCAGACACGAAGAGAAAAGCGCTTCAGGCACGAAGAGAAAAGCGCTTCAGGCACAAAGAGAAAAGCGCTTAAGGCACGAAGAGAAAATCGCTTCAGGCACAATGAAATAAGCACTGCAGGCACAAAGAGAAAAGCGATTCAGGCACAAAGAGAAAGGCGCTACAGGCACAGAGGAAAAAAAGGGCGTTTTGGTTCTAAAAAGAGAAAAGCACATTGTAGTTTAATTTCTTTAGGAAGTGCGACATGTGAGATGCATATTTAAGTCCTTGTGAAATTTTTATGCCGAGCACTGACATTCATTGAGTGAAAAGTATAATTGTTTCTCGGTTATTATTCTGAGTGTTATCATTGCTTAAGGTTCACGCCATCCTCACATGTCGTGATTATAGGTTGTTCTTGTTCCATGATTCAAAGAAGGGCCAAGCCCAGTTCACGAGGGTCTCAATTCGGTTATTATTCTGAATATGATCATTGTCTAAGATTCACGCCATCCTCATGTGTCATGATCACAGGTTGTTCTTGTTCACATGATTCAAAGAAGGGCCATGCCCAGTTCATGAGGGTCTCAATTCGGTTATTATTCTGAATATGATCATTGTCCAAGGTTCACGCCATTCTCATGTGTCGTGATTAAAGGATGTTCTTGTTCCAATATTCAAAGAAGGGCCACGGCCAGTTCATAAGGTTCTCAACTTGCTATCGGAGACGCCTTTGTCCAAGAGCATATTTGTGAGTTAATACTGTTTATGAATGAGTATATGCATATATGTTTTAACCATTTCCTTTTCAGATCTCTCGCCCTGCAGTTCCCTATCCTAATTTCCCTTTCCCCCGCCAGGCTTCATCAATCCTCTGTGCTCTAATAGCTTTCTGAGTTGGTGATGCTGGGTGGTGGGCCTTTTGCTCAGCAGCGTGCAGATTCCCAGGAAAGGGCACTGTGACAGAATAGTGAGCCCACAAGTTTATACTTTCCTCTTGGTCTGTACGTGGGCTGTGCAGAATGGCCACCTTAGATACCCTTATTCAGGTAGTCACTCAAATGCAAAGAGATTTAACAGATTACAATTTTTTTACAGCCGATTTAGTTAATAAAGTAACCCATTACAGAGTAAGGTGGATGGGTCAGGACCCATGCCGCTACCTCGTCCTACGCATTCCACACCTACTAATATAGCCGTGAACGTGCCAACACAAATTCCACTGGCTGCACCAGAAAGGTTAATAAGGTTCAAGTTTTCCTAACGCAGGTGGAACTACATTTTATGTGCTGTCCCAGTGCCTTTCAGGATCCACAATCTAGAATTGCATTCCTTATATCATATCTGACTGGTGGCGCAGCTACTTGGGTAGTTCCATTAGTGCGATTAGATAGTCCCCTTTTGTATAATTGGCATCTGTTTGTGGAAGAATTTGAAAAAGTTTTTGACAGTTACTCAATTACCATGTCTGCAGACAAAGAGTTACTAGAGTTATGCCAGGGAAACAAAGACTTGATAAAGTATTTGTCACACTTCAATCGGTTAGTGGTGGAGACTGTTTGGCCAGAGGAAAAATGGTCAGCAGTGTTTTATCAAGGACTAAAAGATGATTTGAAAGACGTTCTGGCCCAAATTGAACCCCAACCAAAAACTTGCACCGATTTAATTAATCTAATCCTGCAGTTAGACCATAGACTCACAGAAAGAAAAGGGGAGAAGAAAAAAGCAGAAAAAACCTACTGGCAAATGGAAAGGTTCAGAACCCCTCATGTGTCCTCAGACTCTACCATAGAACCGATGGATATCTGAACCATTTGTCAACCATGGCCAAAGAGGAAAAAGATATGCAGCGATGAAATGGACAGTGTATGTACTGTGGAAAAAAGGGTCATTTCGTAAAAGAAAAACAGGTAAAACCCAAAAGAAAATTTGATCCAACAATTGTAGCAAAGAAAAATATAGCAGTTGTTCTGGAAAATACAGAGGAAAACTAAAAAGCCCAAGACAAAACGAAGGGGACCTCTTGGGCAAATTGACAATCCCTTCAGTGTGTTCCTTTTACAAATCGCTAAGTCAAACATTTTCAAATCCTGGCACAACTAACAGTACAGGGAAAACATCATACTGTACAAGTTTTAATTCATTCAGGGGCAACAGGAAATTTTGTGGACCTACAAACTGCACTAAACTTACAAATACCCAGTGTTAAGAAAAAGATTTCTGAAATTGTTTATGCCGTTGACGGTAGTGAATTGGCAGGAGGCCCCGTTACTATGCAAACCTCACGGATGCAAATGATTTGCAAAGATGACAGGAATTTGAGCCACTGTGAGATAATCCGCTTCGATATAATCCAAGCACCTCAATACGGTTTTATCCTAGGAATGCAGTGGTTAATGTCACACAATCTAAGTATAGACTGGCGTAATCAGGTTTTGCGTTTTTCTTCATCCTCTTGTCTAGATAAGTGTTTCCAACCAAGAAAAGTAAATCCCCAACACTCTCTTGCCACTACAGCAGAGAACAAAATTGATCTACCACAACAGTATTCAGAATATACTGACGTTTTCTGTGAAAAGAAAGCAAGCTCATTACCACCTCACAGGTTATATGATTGTCCAGTCGATCTTGTACCCGATGCCAATATACCGAACTGTAGAATTTCTGCATTATCAGAAAAAGATAACCAAGTCCTACATGAATATCTCGATCAATGCCTAGCCGCGATCTAATTAGGCCATCCGATCACCAGCGGCTTCTCAGCTGTTTTTTTTACCCAAAGCTAATGGCGAATTGAGACCTTGTATTAACTTTAGAATGATAAATAAGATCACCGTTAAAAACAAATACCCACTGCCCCTCATACCAGTCTTATTAGATCAGGTAAAATCAACAGTTATTTACACTAAACTTGATTTCTGTGGTTCTTATCACCTGGTTCAAATTCGAGAGGGAGACAAGGGGAACATGGCTTTTAAAACCCGCTATGGTCTCTTTGAATATCTAGTGATGCCATTTGGTCTATGGAACGCCCCAGCAGCTTTTCAATATTTCCTAAACTATGGCCTATGGGAATTATTAGATATCTTTGTCATTGTTTGTATTGATGATATACAAATGTATTCTAACTCCGAAGCAATCCACGAAGAACATGTTAAAAAGGTGCTAACAACTCTAAGAACCCATCATTTGTTTTGCAAATTAAGCAAATGTGAATTCTCTACCAACAGGGTAGAATTTTTGGGAGTAATTCCAACACCTAATGGCATGCAAGTGACTGAAAGAAAGATTCAAGCTGTAGCAGAATGGGAAACACCAAAATCAATACGCGACATTCAATGTTTTTTGGGCTTTGCAAATTTTTATCAATGCTTCATCCATCACTTCTCTCAAAAGGTAGCGCCTGTTACCAAATTGGTAAGAAAAAAGCCCGTCTTCAACTGGTTCCGAGTGACAGATGAGGCGTTTCAAGAGTTGAAAAAGGCCTTTACTTCAGCTCCCATTTTAGGCTCATCCCAATATAGAAGAACCATTCATTGTGGAAGCAAATGCATCCGATGTCGCTATTGGGGCCATCCTTTCCCAACGTCACCTAGAGACTGGACAATTGCACCCCATTGCACATGTGTCAAGAAAACTGAATGAAGCTGAACAGAATTATACCATTGTGGAAAAAGAATTACTAGCTATCCGCAATGCTTTCAAGGAATGGAGACATTGGGGGTCATTCCGACCCCGGCCGTCAAGGACCGCCGGGGCCGGGGATGCGGGAGCACCGACAACAGGCTGGCGGTGCCCCGCAGGGCATTCTGACCGCGGCGGTTTGGCCTCGGTCAGAACAGGAAAACCGGCGGTCTCCCGCCGGTATTCCGATGCCCTCAGGAATCCTCCATGGCGGCGCAGCTTGCTGCGCCGCCATGGGGATTCCGACACCCCATACCGCCATCTTGTTCCTGGCGGTTCGCCCGCCAGGAACAGGATGGCGGTATGGGGTGTCGTGGGGCCCCTGGGGGCCCCTGCAGTGCCCATGCCAGTGGCATGGGCACTGCAGGGGCCCCCATAAGAGGGCCCCACAAAGAATTTCAGTGTCTGCTCAGCAGACACTGAAATTCGCGACGGGTGCAACTGCACCCGTCGCGCCTTCCCACTCCGCCGGCTCCATTCGGAGCCGGCTTCCTCGTGGGAAGGGGTTTCCCGCTGGGCTGGCGGGCGGCCTTCTGGCGGACGCCCGCCAGCCCAGCGGGAAAGCCAGAATGGCCTCCGCGGTCTTTCAACCGCAGAGCGGCCATATGGCGGTTCCCTCCAGGCGGGCGGGTCCTGCCGCCCGCCGGGGTCTGAATGACCCCCATTATCTGTTAGGAGCAAAGCACGCCACAACTGTATACTCTGACCATAGAAACTTACAATTTATGAGCTCTGCCAGACTACTAACTCCCAGGCAACTGAAATGGATGTTATTCTTTGCAGAGTTTGATTTCATAGTGACCGTCAGACCAGGAGTAGATAACCGCAAGGCAGACGCTTTGTCTAGGCAAGATTCTTCAGTCACACATACTGAACAAAAACCCATATCTATTATAACGCCTTCAAAGGTGTTGTGCTTAATAGCCGCCAAAAAAATCTATGATTTCATCCGTAATCATTTTCATATCACCAAGTGGCAAGATTGGTTACAGCAAGACACCAAAAGATCCATTCAGCAAGGTCTACCTTTACATGAATCTCAAGTGTTTCTGCCTACTGAGGAATTAAGAGAGACAGCCTTCCATTGGCTGCATAGTCACCCTCTGGCAGGACATTCAGGTCCTCAAAAAACAGTAGAATTAATCAAAAGATATTTTTGGTGGGCTACATTTGTCCATGACTTAAAGCAAATGCTGCAATCATGCGAGTATGTTCACAATGCAAAAGCAAACACAGTAAACCTAAGGGTCTATTAATACCTCTACCCCTTCCCAGTCATCCATGGGAACATATCACTATGGATCTTATTACTGGTCTTCCTCAGGTAAAACAATATTCGGCAATCTTAGTGGTGTTAGATAGTCTTACCAAATATGCCAATTGTTTTGCATGTAAAGGTCTCCCAACATCTAACACCTTAGCAAATATTATTTTAAGAAACATTGTTTACCTTCATGGACTTCCAAGAGTCATTCTCTCTGATAGAGGGACACAATTTCCTGCAAATTTGGACAGCAATGGTGTAAAGCCTTACGAATTGATTCAACCTCATCCACTTGTCACCATCCACAAACGGATGGTCAAACAAAGGGACTTAACCAAACTCTAAAACAATACTTACGATGTTACGCAACAAAGTCCCCAAATACTTGGCTGCATCTCCTGTGGCTTGCAGAACTGGCTTATAACAACCCCCACCATTCTTCAATAAACTCAACTCCCTTCTATGGTTTATACGAGCGTCATCTGCACATTTTAACATTCAAACTTTCTGCTTCTACTCAAACCACACCAGCAGTCATGGATATGTTAACACACATGCAACAAATGCATTCACAATTACAAGCTAATCTACACCAGGCAATGACAAGATATACATTGCAATATGACAAAAAACACCATCCTGGCCCTCATTACACAGACAAAGATAGGGTTTGGTTATCCCTCAAAAAACTTTGCGTTTAAGAATAAAAATATGTTTCATCCAAAATTCATAGGGCCTTATGAAATACTGTGACAAGTGAACCCCGTAACATATAAACTAAAATTGCCATTGTCCTTAAAAATCCATCAAGTTTGACACTTCACTTCTTAAACATGCTTTGCCCTCATGTGCTGCACAACCTGCTCCTCTTTTAGTCCAAGGTCATTGGGAGTACGAGGTGCAATTCATTCGAGACTCTCAATATCGTGGATCTTCCCTCTGCTACTTAGTGTCCTGGAAGGGCTAAGGACCTGAAAATGATTCATGGGAACCTGCACGGAATGTCCATGCACCACGTTTGGTGCAATGCTGTCATCTCCTCCACTCTGATAAGCCGGGCCCTGGACTGCGCTCGGAAGGGGGGTGTAATGTCAGGAATAAGGCTGTGCGCGGCCTTGGACCCGCCCTGACCTCCACTTTGTGCATTTGCAGCGCTTCATGCGTCCCGCTATTCATCCCCTCTTGCTCCAGGAATAGCCACCTGCATCGCCTGCCCTGTGATAAAACTCATGTAGCTGCAGGGTCAGGGCATTGGGGGACACAATGCACCTATCAGTGGCACTCCATGAAGGGACTACAACTCCCAAGATTTTAGGGGCAGCGGCCATCTTGGGGTGTGGCAGTCCTATAAAGCCCAGCCACACCCAAGCACAGTGCTCACTATTTTGGAGAATTCGGTTTCAGCCTGACCTCATGGAGTTTAATTTTCAGGAAAAGAGCTGAGTTGCAGCGAGGCAGAGTTTCTTGTTTTCCATTGGGATTCAATAACGAGTAGGTCGTACTCGTAGCGGTAAGGTCAATCGGAGGGGCATTTCTATTTACAAGTAGAGAAGCGTTTCAGGCACGAAGAGAAAAGCGCTTCATGCACGAAGAGAAAAGCGCTTCAGGCACAAAGAGAAAAGCGTTTCAGACACGAAGAGAAAAGCGCTTCAGGCACGAAGAGAAAAGCACTTCAGGCACAAAGAGAAAAGCGCTTAAGGCATAAAGAGAAATGCGCTTGAGGCACAATGATATAAGCGCTGCAGGCACAAAGAGAAAAGCGATTCAGGCACAAAGAGAAAAGCGCTACAGGCACAGAGGAATAAAAGGGCGTTTTGGTTCTAAAAAGAGAAAAGCACATCGTAGTTTCATTTCTTTAGGAAGTGCGACATGTGAGATGCATATTTAAGTCCTTGTGAAATTTCTATGCTGAGCTCTGACATTCATTGAGTGAAAAGTATAATTGTTACTCGGTTATTATTCTGAGTGTAATCATTGCTTAAGGTTCACGCCATCCTCATGTGTCGTGATTACAGGTTGTTCTTGTTCCTTGATTCAAAGAAGGGCCACGCCCAGTTCATGAGGGTCTCAATTCGGTTATTATTCTGAATATGATCATTGTCTAAGGTTCACACCATCCTCATGTGTCGTGATCACAGGTTGTTCTTGTTCACATGATTCAAAGAAGGGCCACGCCCAGTTCATGAGGGTCTCAATTCGGTTATTATTCTGAATATGATCATTGTCCAAGGATCACGCCATTCTCATGTGTCGTGATTAAAGGATGTTCTTGTTCCATGATTCAAAGAAAGGCCACGCCCAGTTCATAAGGGCCTCAATTTGCTATCAGAGACGCCTTTGTCCAAGAGCATATTTGTGAGTTAACACTGTTGATGAATGAGTATATGCATATATGTTTTAACCATTTCCTTTTCAGATCTCTCTCCCTGCAGTTCCCTATCCTAATTTCCCTTTCCCCCCACCTGGCTTCATCAATCCTCTGTGCTCTAATAGCTTTCTGAGTTGGTGACGCCGGGAGGTGGGCCTTTTGCTCAGCAACGTGCAGATTCCGAGGAAAGGGCACTGTGACCAGTCCATTTTATTTCTCTATTATCTATATGTGTATATTGTATCTCACTCAAGACCAGTTTCTCTATTTGACCCTATTGACAATTGAAATGAAATGAAAATGTAATTTATAGCGTGCACGAATAGCCTGAGGTGTCTAGGCACGAAAAAGTCTCAAAAGGGTTGCTAACTGAAGAATGAAGTGAACAGTGAAAGATTTAATGTGAGAAAAGCCAGATTTTTAGGGCTTTCCTAATGGCTACCAAATCTGATTTATTTTTCAGTTCAATTGGAAGGGTTTTTGTGGAGTTTAGTTATGCCAACAATAAAACTTCTGCCACCCCAAGAAGATTTTTAAACTTGAGGACCACAAGATTGAAAGAAATAGCAAATCTGAGAGTCCTTCTTGGAAGATACTGCTGTGGTGCTCTCAAAGATGTAGTTCACGAAGGAGTTCATGATGCCCATGGAATTGAAGGAGATTCTGGTGGCCGGCTGCACCTGCTTCAACAATATGAAATGTAGGTGGTGTAGCTCTCCTTCCTGCTCCTCTTGCAATTCTTCCTGTCCTTCTTGGGCGGCTTGGACAGGGCTTTCTTGGAGCCCTTCTTTGGAGTTGACACAGACTTGGCTGGTTCAGGCATCTTCGGCACTCTGCAGATGCTGACTGTGGGACCAATAGAAACATTCTCACCCACACTTGGCTACTGTTCCTAAGCAATTTTTTCCATCCAGTTACCCCCCAACACCAGACATCCGCTTTCCCCCACCTCCCTCCACCATCCCCCACTCCCTCACACCCAACCTGTGCATCTCCCCACCTACCTGCCCTAAGCACTCCGCCCCGGGAAGCCAGGAACTAAAAGATCAGTTACCATGTGGTGCGTTTCTTCCTGCACCGGTGGTGGCCTGAAACATGTCCAAATTATGTTTTAGAGCCTCCCCATTTTAACAATAGAATTTCTACATCAGTAGGATTGGTATACATATGGAACCTTTTGGCCACAAAACATTCATTTAGCAGGGTGCAACAAATGTGCCTGGACACCTTTAGCCTTCAGAGGCTCTAACAAACATTTCAGTTCCCAATGTTTCCTGGAGGTCTGTTATGCCATGTCCGAAAAGACCTTAAATGAAAAGTTGTCTCCTACTTTTACAGATTTCAGATGGATGGCTCTTTTAAGTATATCCTCCCACTAAAATAGTTTGCGGTCTGGTGACATCCTTAGGTGCCATGGAAGAAACTCTATGGGCCCATGCATAAAGGTCTGTGCAGGAATCAGATAAAACATATTTGGACCACAGCTTTGTGATCTCCTTGGACAAGACTTGGTTGTGGCTGAAAGTTTCCAGGACCACAGCAAGTCTTAGGTTCAATCCCCTCGATCTATTTTCGAGGTCGTCTTCTTTATCCTTCAATAGCTGCATGTGTTTAAGAAGTCTGGTTGTAGCCTCTGAATGAAGCTGTTGACCATTCTCCAAGTTGGATATCCTTTGCCCGGCTTCTGTGCACTTTTTATGCAATGTTTGCAGACCCTTATCTAGCAAATCCAGGCTCCTCTCTATTTTCTCAGTCATTACTTTCCTTTACAGCTTTAATATCTTGGACCGCTACAAAACAGTTGTTTGAGGAGTGTAGGAGGCTGGACTGGCTTGTAGTGAGTACCAAGGGGTACTTGCACCTTGCACCAGGCCCAGTTATCCCTTATTAGTGTATAGGGTGTCTAGCAGCTTAGGCTGATAGATAATGGTAGCTTAGCAGAGCAGCTTAGGCTGAACTAGGAGACGTGTGAAGCTACTACAGTACCACTTAGTGTCCTATGCACAATATCATAAGAAAACACAATACACAGTTATACTAAAAATAAAGGTACTTTATTTTTATGACAATATGCCAAAGTATCTTAGAGTGTACCCTCAGTGAGAGGATAGGAAATAGACACAAGATATATATACACAATAGCAAAAATATGCAGTATAGTCTTAGAAAACAGTGCAAACAATGTATAGTTACAATAGGATGCAATGGGGAAACATAGGGATAGGGGCAACACAAACCATATACTCCAAAAGTGGAATGCGAACCACGAATGGACCCCAAACCTATGTGACCTTTTAGAGGGTCGCTGGGACTATTAGAAAATAGTGAGAGTTAGAAAAATAACCCTCCCCAAGACCCTGAAAAGTGAGTGCAAAGTGCACTAAAGTTCCCCTAAGGACAAAGAAGTCGTGTTAGAGGAATAATGCAGGAAAGACACAAACCAGCAATGCAACAACTGTGGATTTCCAATCTAGGGTACCTGTGGAACAAGGGGACCAAGTCCAAAAGTCACAAGCAAGTCGGAGATGGGCAAATGCCCAGGAAATGCCAGCTGCGGGTGCAAAGAAGCTTCTACTGGACAGAAGAAGCTGAGGTTTCTGCAGGAACAAAAAAGGCTAGAGACTTTCCCTTTGGTGGACGGATCCCTCTCGCTGTGGAGAGTTGTGCAGAAGTGTTTTCCCGCCGAAAGGATGCCAACAAGCCTTGCTAGTTGCAAATCGTGCGTTTGGCGTTTTTGGACGCTGCTGTGGCCCAGGAGGGACCAGGAGGTCGCAAATTGGACCTGAAGAGAGAGGAGACGTCGAGCAAGACAAAGAGCCCTCACTGAAGCAGGTAGCTCCCAGAGAAGTGCCAGAAACAGGCACTATGAGGATACGTGAAACGGTGCTCGCCGAAGTTGCACAAAGGAGTCCCACGTCGCCGGAGACCAACTTAGAAAGTCGTGCAATGCAGGTTAGAGTGCCGTGGACCCAGGCTTGGCTGTGCACAAAGGATTTCCGCCGGAAGTGCACAGGGGCCGGAGTAGCTGCAAAGTCGCGGTTCCCAGCAATGCAGCCCAGCGAGGTGAGGCAAGGACTTACCTCCACCAAACTTGGACTGAAGAGTCACTGGACTGTGGGGGTCACTTGGACAGAGTCGCTGGATTCGAGGGACCTCGCTCGTTGTGCTGAGAGGAGACCCAAGGGACCGGTAATGCAGCTTTTTGGTGCCTGCGGTTGCAGGGGGAAGATTCCGTCGACCCACGGGAGATTTCTTCGGAGCTTCTGGTGCAGAGAGGAGGCAGACTACCCCCACAGCATGCACAAGCAGGAAAACAGTCGAGAAGGCGGCAGGATCAGCGTTACAGAGTTGCAGTAGTCGTCTTTGCTACTATGTTGCAGGTTTGCAGGCTTCCAGCGCGGTCAGCAGTTGTTTCCTTATCAGAAGGTGAAGAGAGAGATGCAGAGGAACTCGGATGAGCTCTTGCATTCGTTATCTAAAGTTTCCCCAGAGACAGAGACCCTAAATAGCCAGAAAAGAGGGTTTGGCTACCTAGGAGAGAGGATAGGCTACTAACACCTGAAGGAGCCTATCAGCAGGAGTCTCTGACGTCACCTGGTGGCACTGGCCACTCAGAGCAGTCCAGTGTGCCAGCAGCACCTCTGTTTCCAAGATGGCAGAGGTCTGGAGCACACTGGAGGAGCTCTGGACACCTCCCAGGGGAGGTGCAGGTCAGGGGAGTGGTCACTCCCCTTTCCTTTGTCCAGTTTCGCGCCAGAGCAGGGTCTAAGGGGTCCCTGAACCGGTGTAGACTGGCTTATGCAGAATTTTGCACATCTGTGCCCAAGAAAGCATTTCCAGAGGCTGGGGGAGTCTACTCCTCCCCTGCCTTCACACCATTTTCCAAAGGGAGAGGGTGTCACACCCTCTCTCAGAGGAAGTTCTTTGTTCTGCCATCCTGGGCCAGGCCTGGCTGGACCCCAGGAGGTCAGATGCCTGTCTGAGGGGTTGGCAGCAGCAGCAGCTGCAGTGAAACCCCAGGAAGGGCAGTTTGGCAGTACCAGGGTCTGTGCTACAGACCACTGGGATCATGGGATTGTGCCAACTATGCCAGGATGGCATAGAGGGGGCAATTCCATGATCATAGACACGTTACATGGCCATATTCGGAGTTACCATTGTGAAGCTACATATAGGTAGTGACCTATATGTAGTGCACGCGTGTAATGGTGTCCCCGCACTCACAAAGTTCAGGGAATTGGCTCTGAACAATGTGGGGGCACCTTGGCTAGTGCCAGGGTGCCCTCAGACTAAGTAACTTTGCACCTAACCTTTACCATGTAAAGGTTAGACATATAGGTGACTTATAAGTTACTTAAGTGCAGTGTAAAATGGCTGTGAAATAACGTGGACGTTATTTCACTCAGGCTGCAGTGGCAGGCCTGTGTAAGAATTGTCAGAGCTCCCTATGGGTGGCAAAATAAATGCTGCAGCCCATAGGGATCTCCTGGAACCCCAATACCCTGGGTACCTCAGTACCATATACTAGGGAATTATAAGGGTGTTCCAGTAAGCCAATGTAAATTGGTAAAAATGGTCACTAGCCTGTTAGTGACAATTTGGAAAGAAATGAGAGAGCATAACCACTGAGGTTCTGATTAGCAGAGCCTCAGTGAGACAGTTAGTCACTACACAGGTAACACATTCAGGCACACTTATGAGCACTGGGGCCCTGGGTTACCAGGGTCCCAGTGACACATACAACTAAAACAACATATATACAGTGAAAAATGGGGGTAACATGCCAGGCAAGATGGTACTTTCCTACACAACCCCCCCCAAACGAAGGACAATAAGACTAGCCATGACCTGATGAGTCTTCATTGTCTAAGTGGAAATATCTGGAGAGTCCATCTGCATTGGAGTGGCTACTCCCAGGTCTATGTTCCACTGTATAGTCCATTCCCTGTAGGGATATGGACCACCTCAACAATTTAGGATTTTCACCTTTCATTTGTTTTAGCCAAAGTAGAGGTTTGTAGTCTGTCTGAACAATGAAGTGAGTGCCAAACAGGTATGGCCTCAACTTCTTCAGAGCCCAGACCACAGCAAAGGCCTCCCTCTCAATGGCAGACCAACGCTTTTCTCTAGGGGTCAACCTCCTACTAATAAAAGCAACAGGTTGATCCTGGCCCTCAGAATTAAGTTGTGATAGGACTGCCCCTACTCCTAATTCAGATGCATCAGTTTGGACATAGAATTTTTTAGAGTAACAAGGGCTTTTCAGGACAGGTGCAGAGCACATGGCCTGCTTCAGCTCCTCAAAAGCTTTCTGACAGTTTGCTGTCCATAATACCTTTTTAGGCATTTTCTTGGATGTGAGGTCATTAAGAGGGGCTGCAATGGAGCCATAGTTCTTAATGAACCTCCTGTAATACCCAGTGAGGCCTAGGAAGGCTCTCACCTGAGTCTGAGTGGTAGGGGGAACCCAATCAATAATTGTTTGGATTTTCCCCTGAAGTGGTGCAATCTGTTCCCCACCAACAAGGTGTCCCAGATAAACCACCTTACCCGCCCTATCTGGCACTTTGAAGCCTTGATAGTGAGGCCTGCCTTTTGCAGGGCCTCCAAAACTTTCCATAGGTGGACCAGGTGATCATCCCAGCTGGAGCTAAAGACAGCTATATCGTCCAAATATGCTGCACTGAAAGCTTCCAGCCCTTGCAGGACTGTGTTCACCAACCTCTGAAAAGTGGCAGGTGCATTTTTCAAACCAAAAGGCATTACAGTAAACTGGTAATGTCCTCCAATGGTAGAAAATGCAGTCTTAGGTTTAGCATCTTCTGACAATTTGATCTGCCAATACCCTGCAGTCAAATCAAAAGTGCTTAGATACTTGGCAGATGCCAGTGTATCTATAAGCTCATCTGCCCTGGGTATAGGGTGAGCATCAGTTTTGGTTACCAAGTTGAGACCTCTATAGTCTACACAAAACCACATTTCCTTCTTTCCATCTTTAGAATTGGGTTTTGGTACCAGTACCACAGGAGAAGCCCATGGACTGTCAGAGTGCTCAACCACTCCTAGTTCCAACATTTTCTGAACTTCTTGCTTTATGCAGTCCCTGACATGGTCAGGCTGCCTATAGATCTTACTTTTGACAGGTAAACTGTCTCCAGTATCTATAGTGTGCTCACACCAAGAAGTGGTGCCTGGCACAGTAGAGAAGAGTTCTGAAAATTGTCCTAGGAGATTTATGCAATGGTCTTTCTGCTCAGCAGTAAGACAATCTGCCAAAACTACACCTTCCACAAGAGCATCTTGTTCTGTGGAAGAGAAGAGATCAGGTAGAGGATCACTGTCTTCTTCCTGTCCCTCATCAGTTGCCATGAGCAGGGTGAGATCAGCCCTGTCATAGTAGGGTTTCAGGCGGTTGACATGGAGCACCCTAAGGGGACTCCTGGCAGTGCCTAAGTCAACTAAATAGGTGACTTCTCCCTTCTTTTCAACAATTGTGTGGGGACCACTCCATTTATCTTGGAGTGCTCTTGGGGCCACAGGCTCCAAGACCCACACTTTCTGCCCTGGTTGGTACTGAACCAAAACAGCCTTCTGATCATGCCATTGCTTCTGGAGCTCTTGGCTGGCCTGAAGGTTTTTACTGGCCTTTTTCATGTACTCAGCCATCCTTGATCTGAGGCCAAGTACATAATCCACAATATCCTGCTTAGGAGCTTTTAAAGGTTGTTCCCAACCCTCCTTTACAAGTGTGAGTGGACCCCTAACAGGGTGTCCAAAAAGAAGTTCAAAGGGGCTGAAGCCCACTCCTTTCTGGGGTACCTCCCTGTAGGCAAAAAGGAGGCATGGTAGAAGGATATCCCATCTCCTGCGGAGTTTTTCAGGGAGACCCATAATCATGCCTTTGAGAGTTTTATTAAATCTCTCCACCAGTCCATTTGTTTGTGGATGATAGGGTGTTGTGAACTTGTACGTTACACCACACTCCTTCCACATGGCCTTTAAGTATGCAGACATGAAATTGCTTCCTCTGTCTGATACCACTTCCTTTGGGAAGCCCACCCTGGAAAATATTCCCAGGAGGGCCTTTGCCACTGCAGGTGCTGTAGTGGTCCTTAAAGGAATAGCTTCAGGATATCTTGTCGCATGGTCCACTACCACTAAGATAAACCTATTGCCTGAAGCAGTAGGAGGGTCAAGGGGGCCAACTATGTCAACCCCTACCCTTTCAAAGGGAACCCCAACCACAGGCAGTGGGATAAGGGGTGCCTTTGGGGTGCCACCTGTCTTGCCACTGGCTTGACAGGTTTCACAGGACTTACAAAATTCCTTTGTGTCCTCAGACATCCTAGGCCAATGAAACAGGGGAACAAGCCTGTCCCAAGTTTTCATTTGTCCTAGATGCCCAGCTAAGGGAATGTCATGTGCCAGTGTTAGGAGGAACGTTCTGTACTCCTGAGGAATCACTAATCTCCTGGCAGCTCCAGGTTTAGGATCCCTATGCTCAGTGTACAAGAGGTTGTCCTCCCAGTAAACTCTGTGAGAGTCACTGACATCCCCATTAGCCTGTTTGACAGCTTGCTGTCTGAGACCCTCTAATGTGGGACAGGTTTGCTGTGCCACACTCAGCTCCTCTCTGGCAGGCCCCCCTTCACCCAAAAGCTCAGCAGTGTCTGCTTCCAGCTCCTCTGGTGTAGGTTCTGCACAGGGAGGGAATTCTTCTTCCTCAGAAGTAGAATCCACTGTAGAGGGAGGGATAGTAGAAAGTGGTTTGCTTCTACTAGCCCTAGCTTTAGGGAGCACTTGGTCCATTGTTCCAAGATCCAAGCTTCCCTGTCCTTTTTGCTTTTTGGCCTGAGCCCTTGTCAAAGCAAAAATATGCCTTGGGATGCCCAGCATTGCTGCATGGGCCTCCAACTCCCCATCTGACCAAGCTGATGTCTCCAAATCATTCCCTAATAGACAGTCTACAGGTAAATCTGAAGCTACCACAACTTTCTTTGGACCAGTTACCCCCCCCCCAGTTGAGATTTACAACAGCCATGGGGTGGCTTTGTGTTATGTTGTGAGCATTGGTTACTTGGTACTGGTGTCCAAGTATGTGTTGTTCACGGTGCACCAGTTTCTCAATCACCATTGTGACACTGGCACCTGTGTCCCTGTAGGCCTGGACCTCAACACCATTTATTAGGGTTAGTTGCTTGTACTTCTCCAAGTTATGGGGGCAAGCAACCAAAGTGGCTAAATCAATAGCCCCTTCAGAGACTAAAGTAGCCTCTGTGGTCTCCCTAATCAGACCAACCCCAACTAAATTACCAAAAGTGAGCCCAGCTACTCCCTTGTATTGGCTATTAGTAGGTTTGCTCCCACCACCACTGCTATTAGTAGGGACACTAGGTGTAGCAGTAGGGGTTGTAGTGGTAGGAGCAATGGTGCCTTTCTTTGGACAACTGGGATCTGTTGTCCAATGGCCTTTTATTTTACATAAATAGCACCATGGTTTCTTTTCCTTGTTCTGATTAAAGGAGGATTTGGACCCACCACCCCCACCAGAGTGTTTTTGTGGGCCTGATGAAGACTCATTTTTAGATTTGTCCCCACCCTTGTCTGAAGACTTACCATCCTTCTTTTTGTTGCCATCTTTGTCACCCCCTGTATGAACTTTTCTGTTCACTCTTGTTCTGACTCATTTGTCTGCCTTCTTTCCCAATTCTTGGGGAGAGGTCAGATCAGAGTCCACCAAGTACTGGTGCAACAAATCAGACACACAATTATTAAGAATATGCTCTCTCAGGATTAAGTTATACAGGCTGTCATAATCAGTAACTTTACTGCCATGTAACCACCCCTCCAAGGCCTTCACTGAATGGTCAATGAAATCAACCCAGTCTTGTGAAGACTCCTTTTTGGTCTCTCTGAACTTTATCCTGTACTGTTCAGTGGTTAAGCCATAACCATCCAGGAGTGCATTCTTAAGAACTTGGAAATTATTAGCATCATTTTCTTTCACAGTAAGGAGCCTATCCCTACCTTTTCCACTAAATGATAGCCATAGGATAGCAGCCCACTGCCTTTGAGGGACATCCTGTACAACACAGGCCCTCTCAAGTGCAGCAAACCACTTGTTAATGTCATCCCCCTCCTTATAAGGGGGAACTATCTTGTGCAGATTCCTGGAATCATGCTCTTTTGCAGGATGACTATGGGGAATACTGCTGCTGCCACCATGGGTATCTAAACCCAACTTCTGTCTTTCCTTCTCTAATTCAAAATACTGTCTATCCAAATCCAGCTGTTGCTTTTTAAGCTTCAGTCTGGTTTGTTCCACCCTCAACTTATTGAGTTCCCTCTCTAACATTCTGTCATCAGGGTTGGTGGGAGGGACATTCCTAGAAACAGAGCTATGATGGGAATGAACAGAAGGAGACCTGTCCCTTACAGAAGCCACCCTAACAGCTTGGTTAACAGAAACATTACTACCAGTATGGTGAGAATAAATGCTTTTGCTATGATGTGAGACAACACTATTTATATGGTGTGGCTCATCATCATTACCATCTATGCTAGATTGTCTAGTAATGGGCAGGCTAGGAAGTTCTTTCCTGAATCTTTTCCTGGGGGAGTCCCTGAATCAGATTGAGAACTATTAGGTACTTTTTCAACAGATGAGGCACCTATGGCCTTATCCTGTTCTCTAAGCATGTTAAGTAACAGTTCCAAGGAAGGATTTTTCCCTACACTCAAACCTCTCTCTATACAGAGACTCCTTGCTCTTTTCCAGCTAAGGTTGTCATATGCAAGTTTGGACAGATCAACATTTTGGCCTGTGCCAGACATTTTTAGAGAGAGTTAAAGTGATAGAAAAAGAGAAAAAAGTTTTCAGAACTTTTTGGAAAGACAGAAAAAAACTTTTTAAACTATTAAGAACTTTTTGAAAGTTTAGAAGCACTTTTCAGCACTTAGAAAAGAGTGAAAAGAGGAAATGCAAAACTTTTTGGCTATGTGTATATACACTGACCTTGTTTTGTATATTTTTCTCTTATGAAAAGTACACTGACAAGAGTGGTAAGTAGTCTCAAGCACTTATCCCACCACTGCACAACCAATGTAGGAGGCTGGACTGGCTTGTAGTGAGTACCAAGGGGTACTTGCACCTTGCACCAGGCCCAGTTATCCCTTATTAGTGTATAGGGTGTCTAGCAGCTTAGGCTGATAGATAATGGTAGCTTAGCAGAGCAGCTTAGGCTGAACTAGGAGACGTGTGAAGCTACTACAGTACCACTTAGTGTCCTATGCACAATATCATAAGAAAACACAATACACAGTTATACTAAAAATAAAGGTACTTTATTTTTATGACAATATGCCAAAGTATCTTAGAGTGTACCCTCAGTGAGAGGATAGGAAATATACACAAAATATATATACACAATAGCAAAAATATGCAGTATAGTCTTAGAAAACAGTGCAAACAATGTATAGTTACAATAGGATGCAATGGGGAAACATAGGGATAGGGGCAACACAAACCATATACTCCAAAAGTGGAATGCGAACCACAAATGGACCCCAAACCTATGTGACCTTGTAGAGGGTCGCTGGGACTATTAGAAAATAGTGAGAGTTAGAAAAATAACCCTCCCCAAGACCCTGAAAAGTGAGTGCAAAGTGCACTAAAGTTCCCCTAAGGACAAAGAAGTCGTGTTAGAGGAATAATGCAGGAAAGACACAAACCAGCAATGCAACAACTGTGGATTTCCAATCTAGGGTACCTGTGGAACAAGGGGACCAAGTCCAAAAGTCACAAGCAAGTCGGAGATGGGCAAATGCCCAGGAAATGCCAGCTGCGGGTGCAAAGAAGCTTCTACTGGACAGAAGAAGCTGAGGTTTCTGCAGTAACGAAAAGGGCTAGAGACTTTCCCTTTGGTGGACGGATCCCCCTCGCCGTGGAGAGTTGTGCAGAAGTGTTTTCCCGCCAAAAGGACGCCAACAAGCCTTGCTAGTCACAAATCGTGCGTTTGACGTTTTTGGACGCTGCTGGAGCCCAGGAGGGACCAGGAGGTCGCAAATTGGACCTGAAGAGAGAGGGGACGTCGAGCAAGACAAAGAGCCCTCACTGAAGCAGGTAGCTCCCGGAAAAGTGCCAGAAACAGGCACTACGAGGATGCGTGAAACGGTGCTCGCCGAAGTTGCACAAAGGAGTCCCACGTCGCCGGAGACCAACTTAGAAAGTCGTGCAATGCAGGTTAGAGTGCCGTGGACCCAGGCTTGGCTGTGCACAAAGGATTTCTGCCGGAAGTGCACAGGGGCCGGAGTAGCTGCAAAGTCGCGGTTCCCAGCAATGCAGCCCAGCGAGGTGAGGCAAGGACTTACCTCCACCAAACTTGGACTGAAGAGTCACTGGACTGTGGGGGTCACTTGGACAGAGTCGCTGGATTCGAGGGACCTCGCTCGTTGTGCTGAGAGGAGACCCAAGGGACCGGTAATGCAGCTTTTTGGTGCCTGCGGTTGCAGGGGGAAGATTCCGTCGACCCACGGGAGATTTCTTCGGAGCTTCTGGTGCAGAGAGGAGGCAGACTACCCCCACAGCATGCACAAGCAGGAAAACAGTCGAGAAGGCGGCAGGATCAGCGTTACAGAGTTGCAGTAGTCGTCTTTGCTACTATGTTGCAGGTTTGCAGGCTTCCAGCGCGGTCAGCAGTTTCCTTATCAGAAGGTGAAGAGAGAGATGCTGAGGAACTCGGATGAGCTCTTGCATTCATTATCTAAAGTTTCCCCAGAGACAGAGACCCTAAATAGCCAGAAAAGAGGGTTTGGCTACCTAGGAGAGAGGATAGGCTACTAACACCTGAAGGAGCCTATCA
Source organism: Pleurodeles waltl (assembly GCF_031143425.1). Lineage (NCBI taxonomy): Eukaryota > Metazoa > Chordata > Amphibia > Caudata > Salamandridae > Pleurodeles > Pleurodeles waltl. The sequence goes on along the minus strand of NC_090446.1, from coordinate 659,235,870 downwards.
GCAGGAGTCTCTGACGTCACCTGGTGGCACTGGCCACTCAGAGCAGTCCAGTGTGCCAGCAGCACCTCTGTTTCCAAGATGGCAGAGGTCTGGAGCACACTGGAGGAGCTCTGGACACCTCCCAGGGGAGGTGCAGGTCAGGGGAGTGGTCACTCCCCTTTCCTTTGTCCAGTTTCGCGCCAGAGCAGGGTCTAAGGGGTCCCTGAACCGGTGTAGACTGGCTTATGCAGAATTGGGCACATCTGTGCCCAAGAAAGCATTTCCAGAGGCTGGGGGAGTCTATTCCTCCCCTGCCTTCACACCATTTTCCAAAGGGAGAGGGTGTCACACCCTCTCTCAGAGGAAGTTCTTTGTTCTGCCATCCTGGGCCAGGCCTGGCTGGACCCCAGGAGGTCAGATGCCTGTCTGAGGGGTTGGCAGCAGCAGCAGCTGCAGTGAAACCCCAGGAAGGGCAGTTTGGCAGTACCAGGGTCTGTGCTACAGACCACTGGGATCATGGGATTGTGCCAACTATGCCAGGATGGCATAGAGGGGGCAATTCCATGATCATAGACACATTACATGGCCATATTCGGAGTTACCATTGTGAAGCTACATATAGGTAGTGACCTATATGTAGTGCACGCGTGTAATGGTGTCCCCGCACTCACAAAGTTCAGGGAATTGGCTCTGAACAATGTGGGGGCACCTTGGCTAGTGCCAGGGTGCCCTCACACTAAGTAACTTTGCACCTAACCTTTACCATGTAAAGGTTAGACATATAGGTGACTTATAAGTTACTTAAGTGCAGTGTAAAATGGCTGTGAAATAACGTGGACGTTATTTCACTCAGGCTGCAGTGGCAGGCCTGTGTAAGAATTGTCAGAGCTCCCTATGGGTGGCAAAAGAAATGCTGCAGCCCATAGGGATCTCCTGGAACCCCAATACCCTGGGTAGCTCAGTACCATATACTAGGGAATTATAAGGGTGTTCCAGTAAGCCAATGTAAATTGGTAAAAATGGTCACTAGCCTGTTAGTGACAATTTGGAAAGAAATGAGAGAGCATAACCACTGAGGTTCTGATTAGCAGAGCCTCAGTGAGACAGTTAGTCACTACACAGGTAACACATTCAGGCACACTTATGAGCACTGGGGCCCTGGGTTACCAGGGTCCCAGTGACACATACAACTAAAGCAACATATATACAGTGAAAAATGGGGGTAACATGCCAGGCAAGATGGTACTTTCCTACACAACCCCCCCCCAAACGAAGGACAATAAGACTAGCCATGACCTGATGAGTCTTCATTGTCTAAGTGGAAATATCTGGAGAGTCCATCTGCATTGGAGTGGCTACTCCCAGGTCTATGTTCCACTGTATAGTCCATTCCCTGTAGGGATATGGACCACCTCAACAATTTAGGATTTTCACCTTTCATTTGTTTTAGCCAAAGTAGAGGTTTGTAGTCTGTCTGAACAATGAAGTGAGTGCCAAACAGGTATGGCCTCAACTTCTTCAGAGCCCAGACCACAGCAAAGGCCTCCCTCTCAATGGCAGACCAACGCTTTTCTCTAGGGGTCAACCTCCTACTAATAAAAGCAACAGGTTGATCCTGGCCCTCAGAATTAAGTTGTGATAGGACTGCCCCTACTCCTAATTCAGATGCATCAGTTTGGACATAGAATTTTTTAGAGTAACAAGGGCTTTTCAGGACAGGTGCAGAGCACATGGCCTGCTTCAGCTCCTCAAAAGCTTTCTGACAGTTTGCTGTCCATAATACCTTTTTAGGCATTTTCTTGGATGTGAGGTCATTAAGAGGGGCTGCAATGGAGCCATAGTTCTTAATGAACCTCCTGTAATACCCAGTGAGGCCTAGGAAGGCTCTCACCTGAGTCTGAGTGGTAGGGGGAACCCAATCAATAATTGTTTGGATTTTCCCCTGAAGTGGTGCAATCTGTTCCCCACCAACAAGGTGTCCCAGATAAACCACCTTACCCTGCCCTATCTGGCACTTTGAAGCCTTGATAGTGAGGCCTGCCTTTTGCAGGGCCTCCAAAACTTTCCATAGGTGGACCAGGTGATCATCCCAGCTGGAGCTAAAGACAGCTATATCGTCCAAATATGCTGCACTGAAAGCTTCCAGCCCTTGCAGGACTGTGTTCACCAACCTCTGAAAAGTGGCAGGTGCATTTTTCAAACCAAAAGGCATTACAGTAAACTGGTAATGTCCTCCAATGGTAGAAAATGCAGTCTTAGGTTTAGCATCTTCTGACAATTTGATCTGCCAATACCCTGCAGTCAAATCAAAAGTGCTTAGATACTTGGCAGATGCCAGTGTATCTATAAGCTCATCTGCCCTGGGTATAGGGTGAGCATCAGTTTTGGTTACCAAGTTGAGACCTCTATAGTCTACACAAAACCACATTTCCTTCTTTCCATCTTTAGAATTGGGTTTTGGTACCAGTACCACAGGAGAAGCCCATGGACTGTCAGAGTGCTCAACCACTCCTAGTTCCAACATTTTCTGAACTTCTTGCTTTATGCAGTCCCTGACATGGTCAGGCTGCCTATAGATCTTACTTTTGACAGGTAAACTGTCTCCAGTATCTATAGTGTGCTCACACCAAGAAGTGGTGCCTGGCACAGTAGAGAAGAGTTCTGAAAATTGTCCTAGGAGATTTATGCAATGGTCTTTCTGCTCAGCAGTAAGACAATCTGCCAAAACTACACCTTCCACAAGAGCATCTTGTTCTGTGGAAGAGAAGAGATCAGGTAGAGGATCACTGTCTTCTTCCTGTCCCTCATCAGTTGCCATGAGCAGGGTGAGATCAGCCCTGTCATAGTAGGGTTTCAGGCGGTTGACATGGAGCACCCTAAGGGGACTCCTGGCAGTGCCTAAGTCAACTAAATAGGTGACTTCTCCCTTCTTTTCAACAATTGTGTGGGGACCACTCCATTTATCTTGGAGTGCTCTTGGGGCCACAGGCTCCAAGACCCACACTTTCTGCCCTGGTTGGTACTGAACCAAAACAGCCTTCTGATCATGCCATTGCTTCTGGAGCTCTTGGCTGGCCTGAAGGTTTTTACTGGCCTTTTTCATGTACTCAGCCATCCTTGATCTGAGGCCAAGTACATAATCCACAATATCCTGCTTAGGAGCTTTTAAAGGTTGTTCCCAACCCTCCTTTACAAGTGTGAGTGGACCCCTAACAGGGTGTCCAAAAAGAAGTTCAAAGGGGCTGAAGCCCACTCCTTTCTGGGGTACCTCCCTGTAGGCAAAAAGGAGGCATGGTAGAAGGATATCCCATCTCCTGCGGAGTTTTTCAGGGAGACCCATAATCATGCCTTTGAGAGTTTTATTAAATCTCTCCACCAGTCCATTTGTTTGTGGATGATAGGGTGTTGTGAACTTGTACGTTACACCACACTCCTTCCACATGGCCTTTAAGTATGCAGACATGAAATTGCTCCCTCTGTCTGATACCACTTCCTTTGGGAAGCCCACCCTGGAAAATATTCCCAGGAGGGCCTTTGCCACTGCAGGTGCTGTAGTGGTCCTTAAAGGAATAGCTTCAGGATATCTTGTGGCATGGTCCACTACCACTAAGATAAACCTATTGCCTGAAGCAGTAGGAGGGTCAAGGGGGCCAACTATGTCAACCCCTACCCTTTCAAAGGGAACCCCAACCACAGGCAGTGGGATAAGGGGTGCCTTTGGGGTGCCACCTGTCTTGCCACTGGCTTGACAGGTTTCACAGGACTTACAAAATTCCTTTGTGTCCTCAGACATCCTAGGCCAATGAAACAGGGGAACAAGCCTGTCCCAAGTTTTCATTTGTCCTAGATGCCCAGCTAAGGGAATGTCATGTGCCAGTGTTAGGAGGAACGTTCTGTACTCCTGAGGAATCACTAATCTCCTGGCAGCTCCAGGTTTAGGATCCCTATGCTCAGTGTACAAGAGGTTGTCCTCCCAGTAAACTCTGTGAGAGTCACTGACATCCCCATTAGCCTGTTTGACAGCTTGCTGTCTGAGACCCTCTAATGTGGGACAGGTTTGCTGTGCCACACTCAGCTCCTCTCTGGCAGGCCCCCCTTCACCCAAAAGCTCAGCAGTGTCTGCTTCCAGCTCCTCTGGTGTAGGTTCTGCACAGGGAGGGAATTCTTCTTCCTCAGAAGTAGAATCCACTGTAGAGGGAGGGATAGTAGGAAGTGGTTTGCTTCTACTAGCCCTAGCTTTAGGGAGCACTTGGTCCATTGTTCCAGGATCCAAGTTTCCCTGTCCTTTTTGCTTTTTGGCCTGAGCCCTTGTCAAAGCAAAAATATGCCTTGGGATGCCCAGCATTGCTGCATGGGCCTCCAACTCCACATCTGACCAAGCTGATGTCTCCAAATCATTCCCTAATAGACAGTCTACAGGTAAATCTGAAGCTACCACAACTTTCTTTGGACCAGTTACCCCCCCCCCCAGTTGAGATTTACAACAGCCATGGGGTGGCTTTGTGTTATGTTGTGAGCATTGGTTACTTGGTACTGGTGTCCAAGTATGTGTTGTTCAGGGTGCACCAGTTTCTCAATCACCATTGTGACACTGGCACCTGTGTCCCTGTAGGCCTGGACCTCAACACCATTTATTAGGGTTAGTTGCTTGTACTTCTCCAAGTTATGGGGGCAAGCAACCAAAGTGGCTACATCAATAGCCCCTTCAGAGACTAAAGTAGCCTCTGTGGTCTCCCTAATCAGACCAACCCCAACTAAATTACCAAAAGTGAGCCCAGCTACTCCCTTGGATTGGCTATTAGTAGGTTTGCTCCCACCACCACTGCTATTAGTAGGGACACTAGGTGTAGCAGTAGGGGTTGTAGTGGTAGGAGCAGTGGTGCCTTTCTTTGGACAACTGGGATCTGTTGTCCAATGGCCTTTTATTTTACATAAATAGCACCATGGTTTCTTTTCCTTGTTCTGATTAAAGGAGGATTTGGACCCACCACCCCCACCAGAGTGTTTTTGTGGGCCTGATGAAGACTCATTTTTAGATTTGTCCCCACCCTTGTCTGAAGACTTACCATCCTTCTTTTTGTTGCCATCTTTGTCACCCCCTGTATGAACTTTTCTGTTCACTCTTGTTCTGACCCATTTGTCTGCCTTCTTTCCCAATTCTTAGGGAGAGGTCAGATCAGAGTCCACCAAGTACTGGTGCAACAAATCAGACACACAATTATTAAGAATATGCTCTCTCAGGATTAAGTTATACAGGCTGTCATAATCAGTAACTTTACTGCCATGTAACCACCCCTCCAAGGCCTTCACTGAATGGTCAATGAAATCAACCCAGTCTTGTGAAGACTCCTTTTTGGTCTCTCTGAACTTTATCCTGTACTGTTCAGTGGTTAAGCCATAACCATCCAGGAGTGCATTCTTAAGAACTTGGAAATTATTAGCATCATTTTCTTTCACAGTAAGGAGCCTATCCCTACCTTTTCCACTAAATGATAGCCATAGGATAGCAGCCCACTGCCTTTGAGGGACATCCTGTACAACACAGGCCCTCTCAAGTGCAGCAAACCACTTGTTAATGTCATCCCCCTCCTTATAAGGGGGAACTATCTTGTGCAGATTCCTGGAATCATGCTCTTTTGCAGGATGACTATGGGGAATACTGCTGCTGCCACCATGGGTATCTAAACCCAACTTCTGTCTTTCCTTCTCTAATTCAAAAGACTGTCTATCCAAATCCAGCTGTTGCTTTTTAAGCTTCAGTCTGGTTTGTTCCACCCTCAACTTATTGAGTTCCCTCTCTAACATTCTGTCATCAGGGTTGGTGGGAGGGACATTCCTAGAAACAGAGCTATGATGGGAATGAACAGAAGGAGACCTGTCCCTTACAGAAGCCACCCTAACAGCTTGGTTAACAGAAACATTACTACCAGTATGGTGAGAATAAATGCTTTTGCTATGATGTGAGACAACACTATTTATATGGTGTGGCTCATCATCATTACCATCTATGCTAGATTGTCTAGTAATGGGCAGGCTAGGAAGTTCTTTCCTGAATCTTTTCCTGGGGGAGTCCCTGAATCAGATTGAGAACTATTAGGTACTTTTTCAACAGATGAGGCACCTATGGCCTTATCCTGTTCTCTAAGCATGTTAAGTAACAGTTCCAAGGAAGGATTCTTCCCTACACTCAAACCTCTCTCTATACAGAGACTCCTTGCTCTTTTCCAGCTAAGGTTGTCATATGCAAGTTTGGACATATCAACATTTTGGCCTGTGCCAGACATTTTTAGAGAGAGTTAAAGTGATAGAAAAAGAGAAAAAAGTTTTCAGAACTTTTTGGAAAGACAGAAAAAAACTTTTTAAACTATTAAGAACTTTTTGAAAGTTTAGAAGAACTTTTCAGCACTTAGAAAAGAGTGAAAAGAGGAAATGCAAAACTTTTTGGCTATGTGTATATACACTGACCTTGTTTTGTATATTTTTCTCTTATGAAAAGTACACTGACAAGAGTGGTAAGTAGTCTCAAGCACTTATCCCACCACTGCACAACCAATGTAGGAGGCTGGACTGGCTTGTAGTGAGTACCAAGGGGTACTTGCACCTTGCACCAGGCCCAGTTATCCCTTATTAGTGTATAGGGTGTCTAGCAGCTTAGGCTGATAGATAATGGTAGCTTAGCAGAGCAGCTTAGGCTGAACTAGGAGACGTGTGAAGCTACTACAGTACCACTTAGTGTCCTATGCACAATATCATAAGAAAACACAATACACAGTTATACTAAAAATAAAGGTACTTTATTTTTATGACAATATGCCAAAGTATCTTAGAGTGTACCCTCAGTGAGAGGATAGGAAATATACACAAGATATATATACACAATAGCAAAAATATGCAGTATAGTCTTAGAAAACAGTGCAAACAATGTATAGTTACAATAGGATGCAATGGGGAAACATAGGGATAGGGGCAACACAAACCATATACTCCAAAAGTGGAATGCAAACCACGAATGGACCCCAAACCTATGTGACCTTGTAGAGGGTCGCTGGGACTATTAGAAAATAGTGAGAGTTAGAAAAATAACCCTCCCCAAGACCCTGAAAAGTGAGTGCAAAGTGCACTAAAGTTCCCCTAAGGACAAAGAAGTCGTGTTAGAGGAATAATGCAGCAAAGACACAAACCAGCAATGCAACAACTGTGGATTTCCAATCTAGGGTACCTGTGGAACAAGGGGACCAAGTCCAAAAGTCACAAGCAAGTCGGAGATGGGCAAATGCCCAGGAAATGCCAGCTGCGGGTGCAAAGAAGCTTCTACTGGACAGAAGAAGCTGAGGTTTCTGCAGTAACGAAAAGGGCTAGAGACTTCCCCTTTGGTGGACGGATCCCTCTCGCCGTGGAGAGTCGTGCAGAAGTTTTTACCCGCCAAAAGGATGCCAACAAGCCTTGCTAGTCACAAATCATGCATTTGGCGTTTTTGGACGCTGCTGGGGCCCAGGAGGGACCAGGAGGTCGTAAATTGGACCTGAAGAGAGAGGGGACGTCGAGCAAGACAAAGAGCCCTCACTGAAGCAGGTAGCTCCCAGGGAAGTGCCAGAAACAGGCACTACGAGGATGCGTGAAACGGTGCTCGCCGAAGTTGCACAAAGGAGTCCCACGTCGCCGGAGACCAACTTAGAAAGTCGTGCAATGCAGGTTAGAGTGCCGTGGACCCAGGCTTGGCTGTGCACAAAGGATTTCCGCCGGAAGTGCACAGGGGCCGGAGTAGCTGCAAAGTCGCGGTTCCCAGCAATGCAGCCCAGCGAGGTGAGGCAAGGACTTACCTCCACCAAACTTGGACTGAAGAGTCACTGGACTGTGGGGGTCACTTGGACAGAGTCGCTGGATTCGAGGGACCTCGCTCGTCGTGCTGAGAGGAGACCCAAGGGACCGGTAAAGCAGCTTTTTGGTGCCTGCGGTTGCAGGGGGAAGATTCCGTCGACCCACGGGAGATTTCTTCGGAGCTTCTGGTGCAGAGAGGAGGCAGACTACCCCCACAGCATGCACAAGCAGGAAAACAGTCGAGAAGGCGGCAGGATCAGCGTTACAGAGTTGCAGTAGTCGTCTTTGCTACTATGTTGCAGGTTTGCAGGCTTCCAGCGCGGTCAGCAGTCGTTTCCTTATCAGAAGGTGAAGAGAGAGATGCAGAGGAACTCGGATGAGCTCTTGCATTCGTTATCTAAAGTTTCCCCAGAGACAGAGACCCTAAATAGCCAGAAAAGAGGGTTTGGCTACCTAGGAGAGAGGATAGGCTACTAACACCTGAAGGAGCCTATCAGCAGGAGTCTCTGACGTCACCTGGTGGCACTGGCCACTCAGAGCAGTCCAGTGTGCCAGCAGCACCTCTGTTTCCAAGATGGCAGAGGTCTGGAGCACACTGGAGGAGCTCTGGACACCTCCCAGGGGAGGTGCAGGTCAGGGGAGTGGTCACTCCCCTTTCCTTTGTCCAGTTTCACGCCAGAGCAGGGGCTAAGGGGTCACTGAACCGGTGTAGACTGGCTTATGCAGAATTGGGCACATCTGTGCCCAAGAAAGCATTTCCAGAGGCTGGGGGAGGCTACTCCTCCCCTGCCTTCACACCATTTTCCAAAGGGAGAGGGTGTCACACCCTCTCTCAGAGGAAGTTCTTTGTTCTGCCATCGTGGGCCAGGCCTGGCTGGACCCCAGGAGGGCAGATGCCTGTCTGAGGGGTTGGCAGCAGCAGCAGCTGCAGTGAAACCCCAGGAAGGGCAGTTTGGCAGTACCAGGGTCTGTGCTACAGACCACTGGGATCATGGGATTGTGCCAACTATGCCAGGATGGCATAGAGGGGGCAATTCCATGATCATAGACATGTTACATGGCCATATTCGGAGTTACCATTGTGAAGCTACATACAGGGAGTGCAGAATTATTAGGCAAATGAGTATTTTGACCACATCATCCTCATTATGCATGTTGTCTTACTCCAAGCTGTATAGGCTTGAAAGCCTACTACCAATTAAGCATATTAGGTGATGTGCATCTCTGTAATGAGAAGGGGTGTGGTCTAATGACATCAACACCCTATATCAGGTGTGCATAATTATTAGGCAACTTCCTTTCCTTTGGCAAAATGGGTCAAAAGAAGGACTTGACAGGCTCAGAAAAGTCAAAAATAGTGAGATATCTTGCAGAGGGATGCAGCACTCTTAAAATTGCAAAGCTTCTGAAGCGTGATCATCGAACAATCAAGCGTTTCATTCAAAATAGTCAACAGGGTCGCAAGAAGCGTGTGGAAAAACCAAGGCGCAAAATAACTGCCCATGAACTGTGAAAAGTCAAGCGTGCAGCTGCCACGATGCCACTTGCCACCAGTTTGGCCATATTTCAGAGCTGCAACATCACTGGAGTGCCCAAAAGCACAAGGTGTGCAATACTCAGAGACATGGCCAAGGTAAGAAAGGCTGAAAGACGACCACCACTGAACAAGACACACAAGCTGAAACGTCAAGACTGGGCCAAGAAATATCTCAAGACTGATTTTTCTAAGGTTTTATGGACTGATGAAATGAGAGTGAGTCTTGATGGGCCAGATGGATGGGCCCGTGGCTGGATTGGTAAAGGGCAGAGAGCTCCAGTCCGACTCAGACGCCAGCAAGGTGGAGGTCGAGTACTGGTTTGGGCTGGTATCATCAAAGATGAGCTTGTGGGGCCTTTTCGGGTTGAGGATGGAGTCAAGCTCAACTCCCAGTCCTACTGCCAGTTCCTGGAAGACACCTTCTTCAAGCAGTGGTACAGGAAGAAGTCTGCATCCTTCAAGAAAAACATGATTTTCATGCAGGACAATGCTCCATCACACGCGTCCAAGTACTCCACAGCGTGGCTGGCAAGAAAGGGTATAAAAGAAGGAAATCTAATGACATGGCCTCCTTGTTCACCTGATCTGAACCCCATTGAGAACCTGTGCTCCATCATCAAATGTGAGATTTACAAGGAGGGAAAACAGTACACCTCTCTGAACAGTGTCTGGGAGGCTGTGGTTGCTGCTGCACGCAATGTTGATGGTGAACAGATCAAAAAACTGACAGCATCCATGGATGGCAGGCTTTTGAGTGTCCTTGCAAAGAAAGGTGGCTATATTGGTCACTGATTTGTTTTTGTTTTGTTTTTGAATGTCAGAAATGTATATTTGTGAATGTTGAGATGTTATATTGGTTTCACTGGTAATAATAAATAATTGAAATGGGTATATATATTTTTTTTGTTAAGTTGCCTAATAATTATGCACAGTAATAGTCACCTGCACACACAGATATCCCCCTAACATAGCTAAAACTAAAAACAAACTAAAAACTACTTCCAAAAATATTCAGCTTTGATATTAATGAGTTTTTTGGGTTCATTGAGAACATGGTTGTTGTTCAATAATAAAATTAATCCTCAAAAATACAACTTGCCTAATAATTCTGCACTCCCTGTATAGGTAGTGACCTATATGTAGTGCACGCGTGTAATGGTGTCCCCGCACTCACAAAGTTCAGGGAATTGGCTCTGAACAATGTGGGGGCACCTTGGCTAGTGCCAGGGTGCCCTCACACTAAGTAACTTTGCACCTAACCTTTACCAGGTAAAGGTTAGACATATAGGTGACTTATAAGTTACTTAAGTGCAGTGTAAAATGGCTGTGAAATAACGTGGACGTTATTTCACTCAGGCTGCAGTGGCAGGCCTGTGTAAGAATTGTCAGAGCTCCCTATGGGTGGCAAAAGAAATGCTGCAGCCCATAGGGATCTCCTGGAACCCCAATACCCTGGGTACCTCAGTACCATATACTAGGGAATTATAAGGGTGTTCCAGTAAGCCAATGTAAATTGGTAAAAGTGGTCACTAGCCTGTTAGTGACAATTTGGAAAGAAATGAGAGAGCATAACCACTGAGGTTCTGATTAGCAGAGCCTCAGTGAGACAGTTAGTCACTACACAGGTAACACATTCAGGCACACTTATGAGCACTGGGGCCCTGGGTTACCAGGGTCCCAGTGACACATACAACTAAAACAACATATATACAGTGAAAAATGGGGGTAACATGCCAGGCAAGATGGTACTTTCCTACAAGGAGGGCACAAAGTAGAGCACTAAGATATTCAAGATTCTGCTTGATCACTCTGCTCACTGCCAGAGACTCAAAAAGAGTAATTTGAGGTGGCACGGAGCCTGTCCTGGGTAGATTGTGGATTGTCAACAAGAGGCGTCTGATTATGCATGCCCTCGATATTTCTTGTTGACTGAATTAAGGAGGCTATCTGTTTTGCTTGTGACTTCTCACCATTACCTGCCACCATATCAGACTTTGCGAGGGAAGGTAATGTGTTCCCACTTGCCTCTTGTGAATATTATGTTGAGCTTCTGCTGATGAAGGGATATTGTGATAAACCTACCTTCTAAGGGAATCGTTGAGGGAATCATTGTCAGGGCAGTTGCATTCAATTTTATCGGCAGTGATCTCCTCCTGTCTAGTCATTACGCCAGTTTCAGTTCTGAGTGAGTTGGATCCAAAGATCTCCTCCCAATATTATGCCAGGGCCTTCTTGAATCACTCTGTGATTGTTTTAAAATTCCCCCTTTTCCATTCAAGAGAAACCAGGAGATGGGCAAGGGATAAAATATTGCTTGGCCGCAAATTGTATGTTTGGTCCCTGTCAACATAGATTAAACATTTTTTTTCTATCAATGCCCATCCTGCAGAAGGTGCTATAGTTTTGGAGGCATTTAAGGCCACAATTTGGGGGTCTATGATTTCCATCTCGGCCATTCAAAAGAAGAAAGACAAAGAAAAGCAGGACAACTTACAGAAAGTGTCAGATGAGGCATAACGTACGGCTCTGGGGAAGGACATTCTTAATAGCTGTGTCATGAGAAAATTGGTAATTTCCAGGTCTGGCTGGCCAAGGCAAAAATTAACGAAAACCTGATGACGTGTGCAAAAAGACCCCACTACTGGAGGAATAGAAAGGAACAACAAAAGAAAGGGCAAATATTTTTGGACTACTATGACTCTTTATATAAAAGAGAAATCGTAACATAGGACCCTGTCCTAGTGGAACAATGGTTACAGGAAGTGCGCCTCCCAGAGTTAAGTGGCGAAGCGGCTGCCCTTTTAACGCATCCAATCAGCCTTTCGGAGATAAACAGGGTTATAAAAAAGCTGTCCAGGTCAAAAGCCCCAGAGGAAGATGGCATTGAGGCAGTTTTATAAATGGGTTTGCCCTCTATTAGAAGCCCCTCTTTCCAAGTTGTTTAGTTCCATCTTACTCGGGGGCCCCATCCCACCTCCTTTCAAAATGGAGTTTTAGTAAATGTTTACAAAAAGGTTAAATAATCGCATTAGTGTGGTGATAGAATCACTGATTCATCACGACCAAAGTGATTTTATTAAGGGATATTTGGAGGTATGAGCTCAGGAATCTGGCATGGTTGCCCAGATCTGCCAGTGTAAATTATGCCTTATCCAAAACAACAGATTTTTGGGGTCCTGTCTTAGTACAATCAGCATTAAAAAAAACAGGAAACCTGAGAACGCCATTGAACACAAAGGAGTGGGTAAGGGTCAATAATGGCCTCTATTGCTTCCATATTCTAACAATTGTTTTTGTTCCTCTCCCATTTTAATTTTGAACATTCCACCCTCAATCTATAGAATGTTCTAACTGCATTATAACCCGTCTGCCTCAGGTTCTATTGATTATTAAAGGCCCTGTCCCTAGTCATAGGAAATCGCCTGAAGCTGGGGCCTGTAACTCAGGTTCAGTGAAATGTAATGCTGTATAATTGCAGTCACGTTACTCTCTTTATTAACCTGAGAGATAATATGTACTATTTAGCCGCGTTTATTGATCTAGTATATACTGATAATGATAATATCCCCATGGACGAGGTTCTGCTGTCTGCAGAGAAGGCTTTCGAGCTTGTGAACTGGGATTTTTTGTTTAAAATCTTGGTGAAATGTAATTTCCTGTCACAGCTCACAAGGGCTAAAACAAAGCTGTATGAAAATACTTCGGCTCAATTTATAATAAACAATCAAATTGTGGGGACAGTCTAGTGGAGGGACTGTCTAGGTCTACCCTCCACAGCCCACTTTAATTACCTTATTTATAGAACCCTTGGCCCAATATATTTGTTTGCATAATGGTATTCACCCTCTTTTATCAGGTGCTGCAAAAATAAAGTTATATGCAGACGATTTTGCCTTCTAATTACTCCCTGAGAGGGAGAAATTTGAGACAGTTTTGCAAGCAGTTTGGAGATATACAAGGTTGGGGATTATACAATTAGCAAATCCAAGACTGAATCAATTTTGTTCAACACCTCAACTGATATGTTACCCCCGGATATCATGCAAAATTATAATGCATATCCTAAAAGATAATTAGGAATATTTCACTCTAATACAATTTTAGACAGTTATGGCTTACATTTTGCCCCATTACCATGAAAAATTAATTCTCTTTTAGCTATTTGGAAATCCCTTCTTATCTCCGTGAGTGATTGGTCAGACATCGCCAATCAAAATGTCAAGTCTACCTTTTATATTATTTAATTTAATAAATGTCTCCTGTAAGCAGGAAGCAGGGTTTTTCATCAAGCTGGAGAGCAGTTTTCACCAATTTATGTGGGGCAATAAATCTCCCAGAAACAGTCTAAAAATACTTCAATTCCCTAAGAGGGAGGGAGTCTTGGCACTCTCATGCCTCAGAACCTATCATTTTGCTTCCATTGTTGTGCAGTTGCGCTATTTCTCCATACATCGGTCTTGGGGCCGTATTTATAGAAAAGTGACGCTCCTTTGGCGCTAAGCACAGCACCGTATTTACAAGGTGGCGTTTAGCCACTTTTTGTGGTTTAGCATTTTGCAGCACGCATAGAAAGAGAAAAATGCCAGAAATTATTCTTTATGTGCGGGAATGTGTCCCTTCCTGCACATAAACAATTATTTGAACATGACGCTTTGGGACTTCTGTGTGCGTTGCATTGAGCAGCACACACAGAAGTGCCAAAGTCCAATTAGTGATTGTTTATTTACAGGAAGGGATATTGTGCGATTAGTGCAGAATCATAGGATGTTGGGCATACGCCAAGGCTAGAACCTGGGGCCAGATGTAAGAAGCGTTTTGCATGGCACAAACTGTGAAAATCACAGTTTGTGCCATGCAACACGCACATTCCGATGCACAATCCCATTTTGCGAGTCGGTTCCAACTCGCAAAATGGTAATACGACTCGCAAATAGGAAGGGGTGTTCCCTTCCTACTTGCGACTCGCACCGTAATGCAGAATTGCTTTGTGACCGCGAAAGCGGTCGCAAAGCAATTCGCAGTTAGCGCCCACATGAAGTGGGCGCTAACTCATTCGCAAAAGGGAAGGGGCCCCTATGGGACCCCTTCACCTTTGTGAATGTCTCAAAAAATGTTTTTTCAGAGCAGACAGTGGTCCAATGGACCACTGCCTACTTTGAAAAAACTAAACCAAATGGTTTCATTTTTTTTTTGTATTGCAATTCATTTTTCTTTAAGGAAATCGAGCTGCAATACAAAAAAAAAAAAACTGCTTTATTGAAAAAGCAGTCACAGACATGGAGGTTTGCTTTCTCCACTAGGCCACCATCCCTATGAGAGCAGGGAATCACAAGGGGGTTGCAAATTGCGACCCACCTCATTAATAAAAATGCAGTGGGTCCTTGCGACCCACTTGCGATTTGCAGAAGGTGTCTGAGACACCATTCTGCATACGATTTTGCGAATCGGAAATTGCGAGTTGCACTGACTCGCAGATTCCGATTCGCAAAATCCTTTCTTGCTACATCTGGCCCCTCGTTCCCCAGTTACACCGTCGGTAGCTCCTGCCGTTACACCAAATACTCGGCTCTGTGATGAGAGTGTTTCCACCTAGGAGAAATGAGGAGGGGAAGCAGAGCCTGACATGCCATAGCCTTCTCTGTTAATCTCCTGCCTGGAAAAGGTTAAGGCTGAGGCAGTCAGACTTGTGACATGTGACAGTGCCCCAGTCTTCAGCCTTTTTTAGTCCACCGTCTTGGGTGGAGTTCCCTGTCGTGTGACGTGTAGATCGCTGATCAAATGACACAAAAGTGAATCACAGTGGATCATCACTCGAAGAACAGGTCTTATTAACTAACAATCACATTTAAAAAATGCTGGCTTGGCAAACAGATGGCATTTAGTAATCCTCAAGTGGGTGCGTTTAGGAGAATTTCTTTGAGTTTCTTGACAATCAATTGTGAAAACAGTTTTTTAATTTTGGTCTTTAAATTTATGTCAGTTATGAGATTATTAACTTCTTTGTGGCTGCACAAGTTATTGCATTTGAATCATCATTGTGGCAACACGGAGTTGACAACACTCATCATAATAATCCCACACCACCCAACTGCCAGAAAGGATTACGCACCGTGCTCTCATCAGTATATAAAATAACACAATTAGAAATACTGCAGAGCAGAGCCTACAGGCAATATCTCAAGAGAGGGGAGCACAAGGTCCACTAGAAATAAAAAAAATAATGGTCAATAGAAAAGAAGTGATGGTGTGGCCCATCTGGGCATCGAGCAATGCCCTACTCTGTAATGGCCCCAGCAATATTTCTGCCCCCCCCTCCCACCCTAGAAGGGGGAGATAGAAAGTCTAGAAGATACCTGGAAAAATTATTTAAAAAAAGAAGAGATGGAGTAGCCAGCTTAGGAATTGGGCCATGCCCTCACATCAGAATGGGACCAGAGGTCTTTCTTGCATCCCACAGCAAATTAAGGATCTACTCATAAGCACAAAATGAGAATTCTTACTATATATGAGTAATCCACCTTACAAGATGGCAGGATTATTAGAAAAAGGAGGGGGGACCTGCCCGTCCTGACATCAGACCATACGCCCCTCCTAAAACCCTAACAGTCTTACTGCCAGGCTGGTGCCTACACCATCTCTATCAACATGGTGAACAAGAGTAAATATGAATTCTCTTGAGTATAGTTTTGACATATAGGCCAGCAGAGAAGAGTTAAATTAAAATTTACTCTTGCTTGCCATAGTGAACATGGGCACTATTCAGACTCTGAGTCAGTCACAACCATGGCAGCTCTACTAACTCAATTTCTGAAATCTAAGGACCGGGAAGAATCTAGGGTAGTCTGTCTTCCACATTTTCCTAATCAGTATGCCCTGAAACTTTGTGAAAATTCATGACTGTTCCTCACATTTCTGTGTGAGGAAGTTCTGGAATCTGTTAAGATCCTCAAACTTCCTACGACACAGTTTTTGCACTATCCTCCAGATAAAAACCATACATCAATTATGTGGATTGATAATTCCTGTGGCAGAAAAAGACACAAAATGCATTTTGTAGACTTAAAATTTTCATCTTGTGAAAATGACACATTTTGGTTATGTAGATAATTTGGGCCCCATCTCAGCCACAGCCCCGGCCAGCCTACCAAACTAAGACGTGTCAGAAAAGTAGACACCCAAGGGAGTCTAGAGTAACACCCATGGTTCCCTCTATGTGTATTCCGCAGAATGTCTTGCAAACTGTAACTGAAATCACACATTTTGCTCACATTTCTGTGAGGAAATGTTCCAGAATTTATAGGATTCTAATAAATTCTACCAACCAGCATTCCAACACTTCACCTGGGAAAAACAGTACCCCACTTGTCAATTGACGACAGCTCCGACCATATGAATTCAATGTAATCTTTGCATGGTCCCTGAATTGGTCCACTCTTGTTGTGGTCAATAGACCTAGCCACACAAGAGGTTACCACATGATATGGATCACATCAAAAGAAGACTAAAGTGGGGGGGGGAAACAACCGAGAATAAAATTTCAAAACAAGATAGCAAACAAAAAAAGGCCAGTCCAAACTGTAGAATTACAAAGGGATGCAGGAGCAGTCTGTCACATTACAATGAACTCAACAAATGATCAGGGTGCCAAAAGACTAACTGTTGAAACCTATGAGGTATTGTTATGACAACAGGCCTGTGAATACAAATGAAGCAAATGGAATACCCTAGCTCCAGTACAATGATCGTCTAGAACTTTTAAGCCGTGAAGAAGTCCTACGGTAATGACAATCATTGGCTTTCTGTTTTGAATATTCTCTTTGGCTGCAATCAAATGGATTTTTTATAAGAAGAATTGATTATAAACTACATTCAGGATCATCTGTTGTTTTCTTCTAATTACAATGAAGGGTGGACATTGATCCATGTCGTGGTCATAAACACACTATGGACACTTACATGTATCAAGAGTGCTAACCAATATTTTATATTGCCTATGGTTAGGGCTTGTTCCTTAACAGAGGGTTTACAACTGCTGATCCCTCTTACTCATGCACCTGTTTCACATGTTACTATGTACTCTTCTCTTTTGGTTATGACAGTAGAGGGCAGTGGCAGGTGTGTTTTTCTTTTGCCTTACCCCAGCCATCAATTGTAAATCATTTACTGGTTCGAACTGTGTAGTATTTAGCAATGCTGTGCTGTGCAATGGTGGCTAGTAATTTGAGCACACAGGGGACAGACTGTGGGCCACACTCGCACATACATACATACTCACATACTCACGTTCGCCCATCTACATGCACAATCACTCACCCCAATAAATTCACAAGCAAGCACACATACACCCACAACTCATAAGCACATACACATACACACATTCACAGTATGTATACTTAATACACATGCATTCAAGCATACACACACCCATGTACCAAACATTACAAAAAAATAAAAACTTATCAGGCTGCAGCAGTGATCTCGGGTGGCAGGAGGGAAGCATCTAAGATTTCTAGAAGGCTGGGATTGCTATCTTTTCTTATTGGTTGACACAAGGTCAGCCAATGAAAGGAGACATCACCTCCTTACTCATCATAGAGTGGGATGAGGACAGTGAGAGTTGCTGACCCCGCCTCACTCCGTGACAAGGTATCACTGATGGACACTCAGTCCTGGGCACTTCAGGGCTTAAAACTGAAGTGCCCAGCTCCATGTCTACCTATGATGCACCCCCTATGCATGAAGGATGGGACCTCCAAGCACTGTCAGGCTGAGGTCACACCCATGGGCTGTGAAATCCTCAGCCCAGCAAAGTTCAGATGAGGCAGCCATGTGCCTGCACATTTAGAGCATGTACATCTCCTGGCTGTCTGACTTGAATATGAAGAGTGTCTGCCAGCCTGATCTTTGCTCAGCCTGACCTGTTGGTTGATTGTTTAGTGCTTAGCTCAGGTCCCTTCACACTTCTGCCCTGGGAATCCTGTGACTGCTCACTCTTGTGACCCCGAGAGTCAGATGTGGAAGGGATGTACTAGGTCCACTTGCAGAGTTATACTCGGAAGGATGCTGGGATATATGTTGCAACTGACCTCTACCATCACGGTTGAGGTCTATTGGTGCCTTTTTGTCCTGTGCCTTCCACCCATCCCCCCCAAAAAAAATGACAATGAACTGGCTCTGACAGCCAGGTACAAAATGTATGTAATCCATCCCATAAAGAGATTCTTGCTCAGTGAATATTTGCATGTAACTTACCCAGAGAGGTGCATGCACAGATTTTTACTATCATAAGCAGAAAGATTTTGAAGAGCTGTGGAAAATGTATCCTCTTTGCATCTCTTGACTTCCCGAAATCAAATCAAGGAGGACTTGCTTATCAAACTATTATGTATATTTTAAAGTATTCGGAATTGTTCTCTAAATTCTTCTGTTTGTCTTCTTTGGGATACATTATAGCAAACCTTGCTAGTGATAAAATAAGCAGTAACGTTTTGGAAATCTCCTCAAATGCGGAAATGATAAAGCATGTAAACGCATTCTACCCTTCCAACATACATTTTGAGCAACTGCAATGTAAATTCATATTTTTATATGATAGGGAGAGACGCTCATTATTTCCATGATAAGTTCATGTGAGTTTTTTCATTTTTAAATTACTGCTAAAGTACTGCCCTGTAGGCTCAATAGTTAGCAGAACATTTTTTATGTATTTCTGTTCTACTTCACACTCTTGACATGACTATTTAATCTTCTTGTAGATCTGCAGAATCCTTTCTGAAGAGTGGTTTTGCAGAAGAAAAATGTTCGCTCACTTCCAATAACTCATCCGCAGTCGCCTGATGGTTTAATTAGACAATGAATAACTCTCGGTTGACAAATAAGTGTCTGAGTTTTAATTAAATAGAATTGGTAATAATGAGAAGGTGGCACGCAAAGCGTGACAGGCACTCTACTTCAAGGAGAATGCTGGAGCCTTGATGTTATGGCTGTAAGGTCATCCAGGAGCTCCCATCGGTGCAGCAGATGCAGTGGCACCGGGGCCCATAGGCAAGAGGTGCCCCAAAACCTTTCTTATGGCTATATTTTATAATACTAACTGCAGCCGGGGGACTATTTCTTTCCTTGCATTAGGTCCCATGACACACTGGCTTCACTACTGAGGTCAACATTCTCATTTCTCTTTAATGATAGAGAGCAGGTCACAACACATTTATCCCAGCTCCAGAAGAGATGGGCACCCAGGGAGCAAACTGTTGATGAGGTCAAGTGCCTAACTAGGGTACCAACTCCATGGACACCCAACAGCACAAAGACAGTTTTAGGTTCCATCTCTGTCCACCTCAGACACAAAGAGGCCTACAACATACCAAAGGTAACTGATTCCAGGAACCTCTGTCGAAAGCTGTATCATAACAAAAATATACATCAGCAGGCCCAGAAGCAATTCTCACACCACATAAATCTCAACTGTGGGCGGCACGTGTCAACATCCTCAAATGCAGCTTGGAACAGGCCTTAAAGCATCCAGCCCTCATCCAAGGATGTATGGGGTACAATAGGACCTGCACCCAATAAGTCCAAAATGAATTAAGCCATTAACAAAGCAAACACAGAAATGCCCTTTAATCAAGCAAATCAATCTTAGGTATCTTCATTCTACTACATACAAATCCACAATTCTACAAACTAGCAATCCTTTTGTGCCATTGATCATACCACCCTTAATCTCCGAGGTACCAGAATTCTTGTACTAACAAATCATCAGCCTTCACAACTCAAGAAAAAGTGTCCCACTTAAAAACTCCATATTGTAACAAGCTTTTTTACAGCACCGTATACTATCAACTCTACCATTTACATCATCCCCTGTTTCCTAAACCCTTGATGGACTAGTTCGAAAAGTCACAGAAAACACCCAAAATTACCTAAAATGTTAATAGGCAAATTTGAATATTGGGAAGGACTGTTGAAAAACTTTTGAAGTGGAGGAGTAAAAGCACTCCAATAAACTATTGCCTGCTAGTGACTATTTTTCCCAGCAGGGAGACCCTGAAACATTGTGTCTCTGTTGAGCAATCAGACAACGTCACCACTGTTGGTGCTGGAACTGCCTCGCTGAAGTATTTTTAGAATGAACAAAGCAAGAGTTTTTTCAAACATTTCCCATTCAACGAAGTACCTGCATTGTGCCCAGTAAGAGGCCTGGGTGGGCCATACAAAGAAGGTTCAGCGAACTTCTCCCTTTTTTACGTAGATAGTTCAATGAGTATTATAAGATATTAACAAAAAAGCCCTGAGGTGAGACCTTCAAACATTCACAGACTGCAGTTGTGCAGGCGCAAATACTGACGATGTGGAACTTCTCCTCCATTGGGTAAAATGATGACTTTGTAGCGTATAGACAGAGAGGCAAGTCTTCCAAACCAGGAAGCTAACTCTTCTGATCAAGACTCAAAGAGCCCAGTTCTCCATCATTTGGAATATGTCTGTGTTTAAAGTATGGTCTGGAATTGTTTTCGTCCCTGTCTGGCAGATTGTGTTGTACTGTACCTAATGGAACAATGCCAAGACTCATTTGCATACGTCTGGCCGTTGGCTAGAGCAGCATGGTGGAAAAAACATAGGACTGGACTATGAGCGATGCAATCACTAGAGGTGAGCTCATTTCAAACATCTGACCCATCATTTTGGTTGAATTGTCAAAGTAAATCTAAAGTAAGACATCTTCAATGGGAAAATGTGCTAACCTATTTGCCCTTGGGCATGGTCTTGGCTAGCTGGAGTCTTGCAGGTGGCCACTGTCGTTTCATAGAGACGTCATGTAACATTTTCACAACTTTAACTTTCAAAGGTTCCATGTTGGCGATTATCGTAATGATCATGTTTGGTATAATGTTTGAAGGTTACTTTAGGCCATGGATATTACTTTTCTTACCTTTTTAAACTTTGCACTGACTTTGGTACATCTTGCTTGGATAACATGGACAGTGTTTAGTATTGTTATTAGATAACAAGGTGCAATTCATTTTTTTTTTTTATTCTCTTTAAATAGTTTAACTCTATAATTTTCTTGTTTCATTGGATAATCTGGATTTTGATTATTCTTTCTTCTTTTTTGTAGTGATGGTTTGCCCTTAAGCTGTAGTAGAAGTGGAATGGATTCTTGTGGAGCAAACATTTGAAAGAGATGTCACATATTTGGCTAGATGAATCCTACCACGTATTCGAAGTTCGGTAGGTTTGCATGCTAAATCTACCCCAGATGGCTTTTTAGGCAGAATTATTTGCACAAACAGATTGGGAAGTTTTTTTGCATAAAGGAGCATGATTTATTTTTGCAAATTTCTTATTTAAGAAGGTGATGGCATTAGTCAAACTCCTGGGGTTATAAAGTATTTCACATACCATGAACACTTCTGCCTCCTCACAATTCATATGCCCACCCTCTAACGTTGTGCTCACCCAAAATATTTAGGAAAACTGAGATGCATTCCTTAAATTAGATATATATGTATCTGTAGAATTGCTCCTCCCAATGTTCCACTGGCCATAGGCTACGGCGGTACGTGTACAGGCGTACGGGCGGGAAACCTATGCATTCTCCAGACACACCCATCCACAGAGTTTAGGAAGACAAATCACGCCAACACAAGTAGCTGGTGAACGCTGGTGTAGTTCGTTTGTGACATAACACTTCAGCTGCCAGGACAATGCTGTTTGCACAGAAAAAGAACAGTGCTTGCTCTTTTTGTGCTGTTCTTGGGCCTAAAAGTGGAAATAAAAAAGGGTAGATTAAATTTGTGAGAATCTTCTCAAACAGCCATTTTGCGAAGAAAGATTTTGCCAAATTAATTGTGATTAGAAGAAAACTAAGGAAAAACGGCTTTTGTGTAACGAAATTGGCAAACCCTTTTACCCAAAAATATCCCTAAATGGTTCTTTGCAGAGCATTTCTTTGCCTACATAATCCATTTGGCACTTTAACTTTTATTACAAAAGATAAGAAATGTTTTTTTTTTTTTTTTGCTTTAAGGATTCTAACACTGACATCCGTTCTTAATTTTGAATGCAATCTATGCTATGGCATTCAATAGTGATGCAAGGTGCCTCCCAAGTGCATTTTGTGTAATCCGTTGAATTTTGCATATTTTCTGCATATCATACAAGGGAAAAATCTTTACAATTTAGCCCACCGAATAAATTTCTATGTTATCTAGTATACAAATACGCCACAAATTACAATAAGTTTGCATTTTCTTCAAAAAAAATTCAGACGTTATAAATGCAAAGCACTACAACTTCACACTTCCACTATTTATCTTCGCGTATATAGGGTAAGTTAGAAGAAGAAACACACTTCTGAAATAAGGAGCTTTAAATCTATATAACTCCAGAGAATTGCAATTTTTGAACTTACCAATTGCTCTTCTTTTATGATATGCCAGAAAATAATCTCTTAGGGAAATTCAACGCTATATTCTAATCTATGGTGTTTTCACTGGGGTTAGGTAACCATTTTAATAACCCAATCCAGAACAGTCATTTCAAGGTCCTTTAGGGCATAAAACAATAAGGCGAATATATGGAGGTTCCTATCTAAAGATTGGATCATGGCTTTTCCATTTTCATGCAGGCTGATGTGTAGCTCAGATATTTAAGTAATAGGAGATAGTATTTTCCACTTAGGAATTTTTGTGTTCATAGAGACTAATAAAAGCAAGCATTGGCAAAGCCAGTAGTTCTAATCTTGGGGATCTACATGCTTCATCAATGACTTCTAGCCAAGCTGTACAGCACTGACAAGATGCTGTGCAGCATAGTAAAAAAGCTGAAAAAAGGTGCAATGACACGGACCACAGGCCCACAGCCATGTCTAGAAAATTATACGGTGTCACTTTTTTTTATTTCCCAATCCAAAATGGATACTTTTAAGGTGGACAGACTGACAACAATGTTTTGTCTGGTCCTATGCCCCTCCCCCAAACTAAATTAAATATTTAAAGAACACTATTGAAGAGGGCAGCAATGGGGTCCTCAGGGTGGGAGAGGGAAGCAACAGATAGTTGGAGTGAGTAGGGGGAAGCAGCGACGATTGGGTGAGTGGAAGAGGGAAGCATGGAAACCAGGACAATGAGGGGTGGGGAGCAGCACTGGAGAGAGAAGCACATCAGCCTGAAAGCAGTATGAGGGAGAAGCACACAATGGCAAGTGCAACATGGAGGGGGGGTGGAAGCAGCACACTGATGAGAGAGCAACACAGAGTGCAGTGGAGAAGGTGTACACAAGGGAGATAGCTGGAAAACATTTGCACTCTCATGGAATGCTGCCCCAAAAAAGTAGAGTCTGAAATGTAAGCAGTGGAAGGACACAACCAATGATGCTATGTTCCTGTGGAGGAACAAACAAAAGAAGAGGACGGAAATCACACACACGCAAAGCAATAAAAAGAAGCAAACTGGTTGGCAATAAAATCAACCAATAGTAAGCAGTTGGCAGGGTCTACGCCCACTTGCACCCAGACAGCTTGTGCTGTCTTGTAGACGAAATCAAAAAAGCTGCAATAGCCATCCCTGAGGGTATGCCCTTAGTATAAAAAAAAGCAAACAAAATAACAAAATACTATTTAAACAAGCACATTCTGAAACTGAGGCAGTTGTTACCGATTACGGTTTCTGTTTTGGGAGTGAGGGTTTGGTGCTTGTGGTTTTGAAGTAGTGCTATCTGCATTCTGCAGTCTGGTGTGACATGAAGCTCTCTTTGTTTTAGGTTAGTGACTTTAATAAGATCACACAACATATGTGTAGGCTATTGAAGCTTGAGAAACAGATTCAGTATGTGACAACTCTGGTATGCAGCAATAAAATGGCATTAAATACAAAGTAATATTGAGACGATAAGACATCACATTAGGTATAAAAGGTGTCCATCAGTAAGACCACATTTGGGTTACAATAAATTGAAGTGTAAAATCATAGACAGCAGGAAGTTTGATAACCACCTAGGTGAACAAATCACAGTGATGTACAATATTAAGTTTAGGTGAAAGATCATCTTTGTGTAAAGCAAGAAGCATTGGGACATCAGCTTTAGGAACAAAAGTCAAATGTAGCTGCAAAATAACATTTAGATGCAAAGTCACCATGAAAACTGTACAGCAGTATGTTGTCTGCATTTAGGACAAAAACACCCCTAGCTGCAAAATCTCTTTCGGTGCAACATGAACAGGAGTATGGAAAGAATTGAGGGCAGCAGTAAATTTCAATACAGTGGCAATCGAGAATGAGTATCTTCTAACTGATGTGGTGAAAGTGAAATGATTTCTCTAAGTGCTTTCGCCTTTGGAGAAAAAAAGAAAAATGCACTGCAAATACTCTTTTGCCTCACATGTGAAATGTACAACAGTATGTTTCTGTACTCATTAATGGTTACACGTGTGAGTGCATTTTGTACACTGTGTGAGTTTCAGGCTCCAATGAATATGTGGGGGACCAGATTTATCATTTTGCGTTGCCCTTGCACCAAGGCAATGCAGCATTTTACAAACTTAAATTCGGATTTACCAAGCAAAGCAAGGACAACCTGTGTGGCTTGGTAAATCTGGTGTTATGCATGACAGTGCAAGTCTCTACCTTGCTTTACACTGCATGGTGGGGATGTTCCATGAGCAGAGTGTGGGTGTTGCCACACAACCACCCATGTATTCTGGAGTATTGCCAGATTTACCAATACAGGTAAAGGTGCAATGTGAAGAAATACCTTTATTTCAACTCGTCTTTTCCCTTTTCTAAGACTGCAGCACACTTGCAACGAGTAAAATGCCTCTGAGGATTGATTTTGTGCAGGTAGGGCCTTCTTCATGCACAAAACCAATCCTGCCTTGCAGCATGGTGCAAGGGAAGCTACTTTGCACATGGCACCACATTGTGGCCTAGCACAAGAGGAGAACAGGAATGATCCATATAATGTTAAATATGGCACAAGACTGCCCCCTTCCTTCTAACATCGCAGCTCAGTAAGGTATTTCGCTGTACCAGTTGCATGAAACCTTGATAAATCTCCCGCAGGTATTTTTGTGACTTTAAAAAAGCTTAAAAATGTATTCCAAACGTGAGGCTTGATTTCTATTAAAAAAAAGTTGAGAATGTACTCCAATATGCTGAAAGCTGGATTTGGAGCAAATGTATGATTTTGTGATACTTAAAAACTTTTTTCAGTTCGGGAGTACATCTAGGGAGCTACGACTGTAGCACCTTCCCAGTCGGACTATTATGCATGTGCACACGTGCAAATGTAAAACGTACATGTACTATTGTATAAATGTACCACAAAAATACCTTAAGTGCTTTTTCTTTCTTTCTCCAGGGGGAAAACTTATTTTCCCTAATTGAGAAACTCCTCCCCTTCAGTCGCACTAATTTTAGAGCTGTTACCTTCATTTTTACTCTGAATGGGGACTTCTTTCTGTATCGTACAAAATTAAATCTCAGACTGTATCCGTGATGGGAATGCGCCTTCCAAAATTTATGAACGCCTCATAGTTTGGGTGCGTTCCTGTTGTTAAGAAAGCACCACGCTCTCCCAGGAATTCCCACAATCTTTCCCTCCGAGTTCACAAATACACATGCGCAATTGCATCATATCAGCGTACATTTATAGTAAGCGAAAACAACTGTGAGTTTCTCCTCGGAAATTAAAGTATTTAAGAACAGAAGTACATCTTCGTCTCGCAAACTCTTTTTTGAATCAGGGCATGGCTTAGGCTATTGGCTGGCATTTTTGCCTTTTAATCAAATAGATTTTGAATCAGCTCTGCTTGACAAATAATGCACCAGCTTTGCTGGCTTTTCCAAACAACTGCCTAGTCAGAAAACCTCGACACTTGCCAATACTGATCCAACTCAAAAAGCGCTGCTGGTGTGAAAGGCACTTGTCTCTCAAAATAATACATTTATTTATTATGATATTGAATGTGACAGTTTGTGTGGCTTTTACTGAGGTGACAAAGAGATTACCTTGAAAGTTGATACCGCTCGACTGTATCGCGGTAATAAGGATGAATGATTAGGTCACCCTAGTCGAGTTTTTAAATTATGACCTGCACATCGCACACGTTTGTCAGAAGAGAGCGCTTAAAACGTGTTGCTGACTCTCCATTTAATCCCTGCACATTTCTATATGGATCACTGAAAACGGGCATGTAATTGCGAGACTTGATAGACAGTTCGCTAACTTGCTTGCCTAAATGTCTCTAAAGGCTGATTCCAAAAGTACGTCAACAATGGGATCCTACCTCAATAAACACCCGCGGCGTGGCACTGATGCCTTTTTTTCCTGATGGACAGTAAAATACAAATAAAAGTGGGGTGCAGTGGGCCACTCAGACTTCTGGGTATCAGCGCACTAATATAAGTTATATTCGTAATAAAGATCCCTTGCCTCTTGCACAAGTAAGGACACTAGTGACGTGCGTCACAAGATGCTTTGCTGCATATCTCCTGCACCTGCTTTCTCCCTGGGAACAAAGCTATAGTCGTTGCGGCGGGGCTCTGCGCATGCGCATCGACCCAGCTCATACTCCTGTTGGCGCTGCTCTGGTATGAAACTTCAAGGACAAATACCCAGAGGCAAGCTAACAGAGACACGCTGTCTAGACCTTTTAATTAACACGGGAGCCCAGCGTCTTTCTACCTGCACACGCCCGAACCATCGCATGCCAGTGTGGAGACCGGTATCTCCAAACTCGAGGTCGGCTCCAGCCATAATTCTCCCCTTCAGAAGTGTCTGAAGAGTGGCTGTTGCGCAACTCTCCCACAGGTGTAAGTAGTTGCGCTACTTTGACCTGTACTTTGTGTTCAGTCGGGCAACCCATGACCTACAGTAAGGACTTGCATACAACCGAGAACAATAACTCCTCTCTGTTGGTATAAACAGTCGCCGTCGCCCTTTTAGCGGAAGCCAGTGAATAAAAATATAGAAACGTATTTTTAGGAACACATCAACTTCCAGCGAGTTTGAAATGTATATACCTAAGACCCGGTTCACACAGTGCATTTTGTCGTACTTGAAGTTCTGCTACAGTATCACTACTTACTGCAAAATGTAATTAACAAACCTGCAGTTGGACATCCCTGCCTCCATTTCTCTTGTATTTTGTATAGGGAGATCGCCACACATGTAATTTTACTACTTAGGTCCTCATTACAAGTTAGACTGAATAGGTAGGGTATTTACCAAATGTGGCAAGTACCATTTTTGACAAGCTCTTTCATCAACACATCCCTTTGAATTAAAAATAAAATTTAAAAAAAGAATCGCTCTTAAAAATGAAGATTATCAAAATCAATGGGTGGCGTCAACCTCCCAGATTACAGTAGATACCAAGCTCCTTTTTAGCCAAAGAGGGGATATACTGGAAAAACCTTCATCTAATTTCTTATCACCCTTGATACCAATTAAACAAAAACATGTTCTTCATTTTAAGTTTACTTCCATCATCACAACAAAAACTGGGGCAGAGAAAGGGCTTCTTAGTATTCAAAATCTGGGCATACCTTCGAACCGCCTCCCCCTTTTGTTAATCAAAATATATAATCTCAAGAACATAGACGTCTACAAATTCCTGAAAATCACAGACAATCTATCCAAACCCAAACTTCCCAAAAATCCTGACCTTCCCCCTAACTCTCCAGTTTGGCAAGAGGTTGGCATGTGGCATCCAAAATGTACTCCTTACTCTCTCCAAAAATGTCAAACCTGACAAAACCCCTTCAGGAGAAATGGAAGCTAATAATAAGCAATAATACCAACTCCTAACGGGTTACAAAGACTAGATATCTAACTAAATGAAATTAACGAAAAACAAGATTGCACCATCCCTTGCTCAAAGCAGACTGAGCGTACATATAACCCACTTGACCCCTGCTAAAAAAAATGAACTCGGTTTTAAGCATATGCTATCACAGTGTGGGGTCCTAAGAAAATCTGGAAAGACGTCAGTGCAGCCATCTCACAAATCTTAAAAACAAAATGGTCACCTGACCTTCCTTCAATTACCCTAGGGGCTTTCCCGTCTGAAATCCCCCACTGCTGGTAAAGAAGAGTTCCTTCTAGTAACATTTGGTCTTAATCTATACTTTCGGAACGGAAAGAGCTCGTTCACCTATCTGTTCACTCATGGTGGGTTTGACCACAACTTATTGGAAGTGCGAACAACTCCCAAACACCTTCCTGAAAACTGAATCTAGAACAAAAAAAACATAAAATTTGCCAGAGACTCTGGAATTATATATTCACCCTAAATTCAATACAGATCTGAATATTCCTACAGTTTTCTATGTCATACAACATCTTTTCATTCTTTTCCCTCTCTTTTCTACTTCCTCTTAGTACTACTTCGCTCACCTATTCAATAACTACCTTAAATTTAAAAGTCTTCTCTCCTTTCTCCCTTCTCTGCCTTTCCCTATATTCTATTTTCTTATCTCTCCTTTCTCCCCCCTCTCTCTCATAGCATTCCTTGCTCCTCTTCTTCTTTTCTTTTGTTTCTCCTGTACATTTGGCTGAAGGTTTCTTTTAAAGAGTATTATGCAACACACTGTTGTATATTTATGCTCTTATGATTTTTGTTTGTGTGCATGTTACTTTCCTTTTTTTCGACCCCTTGTCATTTTACAAACTTTTTTTTATATATGAAAATCTAATGAACAATGTTTGACATTAAAAAAAAGAAAATTATGGAGGCAGGGTAAAGTGTTTTTTGTTTTGTGAATAACTGGTGCAGTTTGACAAATTTTCACAAAATTTTCAAAACTAGTTTACTAGTCACTTGAGCTGCTGTCTGGAAAGTTTCAGGATGATTCATCGAGCACGGGCCGAGAAAAAGGGGGTTCCATAATGCACTCCCCCTACAATTTCCCATATGAATTTTAGACATGATTACAGCCGAACCACTGGACGGAATTACACCAGATTTAGCAGGAAGGTAGATCCTGGTCTAGAAAGAGACATTTTTGTAATTTGTTGTGAATTTGTTCAGTAGTTTTGGAGTGGTTAAAGTAAAAAGAAATATAGATATCTAGGGGCACAGAGGGTCTGCAGGTCCGTCAGATCTCATGGTGCGATCTGATGTGCTGCCAAACGTCAACCAAGAAGTGTTGGCAGCCATTATGGGATTCAGACTCAGTTGTGACTCAAGAAAAAATAAAAAAAAATATAGAAAGGGGTGGGCTAGGAACCCCTGACCATGTGGGCCTGGAGGGACCCTCCAGGGCCGAAATACATTTTTCATCTTGGCTGGGCCCTAGGGCATGGGGTCCTTGGGGCCAAAATCAACCTCAGGAGCGGGCCCATATGCTCACTTCTCCTAATTATTTTAATTCATACACCCTTCTGACCTGGCCCACCAAGGGGCAGATTAAAAAACAAACTTGGGAAACAACTCTTGGGTTTTTAAATAACATTTTTGCCATGGGTTTGCATCTCCATGCACTGATAATTATCCCACATATTACATCACTGATGAAATCTCCTATAAAATAACTATTTAATATCACCGCAATTTTTGAAGTAAAATTATTGATGAGAAAAAGGTGCCCAATGGGGTGAGAGTTATAGTTATCCTAGGGCACAAGTTATAGTTTCTTGCGATAAGTCTCACTATGATTGGTGAATTTCTGTGGATTTTGTGTGTGCAAAATCTGAACCTAACTATAATGTCCCTGTAACCTTTGTTTTTTTTAGTGAATTTCTAAGGGTTTTTTAATTGTATTTCCTAATGATAACATCCTTGTAACCTTTGTTTGCAATGGACAGATAGAGAGAGAGAGAGAGAGAGAGAGAGATAGATACATAGATAGATATTGTGGGCATCTGTGTGTATGTGCATTTACTGAAAAAACTAAAGTTAAAGAGTTCTTAAACTAGGTGAAAATGTCAGTTAAAAAAAACAACATTTTGAACAAACAAAACCACTGAAGTTCACCATATATGGTTATGTCAACGAACTGTAAGTGATGTCCTAAAGTAGCTATAAGTGGCACTGTCACCATGCACAGTTGTGTCATCAATTACGTCATTTCAGGTGTTGCAATCATGTTATAAATGATGTCATCAAACATGTCATGAGTGATGTAATATGAGAGGTAGTTAGCAGTTCATAGTGAGGACATGAGTCATAGTTACTTCGGCCGTGGTCAGTGGGGAAATGGATGCAGGGCCTTCATACCTACTCTGTGGAAAGTTGGGTGCAGGGAGTGGCCACAGGTTGCTGGCACACACGGCTAACTATCTATAGCAATATAAATGGTGTCATTTTAAGAAAGGCAGACATACTGATTTTGTCAAAATGGCACCAATATCTATAATTAAATGTATAATTCATAAATTCACACAGTGCAATGCTCAATAAAAGTGATTGTCATAAAATATTTTGAATAAAGTCTTTGAGTATGTCTTTTAACATTTTTCAAGGCACAATGTAAAATCATAGATCCAACCTGTAGAGAGCCCTGCACTCCGGCTGAAGAGTATGCAGCCTCAGCTTGGAGTACTTTAAAAAAAATATGGTAAGCTCTCCTTGGGCCATGGTTTTTATGATCCAGGAGACTTATTGCTATTTATTGTTGCTGGGGGCTGCTGCACTTCCTACAGTCCCCAGCAATATTAAAAAAATGTTTGGGGGAGCCCCCGCCTCATCTGGCGGCACCACCAGAAAGAAAATATATTGTTCAAACAATTCCTAGGACATTATGGAGCATTCCATGCTAGGAGCAGTAAATAATAAATGAGCGGCACTGGCTGCTCATTTGTTTTTCACTTTTCTCCTTATTAAACTTTCTGTGGGTGTCCCTGTCCCACCTGGGTCATCCACAGATGCCAGCTCCCATAAATATGCTGCATTCCATGAGACCACTCAGAAGCCAGCATACTATTTACTTCTGTCGTGCCTTGGTGCCCATTCAGGGTATGCCACATCATATTTAAGGTTGGGAGTATAGGGGTCACCCAAGGCCCCACCAGCCAGACCAGCTCCCCTGCTAAAACTCATCTCACATCTGACATTTCTCCCTCCCCGCAGGAGCAGCTTTTCTTTTGCTCACACTGGGCGGGGCAATTCTAAGTTTTGGTTAGGGACAAACTTTTGCGCCCCACCTGGCAAAAGCAGCTTTCTCCTACCCCACTAAGGGAGCACATTAGACTTTCTGGTCCAGGGCAGGGAATCTACTGTGTCTTGGGTGTTGAGGTTACCAAGACATGGCAATGGATCCAGACCCAGGGGATGGGGTATCAGGATCTAAAAAATGGCTCTGTGAGAGGGCTGCATACCCCTTCCCCTTAAGTCAAAACACAGCTTAGGCAACATAGTCCCCAGGGCCTTCCACAGACACAGGGAGGGGTGCTGCATGCAACCATCCATTTAATTGGAAATACGGTTCCAGAGGATAGGGTCCCCAGGGCCTCAAAGAAGCTTTGGGATAGGGGCCTGCATGCCCCCTCTCCTTATGAAATGAATCATCCCCAGGGGATGGGATGCTCTGGGCTTCAAGGAGACACAGGGATGGGGGCACACCTCCTTCCCTACTAAATACAGTTTGTTACCCCCCCCCCCCCAGTTCCTAGCCCACCTGGCATGGAGGCGGGGTTACAACAGCTGTGTCATCGTTTATTTTCCATAGATTCTTTGATAGTGATTGGAAACATTTATTTTAAAAAAACTATGTTTTTGTCTCCATGGGGTCCCTCTAGTCACCCCCTTCATCAGGCATATGGTGCAAAGGTATCCCTATCCTGCCACCATATCTTTGCATTTTCTCAGGACAGAGGACTGAGTCCCAAAGTCCTAAGATGGCTGCCACCTCATCATTTGGGATGTGGTGGAAGCCAATCAGATCTCTTCTCAAGATCTGTCAGCTTCGTGGATCCTCCAGGTTGTGAAATATCTATATTTTTTAACCTTGATTTCTCAAAAGCAATACAAGTGAATTCTACCAAATCACTAAAAGCATGCTTTCTGGGCTAAGATCATACTTTATGCCAAATTAGGTGTAATTCTGTTGAGAAATTTGGGCTGTATCTGTGTCTAACTTTCCTACCAAAAAATAAATGGGCCCTGTACCTGAGTCTAAAAAGGGCTGGTGTACCCCATCCTCCTAGACCAACATGTTTATAAAGGGGAAGGGACACATGCCCTCCCCAAGCCTCTAAGAGGCCTGAGGGACCTATCTCTCTTGGCCAATACTTAAATGAAGAGGAGGGGGCCATGTGGCACCCTCTTTGAGCCTTCAAAGACCCGGGGAGCCAAGCGCCTGGCTTTTGTTAGAAAGGAGAGGTGGCAGCGTGGCCCCACTTCCTGGGCCATTAAGACTCCATCCCAGGGACAGCTCATGGACAGTGCCCTGGTGAGCCCACCTAGTAGTTTCCCTACTTACCCCAGAGCGGGCAGGGAAATATATGTTTGCTCTCCCACCGGGATGGAGCAAAGATGCCTCCCGGTGCTGCAGCAGTGCAAATAAGGATGGTATGTCTACTCTATGCCGGAGGGAGATTTAGATGCTCCCACCAGGTGGGAGCAGTCTTCTGCTTCACTGCCAGCACCACTGCAGGCAGGAAAACAGATATTGCTCCCACCTGGAGGGGGCATGCAAAGAAAGCTAATCCCTCCAGGGCAGGAATGATGTTAGCTCTTGCACTGTGTGGTGAGCTGACTGGGGCCATGGGGGCTCTGGGCCCCCGCGGCTCACAACTAGTGGCTTTTGGTTGCCCCCGGTGGGCACTGGGGCACCCGGCCCTGGCCCTCAAGGATGGGATCCTCCAACCCAAGGAGGCATGGGGAGAGGGGCAGTGCTCCCCCTGCCCTTTATTTATGATAAGCCCAGCCCAACAATTGGAGCACCAGGGCGTAATTGAACCTTGTGTCTCAACAATGAACAATCCGTTGTTCCCTGTCGCTAAGCCCTACCATTCATATAAAATAGTCTTGGACTACAGACATTTAAACAGTCACACACGCACATTTGCTATACAAAACACAGCACAGCACAGCACTTCTGAACAATATAGTGTGCAACAAATACCCTGAATATCTGGATATTTCCAATGGGTACTTCTGCCAAAATATAGCACCTTGAAGTAGGAACTTGTTTCAGCGCTTTAGGCTCTCAGAAAATTCTGCCGACTCCCACAAGGGTACAAGAACAGCTCAGGACTGTTCTCAGGTCATGTTACATCTTTTTCACATGACATTGACCCAGAGGCATTATCATACGTGGATGATATCTACCTTACGGACGACGAGCTCATGCAACATATAAGACGAGTAGCCAGTATTGTTGTAGGATTTGCCAAATTTAGCTACAAATTTAACTAAAAAAAAACCAAAAATAACCTTTGTTAGTGTCCTGTTTTTGGGATACGAATTATCAGATGAAGGCAGGAGCCTTGGGTTCCTTTTTTTGGAAAAATGTACACAATTACAACTACCAAACACCACCAAAAAGCTGCAGTCTTTATTGGTCTTTTTAAGTTTTGGCAGAACATACATTCCAGACTACGCACAGCTCATTAAACCATTATGGCCCTCATTATGACATTGGCGGTAAGTACCGCTTACCGCCATGCTGACTGCCGCCAACATACCGCCGCTGCAGCGTATTACCGCCACCCATATTATGACCCACACATACCAATCTGTCATTATACAGCCACACAGACAAGTCCGCCAGCCCAAAGGTCAGTGATAAACTGGCGGTAGCAAAACCCACACCATTACGCCAACAGAACTACGCCCACAGCATTATGACCCACGAATCACCATGGCGGACATTCAATGGTGCTAAACCATTGGCGGTACATACTGCTGCGCTCAAAATACACACAACCTAACAAAACTACACCACATTGGACAATTCAAACTACACACACCTGACACACATACACACGTCACACCCACACACACACACCACTATAAACACCCACCCACATTACCCACAACCCTTTACCAATACAAACAAGTGCCACAAGAGAGATAAGAAGACCATAGACAAGACCACAGACACACACCACCATCACCTATACACCATCCATGCACCCTACATCACACACCCCAACACAACATCCCACACACCCTCACCCACACCCATGGCCTGCAACAACACCACAGGTTCTCTAAGGAGGAGCTAGGGGTCATGGTGGAGGAAATCTTCTGGGTAGAGCCACAGCTATTCGGATCACAGGTGTAGCAGACGTCCATTGCTAGCAAGATGGAGCTCTAGCAGAGAATCGTGGACAGGGCAAATGCCGTGGGACAGCACCCAAGAACAAGGGATGACATCAGGAAGAGGTGGAACGACCTACGGGGGAAGGAACGTTCCACAGCAGCAAGATACCAAATAGCTGTACAGAGGACTGGCGGTGGACCCCCACCTCCTCCCTCACAACTAACAACATGGGAGGAGCAAGTCTTGGCAATCATGCATCCTGAGGGCCTGGCAGGTGTAGGAGGAATACTGGACTCTGGTAAGTCAAATCTCTATTACTATCACCCCCCTACCTGCATGCCATCACAAACCCCCACACTTACCCTCACTCCCATCACTTCACCACCTCCCACATACCCCACCATCACAACCCACTCATCCCAATAGCAAGCTCTGCATGCAACACCAATGCATGAACACCCCTCACAGACCTTCATGGACACCCATCACTAAAGCATGCACAATAGAGAGAATCACCTAGCCCACAAACTCACTACTCACAGAAGGCAAATCTGCCAGGGCAATAACAACATACAGGGCAACACACCTATGCACAAGATGACACACACAGAAACAATACCACTGCATTTACATCCGCACAGGTCCCCCACCCAACGTCACCGGAGAGGAGATCCCAGCAACTTCCAGTCTACCCCCCAGAAGAGGCCCACAGTGATGACAGCAGCTCTGGACGCCTGGATCTGGATGACCAACGTGGCCCATCAGGGATCTCCGGACAGTCGGTAACCCAGGCACAGTCCCATACCACCACAGAGCCTCTCCCCTCAGGAAACACCAGCACAGTACCCACCCAACAGGCCCGTACCTCTTTCCCCAGGACACGCCAATCAGCAGTGTGTCCACCACTACAGGGACCCCATGCCACCCCACAAACACAGGACGATCAGGGACCTGGGGTCAGTGGCAGTGGGCACACAGTTCAGGGGACAGAGGCACATGACAACAGGGAAGCTGGGAGGACTGCTGTGCGACAGGGGGAGGACAGGCCCAGGGAACCGACTCTCCAGGAGGCACTCACCGTGATCCTGGGAGCATACCAACATTCCCAGGAGACGATGGGTCAGATACTGCACAAGTTGCAGGAGAACATGTGGCTGCTGGAGGGACAGTACCTGGGGATCAGGGAGGACTTGAGGGACATCAACACCACCCTGGTCTCCATTGCAGGGGTGCTGGCAGACATGGCCAACACCATGAGGGAAGCAGTGGCACACCACCGGGCCCCTGACATTAGCCAAACCGATGAACAGCCTTCCACCTCTGCTGCCGCTAGTGGACAGGAGGCCCCGCCACAGGAACCACAGGCCACCAGAACTCCACCCTACCACCCCGCAAACGGTCTCTGCGATCCAGGCAGAAGCCAGAGACTATTGCCAATACCCCGCCAGGAAATAAGACTCTCCTGAATGTCACCCTTGTGTCCCACTCTGTCACCCTGTCCACCTTGAACTGCCATTGCTCCCCTTCCTATGCCCCCTTGGACAATGTTCCTGTGATACAAATAGACTGGACTCTATCCTGGACATTCCTCCATCATCACCCCAACCCACTGCACATCCCCCTCTAATCATTAACACTTAAATAAAGACCATTTGAATAAATATAAGTATTGAGTCTGTCAAATCATTTAACCATGTATACGTGTAACAAGCTTTAAACACTGCAATATAACTGTACAGTAATGTATACATAGGAATGACCTGTAGTTGGCTGCAGTCAAGACACCAGAAGCAATAGTGGTGCACAAATATCTGAAAATAGAGATGCCAAAGGGTACAGTAAGAGGCCATAGACGTAGGAAACTCAGCCTGCCATTGACAATATCAAATACAAAACTGTCAATGTAAAGTGTAATTACAGCAACTTACCCGTGTGTCATTGGAAGTATTGTAGTGTTGTTGCACTCCTGTTGTCCTCATCCTCTGCCTCCTCATCTTCACTGTCAACAGGGTCCACTGCTGCCACACGGCCATCCCCAACCTCATCCTCCTGCAGAAAAGGCACCTGGTGACGTAAGGCAAAGTTGTGCAACATACAGCATGCCACGATAATCTGGCACACCTTCTTGGGTGAGTAGTACAGCGATCCACCTGTTAGATGGAGGCAACTAAACCTGGCCTTCAGGAGGCCGAATGTCCTTTCTATTATACTTCTTGTTCGCCCATGTGCCTCATTGTAACGTTCCTCTGCCCTTGTCCTGGGATTCCTCAGAATGGTCATTAGCCAGGAGTGTTTGGGATAACCAGAGTCAGCTGTAAATATCGAGGGACAACTGTTAGACACACACTAACCCTTAGGGCCCACACCATACCCATACACCAACAACCCCTGTGTGGGAACAAGGGCTCACCTATTAGCCACACCCAGTGCCTCTGGAGTTGAGCCATCACATATGGGATGCTGCTATTCCTCAGGATAAAGGCATCATGCACAGACCCAGGATACTTTGCATTGACATGGGAGATGTACTGGTCCACCAGGCACAATATCTGCACATTCATTGAGTGAAAGCTCTTTCGATTTCGAAACACCTGTTCATTTCTCCGGGGGACACACAAATGCAATATGTGTACCATCAATAGCCCCAATTATGTTGGGGATATATCCCATTGCATAGAAATCAGTTCTCACTGTGGCCAAATCCTCCACGTGGGAGAAAATGATGTATCTGCGCATGTGTTTAATCAGGGCAGACAATACTCTGATCAGCACTATTGAGAACATTGGCTGAGACATTCCTGCTGCCAATCCCACTGTCACTTGGAAGTAGCCACTTGCCAGGAAATGGAGGACAGATAGGACTTGCACAAGAGGGGGGATGCCGGTGGGCTGACGGATAGCAGATATCAGGTCAGGTTCCAATTGGGCACATAACTCTGTGATTGTGGCCCTGTCAAGTCTCTAGGTGAGGATAATGTGACTGTCATCCATTGTTGCCAAGTCCACCATGGGCCTGTAAACGGGGGATGTCTCCATCTCCTATTCATCCGCTGCGGTTGCAATTTAGGGGCAAACGGTGAGTAGCTGGTCAGGATTCCATATTTCCAAACACTACACTGCTTGCATATTGTGACTGTAACACAATATTGTTGTATAGGCATAAATGGTGCCTATGTGTATTGTGACGTAGTTAGGTGCCATGGCCTGCCCCCCCCTGAAATGGCCTCCGCCTGTCCTGTATGGAGGGACAGGTGAAAATGAGGTTATTAAGCTGACATTGTGCGCCGTTGTGGAAGGCGGTCGAAAACCGCTGTGCAAATCCTCATTGGATCCCATTGGGCCCTATTTGTTACAGTGGCCAATGGTGGTGTACGCCGGCAGTGACGGTACGCACCACCGCTGACGTGACTGCCATTTTCTATCTGTTCACCCACGTGCTATCTGACCTTCAACAGGAGAGGACCTACACTGCAAGTGCTGCTGCAACCTGTGTGTGGAACCGACCATGGCTCGTGTCACTGGGGAAAGGGCCCCTGCCTTCACCGCTGCGGAGTTGGAGAGACTGGTGGATGGGGTCCTACCCCAGTACCGAATGCTGTATGGGCCTCCAGACCAAAAGGTGAGTACACTGTGAGCGCGATGAATGGGGCATGAATGCATGGAGTGCTGTGTGTGAGGGCCTTGTGTTGTGGGGTTGGGGTAAGGGCCCTGGGCAGCGTGCTGCATGTATGGTGGGCAATGTCTGTGCGTAAGGGGATGTGAGGGCTATGGTGGCATATGAGTGTAACAGGCAGGACGGTCTGACAGATACCTTTTCCTATGTGTATTTCTCTGCAGGTCAGTGCCCATCAAAAAAAGGATATATGGCATGTCATCACCAAGGACGTGCGGACCCTGGGGGTCTACGGCAGACAGAGCACCCACTGTCACAAATGGTGGGAGGACCTGAGATACTGGGCACTGAAGACAGCAGAGGCCCTGCTGGGGATGGCCTCCTAACGAGGAAGGGGTGACTGTCGAAACCTGACCCCCCCCTGATGGCCTGCATACTGGTGGTGTCCTATCCGGAGCTGGATGGGCGCTTGGGGGCATCAGAGCAGCCACAAGGGGGTGAGTACATTGCCCCCATATACCACTTGCACGTGGTGGGGTGGCATCCTGGTGGGGATGTGGGATTGTGGGTGCCCCTAGGCCAGGCCGGCCAGTGCTGGGCAGGGCCCATGTTGGGCAGGGTCTGATGTCAACTTCCTCCAAACAAGCTAGTAGGCCTCCAATACTGGGCATGGGTCTGTGGGTCTCAGGTATGCTGCAATTAGCGTTAGGTATCCCTGTCCATGGGCAGGTGACTAGCATTGTGACTGGTAGTGCATTGCCTAGTGTGTAGGGCTAATCCCTGTGTGTCAGTGTGTTGTGTACACCAACAGTGGTGTTGTTGCCGCCATTGACCAATGGTATCCTTTGTCTCGTCCCCCCCTTTTTGTTTTGTAACCCTGTCCTTATGTGCATTAGCATCATCTGGCGGAGGAGCAGAGGCACCGGCGATAGGGAGAGCTGCATCCTACAAGGCCCAGGAGGCTGAATCCACCGACGGTGATGGCACCAGTGGGATGGAGGGTGAGGGGAGCACAAAGGCGGAGACTGGAGGGGACAGTTCTGACAGTGATACCTCATCCGATGGAAGCTCCCTGGTGGTGGCGGAAACCTCTGTGCCCACCCCAAGTACAGGTACAGCTGCCATCCTCCATACCAGCACCGCCCTCCCAGCAGCCCCTCAGCGTGTTTCACGTGCCCGCTCACACAGGAGGGTGGGCATCTCCTTCACCCCAGGCACCTCAGACCCTGCCCCCAGTTAGCCCTGCCGCCCTGAGTGAGGAGGCTATTGACCTCCAGCGATCCATCTCTGTTGGGCAGTCAACCATTGTGAATGCCATCCAGGGACTGGCAAACCCATTTGCAACAAACAAATGCATTCCTGGAGGGCATTCACTCTGGCATGGCGGCCCAACAAAGATCAATCCAGGCTCTGGTCTACTCCCTGATGGCAGCCGTTGTCCCTGTTTCTAGCCTCCCCCTTCCAACCTCCTCTGCCCAATCCCATTCCCATCAACCCCAACCTATCCCAAGCACACAGGCAGACCAGCATGCACCCATGACAACACACAGGAGTGGTTCAGGCAAATGCAAGCACCCCACATCATCCCACAGGCACTCACACAAACACTATCCAGATGCAGACATACCAACATCCACTGCCTCCACTGTGTCCCCTCCTCCTCGTCATCTACCTCCCTCCCAGTAGTGCCTACACTCACACCTGCATGCACTGCATCCTCATCCACTACCACCATCATGCCTATCACTACACGCCCCTCACTGGCACTCACCACCCCCACATCCAGGCACACATCCCCTCCTCCCAAGTTACCCAAACGCAAGCACTCAGACACCCACCAGCCATCCACTTCACAACAGCATCCAACCCATGCACCTGCACCCAAACACAGCAGAAAGACACCTCCTACAACCACTTCCTCTTCCTCCACTCACAAATCTTCACCCTCTTCTCACCCCAATGTCCCTAGGAAGCTTTTCCTCTCCACCATTGACCCCTTCCCTCCCCCTCCTCCTCCCGTCCTTCATATCAGGCCAGGGTGAAGAAAACCCAGGCAAGCACCTCAGCCACCGAGTCCAGGGGCACAGTAGTGTTGACAGCTACTGCAGGTGGGAGAGGATCCTGGGCAACAGGCAGCAACACTGACAGGGTGCCTGCACCAGGTGTATCAAAGAAGGGAAAGTAGGCACCACCAGCTGCAACTAGGAAGGGCAAGGAGGCACCACCAGCTGCAGGTGTGAAGGGCAAGAGGCAATCCCTGGCTGCTGACAGGAAGGGCAAGGGGCCTGCACCTGCAGGCAGGAAGGGCAGGAGGCTGCAGGGATGGGCTGAAACCTCCCCCCACTACTGCCAGCACCGCCACCAGCAGCAGCAGCCCCGGTGGGCAGCCTACCGAGGCTGCAGTGGATGGGCTGGAGCCTCCTTCCACCACTGTGAGCGAGCCCCAACACCAGCCCCGCCACTGCCACCACTGAGCAGCCATCCCCGCTGGCAGACAATGTGTAGTACTGCCTCCATGGGCTGCTGTGCATCCTGGCCCATGAAAATCCAGTGGGTCTGACACCCAGGTGAGAGACTGTGACCTTGCACTCCCCAAGATCTGCATCACAGGACACAATGCCCCCTCCAGAACCAGTGGAAGAAGCCATCCACTCACCCCATCCTTCCAAGGATGAAGCACACTGAGCACAATGCCCCCTCCAGAACCAGTGGAGAAGCCATCCACTCACCCCATCCTTCCAGGATGAAGCACACTGGGCACAATGCCCCCTCCAGTACCAGTGGAAGAAGCCATCCACTCACTCCATCCTTCCCAGGATGAAGCACATTGGGCACAATGCCCCCTCCAGAGACAGTGGAGAAGCCACAGTGGAGAAGCCATCCACTCACCCCATCCTTCCCAGGATGAAGCACACTGAGTACAAACCCCCTCCAGAGCCAGTGGAAGAAGCCATCCACTCAGCCCATCCTTCCCAGGATGAAGCACACTGGCCACAATGCCCCCTCCAGAACCAGTGGAGAAGCCATCCACTAGAGAGACAGTGGCCTTGCACTCCCCAGGACCAAACAGTGGTCCTACCACCCACTTGAGGGACGGTGGCTTTGCACTCCCCAGGACCAAGCAGTAGTCACACCACCCACTTGAGAGACGGTGGCTTTGCACTCCCCAGGACAAAGCAGTGGGCAACCCACCCACTTGAGAGACTGTGGCCTTGCACTCCCCAGGACATCGCACAGGGCATGTAGCCCCCCCCCCCCAGGACCAGTGTTGTTGTACCATTTTCTGGCTGAGGTGCCCCCCCATTCCCAGTCCCCCTGAGGTGCCTGTGTAAGGCCCCACCTCACTCTGGCAACAACAAGAAGAGAACACTGTAGGGGCATCAGATCTAAGTGTTGTGGCCCTGTGGCCCACGGACATTGAAGACTGGGCAGTGTCCCTCCATTTGTAAATATGTATATACGTTTGTAATTTAATGCACTTATTCATGTTCTTTAATCGTATTACACTCACTTTCTTCCGATCATTTTGTCCTTGCATTATTCCTGAGGGGTATGTGGTGGATATGTAATGTTACTGCATCTGGTTGTGTGTATGGTGTTGGGGGTGGGGGTGTTGCGTGTTGTGTGTGTCACTCTCTTTTTCATCCCCCCTCCCTTGTGTGCTAGGCGGCAGTACTCACCATGGTCGTCTTCACTGGCGCTGGGGTTCGTAATGCAGGAAAAGGTAGACAAGCATGGGAAATATGTGTAACTCGGGCTCCATGGCGCCATGGTTGTTCCCTGTATCTCCAGAGGTGAGTCCTTTGACTTCTGTGTTCTGTTTCCGCAGTGTTTTTGATGTTGTTGGTACCGCCTCGGAAGAGCTGGCGGATAGGCTGGTCATAATGCAGTGGGCAGCACATTGTCTTCCATCTTGCTGTTTGCAGTTACCGCCGTGGTGCTTGTTGCTACCGCCGTGGCGGTCGGTGTGTTAAAGTTGCTGTCTGTCCGATCGGTTTCAGCCATGGTCATAACTCCATTTTTGTTACCGCTGGCCTGTTGGCGGTATTACCGCTGCTTTATCACAGACCGTCAGGGTTGTAATGAGGGCCTATATGACTTAATACATCCTGACTTTACCAGCAAATCCTGGGCAGACGAACACACACGCATTCTCAGACATTCTTGAAGCAAACATCTACATACATGGGACAACAAAACACCTGGTCATCAGGGTAATTGCTGGTGCCATTGGTTTCACCTATGTAATGTTCAATGAGGGTGAACCCATCCCAATAGCATACAAATCACATTTGTACTCCACAGCTGAACA
This sequence comes from Pleurodeles waltl, assembly GCF_031143425.1. NCBI lineage: Eukaryota > Metazoa > Chordata > Amphibia > Caudata > Salamandridae > Pleurodeles > Pleurodeles waltl. The sequence continues at coordinate 659,193,400 of NC_090446.1, read as the reverse complement.
ACGCTTTGCTCCCACTGAGAAAATTCTTACTGCCTTTCAAAAGAGAGACCACCGGCCCATAGAAAACGCATCATTGTCATATCCCCCATTCCAGCCTTTGAGGCTGTTAAGAAAGCTAACATTCCTAATGGTAAAGCATAACATCTACATTTGATCCAATGGGCAACGTCTCTGACGGCCACTGTTGTTGACTATATTCTTGACTCAAAATTACAAACCTAAGAGTTTTTTACGATACAAACTTGAATATCCAGTTCCAGCAAACACATTGCCTATTGAAAAATATCAAACAATTTTGTGCACTGATGGTTCAGTCCTACCAGCTATAGGCACCAAACATCAATATTCCCCTCCTTGTGCAGTCGTGAGTGGATACATGAAAGATGGAAAGTTCTATCCACAACATACTTACACACAGACCCTAGGGACTTCACTGCACAACTTGCAGAGCTCAAGGCTCTTGTGATGGCGCTGGAACATACGGATCCAGAGCAGATAACGCTGATTGTCTCTGATTCTTACTGTTGTGTCCAGTCCTTCAATTATATTACTGGCGCCAGAATGGGTTCAGAGATTCAAAAGGAAACACCATTAAACACAGACCTCTGTGGGGGAAAATAGCAGATATGAAGGAGACGCTACCCAATGTCCATGTAGTACATACACTAGGACATCAGTGTGTTGGAATGCACATTGTAGGCAACACTTTGGCTTTGGCTTTTGTTGCTTCAGTAACTCATTCTAGAACAAAATTGGATACTGAAACACTGGCAGCTGTAAAAGCTTCGGCTGATGGCACGCCTTTATCAAAAGCATATCCTGCTAAATATTCTTAGCAGTTATACGAGGGGTGGGTAATCGTCTGATTCCCAATAAAGACCAAAGACCAGAATTGATCAAAGCAGCGCACAAGGAAGTTGCTTCTGCCCATGCTGGTGTGGTGGCTACAATATCATTATTACACGCACATTACTGGTAGCCAAGTCTTTACAGACAAAGCAGTATGGGGGTCATTCTGACCCTGGCGGTAAATACCGCCAGGGCGGAGGTTGGCGGTAGCACCGCCAACAGGCTGGCGGTGCTCCGCTGGGCATTCTGACCGCGGCGGTACAGCCGCGGCCAGAAGCGGAAAGCCGGCGGTGTACCGCCGACTTTCCGCTGCCCATGGGAATCCGCCATGGCGGCGCAGCTTGCTGCGCCGCCATGGGGATTCTGACACCCCATACCGCCATCCTGTTCCTGGCGGTTCGCCCGCCAGGAACAGGATGGCGGTATGGGGTGTCGTGGGGCCCCCGTAAGAGGGCCCCACAAAGAATTTCAGTGTCTGCTTTGCAGACACTGAAATTCGCGATGGGTGCAACTGCACCCGTCGCACCTTCCCACTCCGCCGGCTCCATTCTGAGCCGGCTTCCTCGTGGGAAGGGTGTTTCCCGCTGGGCTGGCGGGCGGACTTTCGGCGGTCGCCCGCCAGCCCAGTGGGAAACCCAGAATGACCGCCGCGGTCTTTTGACCGCGGTACGGTCTTCTGGCGGTTCCCGCTTGGCGGGCGGCGGTTAGAATCAGGGCCTATGTCTTTTATTGTGACATCTGTCAGCAAATAAAAGGATCCACAGTCAAAGGCCCACCGCAGACACCCCCTAATATCTAACAAAGCATTACAATGTATGTACTTGGACCATTGTGGTCCCCTAACACGTAATAGTGCATACAAATGCGTCTTAGTCGCTGTTGACTCATGCTACAGATTTTTATGGGTTTGGCCACAACGCCCGGCTGGCACTTGAATTGTTATTAAAGATTTTCAAGTCTTTATTGGCACATATGCTGTTGTGACTTTCCACTTGGACCAGGGCCCTGCTTGCCTCAAGAGCTTTCAGGGACACCATGGGTTCATTAGTGGTCCAACTGTATTACTCATCTCAATTTCATCGTGAGGGAAATGGTGTTGTAGAGCGATGAAACCAAGATTTAAAGCAATCCTTAACAGCCAGAGTATTAGGCACGGACCGTAGTTGGCTTACACACCTGTATGGAGTCCAAAAAGCATTTAACAATTTGCCAGGAAGATCCCTGGGGGGGCATACTTCATATGAATGCCTGTTTGGAACACAAATGTATGTTTCAGACCTTGATGGTCCTGATGCGGAGGCGACAGATACAACCTTTGACAGAAATGAACGTGCCACTGTCTTGCAGGACTTACAACAGTTCTGTGATGACTTCCCATCTGCCAGTGTCACCTCCTTGGGAATAAGGGATGTACCAATAATATCTACCGTCTGGTTTCCAAAAGTTGGAGATCTAGTGCATGAAAAGATTGCTGTGAAAAAGGAGTTTGGCCCTTCTTATCGTACACCGGTTCCAGTCCTGGGAATACACAGTACCAGAACTGTAATTTTACCACTGCTGCCTGGTTCTAAAGAAAATTGCTTTGTGTCCATGGACAATGTCAAAGCCACACCATATGGCCGATCCTGCACAGCAGACCTAGGGGACTCTTGGGTAGTACCTGAATCCCTCTCACTACAGACCAGAATATTTTTCTACAGGTTTTAAGGAGCAATGCTGACACTTCTCCAAGTTTGGTGAGGGTGGAAAATGAGGTTTCATTGGTTCAACTAACTTCTACTACTACACATAACACCAATAATATTGATCGATTTTATTCAAACTCTACACAAACGGATGGCATAGTCTACTATAAACCAGCAAGGTGCACTTCAGCTAGTTCTCCTCTTCCAAAACACAGCTCCAGTTTTTGCACAGACTGCTTCTTGATACTTTGCAAACATCAATGACACTTTCACTGACTCATCTGCCTCTAGTTCAACCAAACTGTCAAAAGCAGGTAACCTAATACATTGGCTCAAAATTCATTATTTCATTCTTCCATGGAACTACCTAAGGTTTTTATTACCTGTACTTGCCTTCCTCCTTTGGATTGGGTTTGTCATTGTTTTATTTTTTGTTATTGATACATGGTCGTTACCTTCATGAATGATCTACAGTTGAACTGGGGGATGAGGTCTTAAGACCACATTTTTCTTCACACAAAGTCCGCAAAGATTTGTCCCTAGTGAACATTTCTGCTATACCAATTCCTGATGGGATTGTTTGGGATAAAGTATTATTTGATATATATGGCCAGACGGAGGTCATTGAAATTCAATGTGTATTCAAACTTTCTGAGTGGTTTCTGATGATTGGAATGGGAAAAAAGTTGACTCTATGATGTCTGATTCACAGCATTATACTGTATTTGAAAATGAAGATGTGTATCAATCCAAATAAATTTATGGAGATATGTTCTGTTTTTATTATGGACATCATTTCATTCACAGAGAAAGTACCCCAAAGACTATTTTTAATTACACACAATGGGAACACTGTCTGACTCCACCAGTGGGGAGTTCCAAAACGCATACTGAAAAGTTTGCATATTTCTCTGGGCACAATGTTAAAAATGCTGAGCCATATTATTTTAAATTGCCGGTGATGGAAAGTCAACACGTTTTATTGACTGATACAAACTTAATTTATTCTGACTACTTTGTTTCCCAGTTAGCTAGAGAGGGCTATGATTACTGGTTGAAGTCAATAGACTTGAAAAGTGTGTGGGGAACAAAAAAATGGCATACAAGGGAAAAAGAAGCCTTATTTAGAGCATGCCTGATACCTGTTCAGTTGGCAAAAGTATATAAATGCATCTGAAGATCACCTTGAGGAATGGGTCCAGAATGGAACATTTAACACATCAATGTCACGTCCTGGTGGGTGGTTGTTGTGGCCTATAGACACCAATGGGTACCATACACGTTTTGTAAACTCTACTGGGATTTTAGAACAAATAGCCCAGACCCTTGCTATGTGTCCTTAGAACACTAGGGTATAGTGACAACACATAGTGTAGGTAAATTATGCCAGCAAAGGTTGAAAGGCTCCTCATTAGATGCTGTTAAAGAACACCTCAGTCTCCTGTCTAACAAAACAGATATACAGGATTTCCTGTTAGGCCCCAGAAAATGCAGAAAGCGCTTCTTATGTGCAGTATGCAATGACATTTCAAAACTTTCTCAACAAGAAGGGCTGCCAAGCTAAGGCAAATTGATCAGGACAATTTACAGAAAGCATTAGCTGTTGTGGTAATGGTATTAACACCTTGTCTGACCGGATGTACACTTTAAATAACATTGCATCCTCTGCAATAGACATAGTATGGAGTGACATGTCATCATTACATCATTGACAGAATCAGCTAAGGTTGATTATGCACTTAGGTTGGACACTACAATCACTGAAAGCAGGTCGCATTCCCTGGCAAAATGTTGGCACAAGGGACATATTTACAACATTTAATTTAACTCGACAACAATAAATAATGGGGACATAGTTACATACACGAGGAGTGGGAGCTTTCCTTTTTGTACCAATGTTTCAATGGCATGGAAGAGGTCTTTCTTAGTGGTAGTGAATGCAAGACTTCTGTAAGCCATTCAATGGTTTGTAACCAACTGTCCTTGCATGGAGAATGTAATGCCTTGGCAGTGAACTTGGCTTGTTCTTTGAAGGGAGTTCCAGTCCCCTTGATTAGACCCGCATTCCAGTTGCTCTTAAATGGCAGCTATGTGCTCCCTAACAGTGAGAGCTTTTGTGGAATGTGAGCCAGAATAGATTATGTTGTTTCAGTCTCCCAAATTGTCACATGTTGCGGGAATGTCCTTTTTCTTCCTACACAACACCAAGGAGTATCAGACATTTGGCCTCATTGCTACTTCAAATGTGAATTTTGACAAGTTGAGCAGACTCAAGGCTTTATTGTTTCAAAAACATGTGGCACTTACATCTGCGCAAGAGACCTATGCGCCTCAAGTTGCAAGGTCATCTGCAGAAATTCAGTCCCGTTTAAGCACAAACTTTCCAAGACACTTTGGTGAACTTGTGGGACGAATATTTAATGTGTCCTGTACTTGTGGAATCGCACATTTCTTTAAGGCTGTTCGTTCTGGTTTCTTTCACACCTTCCCCTCTATATTTGGCTTAATACCTTGAGCCATCCACTCAATATTTTCAAGTATTTTCAGGGGATTTCCATTGACTTTGGATGCAGTAGGTGGCATCTTGCTGTTGCTACTTCTTCTGCACAATGGCTTAGCCTTCACAAAAAGGAGGACTGGCTTCCACCAGTGCAACTGTGACATGAACGCATGATGCAGTATTTCGGAGCACCACTCCTGTAACAACTGGAGTGCGACTGGTCTTTGTCATTCAGACTAGTTTTGGATTGTGTGATGCTTTTGGTGCCTTTTTGAATGTGCACTGAAAGTATGTCTTTCTACCCAGCACTTACTTTCATCCGATACTGATCTGTTGATGTTTAAAATGAGGACTCATTACCAGACATGGGCGTTGAGGGTGCGTATGCTACAGGAAGCTGTCTATGAGTTGCCATATGTGGACAATGCGACTCAACTCAACATTGGGCACAACACAGAATGCTGCTGCCTTAGCTGGAGCTCAGGCTTTGGAACACGGTTGCTCTATAGTTTTCCTTGGCAACGATTTGGATTTTTTACCACCTGGGGAATGGTCTTGCTTGGGGCCTATTAAGGCTTACGAATGGAGGATCTGTGGCCCCTCCCCTTTTTATGAAATGCATCCCCAGAGGATGGGGACCCTAGGGTCATTACTGGTTCAGCGAGAGGGACCACACTTTGCAATTCCTTTTTTAACTTTTCCAGTTCTTTCAAAATGTCCTCACATTCTTGCCACGCAATATTCTCATCATCTGGTTAGAACAATGCTCAGTATTAGTGGCTCATTCCTTCAACAGCTCTAGAACGGGCATTCATATGATTGACTAATCAATATTCTTATACCTCTGGAAACGCATCCACATTCCAAATAGTTCGCTAGCATTGTTGCTTCCCACCACTTTGTAACTTCTTGGTACATAAGTTTCTCCAGCTTAAAATACCTGTCACTCAATCAGATTCATGCCAGATCACCAATTTTAGGAGGCCTTCTTAATACATCATAAAAGTGACACTACACTTCTGAGATTCTTTGTCATTGATAGAGTTCCTAAAACCAAGAGAGGGGCAAGAGAACACACGTTCTTAGGCAGTTGGAATCATGATATATATTAGAAAGCAATACTAAAGCCCCAGTGGGACTGAATAGCAATAGGAAGTTACACAAACAAATCTGGGCTAAGAGTATATCCAATTATAATGCAGGTGGGGTACTATGTAACATAAAGATTTTTCTTTCTCAGACTTCGCCTGTTTTTTAAAAGAGATGTGTTTTCCTTTGTTTTTCTTTCCTTTTCATGCAGGGCTTTGCACTGAGTGAATTTTTGACCTTTGGGGCTAGATGAGCTAAGAATACCTTATTTTGGTATTTTGCCCACTTGTTTCATTATGTGCGCGCATGCAGATAATTGTGTGTTTCCTCCATTGTTTTGATAAAGTTAAGATGTAGAAAAAGTTATATCATGAATTATGAGGGAGTCATAACATGCCTTCAGGGTCAGTTGGATTTGTTGATTATATAAATGGCATAACTTTATTTCCATTGGGATTGTTCATTGATCGACAGTGTGCATATGAGTTTGGGCAGAACCACTGGGGTTTAATATATCCTACTTTGCCTATGATTGACCTGTTAATTACATGACATCGCTCATAAATTGTCTATGTACGAATGAACGGATTATACAGTAAAAAGTGGTTTCATATTTTTCAGTTTATAATGCATTTTTGAAATTCATCAAATTAGTGCACTATAACCTTTTGTTCATATTTTAAACACTGGGGGTTCTTCTGTTTTGCTGATGACAGTCACTGGTGTATGCTGAGTCCTTTCACATTAGCCAATATAGAATTTGATACATTCTAAGATGGCTGACGGATTGGGATGTGAATATCAGATCTTTAACTCTTCATCTATGCCAGTTACTCTGAAAGGTTTTATGTAGGTTATGGGGCAGACACTTTTCACCTTTGACTAAGGTTTCATGAAGGCTGAAGCGTGTTGGGTGGTTTTGTTTTTCTGCATGATGCCCTCCCTTGTTTTATAAAATGATGCTGAAAGAAAGACAATTCTTTTTCACTGCAACACTGGAGTACGCATCTATCTCGCGAACTGGTAGAGAGGAGTGGTATGTGAGTTGTGCAGAGTCATCAACGAGACACACGCCACTGCCCTTGGGGTTAGATATATATATATATACACTGAAAAAAACAAAGGTTAAAGTGATGGTGTAGTTAGGTATGCTAATATTGTCTTACTTTGCATTAAAAAAGAAAATCACTGAAGAAACCAAAGGTTAAAGTGACGTTATAGTTAGGTGAAAATGTCAGTATAAACATAGTTTTTTAAACTAAAAGACAACAGACATTCATCTGTAGTTGTTTAGACTAACTATAACACATGCTCCACCATGTACAGTTGTCACCAATGATGTTATTTCAGTTGTCATGTTGATGTTGTCAGTAATATGATGGAATATGCCATGAGTGATGTAAGATGGGAGGTCACAAGAAGTGCATGATGAGGGCACAAGTTATAGTTGTTGGGACTCCTTCCTTTTTGTGAATGACTTACCATCAATTTGGAATTGGTGATAAAAAATGTATACCGGATTTCAGCCAAAAAACATTAATACACACCACAAGGAATTTGTATTTGGAAGGGACGCCCTTAGCACTACCCTTCTTAATTAATTTCTTAATGCTTACATACCCCATGTAGCGATTTGGGAAACCTTTTCCAAATCGTTAGTTGGGCTTAGTAAATGTCAACAACTTAGCATACATCAGGAGAGCGAGATCTCATCTTGCGCACCTCCCACTTTTTCCGTACAGGAAGGGCACAATCTCTTGAAGGGGAGCTTCCCTTTTGGAGAGGAGGAGCGGCCCGAGGATTGGTTGCAGGTGCTGACCTCAGCATGGCAGGGAAAAAAGGAGCTGGCATTGGAGATGGCGTTGTTGTGACAACAGGAGGCAGAACCAAGAGCAAGTTGTGCAGGAGGACCCGATGAGAGAGAAACACTCCGGACACTTCCAGGAACTTCAGAAGGAGAGAAGAAACGTTGGAACTGCCTTCCTCGGTCTGAACCAGGACAGGAGACGGCAGGAGAGAAGTCACTCGATGTAGACCAGGAGAATATTCTGGAGGCCATTCCCCATGCAGACGCATCCTCTGCCGTGCTTTGGGAGGAGCAAGGCTGAGTCAGGTGTTGCTGGGGTTCGGGGGCTGGGTAAAATGCTTGTGGCTATCTGACAGCCCTAATAACAGAATAAAAGAAGGGGACAAAGCCTGAGGGAGGGGAGGTCGTGGGAATCTGACTTGCATGTTGGGAAGGAGCTAAGGATAAGCTTCTCCACACTATTGGGACGCTTAAAAGCACTTTTGTTTTATTTTTGTTTGCTGCCCCTACACTACCAAAGCCTCCCTTTTCCCCATCCACTCTTTAAGCTCCCCTGGTGCACCTTCGGTGATTTATAGTGTGGGCTCCACTTAATAATGAACACCCAGTACTTTCTAGAACTTACTCTGTTCTCTCAAAGGAATGGCTGACGGACCTCCACACTGGAACCTAGAAGAGAGAAGAAAAAACAAACATTGACTTTCATTTTATGTGTCCGTGCTGGAACTACTTAAACTAAATAAACCCAAAGAACCCAACCTTTATCTAACAAATAGAGAGTTCTTGATGAACACTACCATAGATCACATTACATTACAAAAAGTGTTTTAACAACTGCAAACCCTCATATTTACTGAGCATGAGAGTTTGCAACTGTTAATGGACTTCTTCCCTGCTGTGCATTTTCTCCCCTTTGAACAACTATCCAATAAATACACCCTCCTGCCAGTACAATTCCTCTTGCACAGACAACGCAGCCACACCTACCGCTCACATTACAGAAGGAAAACCCCACACTCATCCAGTCTGACAATCTATCCTAACTATGGGCACTGGTCGTCCTCTCATCATATGGCTTTATAAAGCTATTAATGGGTTCACACAAGTCTCGCTAACACCACTACGCCAAAAACGGGAAGACGACTCTGGGAGAGTTCTTCATGACAAGAAATGGGACAGAGCACTTCAATTTCCCAAAACATTATCCAGTAATGCCCTCTTTAAGAAAATACACTTCCATATTCTTTACAGGGCATATTTAACACCAACACAATTGAAATGTCTCTTTCCCAACAGACAATCTAACTCTCCAAACTGTTTTTGCTTATGAACCACTACTGGGGCAGGTCTCATTGCAATATGGCTGCCATTTACAGGACTCTTCAGTCTTCTTTCTAGCCTAATTATCATATCCGGGCCTGATTAGCTTCTGTTTCTCATTGTAAAGTTTCCTGGGCTTTAGTTTTCTGTGTGCACCCGATCAGTTTGATTCTCTCTCGCCCAGCTACCTCACAAGTCTGGGGAATGCAGCGCAGCTCACCCAGCTCCCTGTGACTCCTCCCATCAGGCTACATGTGATTGGGCCGCCTAGGCTCCAAGAAAGAAAAACAAGCTGAGGAGCGGGCATCCAATCAAAATCCACCTTTCCTTCAGTCTTGAATAGTAGCATTCCACTGTGGAGACAATTGGTGACCCTCCATCCTCCTGGTATGCCTGTAAAATGCTGCAGTGAAGGCCGGCTCAGATGGAGCTCTTCAGGGCCACAGCCATTTCCTTCGGCAGTAAATTCTGCCCCTCAACAATTGTTATTTTAACTTACAAGAGTCCTTTTTTAAAAAGCGTCAGTTGGAACATAGTGATAAAATGCACACAATTTAAGACAGTTTATAGGCTTTTTCGCTCTACAATTCTATGGAACATCGGGCCAGATTTAAAAACATTAGGAATACTGATATATTAATTGCAATTCTTTCCGAATTGATATTGGGAAATTGGTATTCCTAATGTATGAAACCTGTTGAGTTTCATTTAGCGATTCCTTGTTGGTCACAAATCAACCTACCTCATAAGTAATGAAGTAGGTTGAAGTTTGTGGCCCGCTAGTAATCACAGCCATCACAGAGATGGTGGTCTGCTGAGACCACCATGACAGTGATTGCTTTTTAAGAAAGTAAGACCACTATTTGCTCTTAAAATTTTTATCTTTCTCAAAGGGCAAAAGACCCTTTACCTTTTACGAATGGGTTGACACCAGTCTTAAACCAGTGGTGAGGTATTATTGTTTTGTGACCAGAATTCGGTCACAAAATAATACATGCATACCATACCGATTTAGTATTTTGAAGGGACACCACAAACATGCCTCTTCCAGATACCAAATTGTAAGTGCAAATTGTAATTTGGGAACAAGTTACCTAATTGCATTTGCTAGCGCAGGTGTTTTAATAAAAATTATTAATGACTGTTTATGTATTTTAAATAATAAGTTCATGTAGAAAATGAAATAACGTGGAAAATAATGCACACATTTGAAAATGTGATCACAAAGCATGGCCACCAATGTTAACGAAATGTACTAATCAATGATTAATACTAATGTAGTAATATGTCATATTGAGGGTTATGAAGTATTCTTTAGGTTTAGGTTTATTAATTGTAGGCCTTAACTTAGCGAGTGTCTTGGCCTATTTTGCCAGGCCTCATGTAAAAGCTGTATTTCTTAGAGTTTAATAAAAATGCTGACCAAGTAAATTAAACTGTGAAATGTCTATTGCATTGTTTAAATGTGCACATAATGGAAGCTTTTCATGAGAACTGACTACTAGGAGATGATGTTCTTTTTAATGCAACATTTTATGCATAATGTATATGAGACTGACTTACCCAGCACAAGAACAATGAAGATACTGACTAGAGGTGAAGCTGCAACAATATTGTTACTTGACAAGCCAACTGATAATGACATCGCAAGACGAACCAATCAACAAAATGAGAAAGGAGAAATATTAGAATTCATAGATTTGGTATAGTATTTTTATTGGACAGAGTGTGATCATATGATTGACTGACCAATAGGGAAATAGGGGATAGTTTAGGTGACTTTGATATAACAACGCTCATTCTGAGAGAAGACAGTCATTCCGACATCCTGAGATATTCTGCTCATTTTCTGACCGAAAGGTTATTACTTTCTTATGCGTCTTTACTAGAGACATGCTTGATTTTAATGCTTAATGACTTGGCCCCTATTTTTCTGACTGAGACCTGATGCCTTGCTGATCGACTGATGTCCTGAGGACAAAGGCTGATTCTGCTTTGCTGACCCATACCGAGGAGAGGTATACAATTGAAATGTGATTATTATGCATATTTGCCTTTTCTTTCTAGGTACCAACTGAGCTTTTTGATAGAGCTAATAGTTAGATGCTTTTCCAAATTTGTGTTACTAAATTATTTTGCATGAAGCCCAAAATGCTGATGCTAATCTGATCTTAGTTGAGGATTCTGACTTATGACAAACGAGACTAATGCTTCATGGATTCCTCTGCTTAACTACAGGTATTACTTCTCGTTGACGCAGCTGACTCTGTTATTGATCTGTACTGTAACTTTAGAATGTGTTGTAGTTCAAGATTTGATTAGATTTAGTTTCTTCCGCCACTTTGGACAACCAGTGTTGTTTCTGTATGTGTTTCATTTGATTTTGAGATTAATCTACATGACTTTAGCATTGTTAATATAGGGAAATAAACATACTCAAATTTGACTAAAGGTGTGGTTATTCATGACTGGAAGGTCATGGTGCGCGACAATTACTGACTTAATTGATTATTGATTTATTGATTACAAATGATTACTGATTATTGTGTATTGATTATTGCTTTATGTACTGGAGCTATGGTAAGAATTTCTTAATTGTCAAAAGTTTCATCGATCTATTCGCATCCCCTTGTAAGTTTACCTATTCAGGTCTGACGTGCCAACACATTTTGCTTGTTGTGCATTTGAAAAACATATTACTCGTTGCAAACAGCTGGATTCTGGTAATTGGATCATTTGCAATCCGAAGAAATGCTTTGTACATCTGGTCCCTAGTCATGTGCCAGAACACTAAATTCAGCAAAAACATATCTAATGAGCTGGTGGGAGGATCTTCTTCCTAAGGATGTGCAAGATTTGCTTAAAGAGGGGATATCATTCACGGATTAAATACTGAGCTCTTTATTCTCTCAAAATCCTGCTTCCATTATTCTCTCAAAATCCTTCTATTTCCAAAGTTAGGTTATAGTTTACAAAATGTGCAAATGAACAACCTTTAATAGCATAGCTTCTAGGCCTACTAGTCATGAAATTTAGTAAGCATATTAGAAGTAAATTCGTACCTGAAATCAACATGAAACACCATTTATATTTGTTTATGAAATATATCACTACACTGATTACAATGTGGGGGGTTGCAATGACTGCTTTCTTTTGTCAAACTATAAACATGTGGGAGTCAAAGAGCTCACAAAGGTTTATCCGATTTTAAAGCATCAACTACTGACTAGACTCTGGGTTTACTTGCAAAAGGAGAATAATTTGTGAATTTTCAGTAAAATTATAAAATGATAAGTCAGTATCAGAGAGAATCATATGGTGGCTAAATAAATACATTACACAGCAAAAGGGAGAGATTGAGTCCTGGAGAAACTAAGGCCCACTCAGCAGATTAACTACTTCTGGTCCATTTCAAGCTGGGCATATTGGTTTAAGATGGACAAACCATTTTCAAGTTGACTCAGATGGCCTTGCCACCTTGAGCATTCAGCAAGCTAGGATTTTGACGCTCAGGGGATTTAAAATTTGAAGATGGATGTAATATCAAAAGCCTTCCCTTGTCGATTTAACTAAAAACTATGTTATGTATGTTCATTTCAGTCTAAATGTTTTCTGTCACTTTCTTAGCCTGTGCTGTTGATCAAGGTAAGGCTGCAATTAGAATGTTGTGGCTTTCTCCAAGACTGTTAATTGAAAAGGGAGACTGGAGAGTGAGTTGTATTGTTTTGTAGTAGCATTACATAGTACCTCATAAACTGATTAGGTACCAAAACACACTAGCTAACAGGCAGCACATTTCACCGTGGGGAGATGCTTAGTAACATGGCAGCAAGACCTAAGTGCAAAGTGATTTAGTGGGGTGCGTGAGTGACCAGCGAGGACTGTTTATCTTGTCTTAGGGCGTTGAACGTAAGTTTTAATGGAAGAAGATGCATGAGCAATGTAACACATGTATAATGCATTAACCTGTTGCTGCCCCTTCCTGATTATGCTTAACTCTGTGGGTCTCTTTGGGTCCACTCAAAAGTGAGCTTCTAATGCTCTTATTCTTCATCCGAATAAATGCAGTCTTAGGTCCATATCAGGTGCTTCAGGGTAGGTACTAAGTCCATTTACCAGTACAACAGTCCCTGACCAACAGTGTGGACTAAGTTACAGGATAAATGACTCCAAAAGCCCTACTGGGAAGCTACCATGTTTGCTGCTTAGCTGTGGCTATTCCAGCTTGTTGCTTATAGGCACCAACAAGGAAGGAGGCCAGCAGTGTATGTTGGGGTTTCCTGAATTGTGCTGCAGCGCCACGGAATCATAGCTATTTTTTAAACTGAATAGTGGATTCTGCGCTTGTGGTCAATGGATCGAAGTGTCATAGGTTTGAGGGGATGTCATCTATGTGAAATGTAATCATCAACAATAATCGGCATAGTCAAAGATATTAAACCTCAAACAATAATGACACCAGTTTATTAAGAAGGATTATATCATTTATTTCCCTAGATTAACAATGCTAACGTCACAAAAATAACTCTCAAACACAAATGGTAAGCATATAGAATCAATAGTGGTTGATTAGAATGTATAATATATCTAAGTCTAATCAAAACCATCAAACAAATAATCTCCAAAAGAATTGCACTTCTGCAGAACTGGTAACAATGGCAAAGTATACATTAGTACAACACTCAAAAGATGTCAATGTAAATCATGAGCATTCTGAGTTAATACCCTCATTAAGCGCAAATTAGCATTAACATGTTGGGCTTCATGGAAAAAACAATTTAGAAACACAAATTTAGGAAAATCTCTTTAACTCGGGTTATTATAAAAAACATATTCTTAATATGCAGCAATCAAATTATACATTGCAGCTGGTACCTGCAAAGCAAAAGAGACACATATAACATTAAAATATCATAAGTTAACCTAATCGATAATAACAAGCAGTCTACTTCAGCAAGGGGACACGATCAGGTATGTCTTCAGAAGAATCGAGCCTAACATCATCTAAACCCACACTGCAAATATGACTCGAACCATCAGCAGGAATTCTGGAATCTAACAACTTCGATCTCTCTGGCTAAAATCTGCAATCTTCCTCAAAGAATCCTACTCAAGTTGTTTTACTAATCTTTAAAAGGCGTATGATTGGTCAGTTCATGGGGTGCTTACATTTCAGCCAATAGAAGTTTTAATTGACAACTTAAAATACGATGGCATCACATTAACTAAAATATTTTCTCAACAGTAACTTTTCCTCTTCCGTCATGTCTGTAGCTCCATTGTTCCATCTCATCTAAACTTCTCTTCTCAGGAAGAAACTTTCTCACTTGTATCTTTTACTTCCATCCTCGAGGAAGAAACCACATATTAGTAACATTCTCAAACCATAGAACACTCAACTCATTCAAGAATTCAGTTAAACGTGACCTTGAAAGACATAATGCAGTAACCCACTAGGGGTAGCTGTGAACACACCTATCAGAGCTCCAAATACACTTTTATGTAAGCATTGAATTAAGGAAAATAACAACCTTCAGTTAGAATATTGCTCAGTTAGGAACAGAAATGAACTGTGGCGACCATTTTCAAAAGTCACCCGTTTTACACGTTAATTCATTATACAATTAGCATACCAAAATCATTAATAAACATGTTAGAAAATTCACACTCACAATTGTACCCCTCTGGTGCAAGTGTGGAAGAGAGTATCAGCTATTGTATGCAGGTAGCCAATGCAGTAATCAAGGGTGGATATAACAACATCTGATTGCAGTCATACAATCACTCTTTTCTGTTTTGATTAATGTTCTGTGATAATACTGTTTAATAAGGATTTGTGTTTTTCTTTTTGAGTAGGCGTGTAAGTATGGGTCAGAATCATTTTTGTGGGTCTAGGGGCATACAGGGACATTTAGGCTTAATGTGATGTGGCCCAGTTCATTTATCACTGATGTCATGGCACCAGTCTACAGAAGAAGCTGATAACTGAATACCAAATGTACCCCTTTCCCATTTGAAACTCTGCACAATGAGGCAATCAGCCAAAGGCCTATTCAGGGAGATGGAGTGGGGTTAGGTACTCAGAACTGAACTAACAATTACTCTTATACCATTCAGTAAAAAAACTTTTCCAGTCAATTCTTTTACTTTAGCAAGACAGAGTACTAGATAATGTGGTAACACACAAATAGATCCCGTGAATTCAAGAGCTTTGGTAGTTCTAATGACAACAGTAATAATATATGAAATATAGAAAATCTAGATGGATGCTGGCTCGCTGAGGCTTAGTGACCAGCTCCCTTTGTAACCATAGACCTGGAGGACAGTGTCTCAATGCTTCTGGGATTGTACTGGCCCCTGAATCATCTGATTCAGGTACACCAGCTTTTCAGTTTGATGATCTTGCTAGTAAGAGCAGGTTTACCTGGGTGAATGCAGCAGTTTCAGTTCTAGAGTCACAGCCATCGAGGGTAGCCATGGCTCTATGTCCCTCAGCCCCACCTTCCACTACTACTTCTGATGGCTGCAGATGTTTTGCAGATAGCCTGGCTAACAATTGCAGTTCTTGAATTCAGTGTCTCAGGCCTAAACTGCCTCCTCCCAAACCCAAAGAACAGCTCAACCACAGATCTTTGGAGAATAGTGAAGAAGGATTTTGTAGGGAACAACAGATGCTCCTAGGGCTTATGCTGTCGGATACCGGGGCACATTGATATGGTTGGAAGATCATGGGGTAACTTGTTAGTGCTGTAGGCACTGTTCAGTTCACAGCTGCAATCAGTGATTTGAAGTTCTTTTGAGAAGTGTATCCTGGGGGCACCCTAGGACCCATGCATATCACAAATGGGTCTGTGCAATCAGAGCTCCCCGCAGTCCACACCCCCGGCCCTGATGAAGTCTTCCAAGTCAGGGAGGAGATCTGAGGAAACTTCAAGATTCAGAGGGGGGTGAACAGAGACACGTGTCAAGCATCAGAGCCACACTGCTTTTTCCATACAGCAAGGGTTTCCCTCTTCACTCACGGTGTATTTTTCACTTCAATTGGTAGGGTCAGTATGTTTCTCTGTGCATCTCTTCCACCTGGCAGCTGTTTGGGCTTCTCCTCTGGGCAGACACCTAATGGAGGAATACCTACAGCAGCTCCTTTTCAACAGGTAAGATAGACTATTTTCCAAGGATGACCCCTGTACTTTCAGCAGTTCTTTAAGTGATGTAACCTCACTTGACTGGCAACCTGGCTATCAAAGGCACCAGTCCTGGAATTCGAAGATTCTCCATCACTCACCAAGGTGTCATGTCAACTACACTGGCTAGTGAACGGTCCTGAAACTCTGATCTGGAGTTTTAGTACTTCTCATATATTAGCCTTGCTGACAGATATTGTGTATTACATGGGTGTAGCATCGGGTTAGTTAGGGGTTAATTATGACCACGCCTAATATATTTTCAAGGACTGTAAGGTAAACCCAAAGGTAGATCTGGTACACCGCTACTATGAATTAAGAGCTGTTAAAACGGAAATGTGATGTCCCATGAATCTTTGCTGAGCCTACTGATAGAAGGCTTGCTTTTGAAATGTAACACGAATACAAATATATTCTCTATCAGAAACAAGGTTTTAGTTGAGTTCTCTTTTCCCATTGCAGCAAGATACTACACCCAGGAAATATGAAGCATGGACCCTATGAAATACATAGCATATATAAAATATGACAGCAGATATTAAAATAAATGAAAAATGAGTAAATATTATGAATACAGACAACATAACACATTAATTGAATCACCTTCTTAGTAAGTCTTGGCTGACTGCGGTTAATACTGAAAGGTTTGTCATTGTGAGAGGACCGCATTAGTCGCATTCTTGTACGCTGTGGGCAAATAGCCCAGAGCTGCAAGGAAGGGAATTTTTTTTATTTGAGAAGTTATGTTTTTATCAATCTGCAGCCTTGATCAAAAGACAATAATTTCCCCTATCGTACAAATGTTGCTCTCTTAATGAAAGGCCTGAAAATGCCTATTTTACATTGTGTCACACCACCATTGTGAAAAAAGTGGTAATTGGTGATGTGACATAGGAGAAAACCCATGAGGATTATTTCCTTGTTTTCCAAATAGAATCTATGCAAATATTAAAACACAATCCAACATACAAACATAAGATGACGACTATAAGCATACTATCAAAGCAAACCTTGACTCCAAAAATATTGCTATACGGTAATGCTCATATGGAAAGAAACAAGCAATAATTATTGATGAGAAACAACTTACAAAGCCCTAAGACCCTAAAAGAATGATGTGTAGGTGCCTGATAAAGTAGGGCTCAAAACAACTAGCACAAACAATATTACACTAATGCTGAATTATGGTGGTTCTGTCACTTTACGTATCTATACACAGACAGATTAGCCATACTCTTTCTCTCCAAGTAATGGAAGTGAAGAGAGGACAATTCTGTTTGTTCCCACCAAGAGAAACTAAAAACAAAGAAACAGTGGGGAAGAAAGCCCTGGCAGCTGAGACCTGCCAATTGTTTGAGCAGCATCTCCAGATGAACAAAAGAGCAGGCCTGTCAAAAGGAGGAGCTTGCACTTCTAAGGAAATTGCTGCCTCCATACTCCGCACCCCCCCCACCAATTACTCCTGAATCAGCCTCCCATGTACACGAGTTCTATATTCATGTGCACTACCCATGCACATGGAATTTAACAAATGACTAAGTTACATAAAACTGACCAGAAATGTTGTTCTGCACTCATCGTTCCAAGTCACAGGTCCCCATTCTGAGACATAAGGTCATAACTAAAACTATTCATAGATATAGCACAAGAAAGGGTATTATTAAACTTTGATGCACTCAGTATAGTTCCCACACAAGATCTCCACTCCCAGTGTCAACCGTCCAGAAAAATGTCCTAACATTAGCATACTTCACAACTTGAGGGACAAGCATTTATTTCTTTTCATAGCACTCGGACTTCTTCAGAGCACAAATGACAGTGGCATGCCTCGAGTAGCCAATGTGATGGTTTACTATGATAATGTCCTCTTCATAATATTGGTATGAATTCCAGAGAGCACATAGTCGGAGCCTGACATTTTAGCTGTGATTTTCAAAGCACAGAAGTGTTATTCTTTTTAAATTGGTTTGGTCTTGAGTTCTGGCATATAGCCTGAGCCAGTATTATGGCATCCTCAGTGTATGCGCAGGATGATGTATTACTGGCTCTGGCTATATGCCATGACTCGAGAAATTTCAGGCCTCGACTACGTGCTCTCATGGAACACCATTGTCAATTGTGTCCTGAAGAAGTCCCAAAGCTTTGGGACAAAACACGTGGGCTGTGTCCTTGTCCTTATTTCAAACTTCAAGCAAGAAATAAAAAATGAACGCCTTTAGTGCATTTGTTCAGTAAAATTTTTACTTACTAATTGTAAATTTATGTAACTTAGGTGGTCATTATAAACATAGCAGTCTGGACCGCCACGCCGGTGGTGGCAGTCATTACCGCCAACAGCATGACGGTCCAGACCGCCACGCCGGCGGTGGCGGTCATTACCGCCAATGGCATGGCAGTCCAGACCGCCATATTCTGAACACAGTAGTGAACTGACTGCAAAGCAACCAGTTCACTACCACCCACCCCCAGGCCAGATTTGACTGCCGGGCCGACTGTGGGCACATTCCACCTGGCGGTGGAGGCTGGACAGGCGGTGGGATCATGATCCCATTTCCACCAGGGATTCCCTGGCAAGTTACCCCGCCAGGTAATCCCTGGCAGAAAGCATACGGGTGACAGGAATAATCATTCCTGTCACCTGTATGTGGCACGTCAGGCCCCTCCCCCCTTTCCACTACACCTATTCACCCCCCCAAGCCCCTAGAACAGCCCCCAACCCCTTAACCCAGAAAACCAACCCTCCACCCCAAAAACCCCATGTAGGTCCCCCTAACCCGACCCTCATCAACCCCCACCCCTACATACAGGTCCCCCCAAACCCAACCCCACCACATCGACATGCACCCATTCACTTACGTGCACACATGCATACATGCACTCAGACATACATCCCCCCACACAAGCACTCATGCACACCCCCATGCACTCACACAATCATACACACACCCCCCCTTCCCTCTCAGAGAGCACTTACCTCTTCCGTCGCATAGCTCCAGGAGGGAACAGGCTCCCTGGATGCTGCTCCGCCGACATTGCCGTCCCTCCATACACCGCCACGCCTATAACTGCTTCATTATAGGCGTGGCAGTATATGGTCTGATGTGGCAGTGAGGGTGGAGCAGCATCCACCCCGCCACTGACCGCCAGCACTGCGCATGGCGGCCCTCACTGTCATCAATGGCGGTGAGGCTTCATCCGTCATTATTTGGCGGGATGCCAGCCGCCAACACTGGTGGTCTTTCAATGACCGCCGGCATGGTTGCCAGCGGGGCATCCTGTGGAGTTCATAATGGGGTCTTTAGTTTCTTAAGTTCTTGTGGGACATTAATCCCCTTTATTCTTATTTTCAATTGACTTAACTACTAATGTATGAGTACTTCTCCCTCCAGTTGTGAGATAACTAAAACTATCCTCAGCACACATGCATGAGTGAAGCGTAGGTGCTCAGAGGCCAGAAACTGTCAAAAACATGCTTTGGGATTTGGGTTAATTAGGGCAGGCGTGCAGGCTCGCAACATCATCCAGGGATTCTGTTGCAACAATATGTAAAACAACAAGCATAAGAAAGGGAAGAAGAGGGAGGCCCTTCCCATCACAAATGTAAATCTTAACGATAGTGAGGACCACTGGAATTTAGCAATTCTGTGGCTTTGGCTTTTTTTGTGTGCATATTTATGGATTTGACGCATTTGCCACAAATTCCATCATTTGCTGCATAGTCTTCAGATTTTAACAAAAAATGGTTTCCAGCTCGAACAGATAAGAAGTTACTTGTTAAACTGATAATAATGAGGTGAAATCTTTGCCAAGACAGTATTATTATGTGTGAAAATGACAATATAATGAAGCAATGCTCTCAAAATATGTGCCACAATATGACGCTCAACTTTCCTTATCTTGTTACATAATTTAGTCAATCCTGCTGCATAATTTGTTGATCTCCTGCTGCATAATTCCAGTGAACCTGGCTGTAGTTGAGAGGAAAATACATTTGATGCCTTAATATTCGATTGTCAGAAATTTCAACATTTGTCAAAGAAGCTCCCTACTGCTCACACAAGCTTTGAGAGCAATTAGGCCAGGGCTTTGGGTTTCAAAATATCAAAATGAAGCAATATCTACAATCCTGTTATGAGGTCTTAAACTGTCCTCCTACCATTTCCTCAGCAAGCTTGTTCCACCATGTGACTGAGATAGGACCGCTAATGAAGTATGATTACAGGTGTGACCGAGAAACTCAAATTCTCACAGCTACTTCCTCATTTACCTTCTGTCTCATCCAGTTCTGAGTCTCATCCACTTCTAAGAAGTTTACACCATGTACAGCACTCAGTAGCGCAGTGCTCACGAAACAGCCATGAGATTTGAATGAAGAGCAAACACGAGTAGGTCTACCTTTCCTCTGTGATGTTGTGAGTTGCTAGAAGATGCTTTTTAATTTCAAGTCGTCACTGTTACCAAGATATCAATCAAGAGCATCAAAAAAGTTATGTGTCATTGTGTTTGAAACATGGTGATCGAGTTTAAGATGGGACAACGCACCACTTTTAAATCGAACAAGAATTTTAGATAAATCAGTCCCTTGAATGAAAAGGGAAAGGCTTCCAAAATAATAACAGTTCACATGCTGTAAGAACCTAAGTTGTTGATAAATATTCCACTGTTTTTGGAAATGGACTTTGGGGTACTTGCAATACAGTTTTACAAAATTACCAGGAACTTTCAGCATTTACACATTTCTTTTGTGTTCACATTTCTCTTTTGAATAGTTATGTTTGGTTTGTTTATAAAGTGCATAATTCACCGGCATGGGCATCCGGGAGGGGGGACAAAGGGGAAGCCCAAGTCCTGAGTCAGTTTAGGCCGTCCGCCGAACTTCCTACACGGAGGTTGCCACCATAGTGACTACCTCCCCGCCAGGCCCATTAAGAGTTTCCCGCTAGGTCAGCTGGCAGAAACCTGAGTTTGGAGTCGGCGGCAATGCTGTAGAATGCAGGGTGCACCAGCGCCCTTGCAATGTTCACTGTCTGCCAAGTGCAAGGGAGGTGCAGAGGTCATAATCCCAGCGCCGGCCTGGTGGATTAGGACCGCTGCAATCGCCAGACCGCTAGGTTCTCTGATCCTGGTGGAGCTGGCGGTCCCTCCACGGCCAGACTGCCATGGTCCTAATATGGCCCTCTGACCACTGCATTGGTGGCATCACCTGTTATGGTCTCAAGGCGCTGAATTGTGGGCACAGGGAGATTAAGTGGTTTTCCCAGAATCAGATGATGTTGAGCCAACGCCAAGATTCAAACCTGGTTCCTCCAGCTCTGAAGGTGACAGCTCTGGCCGTAACACCACACACCCTCTTACTCAAAAAGTTCTGTTAGCAAAGAAGTCCTTAAGCCAGTTGAGATCTAAACCCTCAGATTGCCAATATTTTCAAGTCCGGAAAGGAAAATGGAATGCTCATGATGTCAACTGATGCTGTTAAATCCATCAAAATTAGAGCCATAGGTATATCCAAATCCGCCAATATTCATAGACCACCCAGGCTTTAGAGAGTGGCAAACACATTACTATGACCCGCTTGAAAGCCGATCTGAGTAGCAATGTAAAATATTGTGTGTTGTAACAAACTGAACAGCTTATGAAACACAGCCTTTCCCAGTACTTTATTAAAGAAAGGCAGATGGGAGATTCGTCTGTAATTTAAAAAAAACATTGTGATCCAATCCTGGCTTTTTCAACAGTAGAAAAAACAATGCTGTTTTGAATGTTTTGGTCACACTTACGAAAGCTCTAGCTTGTAGTGAATCCTAGTTTGTTTTAGCGGGATAACAGGAGTTAGCTTAGCCGTAGGCTTGTAAACTCGTGCCCCCGTCACCCAGTGACTTTTAACCTACTTAGCTTGCTCTGTCTTAGTCCATTTAATTATTTATTTCATTTAAAATGGCGGCTTTGTGTAAAGTTAGGCCACTTGTTATGGGTTCTATTATCAGTGTCACTGCGCCAAGGCGTCAAGATCAAGCACGAAAGACAAACCTACAGTAGGCATTTACACTTAGGGGTTTTCCCTCTCTATACTTTCGAGGGATTGTTGATATTAATTGCCGTCCCAAGCATGCCTGTTATCTATTGTTATGAATAACACTTATGTCAGGGGACCTTGTAGATCTGTATAAATACAGCACACTTTTAGACAGATAATCAGAGGGATTCCGACCAGAGGGCATCGCCACCATCGCTGATACCGATGCTGCAGTCATCTTGACGCTGACCCAGTCTTCGTGTCCCTGCGGAGTCTGAGCTAGAGACCTCATTCCAAGGTAACAAGGGTTGGGGGCTCCTCTCATGGACACGGCTTTGGCAGATTAGGTTTAACGAACCCAGCTCTCCGTTTAGGTAGGAGGTTAGACCTATTCTCCTTAGGGTATTAGGGCTTATTCCATTTTATACATATACATACATTTCTTTCATATATTGCACAATGGTGAGGGTCTTTATAACAATGACTCTCTTCTTCACAATACTGTTGCTTGGTATATTCATTATCCTAATCATTGCAGTTCATGCAACTTATCACAAATTGCAGTTATGTGAATAAAAACTATTATAACTTCACTGCATCTGTGTTATTGCCTTTGTTTGTATGAGACATAATAAATCTGTGAGAAAAGGGTAATTTCCGTTTAACCACGACAACCCTGAGAGATCTTATTTTGAGTCCATGCGTAAGCGACTGCTACAAATCACCTTTTACTATTGTGTTTCTGGTGAGGTACTGGTAGTAAGCCAGTAAGGTTTGGACAACAGTTACAACTAGTTGTAGGAAGAAACTTAGTCACCTACAAACGAAAGTACTGTCATCCTGAGACCAGCAGTCTTGCTCAGAGCAAGAGTCCAAACTACGACATGGCGCCACCAACGATGGTGTTTAGGCACTAATTTACGGATACCCTGACTATCACTGTCTCACAGACAACAGGTACCCTCAGTACCATTATACGGAGACGTCCGTCCGTGGTCTTTGGGAGAATCCTCCTCAGCCAAACAGGTAACACCTAATTAGGCTGTAGGTTGTTCGAGCTCGAACTCACAAAAGGAAAAACTTCCCCTATTTTGGTGTTCGATTCTCTAAAACAACTATGGCTCATACCATAGACATTCCTGCAAATGCTAGACATGCACTTACACAACATTTATTAGCGCATGGCCTTACGGAAGAGGGCGGGGATGTTACTCTTATTATAGAAGCGACTGAAGCATACCAAACAGAAACGTTTTACTGTTGGGTTGCCTTTCCTGAGGCTGACCAACGAACGCACACATTTCACACTTATGACATTGCGGACGTACCCGTAAGGTACGAAGCATACCAGTATCATGAAATATCGCTCACATATCAAGAGCATCAAAACTGGTTTGAAGGCGCCCTACCACATGTACTACGACGGGTGAGGCTAGGTCCTTTAAGTAATGAAGGGCCTACATGGCCCATGTTTGCCACATATACACCTCACCCAGGCATACAGACTATGCCGATTGTAGATTTAAGAATATTATATAATGAATTAGTGGCATTATATAGACGATTGGTCCAGTTCATAATGCGAACATTGAACACTACACCAGCGCGTCCAGCACCGCCAGTAGCTGGTGGATATCAATTGGCTACTGGGATTAATCCACAAACGGGGCCACAGGAAAAACATAGATTGCTCACTATGTGCTTGCCATTCGGGATGGTTCCCTCGGTGTATGAATGTGCCACTTGGGGTACAGTCTTCGCTGCCGTTTATACTACCACACATGGTACCCCTACGCTTGCCAATTTACCGGAAGTGTTGAAACAAATACAAAATGAGCATGGGGCTGCACCGGCCCTAGATCTGGGGATGAAATTGATGCGTAACTTTGACGCCGTCTCCTCGATAATATTAAGTAATATTAAAGGGGAAGCAGTGGCACTGGCGATACGCCAGCGTCTCCGGGAAACTCCACATGTGGAACAGGAGAGACAGCTACTGAAAATAATATCTGATACCTATACTAGTATAGGACGGGATGGGCTGGGAGCCAAACCTAAAAAATTGGACATACTGAGTACCACCCATAAGGAAGGTACAAAGCAAGCACAAGAGCGCTCTAAAAAGCGCTGGGACAAACAAAAAGATTTCAAAGATAGGAGAAATAAAAGAGCTGATTCTCCACATCCGGAGTACTCCGAAAGGAGGTATAATTTCAGGAATAGGGATAAAATTAGAACTCCAGACAGATATACTGATTCACGTCCTTCTCGTTCCTTTCAGGACGCACCGGATAAACGTAGCAAGAGAGGGGGCCGTCAAGATCGACGTCCGGAATACGTGAAAGAAAAGAAAGACTCGCCGCAGTCTACAATTAAAAAAGAAGAAAAGACTCCTCAGCAAAAGCCACAATTTAAAAAGAAGAAAGTGGCAGCACTGACCGTTAAAAATGCCAGTAGTATTGAGAACACTGTTGAGGAACAAGAGGTGGGCAGTGACTCTGTTGGACAGCGCGGCAGAGGTCACAATATGTCGCCAGAGTCTGAAAGATCATCTGGTTGCGACAGCAACTAGCGATTACATCGCAGTTGAAACAGCGGATGCCCGCGTTCTCCCACCCGATCGGGTTTATGATTTAACAATTCAGATAGAGGGAGACGTGGAACGCATTATTAGTGTAATATTTTGGGATGAACTTACTAGTGATATCCTGTTGGCCGAGAGAGACTGGCCACCTGAACATGTCCGCAAGCTCCCACATGGGGAAGATGTCATTTTGCCTTCTTTCTCCGATCTTGTTCCGGAGGCAGACAGAATAGCCTATGCTGCTAAATGGGCTTTAGCGCAGGCCCCTGCATTATACCGTAATCATGTAGGTTGGGACAAGGACTCCCCTTGTCATGTTATTCCCGTTCGGTCTACACCACACCCGCAGCCACAATACCCTGTAAACATGAAGCAAAAGCTCCAGTGACGGAGATACTGTCACAACTTGAATACCAGGGAGTAATTGAGCCCTGTACATCGGCAATGAATAATCCGCTGTTTCCCGTTGCGAAACCTGATCATTCATATAGAATAGTGGTTGATTATAGACACTTGAATAGTCATTCACGCACATATGCTATACAAAATTCACACAGCACAGCGCTGATTAATAATATAGTGCGTAAAAAATACAAAACTACATTGGATATATCTAATGGATTTTTCTGCCAGAATTTAGCACATGAAAGTAGAGACCTAAGTGCATTTTCCTTTGGCTCTCAAAAACGCTTTTGTCGTTTACCACAAGGCTATAAAAACAGCCCAATGCTGTTTTCGGCCCATGTAACATCAATCTTGCACGAGCTTGATTCCGAGGCATTATCCTATGTGGATGATATCTATCTCACTGATGACACCCTTGACATTCATCTTGCAAGGGTCGATCGGATAATTTTGGGATTTGCTGCCTTCGGATATAAATTTAATTTTAAGAAAAGCAAGATAGCCTTTCTTAGTGTATTGTTCCTAGGGTATGAGCTATCGAACGAGGGGAAGAGCCTGGCCCCGCACGTCCTAGAAAAGTGTGCTCAGCTACAGCCTCCGAACACGCTTAAGAAATTACAGTCATTACTGGGTTTCTTTAATTTTGGCAGAACATACATTCCAGATTATGCTGAACGCGTCAAGTCACTATATGACTTAATTCAGCCCAATTTTTCTAACAGGCGGTGGACAATTGCACACACACACATACTTAAGGGACATACAACGGGACATGCTGGAGGCTAGTCACTTGTACACATGTGACAATAAAACGAATTTGGTCATCAGAATAATTGCTGGTGCCCTTGGATTTACCTATGTCACCTTTAATGAGGGTGACACGGTGCCGATAGCATACAAATCACATTTGTACTCCAATGCAGAGAAACGTTTTGCTCCTACTGAAAAAATTCTGACAGCAGTTCAGATGGCCGTCATAAAGGAGAGGCCACTTGCCCAGGGGAGGCGCATTATTGTTGTCTACCCGGTACAGGCCTTAGAGGCTGTCACTAAAGTGAGCGTTCCCAACGCTAAGGCATTACATCCACGCTGGATTCAATGGGCAACGTCTCTGACCGCCACTGATGTTGATTATGTGTTTGACCCAAGACTTCAGACACAAGAATTTCTCCAGTATGAACAGGAGTACCCCGCTCCCTTACACATATTGCCAATAGACAGTTATGATACCATCATTTATACTGACGGATCGGCGCAACCGGCTGTGGGTACTAAGCATCAATACTCGGCAGCTTGCGCAGCCGTGTGCGGGGTAATGGAAGACGGAGTTTTCCATCCTCATAATACATACACTCAGACCTTAGGGGACTGCACAGCCCAGTTGGCCGAGCTGAAGGCTCTTCTTCTAGCGCTCGAACATTCAGAGCCAGGAACACAGACTTTGATCGTCTGTGATTTGTATTACTGCGTCCAGTCATACAATGAATACCTCAATCATTGGAAACTGAACGGGTTTAGAGATTCTAAAGGGAACACCATTAAACACAAAATGTTGTGGGGAAGGGTGGCTGATCTTAAGGATAAGCTGCCATGTGTCCATGTAGTTCATACATTAGGGCACCAACGTGTAGGTATACATGTTGCCGGTAATACATTGGCTGACGAAGCAGCCAAAGCATCAGTAGCTACGGCTTCTGTCGCTGCAGTGACTCGTTCTCGGACGAGGTTGGATAATGAAATACTGATTGCCGTTAAAGCCTCGGCTGCCGGCAAGATCCTTCCGAAAGGATACCCTACGAACTATACCTATCATATCAGTGCACAGAATGTTGCTTTTGCAACAATTTCTGATGTTGGTGATCGAGTGATCCCAAATGAAGACCAAAGATTGGGGCTGATTACAGCTGCA
The DNA here is from genome assembly GCF_031143425.1 of Pleurodeles waltl. Classification (NCBI taxonomy): domain Eukaryota; kingdom Metazoa; phylum Chordata; class Amphibia; order Caudata; family Salamandridae; genus Pleurodeles; species Pleurodeles waltl. The sequence continues at coordinate 659,166,055 of NC_090446.1, read as the reverse complement.
CATGAGGGTGTCGCTTCTGCACATGCTGGTATACAGGCCAGTATCACCATTCTACAACAACGGTACTGGTGGCCTGGTCTATGCAGACGGACTAAACAGTATGTCCTTTGCTGTGACATTTGTCAGCAGATTAAGGGCTCAAATATCAGACGCCCTCCGCAGACGTCTCTCTTAGTGTCAGACAAGCCACTCCATTGTGTGTACCTGGACCACTGTGGTCCCTTGCAACCTGATGGTGCATACAAATACATTTTGGTGGCTGTAGATTCCTGTTCTAGATTCCTGTGGGTATGGCCACAGAGGTCGGCTGACGCCCAGACTGTTATAAAAGATTTGCTGATCTTTATCGGTACATATGCGGTTGCAGCATTCCATTCGGACCAGGGCCCTGCATTTGCCTCTAAGGCTTTCAGGGACACCATGAGGACGATGGGTGTTGAACTCCATTACTCCTCACCATACCATCCCGAGGGAAATTCAGTCGTGGAGAGGCGGAATCGTGATCTAAAGCAGTCCTTAACAGCTCGAGTATTAGGTTCAGGCCGCAGTTGGTTACATCACCTATATGGGGTCCAGAGAGCACTGAATAATCTGCCAAGACGGTCCTTGGGGAGAAAGTCTCCATATGAGGTTCTCTTTGGGACAACTATGTATGTCCCCAATCTTGATGCCCCTGGTATGGTGGCAGCAGAAACACCATTTGACATAAAAGAACGTCTCGCTGTTTTACAGGAGCTTCAACAATTCTGTGATGATAAATCATCTGCAAGTGCTGCCACCTTGGGAATAAGGGACTTGGCGAAAACTTCGACTGGCTGGATTCCTACCGTTGGGGATCTGGTTCGTGAGAAGATCGCTGTGAAAAAAGAGTTTGGTCCATCATACAGAGCACCTGTACCGGTCTTGGGGATAAAAGGCACCAGGACTGTCATCCTTCCACCGTTGTCTGGTTCCAAATCAAACAGATTCATCTCCATTGATGACATCAAATTACACCATGTGGCCGATTCTTCACAGTAGACCAGGAGGTCCCTTGGGTAGTCCCCGATCCCCTCTCACTACCCAACAGGACATCCCTCTACATAGTAGGATGACCATCGCTACTACTGACTATGCAACTATGTCAGCTGCTGTTCCAGACACTTCCTCGACCATGGGGAGGGCGGAAAATGAACTTTTGTTGGTTCCAGTAACAACTTCGGAGAACACCCCGCTACAGGATTTGGCTGTATTTTACACGAACACTTCCACGACTAATAACGTTGTCTATCAAGAACTTCCACGAGCAGTGGATGAGAATTCGATGGGTCCTGTGTTTGCGGAGACTTCCTCTGGCTATTTTGTAGACATTGATGATTTTTCTTCAGATTCCTCCTCTACTGAGACTGAAAAACTTTTGAGAGGTGGTGAATTCTATTGATGGCTTAAGAAGAACTATTTGATATATCCATGGAACTATCTCTGGTTCTGTTTGACATTTATTACATTATTTTTATGGATTGGGTTTGTGACTGTTTTCTTTTTACTAATTAATGGTCATTATATTGCTGATCGCTCCTCAGTGGAGCCTGTTGATGTAATTTTAACACCACATCATTCATCACATAAGGTCCGACGTGATTTGTCCCCTGTCAATATTACAGCTATTCCAATTCCTGATGGGATTGTTTGGGACAAAGTTCCGTTCGATATATACGGGCCTACAGAGATAATTCAATTACCATACGTGTTCAAAATTTCTATGTCTGATGTTATTACACCTAATGTTGTCTCTGATGATTGGGATGTCCAGACAGTTGATTCCATGCTAACTGAAATGAAGGACTACTCCGCTTTTGGGAGTGATGATGTATATGATTATACAATGAATTATGGGGAAATGTTCTGCTATAACAATTGGGGACATCACTACCTGCACCGTGCAACTAGATATAGGCCTCTCTTTAAATACACGCAATGGGAACACTGTTCAACACCACGGGTGGGGAGTCCAAAGTATTACAGTGACAAATTCACATACTTTTCTGGGCATGATACGAAGAACGCTGAGTCATATTATTTTAAATTACCTGCAACACAATTTAGAAAACTCTTGCTAACAGATACAAAACTGATTTATTCAGATCCCTTTGTTTCCCGACTTTCGATTGAAGGTTATGAATATTGGAAGAACATTATCGATTTGAAGAGTGTATGGGGAACACAAGATTGGCAAATACAGGGTAGGGAGGCTTTGTTTCGAGCTTGCTTAATTCCTGTGCAAATGATTTTTTTGAATGACACTGTTGAGCAGACATCATGTCTGGGGTTAGCAAAAATTAAAGATCTAAACACGCCCAATATTCCTACACCGACAAAATTTAGAGATTGGCAACACTTTCTTAATGTTTCAGAGGACAGGCTAGTTGCATTGGTTAAGGCTGGTGCTTATAATTCTTCACTTTCCCTTCCCGGGGGATGGTTGGTATGGCCCACCGACACTGATGAGTGTCAGAGGCGTTTTTTGAACTCTTCAAGGGGTTTTTCCATTCTTAGGCCAGACCCTTGCTTTCTATCGGGTCAACATACTGGTATAATTACAACATACAGTGTGGGTAAGCTGTGCCAGCAATGGGTGCAGACGAACACTTTAACAGTGGTAAAACAACACCTGAACACTCTTTCTGACAGTATAGAATTACAAGATTTCCTATTAGGTCCTAGGAAACAATGCTCGAAACGGTTTTTATATGCTATGTATAATGAAATTTGGAAACTTTCTCAAATTGAGGCTGCTGCACGTTTACGGCAACTTGATAAGGAGAATTTGGAAAAAACATTGGCTGTTGTCGACAATGGCATGAACACGCTATCCAACAGGATTTATTCACTGTTATTGATATCACTCAGACTGATTTGTCCCGGTTATATCATGGGCAAACACAGCTACGTTCCATCATGCAGCTGGGTTGGGCTTTGCAGATGCTGAGAAGTGGCCACATTCCATGGAAATACATTAATGGGAGTGAACTATTCGTGGCTTTTAATTTTTCCAGGGAACAAGAGACAATGGCTAAAAGGGAGGCTCGTTTCACCTTGCTTCAAGTAGAAAAATTAGATAAGTTGCCCTTCATGGTAGCAGAGAGTCCTTCAACTATCTGGCTCTTACACGGCATTATTAATTTACCGTTTTCGACCTTTCGTTTCTCAAGCTGCCTGAAACATCTTGCAGTGGGACGATATGAACGGCTAGGAGATAGCTTTATTAAGGAAGAGTGGGAGTTGCCCTTTGAGTATCGATGTCTGAACGGCGAACAGGAGGTCTTTCTTAGCGGAAGTGAATGTGAGACTACTGTTCGTCATTCCATGATATGCAAGCAGGTGTCTCTTCACGGTCTTTGCAATGCGGGGGTCGCGAATTTGGCCTGTTTTCTGAAGGGTACTCCTGTCCCTTTGATTCGTTCAGTGTTTCATGTACTTTCTAATGGGAGTTATGTTCTACTGAGCGATGACAGCTGTTGCGGCTTGCGACCTGGAATTGCCTACGCAATCTCAGTCACGAAGGTCGTTACGTGTTGTGGCCATGTTTTGTTTCCCCCCACACGAGAGATACAAGTATCTGAACTGTGGCCCCACATTGATACTATTAATGTGAACTATGACAAGTTGAGTAGACTGAAGGCGCTATTGTTTCAAAAACAGGTCGCCTTGACATCCGCAAAAGAGACGTATGCTCTCCAGATTGCGAGATCATCAGCCGAGATACAATCCCTTTTAAATACCGATTTCCCCAAACACTTTGGAGAGTTGGTATCCAGAATATTCAATGCTTCAAGCACCACTGGGATTGTTCATTTCTTTAAGGCTGTCGGGTCTGGTTTCGTGTCCATCTTCCAGACTGTCTTCGGAGTCATCCCATCAGCCATCCATTCTCTCTTTTCCAGTGTGTTTGGTGGCTTTCCAATTATTTTGGCTTTAATTGGCGGACTACTACTGCTATTTTTTCTGATTCGCGGTGGTTGTTTTTTTCCAGCGACACAGAGCAATGGAGCCGCTCCCGTCAACCCCGCTGTGCCGTGAACGCATGGTTCGGATCTTCGGTACACCTTTGCTGGTGGAACTAGAGTTTGACTGGTCATTGTCATTCCGGCCTCTACTCTGGTGTGTACAACCGGTGTTCCGCTGCATATGGTGTCTCTTTGAACATCTGCCTATGGTCTGTCTTGCTGTTGCACCAACATCTCCTGTGGACCACGAACTGCTGATGTCCCCGATGAGGGTTCATACACAGTCATGCCCCTTGAGACTGAGGTTCCTCCGGGAGGCCACCTATGAGCCTTCTGTTGTACGATCTAACATGGATGAGGACGCTGCAGCGAGTGTCGATACTCCGATGAATATGGCTCACTTCTGCTCTGTGGATCCGTTTGTCCATCCAGCTCTCGATTTCACTTCAGATGATGTTGACTCATTTTTAAGATCCTTGAATGATGACTTCGATTACATTCTTCAAGATCCTGCATATAGCACATAATTTGGTGAATTCGCTTGCCACTTCCCGGTTCTAAAAACTAGCGATTATACTGAAAGTTTGCTATACTTGTCATAGTTGATATTAACATCTCTGAATGTTTTTTAAACAAATTTTAACACACAGCATTTATTTTTGTCATTAAGTACATTTTTTTAGCTTGAGTTTTCGTTTTCGTTTTTTGGGCTTTCAGTTCAGTAGCAGCTTTTTTAGCGATTGGGTTTCTTTACCTTCATCATACCTGTTACGGCAATGGGGAGGGTGTAGTGAATCCTAGTTTGTTTTAGCGGGATAACAGGAGTTAGCTTAGCCGTAGGCTTGTAAACTCGTGCCCCCGTCACCCAGTGACTTTTAACCTACTTAGCTTGCTCTGTCTTAGTCCATTTAATTATTTATTTCCTTTAAAATGGTGGCTTTGTGTATAGTTAGGCCACTTGTTATGGGTTCTATTATCAGTGTCACTGCGCCAAGGCGTCAAGATCAAGCACGAAAGACAAACATACAGTAGGCATTTACACTTAGGGATTTTCCCTCTCTATACTTTCGAGGGATTGTTGATATTAATTGCCGTCCCAAGCATGCCTGTTATCTATTGTTATGAATAACACTTATGTCAGGGGACCTTGTAGATCTGTATAAATACAACACACTTTTAGACAGATAATTAGAGGGATTCCGACCAGAGGGCATCGCCACCATCGCTGATACCGATGCTGCAGTCATCTTGACGCTGACCCAGTCTTCGTGTCCTTGCGGAGTCTGAGCTAGAGACCTCATTCCAAGGTAACAAGGGATGGGGGCTCCTCTCATGGACACGGCTTTGGCAGATTAGGTTTAACGAACCCAGCTCTCCGTTTAGGTAGGAGGTTAGACCTATTCTCCTTAGGGTATTAGGGCTTATTCTATCTTATACATATACATATATTTCTTTCATATATTGCACAATGGTGGGGGTCTTTATAACAATGACTCTCTTCTTCACAATACTGTTGCTTGGTATATTCATTATCCTAATCATTGCAGTTCATGCAACTTATCACAAATTGCAGTTATGTTGAATGAAAACTATTATAACTTCACTGCATCTGTGTTATTGCCTTTGTTTGTATGAGACATAATAAATCTGTGAGAAAAGGGTAATTTCCGTTTAACCACGACAACCCTGGGAGATCTTATTTTGAGTCCATGCGTAAGCGACTGCTACAAATCACCTTTTACTATTGTGTTTCTGGTGGGGTACTGCTAGTAAGCCAGTAAGGTTTGGACAACAGTTACAACTAGTTGTAGGAAGAAACTTAGTCACCTACAAACGAAAGTACTGTCATCCTGAGACCAGCAGTCTTGCTCAGAGCAAGAGTCCAAACTACGACAAGCTCAATTTGGATAAACCAGTAGATTTTTATAGTGGGTGACGGCAGAAAATCTGTCGGAAAAGACATAGTATAGACTCGTCGATCAACTTGCTCTATCTTGAATTATGGTGGTTGAAAATATAGACTCTTCGATCAACTTGCTCTATCTTGAATTATGGTGGTTGAAAAAAGAGGCCTGGATGTCTTCGATCTTTTGGTAAAAAATCTGCTACTAGTTAACTTTTCTCTTTTGAGTAAATGTTTAATTTTTGTGAGGGAGGATTTTGTAGATTCTTAGTCACGAAGAATAGTGCCTGAGAGAGGCTAGGTTGTTCCAAAATTTTAGCCAAATAGAATTTGAATTAAACTGCTTTGATTTTTCGTTTATTTATTTTGCTGGTTCTGGAGAATTCGCTTTTTTTTAAGGGGCATGATCTTGCCCTCATCTGTGTCGTAGGGTTCTCAAAGCTGAATTCCCGACTTTTAATTCTGGTGAGTACCACGAATTAGTGGTTTAATATGTCTTTTAAATATTCTGATGGGGGCCAATTCATGAATAGTGAACGCAACTGACGACATCATACTTACAGTAGAAGTGGTTTAAATAAATCTTAGCTGTGAAATGTATTAATAAATAGTTGCAACTGGATTAAGGACAAGGACATAACTACTTTAGTATACTTCTTTCCATTTATCTTGAAAAAGGTCTGCCCTTTCTTTCTACAATCTGTTGAATTTCAATTTCTGTTAGTACTGTATTTAAATCAATACTTTTGAGGATGGTATAATATACAGTAGTGGATTTTACGACAGTAGACTCCTATGAACGAGTGATAGAAAGATGATGTGTGTTACAAAGAAAGATGTGAGGAACATATTGTTGGATTAGGAATAATATCTGTTCGTCTGTAACAGGAGCAGGTTGGCATTTGTGCACTATTTGGGTGGGTAGGTGTTTCGTTTGTGGTTGTCCACCCAGGAGAGTTACTGGGTTTGTTTTCTTTTTGCACCATGGGATCTGCAGCAGAAGGGGGAACCTATTCTACAATGTGTGGCAACTTGAACACACCAGGAGAGAATCTTTAGTTAGTTCATTAGGGGTACCGGTTGATGGTCTTGCTGTGAGATAGAGAGGCATTTGAAATGCGAACAGATTGATAGAAAGACTCTTAGACCTTATTGGTCGCACCTATACCAAAGCTATTGTATTTGTCAATGTGTTTTAGGTGTGCTGTACACATCGGGGCTGCTGTGCAGCATAGCTGAAAGTAAAGGAAAAGTGTTATGATGTGACCAGTGCAAACCAACTCATCACTTTTTCGTTTACTTTCAGCCATGCTACACAGCAGCGTACATCCATACAAAATGGCTAAATAAAACATTGACAAAGCCAATAGCTCTTGCGTAAACAAGACCAATAGGCTTTGCTAATGCTTGTGTTAAAAAATGGGTTGTTACAGTAACACATGTATGATGAATACAACCAGTGCTGTAACATGCCAAGGATGTTTCTTCCTTCATCTTCAGTTATGGGTCCAGTAGCACTGGGGATGTCTGCTGCAGCAGAAAGACCCTTGGAGCATGCCAATCACCATAGGCCATAGGTCAGACTAGGACAAAAATTATGCATGGACATGAATAAAATCGCCCCTATTAGCGAATCAGATAGCTAAAAATGTGGCCCACATTTGCAAATCAGGCCAATTTTGTACTGGCAAAGACATGCTGCCTAGGTGTCCTGCAAGGTGTGGAAGACTGCATCTATTTTTGCTGCAGGCAATGTTGTGCTTGTATCGAGAAATCTAAAAGAAAGAGTGGCCCATCTGGCAATTAACAGGCCCATAAATGTCTCAAACAATATTTCCACACATGGACCTGTGAGACCGGTCTACTGGACACTGCCTGATTGCCCAACAGGTCAGTCTGACTGTTGTAGGCCCCTAGCCTCTGACACCCTGGGACTAAATTAACTGCCCGTGAATGACACTGACTTTAGTCTGTGATGCCTCTAGAGGCAGTGACACACATAAAATATAGTTGACCTTGCGTGCTGGAAAACACCAAACATTTTACTGACTTCACCATATGTTAAGGCGATGGTTGATCAGATGTTGTCTGTGGGATTACCAGCTATGCCCATACAGTATCTATCTAAAGCTGGTGTATGGGAGGGGTTCAATGGCAGCAGGTTTACTTGTTTGCTGTGTAGTGTGAACCAGCTTGGACTATATCTGCAATTATTGACTCCGATTAATCTTTCCTTTTCTGTTCTGGGGGGAGAAGAGACTCACATCAAATTAATTAAAATCAGTTACAGTGCAACCTAATGGTCACACAATCAATCTGGGAGATCAGCTTAAAGTTTCAAAGGGCTTTATTACAAACTTAAAGTCAAACTTACATAAATGAGTCTCAAAACAATGGTATAGATATACAGAATCACTAAAGGAGAGTTAAAGCATTGCACAATATTGAATCAAATTAGCCCATGGAATACCAATATCTCAATAGCGACAATGCAGAAAACCAAGAAAAGCATTTGATGTTTAAAATCCACAATCAAATTCTCCTGCCTAAACATTGAATCTAGATTCCTAACTATTCTAATTTTTGAAAGGGTTCAAAGAATGGTTGGATAACAGAACATCTGTAGAAGATTATGTCAAGAGATATGTGTGCAGCATAAAGCCACTGACTCTATAAGAATTGAGGTCTATACCCTAAATAAGTCTGCTCTGTTTAAGGGAATAAAGAGGTTTGATCCTTTCGATAACTAAACCACACTCAAATCTCGATCCCTCCAAAGATTATATCACTTTAGAACTCTTCTTCTGAAAAACAAAGTATAAATCAAACAAATAATTGATAACAGTATCTACTTTAAGTTTCTTTTATGTGGCCTTGGTGTATCCTTACGCTCAGGAATTTCAAAACAATAGCTGTCAATTCAGGGCACTCCTTCCATCCTTGTAACCTTTGTCTCAGAATCTTTTGTTGTATAGCTATTTTAGCCATATTTTTAGACACAATATTTGAGCAAACTAGGCCTGCCGTTGTGCACTCTATCCCAGTTACATTTTATTCAGCATTGCATTATTTTCCAAGCAATAGCCACATTTGCAGTGCTGTTTTATTTATTACTATCTAATTGTTCTTTCGCTGAACAAAGCAATACATTCTTAGTAGGACATTCATTTCACTTTGTGCTTTCTTCAAGGCTGCAGTCAGATAGTGTTGCTGGTAAAAGTGGCATGCTGGGTCTCCAACATTCACAGAAACATACACACTCATACGTGGGGACCATTTCTTAGAATGTCAACTGTTTTATTATAAAGAAACTCCTTTGTCCCATACACGTTAGAAGGAGATTCCAGCCGTATGACCACGATTGCATGCTGATTGCCTCACTATAGCTGCTTGCTTAGGCTACCAAACTCCTCATCTACATGAGGATGGTAACTTTCTAGACTAAAGGCTACCTTACTCAGGTTTGAGGGATGATGTTTTCCAAGGGGGAAACCTTAAGGGCAGATTAGGCTTATCATGCTGTGCTCTAACATAACATAGTTAGGGGAACTATATCTTACTCCCAGGGACAATATGGTGGGACTGTTTTTGTTTTTTACTTTCCTCGTCACCTTATTGCTTTTATTGTGTTTTATCATCCTAGTTATTGAAATGCATGCCATTTTATCTAGGATGCAGTTACTTCAATAAACCCTTATTGAACTATATTCTGCCTATGTTGTCTTTGCCTGTGTGAGACTAATATAACTGAGAGAAAGGGATGAGATCTGATCAACCACAATTCCCCTGAGGAGTCTTTCTTGTCATGCGTCCGGTTGCCACAATCATTCTTGCTCTTGGGTGGAGATGAGGCGCTGCTAGTTAGCCAGAAAACCTGGATTAGGCCAACAGGTGTCACATGGTGTAGAATTTTACTTAGTATCCCACAATCTATGTGATTCTGCTGCCCAAATGCAGTAGCCTCTTTAGCATAATGAGAACCTATGCAAAACCTTGTCTCTCATGCACAATAGGCTCCTTATTAGTCTCTGCACCTGGAGCTTCAGAAAAACAAGCAAAATGCAAACTTCACATTGAAATTAAAACACAGGAATGATGTTTGCCTTCACTCTGGCCAAGCTAAATATGCACAAGTACACTTTTGATTTAAGTGTTTTCTGTATGCCTACTTACATTGAATGTATAATAATTATAAAGAATAATAGTATTTAAAACACTATAACATAAACATTTTTCAAACAATGATTAAATGCTGCATACATGAAGCATTATATTAATTTGTGACATTTATGTGTATGAAATCTGGTGCACCACATTTAAACAGGAAAAATTTTCATGGTATGCAGAAAAATAACCACCCCTTCATTTCATATTTGAAGAGTCATAATGGCACAGTGAGATTACACGATCTCAGGTGCATGCGCTTATTTACAATTAGTCTATCATTCGCAGAGGAGGTGAACTTGCTAAAGGCCTCACATCATGACTGACAGTGCAATAAGCAAAGGTTAGTGAATGCTCGCTGTCACACATTACATCCAATAGCTCAAAGTGCTTGACTTTTTTTTTTCACCCTTTCTTTGTGTAGGTTACACAATGTTTCTCTGAATAGCAAAAATGCCATTGGATATAAAACCTAAAGAAAATTTTTTAAAAACACAGCTTCTGGCCTCTTAACCAGCTAGCCTGCTTCACAGCCCCTTAACAATGATTGGAGCACAGTATCGACGTTCGGTAAGTGGGTATCGCAAGAAAGGCACTACTAACCCAATTCACAATATTGTAAGCTGCTGGAGGAAGAACATTGTAGCTGTAGTTAGAATACAGAACGAGGATTTCCTAACAATCGAGATGCTGTTCATCACAAAACTCTTAACATTTGGTTTTCAATTGGATTTAGAGACTGAAGGATCATGTCTGGGGGTTGTGATTCGGGTGAAGATCTGAGCACAGCAGCAGCCACACAGTTGCATTACCTAAGCAGCATTCTGGTCTGTTCACTGCTGGTGCATCTTCACCCCACTGAAGAGGTGAGGGTACGGGGCAAGGAATAACAATTAACAACTAGCAATGAAAACATTGAAAGTAACAATAACAAAGTACACATATCCGAGTGCAAGCAGTGGAAGGGCAACTAGGAAGAAATCAAACAATACTTTGTGCAAGTTCCATCAAAGGAGAATGGCGTGAAGAGGAAGTCAACCCCGGACTCACTGATTCACTAAGAACCAAGAAAATTTAAGTGACTGATATCAACCAATAGAAAGTAATTCGCGGGCTTTTATCCCTCTATAGTTGTTTTTTAAAGAACAGTGGAAATGTATGCAGTGTTTATGCAAGACCTAAAAACCTGGATGTACTTGGGCTTTATGGCACTATCAACTATTCTCCCAGCTGCACTGAAGTGTCCTCTATGCAATGAAACATTTACTTGAAGATAGGGTTACTAAACAGTGAGATGGTTTATTAGTAGTTAAGTCTATACAGGATTTTGTATAACAAGCTGTGAAGAAGTACTTTTCATTAAAACATGTAACTCACATATGAATGATAAGTGAGCTGGGTAATGTTGTTAACCGGAATACTCTACTTAGCTGAGGCCTAGGGAGTTTTGTTTATCTGATGTTGTTTTTTTTGTTTGTTTTTTATCTGGGTAGGAGCTATTTATTAATTTTAGTTATTTATTAAGTATGAGCTTTCACCTGAAGGTATCCTTGAACTAATGGGTTCATGAAAGGCATCCAGCAAGAGGACAAGCTGTGTACATTAGGTGAAAAACTAAGGAATAGGGTGTAGCCGAATCTTCACTTCTCCAAAATTTAGCAGAGATGATTTCTCCTGGAGTATCAAAGGGTGTTCACTTCCATATTCTAGCTGCTGCCACAGAGAAAGCTCCACAGCCTAGATTGACATAAGGGTACTTAGGAACATAAAGAAGAAGGGCCCTTTCAGATCTGATACTGTCTTGGGTTTTTAAAAGGAAACATTTTAGCTAAAAGCTTTTGGAGAAGATCATGAAGCTATTTATGCACCAATCACAAAAGCTTAAACATTACTCCTTGGCTGATAGGAAGCCAGTGCAAATTGGACAGCAAAGGAGATGAGATAATAGCTCACACTTCTTGATGTTTAAGTTGCAGGGAGTAGTCTAGCCAAGCACAAATGAGTGCATTTATGCAGTGCTAAATTTGTAAAAAGATTAATGCTGGGGCCAAGGTTTTGCTCAGAAGCATATGACTGGCACTATTCAGTGTTGATGTGTTGAATGTCAAGGTTGCATCATCTTGATTCCAATTTATGACTCTTTAATCCACCACCTAACACTCCTTGCATCTTTATGCCATTCTTGCTTGTTCCTGCTTTTGCCTGTGGTCATTTTTTTCCATCTTACACTTTTTCTTTCACCCTGGTGTGTTTTTCATTATTTTGGTTAAAATCGGATAAGGGAAAAAATGCCGGCCCCCAAAAATGAGAGCCAGTGGGCCCCACCTGCAACCACTTGCCCAAATTATGAAATTCATGATCTGCATTCTTTTCTTTATAGTAAAAATGTGAACAATGTGTTTCAAAACTCCTAACTGAAGAAAATAGGTCTTTACCACAGACTTGATTTGGCATTCCATCATAAGAGCAGATGACATTAATTACAAATACTTTCACTGATCAGTAGCTCTTGAAGAATACTTTTTAACTTATGTAATACCTTAGTATGTATCTTTAACTCACATAAACGTTTTCACACACTTACACAGCCTGGGTGATATCTTCAGTGATGTCATTTGAGATGTCATCAGTGATGTCACTGACCATGTCTAGAGTGATGTAATATGTGAGTTCAGAAGGAGTGACTTGTGGGGGCATAAGTTAAAGCTAGGACTGGTAACTATAACTGCTGAATTTCTATGGTTATGTGTGAGCATAGTCAGTACCTACTTATAATCTCCCTGTGACCTTTGTTTTTTCTGTGAATTTCTAAGGTATTTTTGTAATTCTGTTTCCTAACTATAATGTCCCTGTAGCCTTTGTTTTTTTCAGTGACTACATATATGTATATATGTAGTCACTGAAAAAAACAAAGGCTACAGGGACGTATAGAAATTCACAGAAAAAACAAAGGTCACAGGGAGATTATAAGTAGGTACTGACTATGCTCACACATAACCATAGAAATTCAGCAGTTATAGTTACCAGTCCTAGCTTTAACTTATGCCCCCACAAGTCACTCCTTCTGAACTCACATATTACATCACTCTAGACATGGTCAGTGATATATATATATATATGTGTGTGTGTGTGTGTGTGTGTGTCTGTAACCTTTGGTTTGTTTTCAGTGAATATATATATATATATATATATATATATATATATATATATATATATATATATATATATATATGTAGGATTGGTGAGAATTAGAAAAATACACACATATCCTTTGTTTTTTTCAGTGAATATATATATATATATATATATATATATATATATAGTGACTCCTGAATTTGAAACGAGAAAACAGATATATTCTCACAATACTATTACACATTAGCAACCCTGGTTTAAGTTCTATTATTCACATGAAATTACCAACTCCTTAGCACATATGAAAAAACCTATGATTTATTAACAAAAAAACACATAACATATAATGCTTATTCATAACCCATAACAAACTAATACATTGAACACACAATAACAATTGACGATTACAAACATAATGAGTTCTCCATATATAAATGCAGACTTGAAGTTAGTGGGCCTAACAGATATGTGTTGAGCCCATATGTAGCATCAGCCGACACGTGTTTCGTCCAAGACTGGACTTCTTCAAGGCTGGTGAATTATAATCCAAGAACATTATGAGAACATTATGTTAATATTTAAAATCGTGTAATACTACAAATACAATAATAACTATATATTAAAAATAAGTAAAAAGACACACAAAGTCTCCCGAGAGTGTGATACTGATAAGAAGTTTGTGAAAAGAGAACCAGCACCAGATGTCAAAACAGTCTAATTGTTAAAAAAGAATGAATTGATAGATTGGACTTTGTCATAAATATGCCAGAGTGATAAAGTAGGTGGAAATATTTAATATATCAAAATTCACAAAGGTCCCAAGATTTCCAAACGTGCAAAAGACCTTATATAGCAAATCCTTCCCACGGTGATTATAATTACTGATCCAAAAAGAAAACTACCTTCTTTTCTCCACAGGTTCCTAAATCCCAAAACGATATCTCAAACTATGAATGAAAAGTAGGAACCATGTTGTAGAAGCGGGGGAGAGATAGGCACCAAGCATGCTGACCATGGGGCTGAGAGGATGGAGAAAGTGATGAGAAGGGGGGACAGGCAGGCAGCAGGTACGCTGATCAGGGATCTAAGAAGGAGTAGAAAGCTGTGAGAGGGAGGGGCAAGCAGGCATGCAGAAAATGGGCCTGAGAGGAAGGAAAAAGTGGTGAGAAGGAGGGACACGCGGGCAGCAAGACAGGCAGGCAGTAGGCACTCAGACCACGGGGCTGAGAGGGAGGACAAACTGGGGAGAAGGAGGGACAGGTAGGCAGCAGGCATGCAGATCATGGGTCTGTGAGGACAGAGAAAGTGTGTGAAGGATAGACAAGGAGCCATGCAGATCAAGGGTCTGAGAACCTGGAGAAAATGATGAGAAGGAGGAGCAGGCAGACAACGGACACACAAGCCATGGGACTGAGAGCCCAAAGAAAAAAAATTTTTTTGCTCTGGCAGGGTCCCAGGGGGACCCCATTAGGGTTAGGTTGATCCTACCGTGTCCCATTTTCGTTTTTGAGGGGGGTTTAGTTTGGGACTCGGCTGAAGAAGTATCCCAGAATGACTGCACACATTTCCTGGTTGAAGTTGGCTGCCAACACTTCCTGGTTGATCTGTGTCCCTAGATATCAATATATCTTAAAAGCTACTGAATGGATTTACACCAAATCACTAAAAGCACGCTTTCTGGACCAACAGCTAGCTTTTTGCCAAATTTGATGCGATTCCCTATAGCGACTCTAGCTGTATTCCTGTTCCAAATCCCTGTGGAAAAAAGACGGGGAAAACGTGTTTTGTCCCCCCCACTTTTTCATTCCCCCCCCACACTTTTTCTCTGCCTCTGCTTGATGGATCATCCGAAACTTTGAGGACAGAAGCTAAACTCACTATTGTATTAATTTGGAAAACTTCATGAAGATAAGTCAAGTTAAGGTAAAGTTATTGGTAAAGCCATAAATGCTCTTCCTACAGAAACTAGATCCCTTCTAGAACTATATATGTATGTATATATATATCACTCAAATCCTTGCTCCAAAACGGGCCCGCTACCCGAGGGTGGTGGAGCGTGAGCCCGCGGAGCGCACCAGTGAATAAATTCCAACTTAATCCAGAAGGAAAACGCTCACTCAGGATGAAAGGTGCTAGAAGTTTACTTCAAACTGAACCATTTCCTCAGACTGAGCAGCCTTGATCACATGATCTGTGCACCATATTCACCATGACATATACTTGTGGTAAACATCAAAATAAGACTGAAAAACACACAGTGTAATCTGTCACCATATTGGATTGGTAGACTCCATATGCAAATAGCAGGTAATATATAGAGTACCAATCTTTGTCCCAATCATTCCTATTATGTAGTTAAGATCCACAGCCATCTATATATTCTTTGGGTACCCCAAGTATATGATGTTTCAAATATAACAACCTATTTTAAATATGCAAGTGGTGCGGCAGTCGGACATCAAAATTATGTCAAATAATGTTTATTAAATCGGAACAGTACTGTACATATAAATCACCTTTCCCCTGAAATTCATCAAGCTCCAACGAGATATTGTACTTCTCGCAGCTGCAATAATCAATCAAGCACAAGTGGGCAAATGTATAAATTGTTACCATAATGGATAGGTCACCTCCATATGTGAAATGTATAGAGTAGCAATTGTTGTCCAATTCATTCCTATTCTGTTGTTCAGAACCCCATAGATAAGATGTATCAAAAATAAAAAAACAAAAGCTGATGCCAAGTCACAGCAAACACTGTGTTCTGATGAAGGGAGAGCTGTAAATCAGATCTCTCTTCATTGGAGGTCAGGTTTCCTCTGTGTGCCTGCCAATGGAGATGGAAGCAGGCAGACAGAGGAAATTGCTCTCACAGAGAGGGAGTTGCTGAAGCAGCTCTCTCTCTGTGACAGCAATGCTGGCTCCCACAGGAGGTGGGGATCCAGCAGGGACCCTGGGTCCTTCTGGCTCCCACAAAGATCCTCAAAGTCATGGCTGGGCCCCAGGGGTTGGGGTCCCCGAGGCCGAGATCGGCCCTGTGGAGGGGGGCCATGTGGCCCTCCTTCCCCCCCCAAAAATAAAAAAATCAGTGAATTTCTATATATATACATAACAGTGGGGTGAGATAGGAATTCCTCAGATTTTAATAACTTTGGTAGCATTTGAAAAAACTTTGCAGGACTATTCTTTTATCTACATTGGCAGACATGCAAGGTTTCGTGGTGATTAGTTACGTGGTGCAGAGAAAAAAGGGTGGTCACAAAATATGTCTTTCCAGCACTGCATTTTGTACAGACATTTTAGCCAGACACAGTGACAAGACAGCTGAGGGGATTTTCATGAAATTTGGCAGGAATATAGATTATATTGTGGAAAAGGTTCTTTTTTGTTAGTTGATGTAAATTGGTTCAATTTTCTTAAAGCAGTAAGGGATAACCACATTGTGATATATTGGGCTGTGGTACATAGTGGCCCTGTAACTGTGTACTGCAGTACATGACGATGAAGAAACACATTATTATGGGTTAATCAAAGCCTGTGCAAGATGAAAAGGCATCCACATTGTTTAAACCACACTTTCTACTTGTTCTGTGTTTTTCCATAAAATATATGTTATTAGTCTTATTGTAATGCATAAGAAGAAAAGTGGAGGTTTAGGACACTCCACTCCACTGTAGTCTATGGCACACCACTCCACTCAACTCCACCCACTTTACTCTACAACACACCACACCACACCACTCTGTAACATGTCACTCCACCTTATGACACTCCACTCCACGACATGCCACATAACTCCACTCAACGACATGCAACTCCACTCCAGAACATACCCTTCTCCTCTACCCCTTTCCTCTATGACACTCTATGACATGCCCCTCTTTGATGCACCACTTCGCTCTAATCTACAACACACCACTCCACACTACACCAGTCCATTCTACAACATTCTACTGTGTGCTATGTCCCACCACTCTATGCCATTCTACTCCACTCTCCAAAACTCTACAAAACTCTATGACACTCTACTCCACTCCACTCTATGACACATCACTCGCATCTATACCACTTTAATCCACTTTACAGTGCACCACTTCACTCTTCTCCACTCTATGATACTATACTCCAGTCTGTGCCACTCTACAACACTCCAATCTATGCCTCTCCACTGAACTTCATGCTACAGTGCTCTTCCCCACTCTATGACACTCTACACCCCTCCAGTCTATGACACTCTACTACACTCTTTGCCACTCCACTCTACAACACTGTACTCCATTCAATGGTACTCAAAGCACACTGCCCCACTCTATGCCGCTCTACCCAACTCTACAACACTATACTCAACTCCCTCTATGCCACTCCATAACTCTTTACTGCACTCTACCACACTACCCCACTCTATTTCGCTTTACTCCACAATATGACACTCTGCGACACACCACCCCTCTCCACACTACAACACTACACTACACTCTATGACACATCACTCCACTGTAAGAACCTTCACTCCACTGTAAGACCCTTCACTTTACTTTACCACACTTTATGCACCTCCATTCTACAACACACCAACTCACTCTATGACTTGCCATTCCACTCATTGACACTTTTTCCACTCTACGCTATCCACTCCACTCTACACTTCACTCCACACCAATACACTCCACTCCGAGACACTCTACTTGACTCTACTCCACTCAGTGATGCTCCACTCTACTTCACTTCACTCTACAGCACTGTACTCTACTCTGTGCCACTCCACTGTGAAACACTCCAGCCCACTCTATGCCACTCAGGACATGGAACAATGCCCCTGTTACTATATTTAGAAGCTAATGAGGTGTATATATTTAATTTCATCAGCACCGGCAAACAAACATTAATAAAACTAAGCATTCATGAATAACAATACATATCATCAAAGTTAATACCTGTGATACAGAAAATAGGTATTGCTCTGTGTTAACAATCATCAATCAATTCAGTTTAGGTGAGTCATAATTTAGCTGGGTACAGGGAAAACCCTACTATTAGCCAAAATAAGGATTAGCATGTGTGGGGTGAAACACATGCAGAGAAAAGACAAAAAGCACGTAAAGGACATATTGAATTTGTAAAAAGGAGCTTTCGGGCATCAAGATATTAACTAAAGTGGGCAAAAGATTGGTAAGAAGGGAAAGCGTAAACATATCAGAAGCTTGAGCAAGAGTGTTCTGAAAGCGTTTAGGATAAAATCTCTAGGTCTCAAAGGACAAAGTAAAAAGGAAGCTGTCGGGCATCAAAGTACTAACTAAAGTGGGAAAAGATAGGTGAGAAGGGAAAGTGTAAACAGATCAAAAGGTTGATCAAGATTGTTCTGAAAGGGGTTAGGATAAAATCTCTAAGCCTCAGAGGACAAAGTAGAAAGGAAGACACTTCTCCAAGGGGCTCAGCATACAGAATCAACGTCTCAGCTTCTCAGGAATCTGGAAGAATCTCCACCAAAGTCCAATTGATCAATGATATATTAAAGGTCATAAATCAATTTGATTCTGGCAGGAAAGCAGTCCATATTACATTGAAGGGGCATCATCCAATAGTAATCAATCACACGACTCCAGGTTGAAACATTTACTTCCATTCCTAGGTCTGGGCATGGGAACCTCAGCCATTCATGTAGTTCCACACAGGATTGAAGCATTTGTATAATTCAACTGTCCATCCACTCAGGATGTTCTAAATCCAAGGACACTAGTACATTTTCTCTCTATGTCTAAACCGTAGGGCCTATTGGCCTAGTCTTCTCATGGGAACAAAGACTGAAAGAAATGTCATGCTATGAAAAAATGGATCATCATTTTCCGCATAGTCATGAATTACAAATCTAACAGGACTCACTTCTACTAACCCACTTTTAATATGCTGATTTATAAATTCAACTTTAATAATGATTCAATACTTAGGGCCTGATTACAACTTTGGAGGAAGGTGTTAATCCGTCCCAAAAGTGACGGATATACCACCAGCCGTATTACGAGTCCATTATATCCTATGGAACTCGTAATACGGCTGGTAGTATATCCATCACATTTGGGACGGATTAACACCTCCTCCAAAGTTGTAATCAGGCCCTTAGTGTGTTATATTCATTTTAAGTGAAAAATAACTCTGTTAATGAAATTCATTAGATATGGTAAGGAAGTACATTGCCTTAATTTTTGCACACATTTTTAATTCATTCATCATTAGAAATGCAATATTGCCTCAAAATATTCTGTTAATCTAAGGGCTGAATTATAACATTATATAATTTAAATCTCGCAAACACTTGATTTAGTCCAAATATCATTTATGTTGCACTCTGCAATGTAAATGAATGCTCATTGATAAACTCGTCAGTGCAATTTCTACATTTAAACCATTAGTGCTTTTAACATAAGGCATATACTGTCAAATACTGATGACTTTTGTGACATGAGGCACAACACTAAAAATGTAGGCTACATCACATCTCAGCAATAGATTGAACAGAAAGTGGTGTAGAGCATAGTAATCACAATCACAGGATTAATGGAATGACCAGCTAGGATTCACATTTTTAAAATTATATATCTCTGTAATAAAACCGTTGAGTTAAATGCACACTAATTGCTTAACCAAATCAAAGGAAATCACAGTTGTTCCACACTTCACAAACACTACTTGAACAAAAAACACAATAACACAAAGAGGACTCATTAACCAGTGAGCACTGTGCTTGATGTTACTAAACGGGCCATCAAGCATCTCCCCTGGGTCTAGCTGTTGAACACCAAAGCTTCCCCCATTCTTACACCAGCGAAAACCCAGGGTGAATGATCAATGGGGGCTACCCCTTCGAAGGATATAGAGTGGGTGATCTATTTTTGTCTCCTCTGCAGTGGAAATCTGGATTTGCAGTCTGGAAAATTCAAACTGAACCAAAAACAAGTATGCAGGGGAAATTAAAAAATAAAGAAAAGTGTCCGGATCGGGCAGCTTGTTCAAATAGCTGTGTGCTTTTCGGCCTTACAAACAGGGGTGGTAATCAGTATCCCTTTCTACTAATTTCTTTCCAAGATTTTTATTCCTATAAATTACTTCTCAAATCTGGCACATTGACTATCCCTTGAGTAATGTGCAGCATTATAGATTTGGATTGGAAATGTTTAAATCCAGCCTACTGTGCAAACATCCTTAGGAACTAGAGAAATTGTGTGCAAAAGTTGGGAATGTAACCATGCTTCACACAGTCTTAATTGGTTGAGACACGCCACAGCCAACCACACTGAAGTGTGTTCTTTCACATCCAAGTTGTGCTCTTTCCGCTGTACGTACTCATTTAAAAACAGATTTAGAAAAGTAGGGCTACCGACCAGTCTTGGCTTAAGATAAGCAATTGTAGTGTCCCTTACTCTTCATAAGGGTCCCTAATTGGCCCTAAACTTTGAGGTCACACATTTTTACAATCCTTCTTAATGTAATAATTTGACCTGCAGACTTATCTTGTCTCTTTGTAGAGACTTTTTCTTAAATCTGTTTTTCTGTGTCTGTTTGTAAATAAATAATTTGCTTGACAATTCTTGCAGACTTCCTTTACTGGTATGCTGTAGGAGTTATTTTCAAGCACCGAGACCCCCTGAATTTTAGTTATTTAAAACTTAGCACTGTGTCATTTGTGCTGCAAGGAGCTGCAAAAAGTTGAAAGATGACTTAAGTTACACCTAAATATAAGTCGCTGCATGTCTTTTCTTCCAATTGTTGTATTTTTCCCACCTGAATGATGGAGCCAGCTTGTCTTGGTGGCCACTACACTGTTTGCTATCAGAAGAAATGGAAGAGGAAGTGGACCAGCAACAGGTGAACTTGGCCAAATGGAGATCAGTTACACACAGGAGCTAGTAGCTCCATCTACAGTAATAATTTAGGCCACGTTTGAAGTTTATATGACTACGGACTTTCCTCTTAGTTCATTAGTGCCAGTGTTGTTGGGAGTCGAACCATGAATGCTTCTGAAAACTGTCACTTTTAAGAAATGTCTTTGTCAGCAGTCTTATAATTTGATGTACTAAGACGAAACAGTGCTGCATGTTAAAGAAATGCACCTATTTGAGTTTTGAAGATATTGTATCAAATATTTTACATTATATTGTTTGCACGATATATGTGCCAAATGTTTTCTTGTCCCGGCTCGTGCACTGACTCTTAGAGCCAAGCCAGACCCATGTCTCTGCTTGCCCTATTAAGTTACCTGCACTCCCTCCTCTATTTGTGACTTGGGCTTAGTACATGGGAGGGTCAGTAACTTGATAAAATGATTTGCAAAAGGCTAGGACTAGAAACAAGGAGCCCTGCCTACATGCACAGACATCTAACATCAAACCTTCTTGTAGCAGAGACAAAGAAAGGTGCATGAAATTAAAGTACTTGTACAATACGTTATCCCAGGGCAGGGACTCCAAGACATTGTGTTGTACATGATTATAGTGAGTTCTCAAGGTGAACTACCAGGCCAAGTGGCCACCCTAGACAGAGGTCCATTTAATACAAATCAGTATTCAATGTGTTCCTCAGATAAAGAGTCCACCTCGAACATTAGTCATCTCACCCGTCCACCCTGCAACCCACTACAGTTTCTATGCTGAAAAATTCTTTTACACCCCAGATGAACTTATCTCTCTGTTATTTGAGTCATTCCATCCGTCCTCAGACAGTATTTTGTTTTAATAAAGTGATCTGTTAACCACTGCTTGTTGCCCTCCTTTGTACACCAAGGAAGAGAGTACCCACTATGTAGTAGGTCTGAGGGGGAAATGTAATATTAATTTGTTTAGTAATTCCAATATTTTATTTGTTTTTTCACCTCTACACATGCTTCTTGGTAAACCGTAAATTGGAAATCTTTCATTTGCTTGACACAGAAAATCATGATATTTAGCTTCTCTCTGAAAACTGTTTAACACAGGAAACCACTCTCGAAATTCTGGTGGCTCTTCCAGACAAGTATTATATTATTCAACCCAATAGGCAACCAGGTAAGAATGGTGAAGGTGTGGCAGCAATTAGTCTTCAAAAATGTAAATCTGCCATACTTCAGTGTCATAGTATTCCTGATATTGACCTTTAGGTTATGCAATTTGAGTTTTGAAATCAGTCTCCTAACTGTGCACTGCCTTTTTAGTTTCTTAACTATATCCCTACATTTGCTCAGCACCTTTCTGAGGCAATTTCACCTTTCTTAATAGATTACTCAAAACCCCTTATTGTGGGAGATTTTAATTATTGATTCAATGATGAAAACATGTGTAGGATGTCCCGAGAATTTAGGGACATTTAAACAGTCTTAATTTAGGGCAACATATACTTGTACAGACTCACATCAACCATCACATGTTGACTATGTTTGGACTGTGAATGTTTTACTGACTGGATGGGAGAAAGGGCCTCTTTTGACACGGTTAGCCCCCACTTTTTTCCTGGTATTTGATGTGGTTTCAAAGTTGTTAATGCCCAGACCCCCTTTTAACAAGATTTCCTGGGCCAGATCTCTTTCCCCAAAACTGTTGTGATGCATTGGCACAATTGGAAACACATTTATGTGCCACTATAAGTCCCTAGTAACTGGTATTAAGGTACCCAGTTCATGAGGTGCTAGGGATAGGCACCTGAGGGCAGCAGCACCGCTGTGCCACCTTCGGGGACCATGCATCCAGGTGAGCCAGTACTGTCATTGCAGGCTGAGTGTCCTGGTGCAATCCTAAATTGCACAACTGATTTGGCTTACAGCCTGTGTGCCCTCTCCACTACACACTGCATGCAATATACGTAAGTCACCCCTCCGGCAGGCCTTCCAGCCCTAAGGCAGGGTGCACTATACTGCATGTGTGGGCATAGATGTATGATCAAGCTGCCCCTTCTGTGTCCCTGTCAAACCCGGGGCATAGTAAGTGAACAGAGCAGACATTTTACATCCATGTGCTGGACACTGATCAGTACAAACTTCACAACTACATGATGGCAACTCTACACCCTGGTGCCAGTATTTGATTTATTGGAAAATGCACCAGGGCCATCTTAGAGGTGCCACTTGAAAAAGCTAACTACCCTGACATGGTTGCTGGACAGTCACAACCAGCCTGCCATCACCAGTCAAGATTCTAGAAAGTAAGAGCACTTGCTCTCTGGGTTCAGAAAACAAAGCCCTTCAAGGGTGTTACACCTCCTCCCTCAGGAATGTGCACTGCCCTGCCAGCAAGCTCTAAAGGGCCTACGGCCTTTGAAACTCGACCACCAGCCCTGCTGCTACCAGAAGATTACTGCCCCATGGCAAACCCCCAATTTTGGTGGGAGCAACGGCAGGAAAATGCACTAAGGACAGGAGAAATGCCTACCCCCAGCTTTCACCACCCCTAAAGTGCTGCATACAAGGTGATCCCTCCATTGAATTTTATTCCATCTTGCATGGTAGGAAAAAAGTCTATCCGGGATAAGAAAGTGACTTCTGTCCACAGGAAGGGGTCACACAGTGGATGTAGCCACCCTAAGGTAGATGACCCATTGGACATTACTAGGTACTCCTTTAGACGTCCACTGAATGCAGTATTTAGTGGGCACCCCTAGGCCTGCAGATCAGATTCCAAGGACACAAAAAGGCCTGTAACAAAGAAGACCCAAGGCTCTAGAAACGCATTCTTGTGCACAAAGAAAGAGGTACTAAACCCTGCCTGCTGCATACAGGATTGGACAATTGCCGCTGAGGGGTTGAATGGAAATCTGACAGACTCTACAAAGACCCAGAGAACCTCCACCCTTCTGAAAATCACCAAAGATCTCTCTCCAGAGTGAAGGCCTCACTCCCTGCAACAAAAGACACAAAGTGTCGCGCCGCGCAGTGCGGCGCGAGCCGAGAGCTCGACTTCTGCCGGGCGTTCGGCTCGGGCCGCGCACCGCGTTATTAAGACACGGCGCGCCCCCAGCCTCTCCTGCGCGTTTCGAGGCCCCAGATTTGCTTGGGGCCTCGTTCTTCCTTCTGCCTTTCACTGTCCCAGGGGTCTCTGAACCCTCTTACCTGTTTTTCTTCGTTTCTTTGTCCTTTCTTCTTTTTTGCAGTCTGTTGTGTGCCTTTCTTTATGTTTTTTTCTCCTTCCCAGATTCCTGTGCTTTCCCAGCATTCCTTGTTCCCTATTCTCTATGGTTCCTCTACTATTCTGTTCTATGTATTGTTTCCCTATCTAAGATGGTGTCCTTTTACTTCCTGTGGGTCACTTCCTGTCTTTTGGTATATAAGGGCTGTGTTTTTCCTCTTTCTTTGCGCTGCAACACTTTCTGCTCAGTTAGTGTCTTCGCTCCTGATTTCCTTGCCTTTTGGTTTTGGATTCAGCATTCTGTGTTTTCTGATTTTTGCTCCTTTTGGATTCCTGTTTGTTTGTTCTTGTTTTTCTCCAGGAGTCTTCCTGTTTGGAGGTTTTTTCCCCTTTTTAAGGGGTTTTTTCCCCTCTGGCGCTACTTTCTGAAGGGCACGGTCTGTTCTTGGTGTCTCCATTGCCTACAGCACCGTGGCTACCAGAAAGAGTCGCCCCTTTTTGGGCCAAAGCCGAACATTGAAGATTCACGCCACCAGATCTGCAAATTCCAGGCGCAAGCAGCACGTGAGTCGTGACAGATTGCAGCGCCCAACCATTCCGACGTCCTCAAACACCATGGATAATACAGTGGCGGCTGCTGCAGATCCGGAGCAATCTCTGTTGACCACGATTCAGCAACAAGCCCAGGAATTGCAACAACTACGTAATGAAAATGCTGCGTTACGACAGGCTTTGGCCCTCCGCACCAGTGATGTTCCGACAATCTCCGCTTCTACCCCTTGTTTCTCTGGTGAACCAACCAAGCTTCGCGAGTTCTTGGATGCTTTAACGGTGTATTTCGCCTTCCGACCTACTCAATTCTCCCACGACAGGACCAAGGTGGGTTATCTTATCAGTGCCTTATCCGGTCCAGCCTTGGCCTGGGCAACCCCGATGGTGTCCTCCAACGACCCTGTATTGTCAGACTATTCCGCCTTTGTGAGTCGCTTCAAACAGATGTTTAGCCGTCCTGGATTGGAAGCCTCCGCTGAAGAAGCCTTGTGCGACATCCAACAAGGCTCCCAAGACGTCCTGCAATATATAACCCGTTTTCGTCAGCTGGCGGCAGAGACCACTTGGGTGGAACGTACTCTGGTAACATTATTTCGTAGAGGACTCAAAGAAGAAATAAAGGATGAACTAGTGCATTCTACCAGAGCGGAAGATCTTCGTGGCCTGATGGATCAAGCACTATCCATCGAATATCGTCTTCAGGAACGGAGATCGGAAAAGAAAAGGAGTAGAGGGTTTGCCCAGCCAAGTAGCTCACGTGCATACCTGCAGCGTTCCGAGGAACCTCGCACTCCTGCTAGAGACATCGAAGGGGAACCCATGCAGGTGGATACTACCCGAGGTCCGCTCTCTGCTAGTGAACGAGAAGACAGACGCAAGAGAGGGTTGTGCCTGTATTGTGGTTCTGCTGGTCACATGCTCCGAACCTGTCCAGTACGTCCGTCCAGGCCTTCGGGAAACGCCACCTCCCGTCCTCTGTAAGAAGGGAGGGGACGGGATCTACAGCTATACCTTCCATCAGCTCCTTTAATGACAATACAACTGCCTTGTTCATCTTTCCTGTCCTGTTACAACTTCCTGACGGTCGTCAAGAAAAGACTATGGCATTACTAGATTGTGGTGCTAGTGGTATATACATGGACAAGACTTGGGCTGCTGCTAACCTAGTTCCTACTCAAGCAAAAGAAGTACCCGAACAGGTACACACTGTGGATGGATCTTTGATATCCTCTGGTCCTGTAGACACCACTACCCTGATGTTAAGTCTACAGGTGGGAAACCATCAAGAACACATCTCCTTCGATCTTATTACGTCCCCTAACCATACCATCATTCTTGGAATTCCGTGGCTCATCAGACATAACCCATATATAAATTGGGTTACCCGGACAGTCTCTTTGTCTTCGCAATTTTGTCATGAGAACTGTTTTACTTCCAACAAGTATTGGTCTCCGAAAAGATCCTTAGCTACTGAAGGTGCCACTGGTATGTCCATTAATACGGTCCAAGGGATCCCAGACCACTATTTGGAGTTTCAGGATGTTTTCCAAAAACCGTCAAAACCTGTGCTACCTCCACATCGAGAATATGATTGTGCAATTCCATTGGAACCCGGCACAATTGTTCCTTTTGGGAGGATGTACTCCCTCACGGAACCCGAAAAGGAAGTTCTAAAGGAGTATCTGGACGAAAATATACAGAGTGGTCTTATTGTTCCATCGTCGTCTCCGGCTGGGGCCCCTCTCTTTTTTGTGCCCAAGAAGACTAAGGATCTTCGTCCGTGCCTGGATTTTCGAGGTCTGAATAAAATTACCATTAAAGATCGTTATCCTTTGCCTCTCATCAGGGACATACTGGAAGCAATCAGAGGGGCCCAACGTTTTACTAAATTGGATTTACGAGGAGCCTACCACCTTTTACGCATAAGAGAAGGCGACGAATGGAAGACAGCATTCAGGACCCCATTTGGCCATTTTGAATATAGGGTTATGCCGTTTGGTCTTACTAACGCCCCCGCCATCTTCCAGAGATTTATGGACTCAGTGTTTTCAGACCTACTGAATCAGACAGTCGTGATCTACCTAGATGACATTCTTATTTATTCTAGAAATCCTGAACTCCATACTTCCCATGTGAAACAAGTTCTTCAAAGACTTCGTGATCATCAACTATTTTGCAAACCAGAGAAATGTGAGTTCGACATGACGGAAGTCAAATATCTGGGCTATCATTTAAGTCCCACCGGCATAGCTATGGATCAAGAAAAGGTACAAGCTATCCTAGAGTGGCCTTCTCCTTCTACCATAAAAGAAACACAATGTTTCCTAGGTTTAGCAAACTTCTATCGACAATTCATTCTAGACTTTGCCAGTCAGACTAGCCACATAACTCACACCTTAAAGAAGGACAATTTAAAGAAGGGGTTTGTCTGGACTGAGGCTGCTGAAGCAGCCTTTCAAAGCTTAAAGAGAGCCTTCACCCAAGCCCCCATCTTAAGACATCCAGATACCACCAAGCAATTTATAGTAGTAACTGATGCTTCTGAGAGAGCCATCGGAGCTGTCTTACTCCAACGACAAGAGGATGATGGCCTTGAACATCCTGTTTTCTATTTGTCTCATATCCTTTCCACAGCTGAACAACATTATTCCGTACTTGAAAGGGAATTATTGGCTCTGAAAACAGCCTGCCTTGAGTGGAGACAGTTTCTGATGGGTTCCAAGGAACCATTTGAGGTGAGGACAGACCACCGTAATTTACAATGTTTAAGAAATTTTGTATGCCAGAATAGTCGTCAGGCCCGCTGGGCCTTTTTCTTCAGTCAGTACGATTTTTATATTACATATATTCCAGGATCTCAAAACATTCTGGCTGATGCTCTGTCTCGCCAATATCCAGAGTGTTCTCCTTCCTCATCCCAGTATCTTCTAGAACCCAGTAAGATCATTGGAGTGGCTCAGTCTTTCCTGGAAGAAGTACAACAAGAATACGCCAACCTATCGGACCATGACATAGAAGAACTAAGACCATTATTGTACAAGAAACAAGGATATTTTTATTACCAAGACCTGATATTCCTCCCTACAAACAAGGTGCAAAAGAAAGCATTACAAATGTGCCATGATTCCCCTGTAGCTGGTCACAGAGGCATCAAAGCCACACAAGAACTACTTTCACGATTTTTCTGGTGGCCTACCTGGAAACTGGATGTGGAAAAATACGTTCAGGCCTGTCCCATATGTGCCCAAGTCAAAATACCTCACACCAGACCGGCAGGATTACTACAGCCTTTGCCTGTTCCATTGGCCCCATGGCATACTATCTCTACTGATTTTATGTGTTCGCTCCCACCATCAGCAGGAAACCGGGTTATCATGGTCACAGTGGATTCTTTCACAAAAATGGCTCATTTCACTGGCCTAAAAAAGCTGCCTACTTCTCAAGAACTAAGTCAAATATTCATAGATCATGTCTTCCGTCTCCATGGACTTCCACATACCATAATATCTGATAGAGGACCTCAGTACATCTCCCGATTTTGGAAGCATTTTTGTAAAACACTGAATATAAATAGAGCCCTGTCTTCAGGGTTCCATCCTCAGACCAACGGACAGACTGAGCGTCTGAACCAAGGACTAGAGCAATATCTTCGATGCTTTTGCAATTCTACCCAAAGTAACTGGAGCACTTACCTCTCTTTAGCTGAATTTTCCTACAATAACTCAGTCCATAGTGCCTCCAAGGTCACTCCCTTTTTCTGTTCCTATGGTTTTCATCCTACCTCTTTCCCTACTTCTCCACAATCCAACTCTCCTCTACCTGCTATTAACTATTTCTCCAAACGCCTTCTCCAACTCCATAAACTAATTCGATCTAATTTGTTACATACCAAGAGGTATATGAAGAAGGCTGCAGACAAGAGACGTACAACCAATCCAAATTATCATCTGCAAGATAAAGTCTGGCTCTCCTCCAAATTCTTGCCCTCACGTCTCTCTCAAAACAAGTTCACACCTCGTTACTATGGGCCTTTCCGTATTCTCCAGTTGGTCAATCCTGTCACTGTCCGTCTTCACTTACCCCATACATGGAAGATCCATCCGGTTTTTCATGTTTCTCAGCTTAAACCTTATGTGCCTGATCCTTACTCACGTCAGTTTCCTTGTCCACCTCCTGTCCTTGTGGATGATGCTCCTGAATATGAAGTGCAGGAAATTTGTGACTCTCGTCTTTTTCATAAACGACTTCAGTATCTGATTCATTGGAAGGGTTATCCTCTCAGTGAATGTTCATGGGAAGATGCCTCTTCCGTTCACGCTCCTCTCCTGATTCAACGCTTTCACTGTTTATTCCCTCTTAAACCTGGGCCTTCGGGAGGGGGACCTACTGTCGCGCCGCGCAGTGCGGCGCGAGCCGAGAGCTCGACTTCTGCCGGGCGTTCGGCTCGGGCCGCGCACCGCGTTATTAAGACACGGCGCGCCCCCAGCCTCTCCTGCGCGTTTCGAGGCCCCAGATTTGCTTGGGGCCTCGTTCTTCCTTCTGCCTTTCACTGTCCCAGGGGTCTCTGAACCCTCTTACCTGTTTTTCTTCGTTTCTTTGTCCTTTCTTCTTTTTTGCAGTCTGTTGTGTGCCTTTCTTTATGTTTTTTTCTCCTTCCCAGATTCCTGTGCTTTCCCAGCATTCCTTGTTCCCTATTCTCTATGGTTCCTCTACTATTCTGTTCTATGTATTGTTTCCCTATCTAAGATGGTGTCCTTTTACTTCCTGTGGGTCACTTCCTGTCTTTTGGTATATAAGGGCTGTGTTTTTCCTCTTTCTTTGCGCTGCAACACTTTCTGCTCAGTTAGTGTCTTCGCTCCTGATTTCCTTGCCTTTTGGTTTTGGATTCAGCATTCTGTGTTTTCTGATTTTTGCTCCTTTTGGATTCCTGTTTGTTTGTTCTTGTTTTTCTCCAGGAGTCTTCCTGTTTGGAGGTTTTTTCCCCTTTTTAAGGGGTTTTTTCCCCTCTGGCGCTACTTTCTGAAGGGCACGGTCTGTTCTTGGTGTCTCCATTGCCTACAGCACCGTGGCTACCAGAAAGAGTCGCCCCTTTTTGGGCCAAAGCCGAACATTGAAGATTCACGCCACCAGATCTGCAAATTCCAGGCGCAAGCAGCACGTGAGTCGTGACACAAAGACCAGTAAAATCCAGTTCACTGACCGGCTGCAGACTAAGGAATCAGACACCACAGCCAGACCAAATTTCACCCCACAGACCAAGAGGACAAATCCTGCAAGTGTACCAAGTTTGATAACAGTGCAATCTCCCGTGGCTGAACCATCCAATAGCCTGTGGTACTAGTCACTCAACATCGGACACTAAGAAGGAAAGTCCACTCTGGACTCCAAAAGTACCAAGAGCAAGCCCCACTCAAGGAACTTCAGGACACATAAGAATCACCCCCAGAGTGGCCCTGATGTCCTGCAATCCACACTCCTGCTTCCAAGGGCAGTTTTAAAGACAGCCCGTGGCTCATTTATCTACTCTGCACCCAAACCCCCGGGCCCTGCACCAGAGAACCAGCTGTGCTCTAAGGGTCCCCCACCCCTTGCAACCTCTACACTCCAAGGGGACCCACTGGACTTACCTTGAAGTCCACCTGTGCATTGTTTTTCCAGGTGGTCCCCCACAGTGGTCCTGACCAGCTCCTAGGACGTTTCAGCAGCTCTTCCAGCCAAAAGCGGAACTGCTTGAACTCCTCCAGCTGGCCCACAGGACCTCTTGACCTTAACCTAAAAGCAAAAGGACACACTGGTATACACATTGCTTGATTTTATATGCATTTTAATGTTATCTCCCATTGATTCTTTAGGTCTGTAATTACATACAAAAAGACTAGTGTTTGCTAATTGTGAAAAACCATAACTTAAAAAGTACTTATCCGATTTTGATCATCTTGGTCTTAAAAATTTGATATAAATCTGAAGTATGTTTGTAAATTGGTCTTGAGTTACTCCCTTGAGTGTGTGTCTTCATTTATTGATACTGTGAGTACAGCAAGTGCTTTGCACTTCTCCAAGAGTGGCATAACTGCTCGACCAAGCTACCATAAAACGTAGAGCATTATGTGGTCTAGTTTTTACCTCTGTAAACCAATGTGTAGTTGACTTAACTCTGCACAGTTTGCCTGCTTTTGCACACTACATAGACAGCCAGCCTCCTAAACTGGATTAGAGTTTTTACTCTGTATTTTGTCTGCCCGTTTTATTATTACATTTAACCTTGATCGCCCACAACAATATAACTCGAAACCAGCAATGCATTAAAACTTACATTAATGGCATTGTTTGGATATAGATAGCTTCTGTTCAACCCTTAGACTCTATGCTTTCTCTTAGTCAGGATCTCCATTTATTGGAAAAAGAGGTTAGTCAAAGGCTGCTTACACACAGAAGTACATACTCTTCTGTGTAAATTTAAAACTACATACATATTGAGTCCTACTAGTGGTTCTCTGAGGAATTAGAAAATGGCTAAATTGAAGCTCCACCAGTTGGAAATGACATAGAGACTATTCTTCGGATAACAGAATTCTCTTTTTAATAGGCTTGAATGACTATAAAGCATTAGTGTTATACAGTAAGACTATTTTTTACTAACATAATACTGCAGTCTGATAATAAATCAGAGGATATTTTTTAAACTGTGATGGAACTTTCGAGGCTGTCTTTGACGATTCCTCCCACTCAAGAATTTTGTAATGTGTTAAGCACATATTTTATAGAAAAAATAAAAATTATCCAAGACAACATCCCGGCTTGTAAGAGGCATCCCAACTTGTTTTCCTCGGACAGGAACCCACTCACTCTTTCTGTCTTTCTGTCTCCCAATGAAGAGCTCCTATCTGTGCTAATGACTAAAGTGAAGTCTGGTTCAACGAACGACCCTTGTCCCACAAGGTGTCCTTCAAGGAGGTAGAAGTGAAGAATCTCTATTTAAAAAAATATATATATCAACCTGTTTCTCTGCTGCCTTTTACTGTTAAACGTTTAGAAGCTCATGTGACACAGGTCCTTTGCTCAAATATTGAAATTTCCCAATCCTTAAATATGTGCCAAGCTGGGTTTCGCCCAGTTCATAGTACTCAATCAGTAATGTTATCGGTATTAGATATGTGCAGGGACTCTGATGAAGGCCTGACCTCTGTTGAATCTCTCAGCAGCCTTTGACACTGCCGGGCTTCAGGGTCCTGTTCTTGAATGCATTAGGTCCTATTTGGAGAATTACAATCAGTCTGTCTATCTGGGTCCCTTTAAAACCATAGTGGCCCAACTGGAGTGTGGGATCACCCAGGGCTCCTCTCTATCACAGCACCTGTTTAGCATTCACATTAGACTCCTCATCCAGGGATTAGGTGACTTGAACTGTGGAATATATAATTATGCCAATGACTCTTCGCTACTTCTTAGAGTCTATGGCTCCTCTGCCTTCAGGGAAACTTTCAAACATCGAAGCATTTTATTTGAGATTGGATGTGCAGAAACTCCTTAAAACTCAATACCAAAAAAAGGAAAATCTTGATGATTCTGAATAATAAAGTTGACATGTGGAATCCTTCCGCTTAGCCTTCGGAGATGGGGGTAGCTCCTGCCCCCCCAAAAACTAGTGAAAAGCCTGGGTGTTACCATAGTTATTGGATCAGTGATCTCAACTTGCTTCCTGATACTCAGGAAATTTCATAAGATATCATGGTTTCTTCCTCAAAACGCCGTAATCATGGTGGTTATGGCATTAATAGCTTCCCTGTTTCACTGTGCCAATTCCTGATATATGTAGATATATATATTGGCCTTCCTAACAGTGAATGGCCTAAACTTTAGGTTGGTCAGAATCAGGCTGGCAGACTGATCTTTCAACAACCCAGGAATTGTCACATTGCTTCCTCATAAAGGGATCTCGAAACGAAGGATTATATTCAAAGTTTGTTACATTACTTTTAAAGCTTACTGGGCGGAGCCCCAATTTTTAAAAGCAAGAATTAAGAAATATATTCCTGGTTGTAAACTTTGTTCCTTCTCTACAGATTTAATGACTATTCCAAAATTTAGCTGGTGGGTGGCACCAGTTTCTCTGTACAAGCCCCAAAAAGATGTAATTCTCTGACACCGTCTGTATGCCTCCAGACTGATTTTTGAGTTTCAGGAAAGAACTTAAGACCTTTCTGTTCAGACAAACCTACCAATTACTATAATATGTGAGCTAAGCTTTTTGCAGGGTCGGCTTCTAATTGTTTCCCTCAGCAGCAAGAAAACCTTTGATGTACATGCACTTAATAAGTTATTTTTAACAAAACATAACATATCATAACACTGCTTTTTAGTTGGGGAATTTGAGAGTCACACTCCCCGAATCTTACTAAGATGGGTAGATCTACAATCATACAACAGATCAGGCAGTACAACGGTGGCCAAAATAAGCATCCGGCAGGGTACCATAAGAAGCATGAGATTTCCCCTAGAGAACATCAACTATGACTCGATCAACATCATATTATCCTTCTATTATGAAAAAAGCCTTGCACCAATGCTTCTAGCTATATGACTCTTGTTCATACCTTCTTTACAATGCATTATTTTTTGGTATTTCCTACATTATTTCACCTAAGCTTCTCCATTAAACTCACTTGCTTTCTCTTTCAGTTTTGTTTTAAATGTAATTATCAGTGCATTGCTTCCAGGAGCCTAAATGCTCTTAAACATAGTGGCAGGTGGTAATCTTAGCAGGTAAAGGTGAAGATGGGGCACACACACACACGCATACAGATTTACTCACACCTATGCATTCACATACATGCATACACACACATCCATTCACAACACTTATTACCAAATATTTATGCATACATGCCTGCATTCACCAAACATTAATAATAATATAATCACACTTACCTGCAGCTCTGCCTCGAAAGTCCCAGGAGGGATGGGACTGCTGCCTTATCTCATTGGCTGGCAGCACTCCCTACTAGTCACAGAGTGGGATGGGGTCAGTGAGAGTTACTAACCCCATCCTACTCTGTGACGAGGTGTCACTGATTGACAGTCATCCCTGGGCACTTCAGTGCTTAAATCTGAAGCTCCCAGGTCCTAGGCAGTCAGTGACATTCCCCCTCATCATGAGGGGGTAGGCATTTAGGACCAACCTTTGCTAAGCACACCCACAGGAGCTGTGACATCCTTATCCCAGCAAAGCTCAGGCAGTTAGTACCCTGTGCATTTAGCGAATATCTAGTGCATGTCTAGCTCCTGGCTGTCTGGCCTTAAAATAACAAGTGTGTGTCACACTGATGTTTGCTAAACCTAACAGCACTGTTCCTGATGGGCAAAAGTTGAAGGGGTGCGGCAACTCAGCTCCTATGGGCCAGCCGTGGCTGCTTAAATGTTTGATTATCATACCCACCCTCTCAAAACCTTCACACACCATGTTTTGTTATTCTATCAACTCCACATCTTCTTTATGCTTAGTCTAGGATTTGGGTGCTGTGCAGGGTTTATATTGGAAGTCATTTATACAAGGATCCATGTTCTTGCATCACAACAGAGAAAAACTGAGCTACAAAACTTGTTCCCTGAATGATGAAGATCTGTCACTTCCTCTCTCTCTCCCGGGACCGAAGGGAGGCGCTGAATGGAAAGCGATGGTACTGTTACTAATTGCTACCCATCTATAATTTTATCTTTTTGCATCCATGGTTCCTAAATGCTGGGGTTGTAATGACCCCCTAAATGCCTAGATAATATCTTCTAATTAGTCATGCAATTTGAAATATTAAATCAATTTGAACAGTTGTGGTGGGCCTTAGTTGGCAGGTAGAATCACCTGCATATGGACTTGCAATGAACGGAACTATGCTGAAACCTCTGTTTCACATAAGACAGGAGGTCTAACCATGGCATGATGGAAACAACTTCCTTATGCTAACAACTCCAATTTGACTAAAGATACTGGGGAGCTCTTGCTTGGTGGTAGGAAGTAGGACCTGGAAAGAGTTTCTTCTCCTGTCAGAAATCAAGATTGGCTGTGCTTGTGAGGACACGGAGAGTCTTCAAGCTGTCTAGCAGTCTGAGCTACATATAACAATTAAATATTTACCTGTCAACTGTCACCTCAGTGTAGCTGTGGAAAAGTCAAGAGCATGCCAGGCACAATTGACATTCCTGCTCCATAGGCTTATAAGAAACAATCGCCTGTTGGGAAATTATCTTGGCTCTTTTGGTTTTACGTATGGCTCAAGGTGTTATAAAGAGTATACAGCTTTTACCACACATGTTCTACCACGCGGGATGTTAGCATACAGGTGAATACTATGCAAGTATTGTAGGTCATAGGTTTTTACCTTTATCACACAGTACGTCAACACACAGGTAAGTATTTTTTGTTAAACATAGTTATATATAGAAAAGGGGGTAAAGGTGAGTGTAGATGTAAAAGAAGATAAGAGTAATTTTAGGGTTTAGGTTTGGGTAGTTATAATGGGAGGTAAGGGTTATTTTAGAGTTTAAGCATGGGGAGGGGTAAGAGGAAGTATAGGTCATTTTAGGGCTTAGTGGTGATTAGAGACAAAAGGAGGTATGAGTAAATGTAGGGTGTATGGTAGGTAATGGTAAAGGGTAGTAGAGGTAATTTTAGGTATGGGTAGAGGCAAAGGGAGGTATGGGTAATTTTAGGGTTTAGGGGTGGGTTGAGGTAAAGGGAGGTAAGGGTAATTTAAGAGTCAAGGGGTGGATAGAGGTAAAGGGAGGTAAATGTGTATTTAGTATATGAGGGTGGGTACAGGTAAAGGGATGTAAGAGTAAA
Organism: Pleurodeles waltl; assembly: GCF_031143425.1. Lineage (NCBI taxonomy): Eukaryota > Metazoa > Chordata > Amphibia > Caudata > Salamandridae > Pleurodeles > Pleurodeles waltl. The sequence continues at coordinate 659,130,397 of NC_090446.1, read as the reverse complement.
TTTAGAGTTCGAAGATTTGGAGAGGTAAATGTTATGTTAGGGTATGTCATGTTAAGGGGCTCTTGATATAGTGCAACATGACCACCCCCCCGGGATCTCAGTTTTGAAGGTAGACAGAGCACATAAATAGTAGCTATTCAGAATAGCCAGGTCTTGAGATGTTTTTTGAAGCTAGAGAAGACAGTGCATGTAAAAATTAACAGAGGGAGCTTGCTCCAGCTGTAGAGGGCAACATAAGAATATGCCTGGCCTCAAAGTTCTGATGTATGGATGAGAAGAGGGCATTGAAGAAGTTGATTTTTGGATCATACGTTTCTATCAGGCTGGTAGAGAGTGAGTCTTTTCTGCAGGTATTTAAGGCTTTTGATTTATATGTCAGGCAGAGAAGTTTAAACAGTGATCTTTTTTCTAATCAGGAGCCAGTGAAGGCCTCTAAGACTAAGGGCTGATGGAGTAAGAGGAGGCAGTTTGTTGATGAGGTGAGCTGCAGTGTTTTGAACCAACTATATTTTTGATAGCAGGGCTTTGCTACAAGCTAAGGTTAGAACATTAGAATAATCAAGACAACTAATTAATAAAGTCTAAGCCTAAGTGTCTTACGAGAATTCAAAGGAAGCCACTGAAAGACTTTCCTGAAACAAATTCCACAAGTAGACCTAATTTTCTCATTAATTGACAACTTGTCTTCCAGAAGTATACCCAAGTTTCTAGCTGTTTTGCTGGGGGATGGAGGAGAGACAAGTTCTGCCGGCCACCAGTCCTCTGTCCAGAGAGGCTCGGCTTTGCCAAAAAGGGGATTCTCTGTTTTTTCTCCATTTAACTGAAGACAATTAAGACACATCCATGTGGCAATTTTCCTTATGGAGGTAAAGGTACATTAAGCATTTAAGAATGGGTAGAAGTAAAGATCGGTCAGGATAAATTTAGGGTTTAGGGATGGGTCGAGGTACAGGGACGTATGGTTAATTTTAAGACTTAGAGAGGGTAGAGCTAATGAGAGGTAAGGCTAAATTTAGAGTTTAGAGAGGGAAGAGGTACATGGAGATAAGAAATAAAAAATAAGATGGTTTTGAGGGTTCCTCCCAAATATGATATATAGTATCTTGACCAAACAAGATGACTTGGCTTTGTCCATTGGCACTGCCATACTTAGGGCCTGATTTAGAGTTTTGCGGATGGGTTACTCCGTCACTCACATGACAGATATCCCGTCCACCATATTATGACTCCCATAGGATATAATGGAATTGTAATACAGAGTACGGGACATCCATCATGTTTGTGTTGTGTTGTACCCCATCCGCCAAACTACAAATCAGGCCCTTAATATTGTAGAATCTCCACACTCTGCTGTACTCTCACAGTATTGGTACAGCATCTACTAACTGGAAACACCATAGTCCGTAGACATCTTATTTTAGCTTTCTCTCTGTATTAGTTACCAGATGGCTGCATGTCACTGAAGAAAAATGCTCCAGCTTTGGGCTTTAATTAGGAAATCAATTGCTTTGAAGGAGTTATGATCTTGAGACACACTATTATAAACAAATGATCCAAATGATAGATAGCATTGTTATAAAACTAAAGTTGAGGACTGTGTGAGTGTTATTGTTACTTGCTTAAGGTACTATTTCTGTCTAAGGGTTTGATGTGCTATATATGGTGATGTGTAGATCTATAGTGTTTATCTGAGTACTATTCTGTCATATCAGAGCCATAATGTGGTATTCGCTGTGGAGTTCTCTCTAAGCATTAAAATCTTGGGTTTGGTTGCTTATGTAACTAATTTGGGACTTATGTTCAGGGTCGGTGCATGGAGGCACTCAGTCTATAGTGCTGTGCAATGCAAATACATCACTCTGGCATTGCTTACCCTGTATAGTGTAGCAGAACATTTCAGTTCCTTTCAGTGTTCCTTTTGAGTCTGAGATGTGCAAAATCCAAAGAAAAATCCACTGTTTTCAGAGGATTAATGTGAGGATTTTGAACATACTATATGATATGGCTCTGGAACTTTATTGTGCAGTACATTCACAAATACCATTGTGGGTCCAGTTATACTTGTTTACTTACCTTCAAGCTCACTTCTGGATAACTGTAGTTGTGAAGGCTTAGCAAAGGAACTATGTGTAAAGCATTTAGGAACACCGAACGATGGAATAAGAAAGTCACAAAACAAGAAAGAAACATGCCACTAATTTATAAAAATAGAGTCTATTTTTATGAATTTTTTGAGTCCTTTATCATTCCATGGAAGGGTTCCAGACATATGAAGTTTCAAACCATTAAATACCTTTTATATCAACCTCAAACATGCATTGGGCAACAAAAAGTTTGCAAACTTTTGAGAAGTTCGGAAACTCCAGCCTGAGTTGGGTGACCAATTCCATCAGGGCAAAGGCCTAGGAGGCCAGTAAGAATATTTTGGAGAGTTACATAGCCACCAGAGTATTTTCCAGTTCAGTTCAAGTCTTTAGAAGATGGCCACCACAGAATGGTCACGATACTGGGGATGCAGGAGAAAAGATGCACAAAGATTCTTATAGGTGCTCCTGATGCTGTGCGGTTGATGAGGGTAAGTTCTGGGTGATCCATGTGTCCACCGTTGGAGTGGGGCAACTTTGGCCACTGTACTTGGGGTTCTCACAAAGCCCTCTTTGCGTGGGCTGAAGGGCAGCGGAGGCAGATTTCGGTACTCGCAGCATAGCTGCCAGGCTGCAAAGTTTATTTAGGAGCTAGTGTCCCTAGTGTGTGATGAATCCTGGAACAGACAACACCCACAGATCCAGCAGACATGGCTGCATGTTTTGTCTTTCTCAAGTACGTTTCTTAAAGTGTTGGTGGCAGGTAGTGGTAAAACTTCTGCGGTGGCTTCCAACTTTGCGATTTGAGCTTTTCTCTATGTGCTATTACAGCTGACCCTTGGAGTCGCTGCTTCAATCTGGGACCGGGAATCAACTTTTTCCTGAACCAGAAACTTCTGACAGGGTCCAAACTCTACAAGCCCTTTTCTACAGCAGGTGCGATCATATTTTGGTATCTAGAAAAAGTATTCAACCATGTAGTTTAAGTATTTCCAATGCTTGTTGATTGAATTGAGATATAGTGCTGATTTATGAAGGGGAGAATGTAGAATGTGGTAAGGTGCCAAAGCAGTGTAATGTTCTGGTTCTCCTATTAGATTGTCTAACGGGCGATGGCCAGGAGGTGTTTGAAAATCTTCCTGATTTGAGTGATGAACGAGCAGAATTAAATTACTTTGAAATATGTTTGAAGAAATTGGATTTTCACTATCTTCCAAAAGTCCGTACCATACTTGAACACTATTATTTTGTCATGAAAGAACAGAGAACCAATGAGAGTGTGGAAGAGTATGTGACATGTTTGAGAAAATGAGTTTCTACCTGTGATTGGGGCTTTATTAGAGGAATGCATCAGGGATTAGTTCATGTTGAGATGTCATAGTGACAAAATCAGTCACAAATTATGGATAAAAGATGACCTTCCCTTATATGAGGTGATTTGTATTGCCCAAAGTGTTGAGCATACGCTAGCATGAGTCAAAGAATTAGAAAAATATAAGAATGTTACTGTTAGCAAATTACATCTGAAAGATGATGACAGTAAGACCAAGGATGATGCTTAGAACAAACTGCATAAGCCCAACCAAATAAATAAAAAAGTGGAGTTTGTGAGAGGTGTGGGAACACTGGACATTTTGCTTCATTCAAGAAAGGTCCTGCGTTGAACATCATCTGTAAGATTTGTAAGAAGAAGGGCCATTTCGCTCAGTGTTGCCACTAGTCCAAAAGTCTAATGCAAGAATCTGTGAAGTTAGGGGATGATGTTATTTCTATAGATGGACCTGAACAAAATCCTAAAGATTAAGTTGTGATAGAAGATTTGAAGATTGTGACTCAATTTGATTTCTAAAGAATTGTTTGAGTAAGAACTTAGGGGCAAATTTTCAAGAAAATGCCACGTAGGTCCAGATGTGCATCACCTTGTGCCCCCAAACAACACCACATTGCAATGTATTTACAATACAGTGCACCATGGCGGTCACTACCGCAACAGTGTCATCATTTTGCAGCTGCTGTGGCGCTTTCTTGCACTAGCACCAAAAATGTTGGTGCTAGTGCAGCAAAACACAGGGATGCCCATCTGCCAATACAGGAGTGTCTTTTTAATGGCTGCCTTAGGTAGGCGTTAAAAATGATGGAAAAAATGGCACAGTGAACTCTTGTAGATTTCACTGCAATAGTTTTTTCAGGCATTTCTGCTGGAGGATGCCTCCTTGCATACATTACGCCAGGCACAGTCATAATGTGGCGCAAGGGGATGCAAAGTGGTGCAATGTATGCATTGCACCACATTGTAAATATGACGCAGAGGAATGGCCTCCTTAACGCCACCTTAACATTAAAAGAATGTCACTAGGGCAGTGTGAGGTGGCAGTAGGGGCTTGTAAATATGCCCCAAAGTGACAAGATTAATCTGAAAGACTCTGATGTTGTGCCTGGGGCCTATGGAGGACAAACTATAAGTCGTAGAGGATACTTTGAATCTGAGATCAAATTCAAAACTAATACTATTCTTGAGAAGGTATATGTTCCAATGAAAGAAGATAGTGTTTTTTGTTGGCCACATCAGAGACACCGAGGAGTCATACCAGACCCTATTTCTTTTATCCCTGTGGTGATCAAAGAACATTTTATAAACTAATTGCCATTGTGTAATGTACAAGAGCTTAAGGTTCAACAAGGAGATGGATCTGCTAGATTTTGTGATGAGTTCCCTGAAGTATTCAGTGAAAAAATGGGTTGCTTCAGAGGCTACGTACACCAAATAATACTGAAACAAGGAGTCTTGCCAGTTGTTGTGAAGGTACTCTCTGTTCCCATATCCAGGAGAAATGCCGTAGAGGCTGAAATTAAAAGGTTATGTAAAGAACGAGTGATTGAACCTGTTGAGAGTTGTGTGTGGATTTAAGAGCTCTCAACGTGTCTAATAAGTGACCATTTTCCTCTTCTCAACATAAAAAAGATGATGTCTTTATTGCATGGAGCTAAATACTTCATCATTTTGGACATGACTGTAGCTTATCATCAAAGTAGATGGCACTCTGACTCCATAAACTACACCACTTTTGTAACTCTATATGAAACTTGTTGATTTGTGCAAATGCCTTTCGGCTTAGTGTCAGTGGCTGATGTGTTTCAGTGCATAATGTACTGGTTATTTGGGAGCATGTTGGGTGTCAAGTGCTTTCAAGACAGTATCCTAATCTATAGTGACACTAAACAGGGACATGATGACAGAGTCAAAGAAGTGTTGAGCATATTGAGAGATAGTGGATTGACTCTCAAGTTGAATAAATGCTGCTTTGGAAAAATTACATTGAGTATCTGGGTCACAGAATTAAGGCTGAGGGTCTTTTTCTAAAAAAGGAGGTGGTGGATAACACATTGAAACTGCACAGTCCAGAGAAGAAAGATGATTTGTTGTTGATCTTAGGAATGGTGGAGTTCCATGCAAAATGTTTACTCAACTTAGCTTCTAAAACACTCAATATGAGAAAACTTCTTAAAAAAGGAATTGACTTTGTGTGGGATGATGAGTGTGAAAGAGAATTTTCAAACATTAACAAGGCTAATGCTGATAATTTGAGTTGTTTTGCTCCCAAGAAAGATTATGGTATAATGACAGTTGCTAGCACGAAGGGACTTTGTGCTGCCTAGATGCCAAGGAAGGAAGAAAAAGCTGAATTTAGACCTATTGCATATATCTCCGGGTCAGTGCATGGGGCAGAAGAGAAATACTCTATGATTGAGAAAGAAGCATTAAGGGGCATATTTATACTCTGTTTGCGCCGGATTTGCGTCGTTTTTTTTTTCACAAATCCGACGCAAAACTAACTCCATATTTATACTTTGGCGTTAGACCCGTCTAGCGCCAAAGATCTTGGAATTTGCGTCATTTTTTAGCGTGGACACCTACCTTGCGTTAATGATATGCAAGGTAGGCGTTCCCTTCTAAAAAATGATTCTGAGGCATGTGCGCCGTATTTACACTCCCGTGCAAAAATGACGCACAGGAGTGGGCGGGTCAAAAAAAATGATGTCCAGCCGTTTTTGCGTCATATTTTAACGCCTGGTCAGGGCAGGCGTTAAGGAACCTGTGGGCTCGGAAGGAGCCCAGAGGTGCCCTTCCATGCCCCCAGGGACACCCCCTGCCACCCTTGCCCACCCCAGGAGGACGCCCAAGGATGGAGGGACCCATCCCAGGGAACATAAGGTAAGTTCAGGTAAGTACTTTTTTTTTTTTTTTGTGGCATAGGGGGCCTGATTTGTGCCCCCCTACATGCCACTATGCCCAATGACCATGCGCAGGGGACATAAGTCCCCTGGGCATGGCCATTGGACAAGGGGGCATGACTCCTGTCTGTGCTAAGACAGGAGTCATTTCAATGGCGGTTGGGAGTAAAAAAAAATGGCGCAAATCAGGTTGAGGCCAAAATTTTGTCTCAGCCTGACTTGCCCCATTTTTTGACGCCCAAGCTACATTTTTCCCCTACGCCGGTGCCTGGTGTAAGTCTTTTTTTTTAACGCACACCAGTCAGCTCCACCGGCTAACGTCATTCCATAAATAAGGCGCCCGTTTGGCGCTTTGGAATGGCGTTACCCAGCGTTAACATTTTTGACGCCAACTGCGTTGGCGCAATTGTGCGTCAAAAAGTATAAATATGGCCCTAAGTGTTGTTTGGTCTGTCAAGAAATGTGGGAATTTTGTGTGGGTAAGGGAATATGGCACATACACAAACCACAAAGCCAGAGTGAAGGTGTTTTCTAAAAAGGGGCTTGACATGATATCCATGCAAATTTGTACATGGATTGTGGGTCTTCAGGATTTTTGTTTTAATGTGAACTATATACCAGGGCCACAAAATAACATTGTGGATTGTCTTTCGAGACTCGGTTCTATAGTTGAAAATGTAGTTCTACATGATGAAGAGGAAGTGAAAGTACATAGTATCATGGAAGGATGTGTGCCACATGAAGATAGATTAGAGCTGTTTTCGGTGGTCCAGTTTTACAACGTGTAAGTGAAGTTATATACAATGGGTGGAAATCGGAGATGAAAAGGGATGAAATATTATGAATTTACTGGAAAGTCATTTGTAGAATTATGCAGCACACATAGAAAGAGCAAAAAACCATGAGTGATTGTTTATGTGCAGTAAGGTGTCCCTTCCTGCACATTAACAATTTTTCAGTAATGACGATTTGCTACTTCTATGTGTGCTGCATTCTGTAGCATACATAGAACTGCCAGATCACCATTATAGATTGTTTATGTGCAGGAAGGGATACCTTCCTGTACAAAAACAACCATTCCCTTCAACACAGACACACTTGCACTTTGGTGCAAGGATGCCTGCATTGGCGCTGGCAGGTAAACTTAGCGCCAGCGCTAGTGGGAACATAGGGGTGCACTGTATTTTTGTAAATACAGCTCATCCCTGCTTTTCAGAACTGACGCAGTGTGGTGCTGCCAATTTTGGCACAGCGTTGCACCAGTTCCTTGTAAATCTGGCCCTATATGCCTTGCTTAATAACAAACAGCTCCTTGCCTTAGGCCTCTATTGGCCTACCTTACAGGAGACTTACACATGTCATTAAGGTACTTGGGGACTTTGAATTGGTAGTGTGACACAGTCTTACCAGTCTGCAAGGTCAGGCTGGAAGCCAAGATCTTCACTTTGTTACACACAAGGTGACACAACCAGTGTTACATCCATGTGTGCACACTCTGCCTTACATGCCCTGGGTACTGGGTACCACATACTAGAGATTTATAAGTAAGTCAGTACTTGCCAATTGGAGACACCCAATTTGACCTAACATTTGTAAAGAAGTGAACACTGTCACGGAGGTTTGGACAGCAGGCCTCAGTGCACTCTCAGAGTGGAAAATCCAGTAGCTAATAGTCCAAATCTGGGCAAAATGTGTGGTGAAGGAACCTCAAAAAGGCCTGTTTCCTTTACAATTAATCACAAGATGATCATTTCAGATTCCATCTTGGGGAAACCAACAAGCAGGTCCATTGTAATACTCTTTGTATTTTTACCACTAAAACAACCCTATAGCCTATGTGAGGCAATAAGGCCCATATTTATACTTTTTTAGCGCCATATTTGCACCGTTTTTGACGTAAAAGCAGTGCACACTTACAAAATACAGCTGTATTTTGTAAGTTTGCGCCACTTTTGCGTCAAGAAATGGCGCAAATGCGGCACTAAAAAAGTATAAATATGGGCCTAAATGTTTTCATCCACCAATATGACACATTTCTTTTGTTTAAAAAGTTCCCCATAGTAAAGTACCTCTCAGAGTGTTCCTGAAACCAAAAACACAACAGAAAGCCATTTTTCCTCGGGGAAACCCCTGCTTTTTGTGCTTTCTTGGCTCCCTGACTGCTCCATTACTTCATTACCTGGTGGCTCCTGGAAAATGTTTTTTTAGTTCACGTGCAAACTATATGTTGTATAACTGTTATTACTGTAGCGTAGCTGTTTATTTTCGCTCCACATCTTAAAAGAACCAGTCATTACAGTGTATCAGACGTTATTTAAAAAAAAAAATGGATAGGTAACCAAAACGTGAAGGCTGGCAAGTCCTTAGAACTGAGAAATATCAAACTGTTTTCCAAGTACAAATTATTTCATGTCACATATTTAGGCATGTTCTGGGCGTGTTCTAGTACGAGCTGCTATGTGTTTATGTTATGCTTCATGGTGCTTTGGCAGCCATGTTTTCATAATGTCTTTGGTATAGTTAAGGTGTACTGGCCTGTTGGGAAGGAGGGAGATTTCCTTAAAGGTGGGTGCCTCTGAAATTTCGATATGTGTAGGAGGAACACAATCACGCCACTCATCTTAACAGGCATGACAACTCGCCTGCTAATATATCATTGCACCAAGGCATGGTGTTGACATGCTTCTTGAAGCTCACATGGAGGGCCCACAGCCTTCAGTTTTCCCCTACAACTAATTGAACTTGTGCATTGTCCTTGGGTGAAATCTAATCATAAATGATAGCAGTGACGATTGTACATACTCTACAGCACAATATATTGGGTGTTCTACACCAGTATTGTCGTCAGTGTATCAGTATAATTGATTTTATTCAACCTCCCTAAAGTTCATTTGTCAAAGTTTATGTGAATATCCCATGACACCGGTGGCGCTAAAATAGGGGGACACACATCTTTGATAATTATGTATTGGCATGTTTATTTACTTTGGTGTTTTTTGCTTGCGTCAAAGTATACACAAAGAAATAAAAAGTAATGGATGAAATTCTTGATTAGTCTCTAATTACTCAGGGACACACCTCAGTTCATCTATTTTTTTGCCCAGCATGCCACCTTCAATTAGAACTAGTCATTTGCAAATCAGATTTGATCCTGATCCAATAGGAACAGTCCTCCCCGAACTACCAAGCCAACATACTTCATCTGTTGTACTTTGTAGCAACATGTATGTAATTGTTTAAGGGGGTCATTACAACATTGGCGGTAAAAGCCGCTTACCGCCGTGCAGAACACCGCCAATACACCGCCGCGGCCGCGGAATTCCGCCACAGTTATTATGACCCACATCTCGGAACCCGCTGAAATTCAGACACACACACACAAGTCCACCACGCCAAAGGTCAGTGTAAAACTGCCGAAAACAAAACCTCCACCGTCACGCCAACAGAAACACGCCCATGCTATTACGACCCACGAATCCACGTGGCGATCTTTTAACAGCGGTATTCCATTGGCGGTACACACCGCCGCGCTCAAAATACACACACATCTCTAAAACACCACCACATTGGACAATTCAAAATACACACACCTGATATACATACAAACAACACTCCCACACACCCAATTCAATATAAAACACACACCCACAACACCCACAAACCCCTACGACCACAAGTCACGACCGAAGGCCAGAGAGACAGGGAGCACAGCAACAGAGAACCCCACCACACAGAGGCACACAACACCATCACCCAGATAACATTACACGCACAATACACCACACACCACTACACATTACCACACACATCAACACTGACACCACCCCACACATCACCCAAACCACCCCATGTCACGCCAAAGACACCCCCGGTTTTCCGTGGAGGAGCTCCGGGTCATGGTGGAGGAAATTCTATGTGTAGAGCCACAGCTATTTGGCTCACAGGTGCAGCACACATCCATAGCCAGGAAGATGGAGCTATGGCGCAGAATATTCAACAGGGTCAACGCTGTGGGACAGCATCCAAGAAATCGGGAGGACATCAGGAAGAGGTGGAACGACCTACGGGTGAAGGTGCGTTCAGTGGTCTCCAGGCACAACATCGCGGTACAGCGGACTGGCGGCGGACCCCCACTTCCTTCCCCATAACTAACAACATGGGAGGAGCAAGTCTTGACCATCATGCATCCAGAGGGCCTCAGAGGAGTCGGTGGAGGAATGGACACTGGTAAGTCAAATCTTAACTATCATATCCCCCACCCTACCTGCATGCTATCACACACCCCCACCCTCACCCCCTCCCCTATCACTCCAACTCCTCACTAATGTACTAATAACACAAACCACACATCCCAACACCAATCCCTGCATGACACAACTAAGCATGGTCACCCCTCACCAAAGCATGCTCACTGCACATACTCCTAACAACCCCCTAACCATCATCACACAAACCCACACACAGGAATGTTTGCACTGGGGTACACAAACACCCACCCATTGCACACCATTACACACACACATACAATAATCATGCTCTTATATCCCTGCAGGACCACTAAGGAACGTCACCACACAGGAGGGTCCAGACATCTCCACTCCACCCACAGAAGAGGCCCACAGTGACGACAGCAGCTCTGCCCTACAGGATCCTGATGACCAGCCCGGACCATCGTGGGCCTTGGGATAGTCGGTTCCCCTTGTACAGGCACAGCCCAACAACGACCTTCCACCCTCTGGTAACACCAGCACAGCACCCACCCAGCGGGCCCATACCTCCGTACCCAGGACACGTCAATCAGCGGTGTGTCCACCACTACAGGGCACCCAGGATAACCCACCACCCCAACAAGAACAGGTACCTGGGGGCAGTGGTAGTGGGCACACAGTCCAGGGGACGGAGGCACAGGAACACAGAGGAACTGGGAGGGCTGCTGTGCAACAGGGGGCGGACAGGCCAAGGGAACCCACTCTCCACGAGGCCCTCTCCTCCATCATGGGAGCATACCACCACTCCCAGGAGACGATGGCGACGGTCCTGGACAAGTTTCAGGAGACCCAGCGCCTGCAGGACGAACTGTATTTGGGGTTCAGGGAGGAGCTCAGGACCATCAGCTCCGCCCTGGGCACCATCGTAGGGGTGCTGAAGGACATACAAAAAACCATGATGGACACCGTGGCACTCCAAGGGGCCCCTGATACTAGCATGGACGATGAACTGCCCACCACCTCCGCCGCGCTAGTGGACAGGACGCCCCGCCACAGGACCACCACACCAGCACCCCACCCCCTGCAGACGGAAAACCACCACGCAAGCGGTCCCTGAGATCCAGGAACAAGACAGAGCAAGATGGCAAGACCCCCGCCAGGAAATGAGACCACCCTGATTGTCCTCCCACTGTCCCACTTTGTTACTCTGTCCATACTTAAACTGCCCCAGCTCCACTTCCTATGCCCATATGGGCAGTGCACCTGTCTGACCAATAGACTGGACTCTGCCATGGACATTTCTCCACCGTCCCCCATCACCATTTTACAACCCCCTCCACTTTTGAGCCCTTAAATAAACACCCTTGAACCACAAAACAATCTTGAGTCACTCTGTGAGTTGGTTAATTTGTATAATCAATGACAGTGTCAAAATGCGTTCCCAATTGTAAAGCCAACATACCTATGTCACAAATCACAAGTCCTTGAAGGATGCAAGCAGATGACACACGTTGGTAACCACACCTGTGAAATCGTAATGGAAAGGTACAACTCAGTGACCAAATACTGCTATTAAGTAACAGACAGGATAGAGGTAGAAGTGTGAAAGTGATTGTAATGTGAAAAAGGTTTTTCTCACCTGTGTGTCACTGGAAATATTGCTGTATGACTGACTACCTGTTGTCTATGTCTTCTTCCTCAGCTTCCTCCTCATCGCTGTCCACAGGCTCCACAGGCTCCACAGCTGCCACAACACCGCCATCTGGACCATCCTCCTGCAGAAAAGGCACCTGGCGTCGCAAAGCAAGATTGTGAAGCATCGAGCAGGCGATGATGATCTGGCACACCTTCTTTGGTGAGTAGAATAGGGAACCACCTGTCAAATGGAGGCACCTGAACCTGGCCTTCAGGAGGCAGAAGGTGCGTTCGATCACCCTCCTAGTCCGCCCATGGGCCTCATTGTACCGTTCCTCTGCCCTGGTCCTGGGATTCCTCACTGGGGTCAATAGCCAGGAAAGGTTGGGGTAACCAGAGTCCCCTAATAGCCACACACGGTGCCTCTGGAGTTGACCCATCATAAAAGGGATGCTGCTATTCCGCAGGATGTAGGCGTCATGCACTGAGCCAGGGAACATAGCATTTACCTGCGAGATGTACTGGTCTACATTCATGGAATGATAACTCTTCCGGTTCCTGTACACCTGTTCACTCCTGTGGTGGGGGGATCAGAGCTACATGGGTCACATCAATAGCACCTATGATGTTGGGGATATGTCCAAGGGCATAGAAGTCACCTTTCACTGCAGCCAAATCCTCCACCTCAGGGAAAACGATGTAGCTCCTTACGTGTTTCAGCAGGGCAGACAACACTCTGGACAACGCGTTGGAAAACATAGGCTGGGACATCCCTGATGCCATGGCCACTTTTGTCTGAAAAGATCCACTTGCAAGGAAATGGAGCACTGACAGCACCTGCACTTGAGGGGGGATTCCTGTGGGATGGCGGATTGGTGACATCAGTTCTGGCTCCAACTGGGTACATAGTTCCTGGATAGTGGCACGATCAAACCTGTAGGTGATGATTAAATATCGCTCCTCCATTGTCAACAGGTCCACCAGCGGTCGGTACACCGGAGGATTCCGCCATCTTCTCAAAAGTCCCAGCTAACGGTGCCTAGGAAGAACAGCAGCGACCACAGAGTCAACAAATTTCCAGCTATGTACCCACAGATACACAGAACACGACACCAAACACAAAACTCTTCCTGTATGTGTGTTGAGTGTAGGCCTAGCTATGTGTGACGCAGTAGTAAAAGAAGCCTTGTGGGCCCCTGAAATGGCAGCTGCCTGACCTCTAAACTGGGACAATGGGAATGTGAGGTAACTGCGCTGGCGTTGTACACCGTCGCGGTAGGCGGTCGTAGACTGCGGCGCAATGCTGCATAAGTTAACATTGGACCCTATGGGTCCCAGGAGCCAATGATGAACTGCGCCGGCGGTGATGATACGCACCGCCGCGGATGTCACCGCCATTTTCTATCTGTTCAATCACTCGATGCCTGATCTTCGACAGGAGAGGACCTACACTGCAGGTGCTGCTGTGACCTCGGTCTGGAAGAGACAATGGCTGCTGCGTCTGGGGAAAGGGCCCCTGCCTTCACTGCTCAGGAGTTGGAGAAGCTAGTAGACGGGGTCCTCTCCCAGTACACCGGGAGCACGTTGTAAGGGCTATGCCTGGGTGGAGAGGGCTGGTTGTAAGCGGGAAGGGGCAGAGTTCATGGAACATGAAGAACTGTGAATGCATGTGCCACATGGCAAGGGTAGGGATGGGGGCCACTCACATCGACGGTGCAGTTCTTCCCCTGTGCATGTCATGTAGGTCAGCGCCCACCAGAAGAAGGACATTTGGCGTGCCATCGCCAAGGAAGTCCAGACCCTGGGGGTCCACCAGAGACGGGGCACCCACTGCCGGAAAAGATGAGAGGACATTCGCCACTGGAGCAAGAAGACGGCAGAGGCTCAGCTGGGGATGGCCTCCCAACGTGGGAGGGGTGCCCGTCGCACCATGACCCCCCTGATGTTCCGGATCCTGGCGGTGGCCTACCCGGAGTTGGATGGGCGCTTGAGGGCATCACAGCAGACACAAGGGAGTGAGTACACTCACATTCTGGGGGCTTGGCGTGCAGTTGATGGGTCTAGGTGGGGGAGGAGGGCTGTGGATGTACCTAGGTCAGGCAGAAATACGTAGGCGAGGCCCCTCCGTAATGCAGGGCATGTGCCACTCCACCCCACCTCAGTAGTGGGCCAAGTACAGGTATAGATGCCCCTGTGGCATCCATGTGTGCAGATGTCCACCATAGCCATGTAGGCCATATCCCAGCAATTGCATCTGTAGAGGCCAAGAGCACGGCGCAGTGCAGGGGGCTGCTGTGTCTGTATTGTCCGCCAACGGTAGCGGTAAGCCATGCACTCAACCTGTCTTTCTTCTGTCGTCCCCTCCCCCTTTTTCTGATCTCCCTGTTCTTTTGTGCATCAGCATCGTCAGGCGGAGGTACAGTGGCACCGGGGCACGAGGGAGCTGCATCCCACATGGCCATGGAGGGCCACACCACGGACTCAGAATACACCAGTGGGACGGAGGGCGAGGGGAGCTACACGTCGGTCACCGGATCACCAACCAGCGACACGGACTCGTCCGCCGCTGGGAGCTCCCTTGTGGTGGCGGCACCATCTGTGCCCCCCACTTCTACAGGTACAGGCGCCACCTCCCCTACCAGCACCGCTCTCCCAGCAGCCCCTCAGCGTTCGCCCCGTGCCCGCTCACCCAGGACGGTGGGCATCACCTTCGCCCCAGGCACCTCAGGCCCTGCCCCTGTCACCCCTGCTGCCCTCAGTGAGGAGGCCATTGACCTCCTCAGGTCACTCACTGTTGGGCAGTCTATCATTGTGAATGCCATCCAGAGTGTAGAAAGGGAGTTGCAATACACTAATGCATTCCTGGAGGGCATTCATTCTGGTCAGGCTGCCCATCATCGAACCCTGCAATCTCTGGCCTCAGCACTGATGGCAGCCATTGTCCCTGTCTCTAGCCTCCCCCTTCCAACTTCCTCCACCCAGACCCAATCCCCTGTACCCCAGCCTGTCCCAAGCACACCATCAGACAAGCATGCATACACCTCAACACCCAAAAGTAGCTCAGGCAAACATAGGCACCACACAACCCACAGGCACTCACACAAGCATCACCCACATGCAGAACATACCAACATCCACTGCATCCACTGTGTCCCCCTCCTCGTCGTCTCCCTCCTCCCTCCCAGTATCGTCTACACTCTCACCTGCATGCACTACATCTACAGGCACTAGGACTCGCACCAGAACACCCAGCACCACACCCCGCTCACCTGCACTCACCACCCCCACTCCCATTTGCACTTCCCCTGTGTCCTCTCCCAGTGTGTCTGTGACGCCCCCTCCCAAAGTACACAAACGTGGGCACCCACACACCCAACATCCATCCTCCTCACGACAGCCTCCAGTACCTGCACCTGCACCCAAAACACCTAAAGTGACACCTCCTACAACCACCTCCTCTTCCTCCACTCCCAGACCCCCTCTAGCTACCCATCCCAGTGTTCGTCAGAAACTCTCCCTCACCAACATTGACCTCTTTGCCCCCACCCTCACCCCTCCAATTCATCAGTCCCGGCCACCAGGGCAGGCAGTGTGACACGGAGCCAAGGCACTGCCAGTCCACCCCCTGTAAAGCATCTCAAGTTGGCAAGTGGCCGACGGGACCCGGTGAAGACTCCTGGAGGCAAAACTACTCACAAGGGTCCCAGGGGGATTGCAGAGTCAGCTGTGACTCCTCCAAAGGTGGTGAAGTGCCAGAAGAAGTCTGCACAGCCTCGTGAGAGCAGCACAGCAGAGAAGGGTGGCATCCTCCCCGGCTGCCGGGACGCCACCAACAGCACCGTCGTCACTGGTCCGGAGACCACCGCCAGAGTCAGTGCCCTGGAGGGCCCAAGTATCGTCACTGGTCAGGAGACCACCGTCGGAGTCAGTGCCCTGGAGGGCCCAAGTATCGTCACTGGTCAGGAGACCACCGCCGGAGTCAGTGCCCTGGAGGGCCCAAGTATTGTCACTGGTCAGGAGACCACCGCCAGAGTCAGTGCCCTGGAAGGCCCAAGTATCGTCACTGGTCAGGAGACCGCTGCTGGAGTCAGTGCCCTGGAGGGACCAAGTATCGTCACTGGTCAGGAGACTACCGCCGGAGTCAGTGCCCAGGAGGGCCCCGGCTGCCACAGCCCCGCTGGGCAATGAGGGACCATCTTGCCACACACCAATGCACAGGTCAGAGACCGCCATGCAAAGACCCGCTGAACAGGGCAAGCACCGCTGAACAGGTCAGAGACTGCCATGGCAAAGCACCGCTGAACAGGGCAAGCACCGCTGAACAGGTCAGAGACCGCCATGGCAAAGCACCGCTGAACAGGTCAGAGACCACCATGGCAAAGCACTGCTGAACAGGGCAAGCACTGCTGAACAGCCCAGAGACCGCCATGGCAAAGCACCGCTGAACAGGGCAAGCACCGCTGAACAGGGCAGAGCACCGCTGAACAGGGCAAGCACCGCTGAACAGGTCAGAGACCGCTATGGCAAAGCACCCACTGTAGAGACTTGAGAGACTGTGGCTTTGCACTCCCCAGGATGTAACAGTGGGCAACCCACCCACTGTAGAGACTTGAGAGACTGTGGCTTTGCACTCCCCAGGATGGTACAGTGGGCAACCCACCCACTGTAGAGACTTGAGAGACTGTGGCTTTGCACTCCCCAGGATATGTCAATGGGCATGGAGCCCCGTCGTGGATCTGGCATGGTGCTGTAATCCGGCTGAGGTGCCTCCCCTACCCTTCCCCCTGAGGTGCCTGTTGTATTTGTCTCTGATGCCCCGGCAGTGTTCTCTCCGTTTGTGGACAGGTATCTTGTGTGGGCCTCGCCCATGCATTTTTGGCCCAGTGGTGCACAGACATTGAGATGTGCATATCTGCACTACTTCTCGTAATGTATATACTTTTGAATGAGTTTATATATATCTGTATTATTTGAAACATGTATTTTGATATATTACAATGTTTGAACTGATTTCGTTTTGTCTTTGCATTCTTCCGGGGGGGTTGTAGGTTGTTACAGTGATGTTTGGAAATGCATTGGTGTGTGTGTTGTAATGTGCGAGGGTGGGGGTGGGGGTGGGGGTGTTGCGTGTGTGTCCCCCTGACTTTTGCCTCCCCCCTCCCCTATGTCGTAGGTGCAGTACTCACCATTGTCTTCGCCCCCGCCGGCCCTGGTGTTCGTAGGTGAGTAGGAAGACAAGGGCAGGTAGGATTTGTAATTCCGGCTCCATGGTGTCCTCCCTCCTCGTGGGATGTTTTAAGGTGAGCGTTTTCCCATTGCAAAAGCTGTTTCCGCCGTGTTTTTATCCATGGTGAATCTGCCCCGGAAAAGGTGGCGGATTGGCGGGTTGTGATACTGTGGGCGGTACATTGTCTTCCGCCTGTCTGTTGGCAGTGACCGCCGCGCTGCTTGTCTGTACCGCCGTGGCGGGCGGAGTGTTGAAGTGGCTGTCTTTGTTGGCGGTTTCCGCCACGGTCATAATTCCCTTTTTTTGTCCGCCGGCCTGTTTGCGGTATTACCGCACCTTTAACACCGTCCGCCAGGGTTGTAATGACCCCCTAAATGTCTAGTGGTCATGATGTACTATAAGGTGGCTAAGGAAAGGGTGCTTGTGATGTGATGTTCAGTCTCGTGGTCATCAGCAGGTTATCTTAAATATAATAGGTACTTCTCATTGGCAATAAAGAATTTGTATCATTTGAACTGTCTTAATACATCGTACTCTGCTTCTAGAACACAGAGTGAATGAAAAAAGGAGATGAGGAGGTAGGAGAACTCTGAGGTCCACGTTTTGATAGAAACAAACATGCAACTGGTAACTGAGAATCTGTCTCCGAATCTGTAGAGAAGGGTTCACAAAGGTTTTCCTCATCAAAGGAAGAGAAGAATCAAAGAAGGAAAAATGTACTATGTCTGTTGGGATAGTCTATGATCAAATACCCGTCCAAGCCTAAATCAAAAGGCTGCTGCATTTCATTCTGGAAAATCAGCTGCCACCCTAACGAATCTCGTAGAAAACTGAGTCGTTCACGTTCAGAAGAGGGGAATATCTTGAACAATTGGGAATGTAATATGGATTTGAAGTAAGCTCCTCCCATCTGACCTTAATATGGGTCTGATTGTTTTGGGCCAAGAGAATCCATATCCGTCATGATAGACTCTGCTGCCACTAGCAATCAATTTTGTATTCACCATTATGGCCAAAGACTGAAAACCCCTTTTGAAAAGAGGGATCACCCAGAAGCCATGCATGTGTTAGATGGACGTTTTCCTTCCTGCCGATCCGGTTTGTTTCATACTGCTAGTTTGAGGTTACAGTTAAACTAGAAATGAGGCACTCATCAGTTCAGTTCAACAGCATAGATGCAACACAGTTTAGTTTTATTGTAGATACGCTGTGGTTAGACAGATATAACCTGACTACTGACTGGAGCGGTAGAAGCACATTATTGATATTACATTGTTTCCTTACAACTCTGCAAATGAAAGCATCAATATTGAGCTCTTATTTATTCGGTAGCACCTGTAGTTAAAAACAAAAAAACATTGTGCACCTCGGTAATATGACAATCTCTAGTTTATTCAGTGAAGAGCAAATTGAGGTTTTACCTCCCCATAGGTCATGACTTTCCAACTGATCTTATTCCAGCAGAAGTAGTGCCCAGTCACAAGATGTAGGCTGTATCTGAATCTGAGAACAAATAACAGACAGAATTCAGAAAAATACTTGGCAAATGGGTTTATTAGAACATCTCACTCTCCTGCTGGTTCTTCGGTGTCTTTTGTGCGAATGCGATTGGTAAATTGTGTGCTTGTATTGATCAGATAGCCTTCAATAAAAGAACTTAAAATAACATTATGAATTGGCACACATCCCTGTCTTGTTCGATCAGGTAAAGGATGTTACTATCTGGATGAAACTAGATCCGAGAGGAAAGTACCATCTGATTGGAAGAATGAGAAGGGGAGATGAGTGAAAACGGCAATGAAGACGTGATATTTTTAAAATGAATATGCAGAGATGCCACTTGGCCTGTGCAAAGCTTCTACAGCATTTCAATATTTTTCTCAATAATGTATTACGTGAATACTTATATCGTTTTGTGATTGTATATATTGATGTTATACTATAATAACCAAATAATGAAGCCAGCCACAACAAACATGGTCACACCATTTTAATGGTACTACATGAGAATCGCTTATTTTTCTAATCGAGCTAATGTACCATTTCATCCCCTATGGAGTGTTGAATGGGTGACAGAAAGGTTCAAGCAGTAGAAAAATAGAAAAAAACATGAATGTTCAGGATTGGGCTTTGCAAACTTCTACCACAGACTCATACATCAGTTTGCTCATTTGGTGACCCCTGAAATTGCTCGACTTTTATGGAAAAATGTTCCTTGTAGATGGTCTTCAAAAGCCAAGGCCACTGAAATGATGTGGTAGGAGAGAGTCAAATTATGCAGCAGAGTTGGAAAAAAATATGCGGTAAAGTATGTGCCATAATGTGCCACACTATATGATAGTATTACTTCATTATTTTATCAGTTTTACACTTGCTAACCTTGTTTGCCATCGATAGTACCTTATTAGTACTAGTTTAATACCCAATATAGAAATAAGCAACAAAAATGTTACCAGTAAACCTTTGTCATGGGCCTTTCACTGCGCAGCAACACGTGTCTCTGAGTTTTTAGTAACTTTTGAAGCGTTTGAGCTAAAAACAACATTTTTATTCTTACACTCAGCAGAATATGTGGCAGGTGATGAATTATGTGGCCAATGTGGCAAATCTATAATTATGAAAAAAATGCCACAGCTGCACAATTGCATAATTACAGTGGCCCTATACAAAGCTAATCAGCGTTTAAACATCTAAAATGGCTTTCACTTCAGCTCCAATGTTAGCTCACCCAAAACTAGAGAAACATTTATGTGGAAGCAGATGCTTCAGAAGAGGCAATTTGGACAATCTTGCCAAAAAACGTGAAAGACGTGAAATTGCACCCAATTTTTTTTGTGAGGCTGAGGTTGTATGAGGCAGAGCAAAATTATATTATTGCAGAAAAAGAGCTCCTGCCAATTTGGGATACATTTGATGAGGCATTATCTACTTTGAGGAGAAATACACAGTTACTCTGTTAGATGTTGTTGCTGTGAATACCACCTACAGTTTATGAGTTCTGCTCGTATACTTTCTTCACGTCCGTTATGTTGGTGATGTTTTAGTTGAATTTGACTTTGTAGTTACTTTTTGACCAAGTACAGAAATTGCGAAACAGGATTTATCTGCAGCTACATTAGCTGCTAACCAAAAAACCATCGAGGATCCAAAGAAAGTGATTTCTATAAGCAAAGCAGGTGACTTTTTGCCATCAAACAAGGTTTTAAGTAATATAGATGGAAGACTTGCATCTCTTAAGACCCGAATCCGAAAACTTTACACAAACTAGCATTACAAGATACAGCTTTATATGTTTCAAATAAGAACTGCAAATGACAATTTTTCAGAGGCGATATAAAAGTGCTGGCCATCCTGGAGTGGAAAAGTATGTGGAAATGATTTTAAAAAAAAGTTCTTGCGGCTTACTGTATGGCAGAACATTAAGAAAACGGTCCATAAATGTGAAGTCTGTGCACAAGACAAATCAAGGGTTCCGGTAGCCCTCAATAGTCTTAGAAACCCGGCCCATCGAGGCAGTTGGCTCATTTACTACTAAAGTTGTTAGAGGGGTCCAGTTCACATCATGATTTTGGCAAATGTGGTTTATTGCTTTTAAAATTAATCTGCCCTACCTAGTAGCTATCATCCACAATCTGTCAGAAAGATGAAGCTGTACCTTCAGTATTATATCACTGAAGCCTCTGAGTCATGGGTTGATCTGTTCTGGTTAGCAAATATTTAACAATGCATGTTACTAATCTACTAAGTAGCACCATTTCATAGCACCTATGAGTTTTTTCCATAGTAGGCATGAGTTTTCTTCTATGCTTTCTCCCAAGTGGAACATATTTATGATGTAATTACACGAGTTGGTTGACATTTGAACAAGTCAAAATAATCTTACAGAAAGGCAGTCGATAAGCATAGAAAGGACAGTCCTCTATACAAACCACTGAAACGGTGTGGTTATCCACCAAAATTCAAGGATAAATAAAGTTTTTTTCTTCAGTGGTTCATTAGCTGTTATGGCGCTTTGCAGAAAGACTATCCTGTAGTGTACAGCTCAGATTTACGAAAGGCTTTGAAAATCCATCCTGCTTTTTAAACTTCACTGTTGAAGCGAGTATTCGTTACTTGGTATAATCCTCCACTATCCTTTTGGCCAATGGAGAATTGGAATTTAAGGCCTGTAAACTGCTAGATTCTAAAAGGTGTGCTTCCTATCTGTAGTATTTAGGGCCTCATTTACAAGCCCTTTGCACCACCGCTGCATCATTATTTTTTTTGACGCAGCAGTGACGCTGGCAGTGCACTACACTGCTCTGTATTTACAAACTGATGCATTGGGCCCAATGCGTCAGTTTGTAAATCCCTGCATCACATTTTACCTGCGCCAGGTATAATGTATGCAGGGTAGGTGTTACCTCAGAAAAAGCCAATTAGAACTGACGCTATGAAATGCACAACCTTTCACTGCATCATTCTACGACTTCAGTACATCAAAATTTTCCAGCCTGCTCACAGCAGCCGTAAAATTGAGGCAGGGCTTTTTCTTATGGGAATCTCCTCGCATTGCTGGAGTTGCATTAGTTAGATGATGCAACTCCAGCAATCAGTTTAGCGCCAACAGATGCATCATAATTTCGGACATGTCTGTGAAAACATGCGCCATGGAGCTCTTTATTGTAAATATAGCACATCCATGGCATTGTTAGGCGTTGTGCGACAGAAGCAAGAAACCTAATGCATCGATGACGATGCGTCAGATTCTGGTAAATGAGGCCCTTAGTATCTTGGGAAGGAAATAGTCCCAAGGAATAATCTTAGAAACCACATCCATTATCTATGCTCCACACTGAGTATTTTATTCCATTCTCAAAATCCTCGAGGAAAGAGTACTGTCATAATGCCAAGGAGTCATGTACCTAGGGTCATTTCTGTAGTTCCAAAGCAAGAGGCTGTCAGGCCCAAATGGAAAGAATAGACCCTATGGGTTAGAGCATTTATGATAAGCTTGGGGTCACTGGTGGTTATATTGCCAACTTGTTCCTTGAAGACACTATCATGGTAGGATAGATCAAAAGATATTCTAATGCTGCATATGGTTTGGCATACGCAGTATAACATAGCTTACGATAAAAAATATTGTTGGGCATAGCTGCACAGGAACATTGTAGTCCAAAGCAGGTGTAGTATCTACATGTCCCTGAAAACCATATACCATGGACGACTTGGGCAGGTTTCCACTGTAAAAGCAGCCCCACAAAAGTCATGGTGCTCACTATTCAGGAGAATCCAGCGAGAGTGGGGAGAGAGGTAGGGTTTCCAGAGTCCAAAGGAAACATAAAGTAAGACTGTTTGGATCTCTGGTTAAGGGTGCTGATGGGCCTCACTCTTTATTTTATAGAGTCTTGTTGGCTATTTGATAGTCTCTATTTTGGTCACTCATGGATGATGTTTTGATTTGGAATACCATGAAAAACTGTAAAGACATTGAATGATTTTCTAATAAAGCATGCTCATATACTTGGGAGTGTTGACGTCTCGAGCACAAAAGACTGTCTAATTTGGAAAGGCTTTATTTTTTACTGAAAGAAGTGGAAACAATATGTTAGAAGACATAACAATTTCTTGTTTACAGAAAACACAAGAAAAAGAACAATTATGAAGAACAAAAGAACACGAGTTGCTGTGACTTTATTGCTAAAATAGAGAAACGTTATTATCTTGTTAATGTTATTGAATGCTGAAGCCTCTGTAGCTTGAGAACTTCCTTGCAAGCCCTCAGTGCTGTGACCTCAGTCATTTACTACGTCTAGAGTTCTAACATGATTTACAAAACAGTCTGAAATTGGTTTGATGAGACCTTAACCAATGACTTACATGCAAAGTTATCTGCTGATTGTTTGAGGCAGTGGCGGCTGCTGACCTTTAAATGTTGTGGGGAATAATCCTTAGCTCCAATTCCAAAGAGCTTTTTTTGAAGGGTTCTCTCACACTTTCTTGCACTAAATTTAGGCCCGTATTTATACTTTTTTTTGCGCTGCATTTGCGCCGCTTTTTGGCGCAAAACGGCGCAAACCTACAAAATACAATGGTATTTTGCAAGTTTGCGCCGTTTTTGTGTCAAAAAACGACACAAATGCGGCGCTAAAAAAGTATAAATACGGGCCTTAGTGTCTCACTCTGACTCACTCAATCTCACTTTGTCTCATTAATTCATGTAGTCTCATTCATTCGACTCGACTCTGGCCCACTCCGTCTCACTCGGTACCACTTATTCTCACTCATTCTGAAAATCTTATTGTGACTCAGTCTCACACACAGTAACACTCAGTTACACATTCATTGTCACACATACTAGTTATTAGTCTCACTAATTCTCACTCACTCACTCATTACTTAATAACTCTTTTGGACTTTAACTCACACACATAGTCACACAGACATGCTCACAGTGCTGGGATTCCACCTGCTCTGAACAGTATGTCTGATGGCTGCCGCAGACACCTTTATGCACCTATGTCAGCAATCAAATTATGTCACCCGCTGCCTCAGTTTGTTGCCGAACCTGAAGTGGGCCTGCATTATATTTTTATGGTATCAAGAGTGAATAGTTATTCACTCTTGATACCATAAAAATGGACCACAAAACAAGGAGTGTGTAGTGTAGCTTTGGAGCCCATAAAAGATAGAAGCCACTGATCCAGGGACATCTATCCGTCAAACTAATCCATCCACTCAATCATCCATCCTCGCACTTATCCACCCCCTTTTTATCCATCCATTCAGTCATCCATCCATCCTTTTGCTCATCTATCCACCTTTTCGCTCAATCTATCCATCCTTTCACACCATCCATCCATCATCCTCCCTTTGGCTCATCCATCTCTCCACCCTTTCACTCAGCCATCCAAAATGAAACTCATCCATTCACCCATCCATCCATCCATCCACCCATCCTTCCTTTCACTCACTCACTCACTCACTCACTCACTCACTCACCCTCTCAAGTTAATTATGAGCCTTTTTCTGCTGAGCTGCAGACAAAAGCAGTCCATCAAGAACCCCACACCACTGTAACTGCTAAAGCAGGGGTATTTGAGGAGGGTTGACAATGTCCCTGATGCAGGTAGAAGCTTAACAGCACACTTACTTCTTAGTCCACTAATGTAGTTGCTGACTGCAGCTGGTTACTTCCCTCTTATTGGGCTCTACGGCCGAGGTAAGGAACACTCTGTTGGGCTCAGCTCCATAATGTTTTTTTTCAAAGTGAAACAAACTGCAGTACTACACATGTTTTACTGCCAGAGGGCAGCTCCCTGCAGCCCTCCTACAGCCTGCCCCTCTATGATGACCAAAACATTGTTGCTACCCACTCCCTCCTTGTCACATTGGCCTGCCCCAACCCCAGCCATTGAAGTGGGCGGAGTTTTGCAACTCACCCCAGGGCCACTGTTTAAACATCCCAAAAGCATCCGGTTCACTTGCTTTATAATTCAGCACTTCCTATCCAACAATGTTACTGTTGTAGCTTGTGCCTGCAGGACAAAGAAAATCTCACCCCGCTGGCAGTTGCACAATAGGACATCTGCAAAGTTCACTAGAGTTCACCCAAGAGATTCAGCCCACAGTCTCAGAGCAGTGATTTGTTTTCATCTGCTCTGTGTTTATTTTCCTGTTCTTGACTCTCCCCTGAGGGTGGCAGGGTAATGCCTATTTAGCCCATGAACACCAGTTGCCCCTGGTTTTAGTTAAAAACAGAGCAGATGACATGAAAGATTGAAAGGGCCAGCACAAGGTACATATAAGAGAACTTTCACAAAGGAAAAATTTAGGAAAGATTGCACAGACCATGGCTAATTTCTATTAATCTCTTTATAGGTCTTCCTCCCTTCAGTTCCCTGTCCCAAAGCCTTTCTCACATCTAGTCACACTACATTTCTCAGCTGATATGGCAGTTAGAATAAGTGGTGCCTGTAGGTGGACCATAAAGAGCATTATACTGACTGTAAGGGTTTCTGGCACTGACAATAGAAATAATTTGTTTTTCTTTTATTTGTGCAAATATTGTTGGTAGTTGTAGGAAAATGGGTCATTAGTTGTAAAGGTTGTCATTCCTTCCAATGAATAATTCTTCAACCTTCCCTTTATTGGGAACCATATTACAGCACTTGGCTCTCTCAAGGTAGAGAAGCAGGGCAGTCGTAGGCCGACTCAGGGGAGGTGGTGTAGGCTGGTAGCCTCATCACGTTGGTACTCTACAACAACTTCCAATAAATTATTGTCCAGTCACTGATTTTTCTTATAAAAAGCAAAAGTACTTTATAATGTGCACACTACAAAATGCTACACGGTAATTACAAATCTATACAATCAGGTGGGGCAATATCACAGGATAAGAGGGTACCATTGTTAATAGGACAGGATCATTGACTTTGTCAGTGTGTTACCATATCAGTAAAAGCAGAAAATATGTTGTAATTTTCCAATGTACGGTATTGAAATCAATGGGAATAGTAACAACATTCATTATGATGTCAAACCTTGCATTATTAACCACCAACATTGTAAGTAAATCACTCTGTTGAATAACATGTACTCATACTCTTATTTCTAATTTTGCACTGCTGCCACTGCAACTTAAGGGCCACCCAATAGGGGCTCCCTGCACTCCAGAACTGATGAGCAAAAGCTTTGAGTCCATATGTGCTTAAAACAACATAGAGTTCCTCTCCCAGGGTTAGGGATTCAATCCCATGTGAGACTTAGGTAGCCTTTTATTAAAGTTTCAGATGCTGGGGGTGGCTGTTGTATCTCTGGCAGCCCCAAGCAAAGCTTAAATATTGTAGTGCCGCTGCCAACTCTTGAGGCAACACAAAGAACAATATGCAAATTTGTAAGTCTTATCTGGCGCTCCATTGCCCTGGGTTAGTATAATTTCTGAGAGGCTTTCCGTTGCAAAACTTATTAATTTGTATCCATGTGGCCCTGTGCCATGAGTTTCTTTTTGTTATAGGTTTGCCCATCTCAACTGGGACCCACATGCCTCTTTCTTTGTTGTGAGTCAGGGTGGAGCCTCACTGCTCCTGTGGCCCTTGCCAGCTCCCATCCACTCTGCACTCCTGCTGTACCACACAGAAAACAATTTGCTGTCTCCAGCTTCCCCAAGACAAGGGCTTGTGGAGTGGTGTGGCACACCACCATCCACAAGTGTGTCAGCAATCATATATTGTCCTTGCTGTTCTGGCGAGATGGGGTCAACTGGGGCAGCTGTTCTTTGCATCCTGCTGTGGGAGGTGGTGTCCCCAGAGTGACAAGTGGCTCAGGGAAGGAGACCCAAGCACAATCCCTCCAAATAAAAATGTTCATGAAGGCTGAGTTGATCTCCGAGGGCTTGACCCTCAGGGGGAATTGTAGACTTTCTACTGGAGCACTACTCACTTCTTTTCTCGCTTGGTCCCAGGCCTGCTTCTACATTCTCATAGGGTCAGTTTCTTTCTTTTTTGTGGTGTTGTGTTTCTGGTGGTGAGCTGTAGCCACCAGGAGCATTTTCTTCAGGCTTCCTGACTTCTAAATGGTATGGTAATTCTTCTAGGAAACTTGTTTTTTGTTGCTCTTTTGTAGACCTGTCCTCTGCTCTTGATTCTCTCTTTTGCTCTGGATGAATCTTTCACAGGCCTTCGACAGCCTGCAATTCAAACACCTTTTTTTCTGCATTTCCCAGAGCCCACAGCCTCCTTGCTACTTGATGGGCACCTGCGTGTTAGCAGACTCAAGGGCCAGTCCACAGAAGCCCCAAATTATTTTTTATGGTCCCCAAGCAGGTTCATTCCCCAACTGTTCCTCAGGGAGGACATGGGGGCCTACACCACTGGCCACAGAGAAACCTATCCTACTCCTGGGTGCTAGAAGGAGTCAATGTCCTTCTGTCCATCTTCTCATTTGAGTCAGGTGGCTTCTCTTTCCAGTTGGGCATTCTTCTACCATTGTCGCTCCCAGGCCCAGTAGCTTCTCAAGAGATTCTCTTCTGTAAGGGTTTTTAAGTTGGGTTAAATGTTCTGGAAGCCAATCATACTTAGCCAGTCCTAGGGTGCCACATCATCACTCCACCCATGTCAAAATCCCCTGCACAGAATTCTTAGACATTTAAAGAAGGAAACTTCAAATGGTCTATGAAAAGACCTTCCATGGGAGCTTCAACTCTTCCCACAATTGATATAGCTGCAGGATCCCTTTTCACCAAAACTTCAAAACAAAACCCCTTCTGCAAATGGCTCCAGAGGTTTGGCCTTTTTCTCTTGTGTCTGTGCTGTTGGGCTTGCACAGGTGAGGTGCAACATGAAGAGCTAATTAGCATATGCAGATTTCCTCCAAACCCTTTACTTTCCCAGAAACTCTGAAATTAGCATACAAGCAATGTTAATGGATCTTGTGTGGCGGCCTTTATCCTCCCGCTGACCAGCTTAGCAATTAACTTGGCTCAGTAAGATGAGAAAGTCCTGGAATCTGTTTATGGATGAGCCAGATAAGTATTTCAATTTCTAAAAAGCCCTAAGGAATACAGTTATCACAAAAGTGACAGTGGATCTGCACTGAAGGTTAATGCTTATCTTATAATTGATACCTGAACAGTATTGTTCAGAGCTGACAGAGCTGAATGCGTATCGGTCTCAGAGCTCTGTAAACACTTAAATACCTTCTTATATATCATTCAATTGAACAGTTTGAATTAAACAATGATGCTGGATTTATCCGTTAGTTGAAAGGTGTTTGTATTAATTTCAATTTGCACAAACTCATATAACGTAGCATGAGAATGTGAATCATTAGTGCAGACAGTGCAGTGCTCATGTATAACTACATGAAAATACAACCAAACTTATCAAATACACTGTACTCTTCCCAACAGTTTTGATAAGATAGTAGCAATGAGGGATGGCCTGTGGCTCAAGGCTTCTCCTATATGTCAAATAACGTTCTTAAACCATCTGGGAAAGCTATGTCGACGTTTCAACCTCCTAAGATTTATGCGATCTCTTCAGGACATCGTTGTCTACCACTCAAACCTAAAAAAGGTTCAAATAAACCATAATTAAATTATGATCCAGCACTAGTCTATTCAGATAATCACTCTCTAAGTTGGTGAAAAAAGATTGAGGGTTCAATGCCTGTTATAGCCCTGACTTTATCTCCAAACTGGACACTTTCTCTACAGGAGCTTCTTTCCTGTAGCTATCTTCTTCACTTTTTGTCGGTCAGGAACATGAACAGCAGCACTTAGATGAGTGGTCTCTGTACTCCTGTGTCAGCTAATTCACAGATTTCTCAGTATCTCATTATCAGTGTAATCCATTGGTAAGGAAAAAAAATTAGAAGGAAGACAGTTCTAGTCAATGCAATCATCATCATAACAATAATATGGTCACTTATTGTATTTATTTTTTTATAAAGTTTTGTAAAGTGCAAACATGACCTATGGACATCAGATCGCTGTATTTAAACATCAGATCTTTTTCATGATATTTAATATCTGGTTTTGCAGTTAAATCTGTACCAGTACGTTCAAAGTGCTCTACATAGGAAATCAGCATCTAAATTAAATGTTTTTGCCGGCTTGTTGAAGCATGTCTGCTGGTGTAGCATAGTTTCCTTGGGGTGGGGTCCAGTGGGTGGGAAAGCCTTAGGACCAGTAACTTATGTTAGAAATCTGTTGAGTAGAATTATTTTTGCTTCTTACTTGAATGTGTGGGTTGAGGGATTAGACCTAATTTCAGATGCAAGTGGAATATATATTCTCATTACAGATCTGGAAAAAGTGTGTGTGTAGGACTTCTTTTTGATGAATCTTGGGTGGGGGGGTTCTAGCAGGAGGGAGTTAGCACTCTCTAAAGACCAAATTCCTGTTGACAACATGGGCTTATCTGTTTGACACCTAGGTGTCGTAAAGTGCAGTGCTTTATGCGTCATTCATGCTTTATTCAATTGTATCCAGGCATCTAGAAGGAGCCGCTGGAGGGACTTCAGAAAAAGTGTAATATGATCGAAAGGCATTGCTCCTGTTATGAATCTCACTGAGGCATTTCCAAATGTCCCTAGCGGTGTCGTCTGTGCTGGTCACTTGTAAACTCTTTTGTTAAACAGGGCACTACTTTAGACCAAATTAAGCAAAATGCTACATAGTAGATGCTTAGTGTTCCTCCAGTGTCAATGGGGCCCCCATAGCATCTAGGGAAAGGCAGACTAAAATCAATTAAGGTAATTCAAGATAATAATGACCATGGCCCAGAAGGCCCAATCCACACAGCAGAACATATAGATTGTGAAGGAAGTAAATTCCTGGAAAAAGTTATAACCATGGCACACAGATTACAATCAGATGACAAGTACAATGTTTAACAGGAAATATGTATGATAAAAAGATAAATTAGCAAAAATATACGTGAGCTCTTGTAAAAGTGGCAGTTAAATGAGTGGTGTAAAAATGGATCAGACTCGTACATTTTGGCTTAACCAATGGTAGACAAGCATGCAGCAAGGAAGGAGGAAACACAAAGAACAAAGACAAGAGGGCTGCCTGTGTGGCACACACTTATTAATCAAATCGGAGGAGGAGTACATGACAAGGAAAGAGGTTTAAAGAGACAAAATGTCCACCTGTGAGATACACCTGTTTAACAAAATGGAGGACAAACACATAGCAAGGAAGGAAAAGATGTGGAAGACATAGCAAGAATAGACTTGTAAGATACATACTGGTTTTACTAACATGAATCCTACCCTGTACTAGACCCCTTCATTCCCCTGCCTGCAATCAAACATATGCAGCAATGTGGGGGAAAGATTGCAGAAACATACACCCACTCTGTGATTGGG
Organism: Pleurodeles waltl; assembly: GCF_031143425.1. Classification (NCBI taxonomy): domain Eukaryota; kingdom Metazoa; phylum Chordata; class Amphibia; order Caudata; family Salamandridae; genus Pleurodeles; species Pleurodeles waltl. The sequence continues at coordinate 659,100,155 of NC_090446.1, read as the reverse complement.
CACAGCGATGGATCTCTGCACCAACAGTAAAACATCGATGAAAATGTAAAAAACAACCTTGAAAAAAATAACAGCACAGCAACATGGGAAGTGCCAAAATATATATTTTTTTAAATGTTTAAAAAGCCCCAAACACCGACAGCACTAGGCATCAATTACCTCAGCTGAACACTTTTCAGAGTTGCAGAAATGCACATTAATCAACTATCTCTCTCTCACTCACAAACAATTACACACACTTTGGGGAGAAAGGAGAAAGTCGGGAAAGATCTGGAACAACACGTCCGGAGCCACACCTGCTTTGTTCATGCAAGTGGAACAATGCTTGCCTGAACAACGCCGGCCTTTTTCTGTGCCTTAACCACACATCTGCTGAACAATGCACATGCATGGTTAAGGCAGAGAAAAAGGAAGATCCATTGGGTGAGGATGTGGTCAGGTAAGTGGGGCTGGGGCAGGGTTGGGGGTAGTTTTTAGGGGTGGGGCGGGGAATGAAGGGGTTGGGATGGTTGTTATTTTTTTTTTAAGGGGTAGGGGTCGGTACTTTGGTTTTTAGGGTGGGGGTCGGGGTTATTATGTTTTTAGGAGCAGGGTGGGGGTCAGGGTAATTCTGTATTTAGGGTGCAGGGGTCAGGTTGTTAGGGGTAGGGTTAGGGGTCAGAGTAATTTTGTATTTAGGGCCGGTGGGGGGTCAGGTTTTTAGGGGTGGGGGTTGGGGTTGTTATGTTTTTAGGGTGGGGTTTTAGTGGTGGGTGTCACAGTAATTTTGTATTTAGGGTGGGTGGGAAGCAGTTTATTAGGAGTGGGGGGTTGGGGTAATTTTGTATTTACGGTGGGCGGGTTTTTAGGGGTGATGGGTCGGGCCATTTTGTATTTAGGGAGGGTGGGGGGTCGGGATTTTAGGGGCGGGTGAAGGGTTGGGGTAATTTAGTGTTCAGGGAAGATGGGGGTCAGATGTTTAGAGGCAGGGTGGGGGCTAGGGCTGGTGGGGGTCAAGTTTTTTTAGGGGCAGGGTGGGAGGTCAGGGTAATTTTGTATTTAGGGAGAGTGGGGGCAGGTTATTAGGAGTGGGGGGTCAGGGTAATTTAGTATTTTGGGCTGGGGCGGGTTTTTAGGGGTTGGGTAGTTTTATTTTTGGGGGTGGGGGTCGGGTTTAGGGCTCAGTGTGGGTGGGGGGTATCGGGGTAGTTTTTAAAGGTGGAGGGTGGGGGTACTTCTGTTTTTAGGGGCAGGGGTGGGGGGGTCGTGTTAATTTGGTATTTAGGGTTTGAGTTGTTTTATTTTTGGGGTGGGGTCGGTTTTAGTGCTCAGGGTGGGTGGAGGGTAGATTTTAATGGTGGGGGTCAGGGTACTTCTGTTGTTATGGTGGGGGGTGACATGCAACAACCATGCATGCTGTTTCCTCAAATGCCTTTACTAGGCATGCCTTTACAACGAAAAATCATTGTAAAGGCAGACGTGGTAAAGGCATGCGTGGAAACAACGCAATCGTTGTTCCAACTGCGTTGTTCAGGCATGCATGGTTGCCGTATGCGTGGTTCCATCATACAACCGAGAAAGTCGGGCACCATCAGCCTGGATTCCTAGAGGCATCTCCTCCACAGGCAGCGACAGGCTTATACAGAAAAGCTAACCTAAATTGTGCATGTATTCAAATCCATTAATAAGTCCCCAAAACAATAAAAATATATTTCTCAAAGCAGTGGTAAGAATGTTTAAACTACATTCAAAAAACATAATTCGTCTGTTGCGGACGTAACCCAGGCAGTTAACACCACAGCATAATTATAAACCTGAGCAGAAACAAAAGGAAGACGTGGAAATATATATAACCCTAGGCCTCGACCATCTCAAAATGTCCATTGCTCCCACATTCTTATCCCATAATCCCACAATGGCCTGTCCTACCCGCCCCAAATCCTAATTCTAAATCAACATGCAAAAAAAGAAACACAAAATAAATAAATAAATGAAAATAAAAAAATATAGTTCTGCGACTACCTTGCTTGATTTGCTCTCAAAAATACAAACATTCCAAAGGTGGGTAGCAGCTTTCCCTCCCAAATCCATATAAAAAATAACCAGAGTTCAACAAAGAATAAAAATAAATCTTTATCACAGGTAGAGGAATTTGTAATTTTATTCACAGGCATTTCTCCCTCTATTGCACTTCAGCTATAAAATAACTACAATAATAATAATAAAAATAATAATAGTAATAGTAATAATAGTAATAACAATACTAATACTGCAATTCATGCTAAAAAAGTTACCCAAATTGTACTCTCAGATAAAATGTCAGCTCACAACAAATGTTAAAGTCGATTGACTGCGCCCATAGTTGAATAACAGTCACTCACATTTGATTTATATTCATCTGACATGACATAATGGTTTTATCACATCCATAACATGAAATGCTGGCACCTATGCAACATTCTAGCTGTATAAAGGAAATTTCACCCTGGCTTACCTGTAATTTACTGAGATCATCATGAACAGTTTTTAACAGAATGCAATGGGGAACTTTCGCTGAGATGCTAGCAGTGTGTTTACTCCTCCCTTCAACTGTTAAAGCTACTAAATAACTGATTAGGCTGAAAGTCATTGGGATGCACCTGCACACTTTGGATGTGTACTGACCCGATGAAATGCAAGCAAATTTCAGGCACCCATGAATTCTGCTACTTCCTGCTGAAGAAGGGGAGTCACCAAGAGGCATGCCCAAAAATACCAGCACTGGCTGCAGCAACTGATGGTGAACACTTCCTTACTTGCGAGCTACTAAAAGTATCATGAATTGCATGTAGCAGAATGTAATGGTGAACTTGCACTGAGACACCAGGAGTGTCCCTCGTTCTTCCAGCAGTGTTGAAGCTATCCCCAGGAGGAATTATGATTGTGAGACTTTTCTTTTTTTAAATATAATTATATTTATGAACAACACAAGGAACAGATGGTGGGCGGAGCCAAGGCAGTGGTATTACTATTGAAGTCAATGTTGCACTATGGCTCCTGAATGTAATCGACTTCTAATGTAATCAACACATTCATACAACATTTTGTGATGACAATTCTAAACTCTCTTTATGTGAGAAGTGGATGTGCTGAGAACAGCAAATCTCTAATCAATCCTTTTCATTGATTAATTTCTTCCTTGGGTTTATTAATAATCCAGCGTTTAAGCATGTGCAATTCCTCTGGGACAGTGTGTTTCATTACACCAGCTTTCCACATCACCAAAAAAGGACTTATCAGATAGATATAGCCAGTTGATGGCAATCCTCCTTTACATTAGTAACTTATGTAGGGCTGAAAATATTGCTTTTCATAGTGTTTAATGAAGGAAAGTCTGAACTGTATTAAAGCCATGGAGGTGAATATCATGTTTACTCTTGTCTTGCTTTATTTTAACAGCAGCAGTCAAGAAAACAGAGAAACCTACAATTCCCATGTGGCTTTGCAAGAAACTGTCAACGGGAAGATTTGAGTATCAAGAACCGTATTCAGCAATACTTATAATATCTAGTTTGAATGAGAATACTCCTCTTCTCTTGTGTGAGAAGTCGAAGCACTTTGAAATAATGGCAGGATGACAAAGGCAATTAACTATCCAATAATAAAGCAAAAAGGTCTTCAGAAAAGTCCATAAACATATTTGTAGACTTTTGACTTTTACAAAAAGCAACAGCACTATGACGTGGTGCAGAAAAGGCACTCTATGATGACTGTATCTGAAAGACTTCCTTTATGCAGCTTTGTTTGGTTTATTGGATGGAACTAGAGGAAAAAGGTAGGTACAGAATTAAAACATACAATAAAGTGGTGGGGTAGTATTTACCTCCGTGGCTTTAGTAAAATTTACACTTTCCTTCATTAAACACTGGGAAAATCTATATTTTATGTGAAGACAGGAGGCTTCATATTATACTAGCTTAAAGCATGGTTATAACCAAAGAAGAAGGTATAGACACAGGTTTATTTTAGAAAGTAAGAAACCTGTTATCATTAGACCAATCTGCCGATCTGAGAATGTCCCCCAAATGTGAATTGGCCCAAAAAGTCTTGTAAGCCATAGCTCCTCTAGATAAATGGGTTTAAAAAATGGAAGTGTCAATTCCACCAAGGATATTATCCAATTAACTCATTTGGCCAGAGCGGGGGAAGGATTTGGTTTGTGTAATTTTCTGAAAGAAATGAGGAGATGGGTATCAGGGCATATTCGGAGATGAGCAGCTTTTTGCTAATAAAAATTTAAACATTAACCTCTACATAACTTAGGTTAAGTTGGGAAATGAGGATAGAAACAGAATCCAAATTTATTTTACTTTGTCTTCTGACATTAAAATAAACTCCTAACGGAGTAAAGTAGCAGAAATATCCTGAGCTCATACATCAGAAAGATGTTTCAATGAAACAAAGCACAATAACATTGTTAGCTTAGTCAAAATAATTTTGAGTGACACATTGTTATTCTCTGACCAACTAACAAACATGTAAAGTAGTAAATTAACATCCAACAATTGACTATAATTTGGAAGAGGAGGGTTACAAAATCCTACTCCCTTCAACAGATGACACAGTAGAGAGTGTTCTCCAACTGATTTTCCATTGACTTTAGAATGATTTGCTGAAATTGCAGAACAATAGGTATTGAGTGTTCAATCGGTTTTCCCTTTATACATTGTGATGCTAGGAAATATTCTAATAAGGTGACATCTGCTGAAAAAGCATTGAAAGACCTTACCACACACCAGTTTGACCATACAGCCCAAGCTGATCTGTATGCCTTGGTGGCACCAAGAGCTCATGATTATTGGATGCATTTTGCAGCTTCTAATGAAATGCCTGAAGTTGTCAAGGTTGCCCTGAATCCTTCCAAGCAGTTGGGGTTAATGTTTTGTCCAGAATTAGATTGTGCATTGGACTTTAGAAATGGAGTAGCAGGTACGGATAAGTCAGTGTTCATTGTAGAAAATCTACCTTGAGTTCCAATATAGATGGGAACCTAACTTGAGATTGCCAAAAGGAAGTTATCAGAATTAGGTATGCTTTTTAACATCTGATTTGAGCTAGAATTCTGTCGGTCATTCTGAATGATGGAAAAGCACAATTAATGTTCTGAGACCATCTTGAAGAAAGGCAACTGTTGCTGAGGCTAATGGATCTGGTCTTCAACTCAGAAAGGACTGACAATGAGTGTTGAGCCGGAAGACAACTAGATGTACAGAAAAAAGACTCAATTTGCAAACTACGGTTTGAAAGAAGGTTGGATGAATTCTCACATCACTTAAATCCTGAAGGCATCTGGAGTTTCAGTGATCCATGGAGTTCCAGGAACATATTCTGCTTTGACTGAGAGATTGTGATGGAGACAAAAGACCCCAAACTGTTTTGCTAATACTACTAAAGGTTTGGATTTTGTACCTCCAAGATGATTTATATATCTGACTGCTGTCAGATTGTACATATGAAGAAGTATAAAACAACGTACATTGCATTTAAGCAAACATGTACCACTCACCCACCACAACCTGTCAGACTTGCATTTGATTCTAAGAGAAGATCTGGGGCAGAAGAAAAAAAAAATCTGCCATTCCATGCATTTACATTGTCCAGCCACCATTGAAGTTCTAACTGGGAGTCTTGGTCTAAACTTATCATGTCTGGATAGTCTGAGCCTTTGTGAAGATGATGAATCTTTATCCTTTTGAAAAATTCTATAGTGAAGGGGTCCTGGAAAAATAGCTTAGAATGAAGATGAAAGGAGACCCACATTTTTTCACTAAGGTTCTCCGGGAAATTTGAGACGGATGAAGAATGTGAATAATTAATTTTTTTATGGAACTGACTTTGGTTTAGGGAAGATGAAGAGTGGTGGTTTGGGAATTTATTTCAAAGTCCCAAATCTTCACTAGTCTGGTGGAAACTTAAATGTATTTCTATTGATTCAGTATCAAGTCTAAGGGGGTCATTCTGACCCGCGCCGGCGGCGGATGCCGCCGGCCTGGCGGGAACCGCCAGAAGACCGTACCGCGGTCAAAAGACCGCAGCGGTCATTCTGAGTTTCCCGCTGGGCTGGCGGGCGACCGCCAGAAGGCCGCCCGCCCAGCGGGAAACCCCCTTCCACGAGGATGCCGGCTCCGAATGGAGCCGGCGGAGTGGAAGGGGTGCGACGGGTGCAGTTGCACCCGTCGCGATTTTCAGTGTCTTCCACTCAGACACTGAAAATCTATGTGGGGCCCTGTTAGGGGGCCCATGCCAGTGGCATGGGCACTGCAGGGGCCCCCAGGGGCCCCACGACACCCGTTCCTGCCAGCCAGGTTCTGGCGGTGAAAACCACCAGAACCAGGCTGGCGGGAAGGGGGTCGGAATCCCCATGGTTTGTTGAGGTAACTCTGAGGGTGAATTTCTGGTTTTGTATGTTAAAAATGTGAGCCTAACTATAACGTCCCTCTAACCTTTGTTTGTTATATATGTGTATATATATATATATATATACATATATATATATATATATATATTACCTTGTGGCAGTCACCAGTAGGTAGTTATAGTTAGGACTTAGTTTATAAAAAGCGTTTATTTACTTGTCCATATCTTTCCAAAGAAGTTTGCCAGTCATGTCAGCTGCTGTCTGGAAAGTTTTCACCGTGATCAAGACCCTGGAGGGTTGAAACACGTTGGTGTGGGTTGTATTTTAATCAATAAGCAATAAATAGGGACTTCTGAAAATCCCACGTGTGCCCGTATGACTAAGAGTCAATTGTTGGAGTGTTTATCACAGGGAAACGGCCTTTCCCTGACGCGAGCACCGGCTACAGAGCGCACCTGGAGGGGGCCATTTGCGGTGGAATATATATATATATATATATATATATATATATATATATATATATATATATATATATATATATATATATATATATATATATATACACATGTTAGGCCTGACAGCCTTAGGGTGGTCACCCCTAACTTTTTGCCTCCCTCCCTCCACTTTTGAGGTACTGTTGTTGCTGTTTTTTAGAGTCTGCACACTTTACCACTGCTAACCAGTGCTAAAGTACATATGCTCTCTCCCTTTAAACATGGTAACATTGGATCACACCCAATTGGGCTATTTAATTTACTTATAAGTCCCTAGTAGAGTGGACTATATGTGCCCAGGGCCTGTAGATTAAAAGCTACCAGTGGGCCTGCAGCACTGATTGTGCCACCCATTTCAGCAGCCCCTTCACCTTGTCTCAGGCCTGCTATTGCAAGGCCTGTGTGTACAGTTCACTGCCAATTCGAGTTGGCATTTAAAATTACTTGCCAAGCCTAAAATTCCCCTTTTTCTGAATGTAAGTCACCCCTAAGGTGTGCCCTAGGTAACCCCTGGAGCAGGGTGCCATGTAGGTATAAGGCAGGACATGTACCTGTGTAGTTTACATGTCCTGGTAGTGTAAAACTCCTAAATTCATTGTGACACTACTGTGAGGCATGCTCCCTTCATAGGGTAACTTTGGGGCTGCCCTCATACATTGTTTGAGTGGTAGCTGCTGATCTGAAAGGAGTAGGAAGGTCATATTTAGTATGGCGGGAATGGTAATACAAAATGCTGCTGACTGGTGAAGTTGGATTTAATATATGCTATTTTCGAAATGCCACTTTTAGAAAGTGAGCATTTCTCTGCACTTAAATCTTTCTGTGCCTTACAATCCATGTCTGGCTAGGTTTAGTTGGCAGCTCCTTGTGCATTCACTCACACACACCCCAAACACAGGATTCTCAGCCTCACTTGCATACATCTGCATTTTGAATGGGTCTTCCTGGGCTGGGAGGGTGGAGGGCCTGCCCTCACACAAAGGACTGCCACCCCCCCTACTGGGACCCTGGCAGACAGGATTGAACTGAAAGGGGACCTGGTGCACTTCTAAGCCACTTTTTGAAGTCTCCCCCACTTCAAAGGCACACTTGGGTATAAAAACAGGACCTCTTGCCTACCACCTCAGACACTTCCTGAAGAAGATACCTGAACCAGAACCTGCATTGTGACAAGAAGAACTGCCTGGCTGCCTGAAGGACTCACCTGACAGCTTTCTGAAGAGGACAGCTGCCTGCTGTTGCCCTGCTGTCTTGCTGCTCTCTTGCTCTGCTGCAGAAGTGCTCTGCAAGGGCTTGGATAGAGCTTGCCCCCTGTTCCCTGAAGTCTCAGGACCATAAAGACTTCTCTCTCTCTGGCAGCTGAAATCCCCGTACGGCGAAAATTTGACGCACCGCCTGCCAAGAACGCGCACAGCCTGCTCGCAGTGAAAATGTCACTTCACGCCGAGTCCGGAATGACGCAGCCTGACTTCGCAACAGAAGATCGACGCAGCGCCAGCAATTCAACCGGAACTTCAACGCACAGCCCTACTGGATTGATGCAAGCCGACTCAGAACGACGCCACCCGACTTCCTGAGAGGAATCGATGCAGCACCTGCCGTGCGGAAGAAAATTCCATGCATCGCCTACCGGAATTGACGCAGCTGCTGTGACTTTGCTCTGCAAGCCCAGGATTCCCCGCATCATCCATCGGCGTCTGAAAACCCCGCAACCCGAAGAGGATCCAAGTCCGCGTGCCAGAATTCGAAGTCTTCCCTGCGTGGAAAATAACGACGCAAGTCCGTGTGCGAAGGGGCAAAACCGACGCACACTCACCGTTTTCCACACATCTCCTCCTCTGCAGTCCCTTGCGAGGATTTTTCAACGCACACCAGGTACATTGCCCTGCAAGAGACACTTGTTGTTTCTAGGAGAACTTAAGACACTTTTTATTGCTTTTACAGTAATCTTTTAACTTTAAAGACACTTGATACCACTTTCAGTGATATCCCTACATTTGCTTATTTCATCTTCAATCGTTTTGACCTGCATTTATTCAGATAAATATTATGGGGGTCATTACAACATTGGCGGTAAAAGGCGCTTACTGCCGTGCAGAAGAACGCCAATACACCGCGGCGGCGGCGGAATTCCGCCACAGCTATTATGACACACATCTCAGAAACCGCCGAAATTCAGACACCCACACAAGTCCGCCACACCAAAGGTTAGTGATAAACTGGCGAAAACAAAACCTCCACGGCAACAGAAACACGCCCATGCTATTACGACCCACGAATCCACGCGGCGGTCTTTCAACCGTGGTATTCAATTGGCGGTACACACCGCCGCGCTCAAAATACACACACATCTCCAAAACACCGCCACATTGGACAATTCCAAATAGACACACCTGATACACATACAAACACCACTCCCACACACCCAACACAATATAAAACACACACCCACATCACCCACAAACCCCTATGACCACAATTCACGGACGAAGGCCAGAGAGACAGCACAGCCAAGACAACCCCACCATACAGAGGCACACAACACCATCACCCACACAACATCCACGCA